>NW_027441897.1:0-617090 GCF_048569485.1 Anomaloglossus baeobatrachus
GGATTGATTGGCCAGGTATTATCTTTTGTTTGGTTATGTTGTGTGCGCAGTCGGTAGGATTATGTGAATTAATGTAGAATCAGTTTCCCAGTTCTCTGTGTTGCTGTAGTGGAAGGCTCTTTGCTTAGCTGCAAAAGGTTGTGGGTTTGACTCTGAGGCAAGGCCCATGGAGTTTGTATGGCTGCATGTAATTGCCTAGTTCAATTAACTGTGTTGCCTATGAGTTCCCATTGGATTGATAGGCCAGGTACTGTCTTTTGCTTTTGTTTGGCCATGTTGTGTGCGCAGTCACTAGGATTATGTGAATTAATGTAGACGCAGCTTCCTACTTCTTTGTGTTGGTGAAGTTGTAGGCTCTTTGCTTGTTCTGCCAGAGATTGTGGGTATGACTCTGAGGCAAGGCCCATGGACTTTGTATGGCTGCATGTAATTGCGTAGTCCAATGGACTATGTTGTCTATGAGTTTCCATTGGATTGATAGGCCAGGGACTGTCTTTTGTTTTCGTTTGGTCATGTTGTGTGCGCAGTCACAAGGATTATGTGAATTAATGTAGAGTCATTCTCTTCTCTGTGTTCGTGTAGTGGTAGGCTCTTTCCTTGGGTTACAAGAAGTTGTGGGTTTGACTTTGAGGCAAAGCCCATGGACTTTGTATGGTTGAATGTAATTGCCTAGTCCAATGGACTGTGTTGCCTATGAGTTTTCATTGAATGAATAGGCCAGGTATTGTCTTTTGTTTGGCCATGTTGTGTGCGCAGTCGGTAGGATTATGTGAATTAATGTAGAATCAGTTTCCCACTTCTCTGTGTTAGTGTAGTGGTAGGCTCTTTGCTTGGCTGCGAGAAGTTGTGGGTTTGACTCTGAGGCAAGGCCCATGGACTTTGTATGTCTCCATGTAATTGTCTAGTCCAATGGACTGTGTTGCCTATGAGTTTCCATTGGATTGATAGGCCAGGTACTGTCTTTTGCTTTTGTTTGGCCATGTTGTGTGCGCAGTCACTAGGATTATGTGAATTAATGTAGAAACGGTTTTCCACTTCTCTGTGTTGGTGTATTGGTAGGCTCTTTGCCTTGGCTATGAGAGGTTGTGGGTTTGACTCTGGGGCAAGGCCCATGGGCTTTGTATGGCTGCATGTAATTGCCTAGTCCAATGTACTGTGTTACCTATGAGTTTCCGTTGGATTGATAGGCCACGTACTGTCTTTTGCTTTTGTTTGGCCATGTTGTGTGCGCAGTCACTAGGATTATGTTAATTAATGTAGAGTCGGTTTCCAACTTCTCTGAGTTGGTTTAGTGGTAGGCTCTTTGCTTGTTCTCCAAGAGGTTGTGGGTTCGACTCTGAGGCAATGCCCATGAACTTTACATGGCTGCATGTAAGTGCCTAGTCTAATGGACTGTGTTGCCTATGAGTTTCCATTGGATTGATAGGCCAGATAATGTCTTTTGCATTTGTTTGGCCATGTTGTGTGCGCAGTCACTAGGATTATGTGAATTAATGTAGAGTCATTCACCTACTTCTCTGTGTTGGTGTAGTGGTAGGCTCTTTGCCCTGGCTACGAGAGGTTATGGGTTCGACTCTGGGGCAAGACCCATGGGCTTTGTATGGCTGCATGTAATTGCCTAGTCCAATGTACTGTGTTACCTATGAGTTTCCATTGGATTGATAGGCCAGGTACTGTCTTTTGCTTTTGTTTGGCCATGTTGTGTGCGCAGTCACTAGGATTATGTTAATTAATGTAGAGTCGGTTTCCAACTTCACTGAGTTGGTTTAGTGGTAGGCTCTTTGCTTGTTCTCCAAGAGGTTGTGGGTTCGACTCTGAGGCAAGGCCCATGAACTTTGTTTGTCTGCATGTAATTGCCTAGTCTAATGGACTGTGTTGCCTATGAGTTTCCATTTGATTGAATGGCCAGGTACTGTCTTTTGTTTTCGTTTGGCCATGTTGTGTGCGCAGTCACTTGGATTATGTGAATTAATGCTATTGGATTTTTCAAGTCAGTATTCACACAGCAGTTTCTGCTATTTCATGTATTCCCCTTACATAGTCACTGGTGTGCATACCTTATCTCCCCATAGTGATGTTTTTTTAGGTTTTTGCACCCAGTTCGGACTTAGAATGGTGTTCCAAACGTTATTCCTATTTGTTAGTATTTTTTCGTTTGTGAACCCTCCCCAACCACACCTATTGCCAATCCATATCATACGCATAAATAGCCTGGGTCTCAGCTTCCCATACACGGTAGATACAAGTAAAATATATCTTTTTAAAAGGTATCAACCACTGAGGACTTCGGTTCTTTTAAACAATTTTTCATACACGGTAGGTTTTTTAACTGCATGAGAGGACACACACAAGCTAGGGACCCCAACGTAGAGAAATACTTTGGCGTAGTGTTGGGGCTCTATTGCATTGATCAATTCAGTAGCTAAATTTCTCTTGATTCATATGTTCATGGCAGTAATGCAGATTCCATTTTTCACATATTCACTCTTGCATATAGCTATTGAATTTTTCAAGTCAGTATTCACACAGCAGTTTCTGCTATTTCATGTATTCCCCTTACATAGTCACTGGTGTGCATACCTTATCTCCCCATAGTGCCTGGGATCTGACCCAGACACTAGCAGTTTTGCACTCCTACCCAAAACTGGGCTCTTCACTGAACTCACTACCTCCACGGTTCAACTCTTAACTGAACTTCAACTAACTGACTGGTTTTCCCACCTCCAGGCCTGTGAACTCCTTGGTGGGTGGGGCCAACCGCCTGGCTCCGCCCCACCTGGTGTGGACATCAGCCCCTGGAGGGAGGCAACAACGGTTTTGTGTCTGACTAGTGTAACTATCCGGGAAAGGGTGTGTGTGTGTGTTATGTCTGTGACTAACTGGCTAGTCCAGGGCGTCACACTTGCACCCCCTTCTTGTGATGTGAAGGTGTGTAGTCAGTGCCTACGTGTAATTCCTGACACCACTCCTCTGGCTGACTTGGTGAGCTGTCACTGACTGGGTGGGGTGCAGTAATGGTGGATGCTGCTGCTGCTTGGATAGCATGTGTATCTACTGTGAACAGCTTATCAATGGTGGCAAATCGGGGCAGCTTAACCTCTTGCTCTCCGCAGTTCAACACTCTCACGCGCACTCTTCCCTTCCGTATTAATGAATAAAACTGTGATATAAATAGTATATAGATACCCCACAAATGCAGATAAAGGTAGGTTATGGGAAAAGGGAGAAGAGGGAAACAGGAAAATAGTGTAATAAAGTATACCTTCCAGGGGGGAGAGGAAATGGCAGCACAGCCAGTGGAGGTGAAGCAAGGGGAAGCCTGCAACTAAATTGTTGAGAGCATTATCACATGGTGACTGAGCCTGATTGTAACGGGAGCATAGAGGTGCCGATCCTGTCTTACCTGCGTTGGTGTAGAAGTGGGTTTCCAGTGGTGGAGTCAGCTGTGTGCAGTGGTGGCTGTGGGTTCTTTTATGTGCGACCGTAGTAATAGCTGCGCCCACTTCCTGTATGGGAGTGGAATGCAGTGAGGCTAATGGAACGCACGTCCACGTGCCGCGCCCCTGAAGGTAATACCGATCATTGAATACAAAAAAATTTCTCATACTACTGTATGGGGGGTCCCTATATTTAATATGATATCCAAGCCACAGCATCCACCGTTACTTCACCACACCCATTCAGTGACAGCTCACCAAGTCAACCAGAGGAGTGGTGTAAGGAATTACACGTAGGCACTGACTCCACACCTTCACATCACAAGAAGCGGGTCCACAGGGTAGTGCAAGAATACGAGCAAGTCTTCAGCAAACATCCGCTAGACTTTGGGAGAATAAAAGGGGTCCATATTCATGGTTTAAGAACTTGGGTTCTAACGTGCCCAGAGTATGCTCCACTCTATGCTCCCTTTACAATCAGGCTCAGTCACCATGTGATAACGCTCTCAACTCTTTAGTTGCAGGCTTCCTTTTGCTTCACCTCCACTGGCTGTGCTGCCATTTCCTCTCACCCCCAGAAGGTATACTTTATTACACTATTTTCCTCTTTCCCTGTTCCCCCTTTTCCCATAACCTACCTTTATTTACAATTGTGGGGTATCTATATGATATTTACATCATAGTTTTATTCATTAGTGCGGAAGGGAAGAGTGCCCGTGAGAGTGTTAAACTGCGGAGAGCAGGAGGTTAAGCTGCCCCGACTTGCCACCATTGATAAGCTGTTCACAGTAGATACACATGCTATCCAAGTAGCAGCATCCACTATTACTGCACCCCACCCAGTCAGTGACTGCTCACCAAGTCAGCCAGAGGAGTGGTGTAAGGAATTACACGTAGGCACTGACTCCACACCTTCACATCACAAGAAGCGGGTCCACAGGGTAGTGCAAGAATACGAGCGAGCAAGTCTTCAGCAAACATCCGCTAGATTTTGGGGGAATAAAAGGGGTCCAACACTACATCCCCACAGGTGCACACCCACCCATCAAAGAGAGCTATAAGCCAATACCACCTTCACATTACCAGTGTACCAAGGACATGTTGAGCAACATGAAGGCGGCTGGGGTTATCCGTGACAGTTGTAGCCTTTGGGCAGCTCCGTTGGTCCTGTTAAAGAAGAAGGACGGCACCACTCCCCCGTATTGAGGAATCGCTAGCTGCATTGAGAACTGCAAATTATTTTTCTACCCTTGATCTCACTAGTCACTATTGGCTAGTGTCCGTTGCTGAGGCAGACCGGGGGAAGACCGCCTTTGCCACCCCTATGGCGCTGGAGGTCGGCAGACTGTTGTTCAAAAGCAGTGTCTGACGAACAAATTTGCTTCATCCTGAGGAACTGGCCAGCCGGTACGGCCCGGATGGTGGAGGGGGTATGAGCAGAAGAAGCATGCAGCAGTGCGTTGACTGATGTTTCCTTCCTATGGACGTCGGTCTGAACAATTCGCTCAGAACCGAATGAAATTTTAATATCCAGGAAGTCAACGCAACTGCTGCTATGCTTATGCGTCAATCTGATGTTAAAGGTGTTGTTATTAAGTTCCTCCATAAATGTCTCGAGCTGCTCCACAGTGCCCTGCCAAAAAATCAAAATATCATCAATATACCTTAGCCAGCACTGCACATGGGCGCCAGCCCCTGCACCTCCGTCACCAAAAACCAACCAATCCCAGTACCTCTGCCTTCTATCTAGGTGCCTTGAGTTATGTCCTGTAAACTGTCACAGCGACCCAGACACACATGTGTAGTAGGGGAATATCCCTGCTGAGATGCCAGTGCTAGAGCACTCGTTTGCTGTGGAGTTGAACGCTATGTGAGCAGTTCTTACCTTCAATGAGCAGAAGTCTCTTTTTTCAGATTTCAATATCTCTGTGGGTATCTGGCAGAAATATGGAATACTCTTTACTGCTAAGACCCTGTACACCACTCCCACTAAAGGGGGCTTTACACGCTGCGACATCGCTAATGCGGAGTCGTTGGGGTCACGGAATTTGTGACGCACATCCGGCCGCATTAGCGATGTTGCTGCGTGTGACACCGATGAGCGATTTTGCATCGTTGCAAAAACGTGCAAAATCGCTCATCGGTGACATGGGTCTCCATTCTCGATTATCGTTACTGCAGCAGTAACGATGTAGTTCGTCGCTCCTGCGGCAGCACACATCACTCCGTGTGACACCGCAGAAACGAGGAACCTCTCCTTACCTGCCTCCCAGCCGCTATGAGGAAGGAAGGAGGTGGGCGGGATGTTCCGGCCACTCATCTCCGCCCCTCCGCTGCTATTGGGCGGTCGCTCAGTGACGTCGCTGTGACGCCGCACGGACCGCCCCCTTAGAAAGGAGGCGGTTCGCCGGTCACAGCGACGTCGCCGGTCAGGTAAGTATGTGTGACGGGTCTGGTCGGTGTTGTGCGGCATGGGCAGCGATTTGCCCGTGTCGCGCAACAGATGGGGCGGGTACCCACACTAGCGATATCGGGACCGATATCGCAGTGTGTAAAGTAGCCTTTAGTCACATGACCAAGACTGTATCTGTGTCCCTACAACACACTTGAGACAAATGTGTGTGTGAGCCTGCATTGTGGGGTATATATAATATATTATAGAGCTGGTAAGGATCATTCTAAGCAGTGAGCTGTTCCAGTATTTGTAGGAAAATACCCAGTAGAAGCATCAAACACAGCACCAATACCTCCCATCAGTATCCCACCACAGTGCCATGTAACCCATGCCCTACACTCCCATCTACACCAATACTATACAGGCACAAACTAGTATATCTGACTAAAAGCCCCCAAAATATGAAGAACGGCCTATAGTTGAGTGTGGATATAAAATCTATGTGAGCAGAGCTAGAATAGAAATCACTGATCGCATTGAAGTCATTCTGACCATAAATCACCATGATATCAAGGTGAGAAGTTGTGTGTTACTGCTGGGAGGAAAGGGTTAACAGTGGAATATTAAGGTGCATTTCTGTGTGCAGTGTTACTAGTCAATGTAACAATTCAATATGAGCTGCTCTTGGTGCCGGGGGAGGGAGATGCTCTCCTGAGCAAGATAGATGGGGAATGAACATGATATCTATATAGTGTAAGGCAGGGGGTCTCAAACTCGGCTGGGTGTATGGGCCGCACAGAGGAAAAAAATAATTTGGGGGGCTGCATTCTTTGCAGGACAAAGTGACATTTTTATTGGTACCATATATATATATTTTTTTCACACACCTTTGGATGACTGATTTTCAACATTTTTCACTTGTTTATTATAACAAATGTGCACATTCTTTGGTTAAATCTAAAAAAAAAAAATTTGATGTTAAAAAAAAGTCATGCCTTATTTTGTTTTTTTTTACATTTTATCCCTTTCTTTTAACTAATAGTGTTACAATTATGACGCTAGCGTTTTGTGAAGGGAATGCTTTGCCTACTTCCGTGACTATGGCCTTCCGGAACTGCTGCATTTTGGCTGACCTCTCCGCCTCGGGAATAAGAGACATAAAGTTCTCCTTGTAGCGTGGGTCTAACAGTGTTACCAACCAGTAATGATTGTCGGCCAAGATGTTCTTAACGCGAGGGTCACGAGACAGGCAGCTTACCACAAAGTCATCCATGTGCGCCAGACTCTTAACAGCCATCACTTCAGTATCCAGACCAACACGATGACTGAACATGCTGTCCTCCTCCTTCTCCTCCTCCTCCTCCTCCTCCTCCTCATCATCTACCCTGTCCTCTGGCCAGCCACGCTGAACTGAGCATATGACTGGTATGCATGTCATATCCTCAATTTGGCCGGAGAGTTGCTCCATGTCTTCATCCTCCTCCTCGTCATAGTCCTCCACTGCACGTTGTGATGAGACGAGGCTGGGCTATGTGTTATCACCCACACCCACTACTGTTTCTTGCTCCAACTCATCGTGTTCCGCCTGCAATGCATCATGTTTGGTTTTGAGCAGAGACCGTTTTAGAAGGCAGAGAAGCGGTATGGTGACGCTAATAATGGCGTCATCGCCGCTCACCATCTTGGTGGAGTCCTCAAAGTTTTGGAGGATGGTACATAGGTCGGACATCCATCTCCACTCCTCAGGTGTTATGTGTGGAGTTTGACCCATTTCCCGACGGCTTAGGTGATGCAGGTACTCAACAACTGCCCTCTTCTGCTCACATATCCTGATCAACATGTGCAGAGTTGAATTCCAACGCGTGGGGACATCACACACCAGTCTGTTAGCCGGAAGATGCAAATGACGCTGAAAGCCGGCAAGGCCGGCTGAAGCAGTAGGTGACTTTCGAAAATGTGCAGACAGGCAGCGAACTTTTACCAGCAGATCAGACAGCTCTGGGTATGACTTTAGAAACCGCTGAACCACGAGGTTGAGCACATGGGCCATGCATGGAACATGTGTCAGCTGGCCTCGCCTCAAAGCCGCCACCAGGTTCCGGCCATTGTCACACACAACCTTTCCTGGCTTTAGGTTCAGAGGTGTGAGCCAGTGATCTGCATGCTGTTTTAGAGCTGTCCACACCTCTTCTGCATTGTGGGGTTTGTCACCTATGCAGATTAGCTGCAGCACAGTCTGTTGCCGCTTCGCCGAGGCAGTGCTGCAGTGCTTCCAGCTTGGGACTGGTGTGGAGGGTAAAGTGGATGAGGATGCGCAGGAGGAGGAGGAGGCTGAAGAGCATGACATTCCGGAGCTGTAGAGTGTGTTTGAAACCCTGACTGAGGTAGGGCCTGCAAACCTTGGTGTGGGAAGGACTTGTTCCGTTCCTCGCTCAAACTGGGTCCCAGCTGGGCTGGGCTGGGTCCCTACCCGGCTGGGTAGGGCGTTGTGGGGGGTTTGTCTATCTCCGTTTGAGGTGAGTTTGTTTAAGTTAGCCTTTTCTTTGGCGTTTTTTGGAGCCCTGCGGGTTGGGGAGTTGGTATCGCCCAGTAAGGCGTTCCCCAGGGGCTTGGATTGGGGTGACATTATGTCAGTGGAAAACGGAGTTGAATTTTGGATTAGGAAATCGAAAACTGATCAGAGAGGTGTGGGTAGACTAGTCCGTTTGGGGATGGTTGTGGCATCTGATATGTGCCCGTTCAAGTGTCTCGGGAATTTTCAACAGATCCGTCCGAAGGTGGATGGCCCCTTATTATGTCACGAGGATGGGTCCTTTTTATCGAGATACCAATTTGTGAGTGTTTTTAGGGCATGTTTGAAGTCGTTGGGGTTAGATCCGAAGTCTTTCGGATTGGGGCAGCGACGGAGGCCTCTATATGCGGCCTACCGGAGGAGACAGTTAAGCAGATTGGTAGGTGGAAGTCGCAGCGCTTTAAGTCGTATGTACGTCCCCAGGTGGTTGTTGGCAATTGAGGGGAAAAGGGGGGGGTATTAGGGTAGCAATGGGGGGGGTGAGAGTGTGTGTTTTTTGTAAATTTGGTTTGGTGAGGCAATAAAATGGTGTCGTCTGTACATTTTGTATTGCAGAAGCACCCCCTCTTCCTTCCCTGGTCTGGATCCTTGGCCACTCTTATGTGTATTGGGGAGCCCGACGAGCGGACGCGAGATGGAACGGGAGACAGCTAGGTTTTGAGAAGGACCTGGCTCTCGTGCGATGGCTCGGTGTTCGGGGGTTAGGGTGGAACAGGGTGTTGCAGGAGGTGCATAGATACGCCCGGTTGGACAGACCTCCTGACATGTTAGTGTTGCATGCCGGGGGGAATGATTTGGGTGGGCGTCCTTTTCGAATCTTGATAAAGGACATCAAACATGATTTGTTACGGTTATGGGTGTCGTTTCCAGGTCTAACGATAGTCTGGTCGGAGATAGTAGCGAGAAAGAGTTGGCAGAAAGCGCGGTCAGTTGACAGGTTGAACAAGGCGCGGGCGAAGGTTAATAGGGCGATCTCGAAGTTTGTTAGTCGGAACGGGGGTATAGCAATACGGCATGTTGAGTTGGAAAGGACGGAAGAGGAATTTTGGTTGGCTGACGGGGTACACCTTAATGCGGTGGGAACTGACTTATGGGCTCTTGGCTTGCAGGGAGGTATTGAGAGGGCCCTTTGGTTGCGGGGGGTCTCAGGCACTTGAAGGGTTTCAAGGTGCCTTCGTTGTGGTGTTGTTTATTGGTGGGTCCTTGAAGTTGGTTTAAAATTGGTTCGGGGATTCATCCGGGTATGGATCCCCTCATTGGCAGAATTGATGGTCCCCTGGTGATTTTGGGGGGGAACCCCGACGGGGTATGTCGGGGCCCCTGGGGGTGTGGTTGGGGTTGACGGAGGATTAACCCTTACCATTTGGTGCTCCTGAGCCAGTGTGGGTAACGGCTGGGAGCAAGTTGAGGTTTTTTATTGCTCGGTTATGGGAATCACCAGGGTTTTGGTAGCTTCAAGGACCTTACCACATTGCAAATTTTATTGGTTATGTATTCTTGTTAATAAAATGGCTGCTATGGCCAAAATTATCCAAAGATAAATTTGTGTCTGTGTAATTACTTTTAAATAAGAAATGGGAATGGAGGTGTGGGGTATGAAAGGAAGACCGGAGTCAACAATTCCAGGGTCAAGCATGTTTATTTGCCTAAGCTTCGTTCCAGGGTAGAAAGGGTAAGAGTGCCTTTCAGAATTTGAAGTGGTCGGACTGTACGGGCCACCAAGAACTGCAGGAGAGCTTGAACATCTTCCCATGGATTTGCGACATCCTCCCTCATCAGTTACGTAGGTAAGCAGGTTCTCAGCATTGCAGCCCATTTGTTATCTTAAGTTAGTTAAGCGGGGTTAACTAACCTGTCAGTTCAGCCTCAGGTCTAAAGCAGAGGCCTGGACTCCACTCCTTACTCCTCACTCCACAACTCTCCTTAAAAACAACTGACTCCTTTTTCCTGCCCCGGGGTCTCCAGACCCCTAGGTGGGCGTTTCCTTCCGTCTGGTCCTGCCCACTGGTGTGCCTGTCTTTCCCTGGGGGAGGTGACTAGGGTTTTCTGGTTGGCTTTGTGTGACTTAGGTGAGGGAAGTTGTTATGCGGGGGCCTATGTGTGACTACCTGCAGTGTCAGGGCGTCACATATGTATGTGTGTATGTCTGCTAAAGGAATCCGCACCATCATATTTACAAACACAAAATGTTGACTCTATGCACAGAAGAGAGTCATTCTATTTACATGATTTGTGTTTTTTTACCTTTTAAAACTATCATTAAATGTTAAGTTTTAGTTAGGGATTTATGCTTCTGTCTGTCTCTCTCCCAGTCTCTGTCATCTGTCTGTCTCTGTGTGTCTCTATCTCTATCCATGTCTGTCTGTCTCTCTATCTCTGTCTGTCTCTCTGTGTCTGTCTGTCTCTCTCTCTCTTTGTGGCTGTCTGTTTCTATGTCTGTCTGTCTCTTTTCCAGGCCTGTCTCTTTTCCAGGTCTGTCTCTTTTCCAGGTCTGTCTCTTTCCCTGTCTGTCTGTCTCTTCCCCTGTCTGTCTCTTCCCCTGTCTGTCTCTTCCCCTGTCTGTCTCTGTATTTCTTTGTCTGTCTCTGTCTTTCTCTTCCCCTGTCTGTCTCTTTCCCTGTCTCTCTCTGCCTGTCTCTCTTTGTCTCTCTCTGTCTGAGTCATTCCCCGTTTGTCTCTTTCCCTGTCTATCTCTGTATTTCTTTGTCTGTCTCTATCTGTCTGTCTCTCTCTGTCTGTCTCTTCCCCTGTCTGTCTCTTTCCCTGTCGGTCTGCCTTTTCTCCTGCCTGTCTCTGTATGTTTGTCTCTGTCTGTTTCCCTATCTGCCTCTGTCTCTTTCTCTGTCTCTGTCTGTCTGCCTTTTTTCCCTGTCTATCTCTGTCTGTCTCTTTCCCTGTCTGCCTCTGTCTGTTTGTCTCTGTCTCTTTCCCTGTCTGTCTATGCCTATCTGTCTCTGTCTGTTTGTCTCTCAGTCTGTGTCTGTCTCTCTCTATCTGTCTCCCCACTGACATCATATTATCTCACACATAAGCTTCTTATACTATGAATGTCCTTTGTTCCTATAGCAACCAATCACAGCTGCTATTAATAACTTGCAGCTCCCACCTCCATTCAGTTTAATGGAGGCAGGTTTTTTGGAGAGTAACTGTAAAGCGCGGGGTTAAATATTCCTGTTAAAACATAGTCTACGACGTTCCCTGAGTCACATGAGGTGTCTGCAAAATTTTGTGTTTGTAAATATGACGGTGCGGATTCCTTTAGCAGACATACACACATACATATGTGACGCCCTGACACTGCAGGTAGTCACACATAGGCCCCCGCATAACAACTTCCCTCACCTAAGTCACACAAAGCCAACCAGAAAATCCTAGTCACCTCCCCCAGGGAAAGACAGGCACACCAGTGGGCAGGACCAGACGGAAGGAAACGCCCACCTAGGGGTCTGGAGACCCCGGGGCAGGAAAAAGGAGTCAGTTGTTTTTAAGGAGAGTTGTGGAGTGAGGAGTAAGGAGTGGAGTCCAGGCCTCTGCTTTAGACCTGAGGCTGAACTGACAGGTTAGTTAACCCCGCTTAACTAACTTAAGACAACAAATGGGCTGCAATGCTGAGAACCTGCTTACCTACGTAACTGATGAGGGAGGATGTCGCAAATCCATGGGAAGATGTTCAAGCTCTCCTGCAGTTCTTGGTGGTCCGTACAGTCCGACCACTTCGAATTCTGAAAGGCACTCTTACCCTTTCTACCCTGGAACGAAGCTTACGCAAATAAACATGCTTGACCCTGGAATTGTTGACTCCGGTCTTCCTTTCATACCCCACACCTCCATTCCCATTTCTTATTTAAAAGTAATTACACAGACACAAATTTATCTTTGGATAATTTTGGCCATAGCAGCCATTTTATTAACAAGAATACATAACCAATAAAATTTGCAATGTGGTAAGGTCCTTGAAGCTACCAAAACCCTGGTGATTCCCATAACCGAGCAATAAAAAACCTCAACTTGCTCCCAGCCGTTACCCACACTGGCTCAGGAGCACCAAATGGTAAGGGTTAATCCTCCGTCAACCCCAACCACACCCCCAGGGGCCCCGACATACCCCGTCGGGGTTCCCCCCCAAAATCACCAGGGGACCATCAATTCTGCCAATGAGGGGATCCATACCCGGATGAATCCCCGAACCAATTTTAAACCAACTTCAAGGACCCACCAATAAACAACACCACAACGAAGGCACCTTGAAACCCTTCAAGTGCCTGAGACCCCCCGCAACCAAAGGGCCCTCTCAATACCTCCCTGCAAGCCAAGAGCCCATAAGTCAGTTCCCACCGCATTAAGGTGTACCCCGTCAGCCAACCAAAATTCCTCTTCCGTCCTTTCCAACTCAACATGCCGTATTGCTATACCCCCGTTCCGACTAACAAACTTCGAGATCGCCCTATTAACCTTCGCCCGCGCCTTGTTCAACCTGTCAACTGACCGCGCTTTCTGCCAACTCTTTCTCGCTACTATCTCCGACCAGACTATCGTTAGACCTGGAAACGACACCCATAACCGTAACAAATCATGTTTGATGTCCTTTATCAAGATTCGAAAAGGACGCCCACCCAAATCATTCCCCCCGGCATGCAACACTAAGATGTCAGGAGGTCTGTCCAACCGGGCGTATCTATGCACCTCCTGCAACACCCTGTTCCACCCTAACCCCCGAACACCGAGCCATCGCACGAGAGCCAGGTCCTTCTCAAAACCTAGCTGTCTCCCGTTCCATCTCGCGTCCGCTCGTCGGGCTCCCCAATACACATAAGAGTGGCCAAGGATCCAGACCAGGGAAGGAAGGGGGGGTGCTTCTGCAATACAAAATGTACAGACGACACCATTTTATTGCCTCACCAAACCAAATTGACAAAAAACACACACTCTCCCCCCCCCATTGCTACCCTAATACCCCCCCCTTTTCCCCTCAATTGCCAACAACCACCTGGGGACGTACATACGACTTAAAGCGCTGCGACTTCCACCTACCAATCTGCTTAACTGTCTCCTCCGGTAGGCCGCATATAGAGGCCTCCGTCGCTGCCCCAATCCGAAAGACTTCGGATCTAACCCCAACGACTTCAAACATGCCCTAAAAACACTCACAAATTGGTATCTCGATAAAAAGGACCCATCCTCGTGACATAATAAGGGGCCATCCACCTTCGGACGGATCTGTTGAAAATTCCCGAGACACTTGAACGGGCACATATCAGATGCCACAACCATCCCCAAACGGACTAGTCTACCCACACCTCTCTGATCAGTTTTCGATTTCCTAATCCAAAATTCAACTCCGTTTTCCACTGACAATGTCACCCCAATCCAAGCCCCCGGGGAACGCCTTACTGGGCGATACCAACTCCCCAACCCGCAGGGCTCCAAAAAACGCCAAAGAAAAGGCTAACTTAAACAAACTCACCTCAAACGGAGATAGACAAACCCCCCACAACGCCCTACCCAGCCCAGCCCAGCTGGGACCCAGTTTGAGCGAGGAACGGAACAAGTCCTTCCCACACCAAGGTTTGCAGGCCCTACCTCAGTCAGGGTTTCACCCACACTCTACAGCTCCGGAATGTCATGCTCTTCAGCCTCCTCCTCCTCCTGCGCATCCTCATCCACTTTACCCTCCACACCAGTCCCAAGCTGGAAGCACTGCAGCACTGCCTTGGCGAAGCGGCAACAGGCTGTGCTGCAGCTAATCTGCATAAGTGACAAATCCCACAATGCAGAAGAGGTGTGGACAGCTCTAAAACAGCATGCAGATCACTGGCTCACACCTCTGAACCTAAAGCCAGGAAAGGTTGTGTGTGACAATGGCCGGAACCTAGTGGCGGCTTTGAGGCGAGGCCAGCTGACACATGTTCCATGCATGGCCCATGTGCTCAACCTCGTGGTTCAGCGGTTTCTAAAGTCATACCCAGAGCTGTCTGATCTGCTGGTAAAAGTTCGCCGCCTGTCTGCACATTTTCGAAAGTCACCTACTGCTTCAGCCGGCCTTGCCGGCTTTCAGCGTCGTTTGCATCTTCCGGCTCACAGACTGGTGTGTGATGTCCCCACGCGTTGGAATTCAACTCTGCACATGTTGATCAGGATATGTGAGCAGAAGAGGGCAGTTGTTGAGTACCTGCATCACCTAAGCTGTCGGGAAATGGGTCAAACTCCACACATAACACCTGAGGAGTGGAGATGGATGTCCGACCTATGTACCATCCTCCAAAACTTTGAGGACTCCACCAAGATGGTGAGCGGCGATGACGCCATTATTAGCGTCACCATACCGCTTCTCTGCCTTCTAAAACGGTCTCTGCTCAAAACCAAACATGATGCATTGCAGGCGGAACACGATGAGTTGGAGCAAGAAACAGTAGTGGGTGTGGGTGATAACACATAGCCCAGCCTCGTCTCATCACAACGTGCAGTGGAGGACTATGACGAGGAGGAAGATGAAGACATGGAGCAACTCTCCGGCCAAATTGAGGATATGACATGCATACCAGTCATATGCTCAGTTCAGCGTGGCTGGCCAGAGGACAGGGTAGATGAGGAGGAGGAGGAGAAGGAGGAGGACAGCATGTTCAGTCATCTTGTTGGTCTGGATACTGAAGTGATGGCTGTTAAGAGTCTGGCGCACATGGATGACTTTAGGCGGCACGGTGGCTCAGTGGTTAGCACTGCAGCCTTGCAGCGCTGGGGTCCTGGGTTCAAATCCCACCAAGGACACCATCTGCAAGGAGTTTGTATGTTCTCCCCGTGTTTGCGTGGGTTTCCTCCGGGTTCTCCGGTTTCCTCCCACACTCCAAAGACATACAGATAGGGACTTTAGATTGTGAGCCCCAATGGGGACAGTGTTGCCAATGTATGTAAAGTGCTGTGGAATTAATAGCGCTATATAAATGAATAAAATTATTATAATTATTATTATTATGGTAAGCTGCCTGTCTCGTGACCCTCGCGTTAAGAACATCTTGGCCGACAATCATTACTGGTTGGTAACACTGTTAGACCCACGCTACAAGGAGAACTTTATGTCTCTTATTCCCGAGGCGGAGAGGTCAGCCAAAATGCAGCAGTTCCGGAAGGCCATAGTCACGGAAGTAGGCAAAGCATTCCCTTCACAAAACGCTAGCGTCATAATTGTAACACTATTAGTTAAAAGAAAGGGATAAAATGTAAAAAAAAACAAAATAAGGCATGACTTTTTTTTAACATCACATTTATTTTTTTTAGATTTAACCAAAGAATGTGCACATTTGTTATAAT
The DNA here is from genome assembly GCF_048569485.1 of Anomaloglossus baeobatrachus. Lineage (NCBI taxonomy): Eukaryota > Metazoa > Chordata > Amphibia > Anura > Aromobatidae > Anomaloglossus > Anomaloglossus baeobatrachus. The sequence continues at coordinate 15,710 of NW_027441897.1, forward strand.
AAACAAGTGAAAAATGTTGAAAATCAGTCATCCAAAGGTGTGTGAAAAAAATATATACATATATGGTACCAATAAAAATGTCACTTTGTCTTGCAAAGAATGCAGCCCCCCAAATTATTTTTTTCCTCTGTGCGGCCCATACACCCAGCCGAGTTTGAGACCCCCTGCCTTACACTATATAGATATTATGTTCATTCCCCATCTATCTTGCTCAGGAGAGCATCTCCCTCCCCCGGCACCAAGAGCAGCTCATACTGAATTGTTACATTGACTAGTAACACTGCACACAGAAATGCACCTTAATATTCCACTGTTAACCCTTTCCTCCCAGCAGTAACACACAACTCCTCACCTTGATATCATGGTGATTTATGGTCAGAATGACTTCAATGCGATCAGTGATTTCTATTCTAGCTCTGCTCACATAGATTTTATATCCACACTCAACTATAGGCCGTTCTTCATATTTTGGGGGCTTTTAGTCAGATATACTAGTTTGTGCCTGTATAGTATTGGTGTAGATGGGAGTGTAGGGCATGGGTTACATGGCACTGTGGTGGGATACTGATGGGAGGTATTGGTGCTGTGTTTGATGCTTCTACTGGGTATTTTCCTACAAATACTGGAACAGCTCACTGCTTAGAATGATCCTTCCCAGCTCTATAATATATTTTATATACCCCACAATGCAGGCTCACACACACATTTGTCTCAAGTGTGTTGTAGGGACACAGATACAGTCTTGGTCATGTGACTAAAGGCTACTTTACACACTGCGATATCGGTCCCGATATCGCTAGTGTGGGTACCCGCCCCCATCTGTTGCGCGACACGGGTAAATCGCTGCCCATGCCGCACAACACCGACCAGACCCGTCACACATACTTACCTGCCCGGCGACGTCGCTGTGACCGGCGAACCGCCTCCTTTCTAAGGGGGCGGTCCGTGCGGCGTCACAGCGACGTCACTGAGCGACCGCCCAATAGCAGCGGAGGGGCGGAGATGAGTGGCCGGAACATCCCGCCCACCTCCTTCCTTCCTCATAGCGGCTGGGAGGCAGGTAAGGAGAGGTTCCTCGTTTCTGCGGTGTCACACGGAGTGATGTGTGCTGCCGCAGGAGCGACGAACTACATCGTTACTGCTGCAGTAACGATAATCGAGAATGGAGACCCATGTCACCGATGAGCGATTTTGCACGTTTTTGCAACGATGCAAAATCGCTCATCGGTGTCACACGCAGCAACATCGCTAATGCGGCCGGATGTGCGTCACAAATTCCGTGACCCCAACGACTCCGCATTAGCGATGTCGCAGCGTGTAAAGCCCCCTTTAGTGGGAGTGGTGTACAGGGTCTTAGCAGTAAAGAGTATTCCATATTTCTGCCAGATACCCACAGAGATATTGAAATCTGAAAAAAGAGACTTCTGCTCATTGAAGGTAAGAACTGCTCACATAGCGTTCAACTCCACAGCAAACGAGTGCTCTAGCACTGGCATCTCAGCAGGGATATTCCCCTACTACACATGTGTGTCTGGGTCGCTGTGACAGTTTACAGGACATAACTCAGGGCACCTAGACAGAAGGCAGAGGGACTACTTTCTATTTCTGGTGTAGAGCTTAGTACAATATATATATATATACTATTACATGTGACACATGTACCTTGTATTACCATTATTCGCTGTATATGAACCCCTTTTCTCCGGGCATTATTTGTCTATAGCATTTTTCACGAACCTGAAGCAACTGAGAACCCTTCAGTGAAGGAATTCCACTAACCCTCACAATACCAACCAGGGGCCTCCCTGCAGTAACTCAGGTAGTTGTACCCATTCTCTTTCCGCATTCTATGTGTTCTTCTTCTTTCTTCTTTTTTTTCTTTTTTCTTCTTTTTATTTCTATCATGTAGTTCAGGGGTTTATAGATATATGTCCCGCATTTCATATTTCCTTTAGTGGTGCTTCTTACCCATTCTCATATCATTTACCCTAGTATTTCATGATCCTGAGGCGACTGAGAACCCTTTAATAAAGGAATCCTTTTTCACCTGAATTGTCAAGTGATACTTACCAGTGACTATCACGTAATGTTACAGGTAGTTCCATTTTCTTCCTCTTCTTTCTCTCCTTTCTTCTTTGTCACACGGTCCATTGTGTTATAGCCCACGTGTCATGATAACACTTGTACCATCTTTTCATTTAGATTCCACCTACAATTATTTACCGATTCCAGTTCTGGAATAGGCTTTCATCATCTACTCACTAGAATTCTCAAGTGCATAAGGTACTGAGACATATACATGTTCACACCATTATAAAGAACAAAGTATAAACATTGAGGTTTTTCTCACACCCATGTTCCTGTGTTCTTTGATATGATATGTGTTCATTTCCTTCACTATATAGGATTGCAAGTTTTCCATTTGTACCTTAATGGCAATGACGCTATACAATTGAACACATATCATCCTGTTATCCATATAGGTGTGTATTTACCTGCTTGACTATTTTTGGTTGTTTGATCCAGAATGTTTCTCCAGATAGGTCATGTGGAAATTTTCTTTCCTCAGTACAAATGTTTTCACTATGGCTTTGGAAAAATTTTTTGTATGTGCCTCATGGTCATTTGACCCATTGTACTCTCAAGTAGCAATATATTGTACTGTTATGTTGTACTATGTACTAATTACGTGTTTATATGGTTTTGTAACCCTTTATGATCTTAGATAACTTTATCCTTGATAAAGACCTAAAAACAAGGTCGAAACGTTGGATGAATTATCCTTTTGCACAAATAAAGAATTTTCAGCATTCCAAGAGTTCTTTTCTTACGTTATTAATCACTATAGTGTACCAGAGCTATTTCTTTTGAATTGACTCTTATTTTTTCTGAGCACCTGCTATATACACAGTGAGCCAGACATATTCAATTTTCATTCAGAAGGCAGAGGGAAGCCTTAGCAGCTGAGCATATATCTTTGCTTGTGAGCATTAGAACAGGCCGGCGATTACAGGGTAACATGAAAAATGTCCAGCTTGCATTATGACTAGAACATGACAATATCCTTTTAAGTACTAACCTATGATGCGTTCCTAAGCAGTTGATGTTATATGTTCTACATTTCATTTTCTGCATACTTTACAAGTAGTAGAATTTGCTTTGATATAGGCAACTGGATTTTCACAATGAAAAGGCAAAGGATAACGCCCGAAAAAGACGCCATACATTATGTCAGTGCCATCACTGACAAACCTGGATTGACCATGAAATACGGTATGGAGAGCTGTTGTCATCGTATTAGATAGATAAGAATGATTATATGTATTGTAGAAATGTCTCCTATCATGTTCCCTAATTTTTTATTATGTCCACATCCTGGTCCCCATCTTGGACATCATAACAAACGTGCACTTTTTTGTTTAATTTACACATTGGACCATAGGAAAAATGACACTACAGCTACAGAGGTGACCGTCTGATAGCCCAGCTCGACTATCCATCTCTACTGAAGACCCTTTCAGCTTTTTGAGAGTTGGGTGGAGGACATCATCTCTGAAAATAGGGTCCCACAGCTGCACCCCATCAGTGTGAGCAGGACTCTTAGGACTCTTAGAAGAGTCAATGCTCTGAGACCATGGGGGGCGCTTAGCCCCCTCTCTTCGTCACTGAGGATGATTTCATTTTTCAGGGATTAGAGAGGGTGGTCCTTGTGGTGGACTGCAGGTATGGAGAGCTGTTGTCATCGTATTAAATAGATAAGAATGATTATATGTATTGTAGAAATGTCTCCTATCATGTTCCCTAATTTTTTATTATGTCCACATCCTGGTCCCCATCTTGGACATCATAACAAACGTGCACTTTTTTGTTTAATTTACACATTGGACCATAGGAAAAATGACACTACAGCTACAGAGGTGACCGTCTGATAGCCCAGCTCGACTATCCATCTCTACTGAAGACCCTTTCAGCTATTTGAGAGTTGGGTGGAGAACATCATCTCTGAAAATAGGGTCCCACAGCTGCACCCCATCAGTGTGAGCAGGACTCTTAGGACTCTTAGAAGAGTCAATGCTCTGAGACCATGGGGGGCGCTTAGCCCCCTCTCTTCGTCACTGAGGATGATTTCACTTTTCAAGGAATAGAGAGGGTGGTCCTTGTGGTGGACTGCAGGTATGGAGAGCTGTTGTCATCGTATTAGATAGATAAGAATGGTTATATGTATTGTAGAAATGTCTCCTATCATGTTCCCTATTTTTTTATTATGTCCACATCCTGGTCCCCATCTTGGACATCATAACAAACGTGCACTTTTTTGTTTAATTTACACATTGGACCATAGGAAAAATGACACTACAGCTACAGAGGTGACCGTCTGATAGCCCAGCTCGACTATCCATCTCTACTGAAGACCCTTTCAGCTTTTTGAGAGTTGGGTGGAGGACATCATCTCTGAAAATAGGGTCCCACAGCTGCACCCCATCAGTGTGAGCAGGAATCTTAGGACTCTTAGAAGAGTCAATGCTCTGAGACCATGGGGGGCGCTTAGCCCCCTCTCTTCGTCACTGAGGATGATTTCATTTTTCAGGGATTAGAGAGAGTGGTCCTTGTGGTGGACTGCAGGTATGGAGAGCTGTTGTGATCGTATTAGATAGATAAGAATGATTATATGTATTGTAGAAATGTCTCCTATCATGTTCCCTAATTTTTTATTATGTCCACATCCTGGTCCCCATCTTGGACATCATAACAAACGTGCACTTTTTTGTTTAATTTACACATTGGACCATAGGAAAAATGACACTATAGCTACAGAGGTGACCGTCTGATAGCCCAGCTCGACTATCCATCTCTACTGAAGACCCTTTCAGCTTTTTGAGAGTTGGGTGGAGGACATCATCTCTGAAAATAGGGTCCCACAGCTGCACCCCATCAGTGTAAGCAGGAATCTTAGGACTCTTAGAAGAGTCAATGCTCTAAAACCATGGGGGGCGCTTAGCCCCCTCTCTTCGTCCCTGAGGATGATTTCATTTTTCAAGGATTAGAGAGGGTGGTCCTTGTGGTGGACTGCAGGTATGGAGAGCTGTTGTCATCGTATTAGATAGATAAGAATGATTATATGTATTGTAGAAATGTCTCCTATTATGTTCCCTAATTTCTTATTATGTCCACATCCTGGTCCCCATCTTGGACATCATAACAAACGTGCACTTTTTTGTTTAATTTACACATTGGACCATAGGAAAAATGACACTACAGCTACAGAGGTGACCGTCTGATAGCCCAGCTCGACTATCCATCTCTACTGAAGACCCTTTCAGCTTTTTGAGAGTTGGGTGGAGGACATCATCTCTGAAAATAGGGTCCCACAGCTTCACCCCATCAGTGTGAGCAGGACTCTTAGGACTCTTAGAAGAGTCAATGCTCTGGTACCATGGGGGCGCTTGGCCCCTCTCTTCGTCACTGAGGATGATTTCATTTTTCAGGGATTAGAGAGGGTGGTCCTTGTGGTGGACTGCAGGTATGGAGAGCTGTTGTCATCGTATTAGATAGATTAGAATGATTATATGTATTGTAGAAATGTCTCCTATCATGTTCCCTAATTTTTTATTATGTCCACATCCTGGTCCCCATCTTGGACATCATAACAAACGTGCACTTTTTTGTTTAATTTACACATTGGACCATAGGAAAAATGACACTACAGCTACAGAGGTGACCGTCTGATAGCCCAGCTCGACTATCCATCTCTACTGAAGACCCTTTCAGCTTTTTGAGAGTTGGGTGGAGGACATCATCTCTGAAAATAGGGTCCCACAGCTGCACCTCATCAGTGTGAGCAGGACTCTTAGGACTCTTAGAAGAGTTAATGCTCTGAGACCATGGGGGCGCTTAGCCCCCTCTCTTCGTCACTGAGGATGATTTCATTTTTCAGGGATTAGAGAGGCTGGTCCTTGTGGTGGACTGCAGGTATGGAGAGCTGTTGTCATCGTATTAGATAGATAAGAATGATTATATGTATTGTAGAAATGTCTCCTATCATGTTCCCTAATTTTTTATTATGTCCACATCCTGGTCCCCATCTTGGACATCATAACAAACGTGCACTTTTTTGTTTAATTTACACATTGGACCATAGGAAAAATGACACTACAGCTACAGAGGTGACCGTCTGATAGCCCAGCTCGACTATCCATCTCTACTGAAGACCCTTTCAGCTTTTTGAGAGTTGGGTGGAGGACATCATCTCTGAAAATAGGGTCCCACAGCTGCACCCCATCAGTGTGAGCAGGACTCTTAGGACTCTTAGAAGAGTCAATGCTCTGAGACCATTGGGGGCACTTAGCCCCCTCTCTTCATCACTGAGGATGATTTCATTTTTCAGGGATTAGAGAGGGTGGTCCTTGTGGTGGACTGCAGATATGGAGAGCTGTTATCATCGTATTAGATAGATAAGAATGATTATATGTATTGTAGAAATGTCTCCTATCATGTTCCCTAATTTTTTATTATGTCCACATCCTGGTCCCCATCTTGGACATCATAACAAACGTGCACTTTTTTGTTTAATTTACACATTGGACCATAGGAAAAATGACACTACAGCTACAGAGGTGACCGTCTGATAGCCCAGCTCGACTATCCATCTCTACTGAAGACCCTTTCAGCTTTTTGAGAGTTGGGTGGAGGACATCATCTCTGAAATTAGGGTCCCACAGCTGCACCCCATCAGTGTGAGCAGGACTCTTAGGACTCTTAGAAGAGTCAATGCTCTGAGACCATGGGGGGCGCTTAGCCCCCTCTCTTCGTCACTGAGGATGATTTCATTTTTCAGGGATTAGAGAGGGTGGTCCTTGTGGTGGACTGCAGGTATGGAGAGCTGTTGTCATCGTATTAAATAGATAAGAATGATTATATGTATTGTAGAAATGTCTCCTATCATGTTCCCTAATTTTTTATTATGTCCACATCCTGGTCCCCATCTTGGACATCATAACAAACGTGCACTTTTTTGTTTAATTTACACATTGGACCATAGGAAAAATGACACTACAGCTACAGAGGCGACCGTCTGATAGCCCAGCTCGACTATCCATCTCTACTGAAGACCCTTTCAGCTTTTTGAGAGTTGGGTGGAGAACATCATCTCTGAAAATAGGGTCCCACAGCTGCACCCCATCAGTGTGAGCAGGACTCTTAAGACTCTTAGAAGAGTCAATGCTCTGAGACCATGGGGGGCGCTTAGCCCCCTCTCTTCGTCACTGAGGATGATTTCACTTTTCAGGGAATAGAGAGGGTGGTCCTTGTGGTGGACTGCAGGTATGGAGAGCTGTTGTCATCGTATTAGATAGATAAGAATGATTATATGTATTGTAGAAATGTCTCCTATCATGTTCCCTATTTTTTTATTATGTCCACATCCTGGTCCCCATCTTGGACATCATAACAAACGTGCACTTTTTTGTTTAATTTACACATTGGACCATAGGAAAAATGACACTACAGCTACAGAGGTGACCGTCTGATAGCCCAGCTCGACTATCCATCTCTACTGAAGACCCTTTCAGCTTTTTGAGAGTTGGGTGGAGGACATCATCTCTGAAAATAGGGTCCCACAGCTGCACCCCATCAGTGTGAGCAGGAATCTTAGGACTCTTAGAAGAGTCAATGCTCTGAGACCATGGGGGGCGCTTAGCCCCCTCTCTTCGTCACTGAGGATGATTTCATTTTTCAGGGATTAGAGAGAGTGGTCCTTGTGGTGGACTGCAGGTATGGAGAGCTGTTGTGATCGTATTAGATAGATAAGAATGATTATATGTATTGTAGAAATGTCTCCTATCATGTTCCCTAATTTTTTATTATGTCCACATCCTGATCCCCATCTTGAACATCATAACAAACGTGCACTTTTTTGTTTAATTTACACATTGGACCATAGGAAAAATGACACTACAGCTACAGAGGTGACCGTCTGATAGCCCAGCTCGACTATCCATCTCTACTGAAGACCCTTTCAGCTTTTTGAGAGTTGGGTGGAGGACATCATCTCTGAAAATAGGGTCCCACAGCTGCACCCCATCAGTGTAAGCAGGACTCTTAGGACTCTTAGAAGAGTCAATGCTCTAAAACCATGGGGGGCGCTTAGCCCCCTCTCTTCGTCCCTGAGGATGATTTCATTTTTCAGGGATTAGAGAGGGTGGTCCTTGTGGTGGACTGCAGGTATGGAGAGCTGTTGTCATCGTATTAGATAGATAAGAATGATTATATGTATTGTAGAAATGTCTCCTATCATGTTCCCTAATTTCTTATTATGTCCACATCCTGGTCCCCATCTTGGACATCATAACAAACGTGCACTTTTTTGTTTAATTTACACATTGGACCATAGGAAAAATGACACTACAGCTACAGAGGTGACCGTCTGATAGCCCAGCTCGACTATCCATCTCTACTGAAGACCCTTTCAGCTTTTTGAGAGTTGGGTGGAGGACATCATCTCTGAAAATAGGGTCCCACAGCTGCACCCATCAGTGTGAGCAGGACTCTTAGGACTCTTAGAAGAGTTAATGCTCTGGGACCATGGGGGCGCTTAGCCCCCTCTCTTCGTCACTGAGGATGATTTCATTTTTCAGGGATTAGAGAGGGTGGTCCTTGTTGTGGACTGCAGGTATGGAGAGCTGTTGTCATCGTATTAGATAGATAAGAATGATTATATGTATTGTAGAAATGTCTCCTATCATGTTCCCTAATTTTTTATTATGTCCACATCCTGGTCCCCATCTTGGACATCATAACAAACGTGCACTTTTTTGTTTAATTTACACATTGGACCATAGGAAAAATGACACTACAGCTACAGAGGTGACCGTCTGATAGCCCAGCTCGACTATCCATCTCTACTGAAGACCCTTTCAGCTTTTTGAGAGTTGGGTGGAGGACATCATCTCTGAAATTAGTGTCCCACAGCTGCACCCCATCAGTGTAAACAGGACTCTTAGGACTCTTAGAAGAGTCAATGCTCTGAGACCATTGGGGGCACTTAGCCCCCTCTCTTCGTCACTGAGGATGATTTCATTTTTCAGGGATTAGAGAGGGTGGTCCTTGTGGTGGACTGCAGGTATGGAGAGCTGTTATCATCGTATTAGGTAGATAAGAATGATTATATGTATTGTAGAAATGTCTCCTATCATGTTCCCTAATTTTTTATTATGTCCACATCCTGGTCCCCATCTTGGACATCATAACAAACGTGCACTTTTTTGTTTAATTTACACATTGGACCATAGGAAAAATGACACTACAGCTACAGAGGTGACCGTCTGATAGCCCAGCTCGACTATCCATCTCTACTGAAGACCCTTTCAGCTTTTTGAGAGTTGGGTGGAGGACATCATCTCTTAAAATAGGGTCCCACAGCTGCACCCCATCAGTGTAAGCAGGACTCTTAGGACTCTTAGAAGAGTCAATGCTCTAAAACCATGGGGGGCGCTTAGCCCCCTCTCTTCGTCACTGAGGATGATTTCATTTTTCAGGGATTAGAGAGGGTGGTCCTTGTTGTGGACTGCAGGTATGGAGAGCTGTTGTCATCGTATTAGATAGATAAGAATGATTATATGTATTGTAGAAATGTCTCCTATCATGTTCCCTAATTTTTTATTATGTCCACATCCTGGTCCCCATCTTGGACATCATAACAAACGTGCACTTTTTTGTTTAATTTACACATTGGACCATAGGAAAAATGACACTACAGCTACAGAGGTGACCGTCTGATAGCCCAGCTCGACTATCCATCTCTACTGAAGACCCTTTCAGCTTTTTGAGAGTTGGGTGGAGGACATCATCTCTGAAATTAGGGTCCCACAGCTGCACCCCATCAGTGTGAGCAGGACTCTTAGGACCCTTAGAAGAGTCAATGCTCTGAGACCATTGGGGGCACTTAGCCCCCTCTCTTCGTCACTGAGGATGATTTCATTTTTCAGGGATTAGAGAGGGTGGTCCTTGTGGTGGACTGCAGGTATGGAGAGCTGTTATCATCGTATTAGGTAGATAAGAATGATTATATGTATTGTAGAAATGTCTCCTATCATGTTCCCTAATTTTTTATTATGTCCACATCCTGGTCCCCATCTTGGACATCATAACAAACGTGCACTTTTTTGTTTAATTTACACATTGGACCATAGGAAAAATGACACTACAGCTACAGAGGTGACCGACTGATAGCCCAGCTCGACAATCCATCTCTACTGAAGACCCTTTCAGCTTTTTGAGAGTTGGGTGGAGGACATCATCTCTGAAAATAGGGTCCCACAGCTGCACCCCATCAGTGTGAGCAGGACTCTTAGGACTCTTAGAAGAGTCAATGCTCTGAGACCATGGGGGGCGCTTAGCCCCCTCTCTTCGTCACTGAGGATGATTTCATTTTTCAGGGATTAGAGAGGGTGGTCCTTGTGGTGGACTGCAGGTATGGAGAGCTGTTGTCATCGTATTAAATAGATAAGAATGATTATATGTATTGTAGAAATGTCTCCTATCATGTTCCCTAATTTTTTTTTATGTCCACATCCTGGTCCCCATCTTGGACATCATAACAAACGTGCACTTTTTTGTTTAATTTACACATTGGACCATAGGAAAAATGACACTACAGCTACAGAGGTGACCGTCTGATAGCCCAGCTCGACTATCCATCTCTACTGAAGACCCTTTCAGCTTTTTGAGAGTTGGGTGGAGGACATCATCTCTTAAAATAGGGTCCCACAGCTGCACCCCATCAGTGTAAGCAGGACTCTTAGGACTCTTAGAAGAGTCAATGCTCTAAAACCATGGGGGGCGCTTAGCCCCCTCTCTTCGTCACTGAGGATGATTTCATTTTTCAGGGATTAGAGAGGGTGGTCCTTGTGGTGGACTGCAGGTATGGAGAGCTGTTGTCATCGTATTAGATAGATAAGAATGATTATATGTATTGTAGAAATGTCTCCTATCATGTTCCCTAATTTTTTATTATGTCCACATCCTGGTCCCCATCTTGGACATCATAACAAACGTGCACTTTTTTGTTTAATTTACACATTGAACCATAGGAAAAATGACACTACAGCTACAGAGGTGACCGTCTGATAGCCCAGCTCGACTATCCATCTCTACTGAAGACCCTTTCAGCTTTTTGAGAGTTGGGTGGAGGACATCATCTCTGAAAATAGGGTCCCACAGCTGCACCCCATCAGTGTGAGCAGGACTCTTAGGACTCTTAGAAGAGTCAATGCTCTGAGACCATTGGGGGCACTTAGCCCCCTCTCTTCATCACTGAGGATGATTTCATTTTTCAGGGATTAGAGAGGGTGGTCCTTGTGGTGGACTGCAGATATGGAGAGCTGTTATCATCGTATTAGATAGATAAGAATGTATGTCCACATCCTGGTCCCCATCTTGGACATCATAACAAACATACACTTTTTTGTTTAATTTACACATTGGACCATAGGAAAAATGACACTACAGCTACAGAGGTGACCGTCTGATAGCCCAGCTCGACAATCCATCTCTACTGAAGACCCTTTCAGCTTTTTGAGAGTTGGGTGGAGGACATCATCTCTGAAAATAGGGTCCCACAGCTGCACCCCATCAGTGTGAGCAGGACTCTTAGGACTCTTAGAAGAGTCAATGCTCTGAGACCATGGGGGGCGCTTAGTCCCCTCTCTTCGTCTCTGAGGATGATTTCATTTTTCAGGGATTAGAGAGGGTGGTCCTTGTGGTGGACTGCAGGTATGGAGAGCTGTTGTCATCGTATTAAATAGATAAGAAAGATTATATGTATTGTAGAAATGTCTCCTATCATGTTCCCTAATTTTTTATTATGTCCACATCCTGGTCCCCATCTTGGACATCATAACAAACGTGCACTTTTTTGTTTAATTTACACATTGTACCATAGGAAAAATGACACTACAGCTACAGAGGTGACCGTCTGATAGCCCAGCTCGACTTTCCATCTCTACTGAAGACCCTTTCAGCTTTTTGAGAGTTGGGTGGAGAACATCATCTCTGAAAATAGGGTCCCACAGCTGCACCGCATCAGTGTGAGCAGGACTCTTAGGACTCTTAGAAGAGTCAATGTTTTGAGACCATGGGGGGCGCTTAGCCCCCTCTCTTCGTCACTGAGGATGATTTCATTTTTCAGGGATTAGAGAGAGTGGTCCTTGTGGTGGACTGCAGGTATGGAGAGCTGTTGTCATCGTATTAGATAGATAAGAATGATTATATGTATTGTAGAAATGTCTCCTATCATGTTCCCTAATTTTTTATTATGTCCACATCCTGGTCCCCATCTTGGACATCATAACAAACGTGCACTTTTTTGTTTAATTTACACATTGGACCATAGGAAAAATGACACTACAGCTACAGAGGTGACCGTCTGATAGCCCAGCTCGACTATCCATCTCTACTGAAGACCCTTTCAGCTTTTTGAGAGTTGGGTGGAGGACATCATCTCTTAAAATAGGGTCCCACAGCTGAACCCCATCAGTGTAAGCAGGACTCTTAGGACTCTTAGAAGAGTCAATGCTCTAAAACCATGGGGGGCGCTTAGCCCCCTCTCTTCGTCCCTGAGGATGATTTCATTTTTCAGGGATTAGAGAGGGTGGTCCTTGTGGTGGACTGCAGGTATGGAGAGCTGTTGTCATCGTATTAGATAGATAAGAATGATTATATGTATTGTAGAAATGTCTCCTATCATGTTCCCTAATTTTTTATTATGTCCACATCCTGGTCCCCATCTTGGACATCATAACAAACGTGCACTTTTTTGTTTAATTTACACATTGGACCATAGGAAAAATGACACTACAGCTACAGAGGTGACCGTCTGATAGCCCAGCTCGACTATCCATCTCTACTGAAGACCCTTTCAGCTTTTTGAGAGTTGGGTGGAGGACATCATCTCTGAAAATAGGGTCCCACAGCTGCACCCCATCAGTGTGAGCAGGACTCTTAGGACTCTTAGAAGAGTTAATGCTCTGAGACCATGGGGGCGCTTACCCCCTCTCTTCGTCACTGAGGATGATTTCATTTTTCAGGGATTAGAGAGGGTGGTCCTTGTGGTGGACTGCAGGTATGGAGAGCTGTTGTCATCGTATTAAATAGATAAGAATGATTATATGTATTGTAGAAATGTCTCCTATCATGTTCCCTAATTTTTTATTATGTCCACATCCTGGTCCCCATCTTGGACATCATAACAAACGTGCACTTTTTTGTTTAATTTACACATTGGACCATAGGAAAAATGACACTACAGCTACAGAGGTGACCGTCTGATAGCCCAGCTCGACTATCCATCTCTACTGAAGACCCTTTCAGCTTTTTGAGAGTTGGGTGGAGGACATCATCTCTTAAAATAGGGTCCCACAGCTGCACCCCATCAGTGTAAGCAGGACTCTTAGGACTCTTAGAAGAGTCAATGCTCTAAAACCATGGGGGGCGCTTAGCCCCCTCTCTTCGTCCCTGAGGATGATTTCATTTTTCAGGGATTAGAGAGGGTGGTCCTTGTGGTGGACTGCAGGTATGGAGAGCTGTTGTCATCGTATTAGATAGATAAGAATGATTATATGTATTGTAGAAATGTCTCCTATCATGTTCCCTAATTTTTTATTATGTCCACATCCTGGTCCCCATCTTGGACATCATAACAAACGTGCACTTTTTTGTTTAATTTACACATTGGACCATAGGAAAAATGACACTACAGCTACAGAGGTGACCGTCTGATAGCCCAGCTCGACTATCCATCTCTACTGAAGACCCTTTCAGCTTTTTGAGAGTTGGGTGGAGGACATCATCTCTGAAAATAGGGTCCCACAGCTGCACCCCATCAGTGTGAGCAGGACTCTTAGGACTCTTAGAAGAGTTAATGCTCTGAGACCATGGGGGCGCTTAGCCCCCTCTCTTCGTCACTGAGGATGATTTCATTTTTCAGGGATTAGAGAGGGTGGTCCTTGTGGTGGACTGCAGGTATGGAGAGCTGTTGTCATCGTATTAGATAGATAAGAATGATTAAATGTATTGTAGAAATGTCTCCTATCATGTTCCCTAATTTTTTATTATGTCCACATCCTGGTCCCCATCTTGGACATCATAACAAACGTGCACTTTTTTGTTTAATTTACACATTGGAACATAGGAAAAATGACACTACAGCTACAGAGGTGACCGTCTGATAGCCCAGCTCGACTATCCATCTCTACTGAAGACCCTTTCAGCTTTTTGAGAGTTGGGTGGAGGACATCATCTCTGAAAATAGGGTCCCACAGCTGCACCCCATCAGTGTGAGCAGGACTCTTAGGACTCTTAGAAGAGTCAATGCTCTGAGACCATTGGGGGCACTTAGCCCCCTCTCTTCATCACTGAGGATGATTTCATTTTTCAGGGATTAGAGAGGGTGGTCCTTGTGGTGGACTGCAGGTATGGAGAGCTGTTGTCATCGTATTAGATAGATAAGAATGATTATATGTATTGTAGAAATGTCTCCTATCATGTTCCCTAATTTTTTATTATGTCCACATCCTGGTCCCCATCTTGGACATCATAACAAACGTGCACTTTTTTGTTTAATTTACACATTGGACCATAGGGAAAATGAAACTACAGCTACAGAGGTGACCGTCTGATAGCCCAGCTCGACTATCCATCTCTACTGAAGACCCTTTCAGCTTTTTGAGAGTTGGGTGGAGGACATCATCTCTGAAAATAGGGTCCCACAGCTGCACCCCATCAGTGTGAGCAGGACTCTTAGGACTCTTAGACCCTTTCAGCTTTTTGAGAGTTGGGTGGAGGACATCATCTCTGAAAATAGGGTCCCACAGCTGCACCCCATCAGTGTGAGCAGGACTCTTAGGACTCTTAGAAGAGTCAATGCTCTGAGACCATTGGGGGCACTTAGCCCCCTCTCTTCATCACTGAGGATGATTTCATTTTTCAGGGATTAGAGAGGGTGGTCCTTGTGGTGGACTGCAGATATGGAGAGCTGTTATCATCGTATTAGATAGATAAGAATGATTATATGTATTGTAGAAATGTCTCCTATCATGTTCCCTAATTTTTTATTATGTCCACATCCTGGTCCCCATCTTGGACATCATAACAAACGTGCACTTTTTTGTTTAATTTACACATTGGACCATAGGAAAAATGACACTACAGCTACAGAGGTGACCGTCTGATAGCCCAGCTCGACTATCCATCTCTACTGAAGACCCTTTCAGCTTTTTGAGAGTTGGGTGGAGGACATCATCTCTGAAAATAGGGTCCCACAGCTGCACCCCATCAGTGTGAGCAGGACTCTTAGGACTCTTAGAAGAGTCAATGCTCTGAGACCATGGGGGGCGCTTAGCCCCCTCTCTTCGTCACTGAGGATGGTTTCATTTTTCAGGGATTAGAGAGGGTGGTCCTTGTAGTGGACTGCAGGTATGGAGAGCTGTTGTCATCGTATTAAATAGATAAGAATGATTATATGTATTGTAGAAATGTCTCCTATCATGTTCCCTAATTTTTTATTATGTCCACATCCTGGTCCCCATCTTGGACATCATAACAAACGTGCACTTTTTTGTTTAATTTACACATTGGACCATAGGAAAAATGACACTACAGCTACAGAGGTGACCGTCTGATAGCCCAGCTCGACTATCCATCTCTACTGAAGACCCTTTCAGCTTTTTGAGAGTTGGGTGGAGAACATCATCTCTGAAAATAGGGTCCCACAGCTGCACCCCATCAGTGTGAGCAGGACTCTTAGGACTCTTAGAAGAGTCAATGCTCTGAGACCATGGGGGGCGCTTAGCCCCCTCTCCTCGTCACTGAGGATGATTTCACTTTTTAGGGAATAGAGAGGGTGGTCCTTGTGGTGGACTGCAGGTATGGAGAGCTGTTGTCATCGTATTAGATAGATAAGAATGATTATATGTATTGTAGAAATGTCTCCTATCATGTTCCCTATTTTTTTATTATGTCCACATCCTGGTCCCCATCTTGGAAATCATAACAAACGTGCACTTTTTTGTTTAATTTACAAATTGGACCATAGGAAAAATGACACTACAGCTACAGAAGTGACCGTCTGATAGCCCAGCTCGACTATCAATCTCTACTGAAGACCCTTTCAGCTTTTTGAGAGTTGGGTGGAGAACATCATCTCTGAAAATAGGGTCCCACAGCTGCACCCCATCAGTGTGAGCAGGACTCTTAGGACTCTTAGAAGAGTCAATGCTCTGAGACCATGGGGGGCGCTTAGCCCCCTCTCCTCGTCACTGAGGATGATTTCACTTTTTAGGGAATAGAGAGGGTGGTCCTTGTGGTGGACTGCAGGTATGGAGAGCTGTTATCATCGTATTAGATAGATAAGAATGATTATATGTATTGTAGAAATGTCTCCTATCATGTTCCCTAATTTTTTATTATGTCCACATCCTGGTCCCCATCTTGGACATCATAACAAACGTGCACTTTTTTGTTTAATTTACACATTGGACCATAGGAAAAATGACACTACAGCTACAGAGGTGACCGTCTGATAGCCCAGCTCGACTATCCATCTCTACTGAAGACCCTTTCAGCTTTTTGAGAGTTGGGTGGAGGACATCATCTCTGAAAATAGGGTCCCACAGCTGCACCCCATCAGTGTGAGCAGGACTCTTAGGACTCTTAGAAGAGTCAATGCTCTGAGACCATGGGGGGCGCTTAGCCCCCTCTCTTCGTCACTGAGGATGGTTTCATTTTTCAGGGATTAGAGAGGGTGGTCCTTGTAGTGGACTGCAGGTATGGAGAGCTGTTGTCATCGTATTAAATAGATAAGAATGATTATATGTATTGTAGAAATGTCTCCTATCATGTTCCCTAATTTTTTATTATGTCCACATCCTGGTCCCCATCTTGGACATCATAACAAACGTGCACTTTTTTGTTTAATTTACACATTGGACCATAGGAAAAATGACACTACAGCTACAGAGGTGACCGTCTGATAGCCCAGCTCGACTATCCATCTCTACTGAAGACCCTTTCAGCTTTTTGAGAGTTGGGTGGAGAACATCATCTCTGAAAATAGGGTCCCACAGCTGCACCCCATCAGTGTGAGCAGGACTCTTAGGACTCTTAGAAGAGTCAATGCTCTGAGACCATGGGGGGCGCTTAGCCCCCTCTCCTCGTCACTGAGGATGATTTCACTTTTTAGGGAATAGAGAGGGTGGTCCTTGTGGTGGACTGCAGGTATGGAGAGCTGTTGTCATCGTATTAGATAGATAAGAATGATTATATGTATTGTAGAAATGTCTCCTATCATGTTCCCTATTTTTTTATTATGTCCACATCCTGGTCCCCATCTTGGAAATCATAACAAACGTGCACTTTTTTGTTTAATTTACAAATTGGACCATAGGAAAAATGACACTACAGCTACAGAAGTGACCGTCTGATAGCCCAGCTCGACTATCCATCTCTACTGAAGACCCTTTCAGCTTTTTGAGAGTTGGGTGGAGGACATCATCTCTGAAAATAGGGTCCCACAGCTGCACCCCATCAGAGTGAGCAGGAATCTTAGGACTCTTAGAAGAGTCAATGCTCTGAGACCATGGGGGGCGCTTAGCCCCCTCTCTTCGTCACTGAGGATGATTTTATTTTTCAGGGATTAGAGAGAGTGGTCCTTGTGGTGGACTGCAGGTATGGAGAGCTGTTGTGATCGTATTAGATAGATAAGAATGATTATATGTATTGTAGAAATGTATTCAGTAGAGATGGATAGTCGAGCTGGGCTATCAGACGGTCACCTCTGTAGCTGTAGTGTCATTTTTCCTATGGTCCAATGTGTAAATTAAACAAAAAAGTGCACGTTTGTTATGATGTCCAAGATGGGGACCAGGATGTGGACATAATAAAAAATTAGGGAACATGATAGGAGACATTTCTACAATACATATAATCATTCTTATCTATCTAATACGATGACAACAGCTCTCCATACCTACAGTCCACCACAAGGACCACCCTCTCTAATCCCTGAAAAATGAAATCATCCTCAGTGACGAAGAGAGGGGGCTAAGCGCCCCCCATGGTCTCAGAGCATTGACTCTTCTAAGAGTCCTAAGAGTCCTGCTCACACTGATGGGGTGCAGCTGTGGGACCCTATTTTCAGAGATGATGTCCTCCACCCAACTCTCAAAAAGCTGAAAGGGTCTTCAGTAGAGATGGATAGTCGAGCTGGGCTATCAGACGGTCACCTCTGTAGCTGTAGTGTCATTTTTCCTATGGTCCAATGTGTAAATTAAACAAAAAAGTGCACGTTTGTTATGATGTCCAAGATGGGGACCAGGATGTGGACATAATAAAAAATTAGGGAACATGATAGGAGACATTTCTACAATACATATAATCATTCTTATCTATCTAATACGATGACAACAGCTCTCCATACCTGCAGTCCACCACAAGGACCACCCTCTCTAATCCCTGAAAAATGAAATCATCCTCAGTGACGAAGAGAGGGGGCTAAGCGCCCCCATGGTCTCAGAGCATTAACTCTTCTAAGAGTCCTAAGGGCATTTCGCGCATAAATGAAATGATCACATTTTTCTCCAAAACTATAACAGATGCAAGCTTGTCCTGTTTGGTGGAGATAATATTTAATAAAATAAGTAGAAACCTACTAAAAGTTTTGTTTGTTTATATTGCAATCCTGAGATAATCGTCTCCATGCTCCAAATCCATTTTAAAGCCATTTCAAAGGCATTTCACGCATAAATGAAATGATCACATTTTTCTCCAAAACTATAACACATGCAAGCTTGTCCTGTTTGGTGGAGATGATATTTAATAAAATAAGTAGAAATCCACTAAAAGTTTTGTTTGGTTATCTTGCAATCCCAAGATAATCGTCTCCATGCTCCAAATCCATTTTAAAGAAATTTTTAAGGCATTTCGCGCATAAATGAAATGATCACATTTTTCTCCAAAACTATAACAGATGCGAGCTTGTCCTGTTTGGTGGAGATAATATTTAATAAAATAAGTAGAAATCTACTAAAAGTTTTGTTTGTTTATATTGCCATCCTGAGATAATCGTCTCCATGCTCCAAATCCATTTTAAAGCCATTTCAAAGGCATTTTGCGCATAAATGAAATGATCACATTTTTCTCCAAAACTATAGCACATGCAAGCTTGTCCTGTTTGGTGGAGATGATATTTGGTAAAATAAGTAGAAATCCACTAAAAGTTTTGTTTGGTTATCTTGCAATCCCGAGATAATCGTCTCCATGCTCCAAATCTATTTTAAAGCCATTTCAAAGGCATTGTGCGCATAAATGAAATGATCACATTTTTCTCCAAAACTATAACAGATGCAAGCTTGTCCTGTTTGGTGGGGATAATATTTAATAAAATAAGTAGAAATCCACTAAAAGTTTTGTTTGGTTATCTTGCAATCCCGAGATAATCGTCTCCATGCTCCAAATCCATTTTAAACCCATTTTTAAGGCATTTCGCGCATAAATGAAATGATCACATTTTTCTCCAAAACTATAACAGATGGAAGCTCGTCCTGTTTGGAGGGGATAATATTTAATAAAATAAGTAGAAATCCACTAAAAGTTTTGTTTGGTTATCTTGCAATCCCGAGATAATCGTCTCCATGCTTCAAATCCATTTAAAAGCCATTTTGAAGGCATTTCGCGCATAAATGAAATGATCACATTTTTCTTCAAAACTAAAACAGATGCAAGCTTGTCCTGTTTGGTAGAGATGATATTTAATAAAATATGTAGAAATCCACTAAAAGTTTTGTTTGGTTATCTTGCAATCCCGAGATAATCGTCTCCATGCTTCAAAACTATTTTAAAGCCATTTTTAAGGCATTTCGCGCATACATGAAATGATCACATTTTTCTCCAAAACTATAACAGATGCAAGCTTGTCCTGTTTGGTGGAGATAATATTTAATAAAATAAGTAGAAACCTACTAAAAGTTTCGTTTGTTTATATTGCAATCCTGAGATAATCGTCTCCATGCTCCAAATCCATTTTAAAGCCATTTCAAAGGCATTTCACGCATAAATGAAATGATCACATTTTTCTCCAAAACTATAACACATGCAAGCTTGTCCTGTTTGGTGGAGATGATATTTAATAAAATAAGTAGAAATCCACTAAAAGTTTTGTTTGGTTATCTTGCAATCCCAAGATAATCGTCTCCATGCTCCAAATCCATTTTAAAGCCATTTTTAAGGCATTTCGCGCATAAATGAAATGATCACATTTTTCTCCAAAACTATAACAGATGCAAGCTTGTCCTGTTTGGTGGAGATAATATTTAATAAAATAGGTAGAAATCTACTAAAAGTTTCGTTTGTTTATATTGCAATCCTGAGATAATCGTCTCCATGCTCCAAATCCATTTTAAAGCCATTTCAAAGGCATTTCGCGCATAAATGAAATGATCACATTTTTCTCCAAAACTATAACAGATGCAAGCTTCTCCTGTTTGGTGGAGATGATATTTAATAAAATAAGTAGAAATCCACTAACAGATTTGTTTGGTTATCTTGCAATCCCGAGATAGTCGTCTCCATGCTCCAAATCCATGTTAAAGCCATCTTTAAGGCATTTCGCGCATAAATGAAATGATCACATTTTTCTCCAAAACTATAACAGATGCAAGCTTGTCCTGTTTGGTGGAGATGATATTTCATAAAATAAGTAGAAATCCACTAAAAGTTTTGTTTGGTTATCTTGCAATCCCGAGATAATCGTCTCCATGCTCCAAAACCTTTTTAAAGCCATTTTTAAGGCATTTCGCGCATAAATGAAATGATCACATTTTTCTCCAAAACTATAACAGATGCAAGCTTGTCCTGTTTGGTGGGGATAATATTTAATAAAATAAGTAGAAATCCACTAAAAGTTTTGTTTGGTTATCTTGCAATCCCAAGATAATCGTCTCCATGCTCCAAATCCATTTTAAAGCCATTTTTAAGGCATTTCGCGCATAAATGAAATGATCACATTTTTCTCCAAAACTATAACAGATGCAAGCTTGTCCTGTTTGGTGGAGATAATATTTAATAAAATAAGTAGAAATCTACTAAAAGTTTCGTTTGTTTATATTGCCATCCTGAGATAATCGTCTCCATGCTCCAAATCCATTTTAAAGCCATTTCAAAGGCATTTTGCGCATAAATGAAATGATCACATTTTTCTCCAAAACTATAACACATGCAAGCTTGTCCTGTTTGGTGGAGATGATATTTGGTAAAATAAGTAGAAATCCACTAAAAGTTTTGTTTGGTTATCTTGCAATCCCGAGATAATCGTCTCCATGCTCCAAATCTATTTTAAAGCCATTTCAAAGGCATTGTGCGCATAAATGAAATGATCACATTTTTCTCCAAAACTATAACAGATGCAAGCTTGTCCTGTTTGGAGGGGATGATATTTAATAAAATAATTAGAAATCCACTAAAAGTTTTGTTTGGTTATCTTGCAATCCCGAGATAATCGTCTCCATGCTTCAAAACCATTTTAAAGCCATTTTTAAGGCATTTCGCGCATAAATGAAATGATCACATTTTTCTCCAAAACTATAACAGATGCAAGCTTGTCCTGTTTGGTGGAGATAATATTTAATAAAATAAGTAGAAACCTACTAAAAGTTTCGTTTGTTTATATTGCAATCCTGAGATAATCGTCTCCATGCTCCAAATCCATTTTAAAGCCATTTCAAAGGCATTTCGCGCATAAATGAAATGATCACATTTTTCTCCAAAACTATAACACATGCAAGCTTGTCCTGTTTGGGGAAATGATACTTAATAAAATAAGTAGAAATCCACTAAAAGTTTTATTTGGTTATCTTGCAATCCCAAGATAATCAGTTCCATGCTCCAAATCCATTTTAAAGCCATTTTTAAGGCATTTCGCGCATAAATGAAATGATCACATTTTTCTCCAAAACTATAACAGATGCAAGCTTGTCCTGTTTTTAGGGGATGATATTTAATAAAATAATTAGAAATCCACTAAAAGTTGTGTTTGGTTATCTTGCAATCCCGAGATAATCGTCTCCATGCTTCAAAACCATTTTAAAGCCATTTTAAGGCATTTCGCGCATAAATGAAATTATCACATTTTTCTCCAAAACTATAACAGATGCAAGCTTGTCCTGTTTGGTGGAGATGATATTTAAAAAAAATAAGTAGAAATCCACTAAAAGTTTTGTTTGGTTATCTTGCAATCCCGAGATAATCGTCTCCGTGCTCCAAACCCTTTTTAAAGCCATTTTTAAGGCATTTCGCGCATAAATGAAATGATCACATTTTTCTCCAAAACTATAACAGATGCAAGCTTGTCCTGTTTGGTGGGGATAATATTTAATAAAATAAGTAGAAATCCACTAAAAGTTTTGTTTGGCGCCCCCCATGGTTTTAGAGCATTGACTCTTCTAAGAGTCCTAAGAGTCCTGCTTACACTGATGGGGTGCAGCTGTGGGACCCTATTTTAAGAGATGATGTCCTCCACCCAACTCTCAAAAAGCTGAAAGGGTCTTCAGTAGAGATGGATAGTCGAGCTGGGCTATCAGACGGTCACCTCTGTAGCTGTAGTGTCATTTTTCCTATGGTCCAATGTGTAAATTAAACAAAAAAGTGCACGTTTGTTATGATGTCCAAGATGGGGACCAGGATGTGGACATAATAAAAAATTAGGGAACATGATAGGAGACATTTCTACAATACATATAATCATTCTTATCTATCTAATACGATCACAACAGTTCTCCATTCCTGCAGTCCACCACAAGGACCACTCTCTCTAATCCCTGAAAAATGAAATCATCCTCAGTGACGAAGAGAGGGGGCTAAGCGCCCCCCATGGTCTCAGAGCATTGACTCTTCTAAGAGTCCTAAGAGTCCTGCTCACACTGATGGGGTGCAGCTGGGGACCCTATTTTCAGAGATGATGTCCTCCACCCAACTCTCAAAAAGCTGAAAGGGTCTTCAGTAGAGATGGATAGTCGAGCTGGGCTATCAGACGGTCACCTCTGTAGCTGTAGTGTCATTTTTCCTATGGTCCAATGTGTAAATTAAACAAAAAAGTGCACATTTGTTATGATTTCCAAGATGGGGACCAGGATGTGGACATAATAAAAAAATAGGGAACATGATAGGAGACATTTCTACAATACATATAATTATTCTTATCTATCTAATACGATGACAACAGCTCTCCATACCTGCAGTCCACCACAAGGACCACCCTCTCTAATCCCTGAAAAATGAAATCATCCTCAGTGACGAAGAGAGGGGGCTAAGCGCACCCCATGGTCTCAAAACATTGACTCTTCTAAGAGTCTTAAGAGTCCTGCTCACACTGATGGGGTGCAGCTGTGGGACCCTATTTTCAGAGATGATGTCCTCCACCCAACTCTCAAAAAGCTGAAAGGGTCTTCAGTAGAGATGGATAGTCGAGCTGGGCTATCAGACGGTCACCTCTGTAGCTGTAGTGTCATTTTTCCTATGGTCCAATGTGTAAATTAAACAAAAAAGTGCACGTTTGTTATGATTTCCAAGATGGGGACCAGGATGTGGACATAATAAAAAAATAGGGAACATGATAGGAGACATTTCTACAATACATATAATCATTCTTATCTATCTAATACGATGACAACAGCTCTCCATACCTGCAGTCCACCACAAGGACCACCCTCTCTATTCCCTGAAAAGTGAAATCATCCTCAGTGACGAAGAGAGGGGGCTAAGCGCCCCCCATGGTCTCAGAGCATTGACTCTTCTAAGAGTCCTAAGAGTCCTGCTCACACTGATGGGGTGCAGCTGTGGGACCCTATTTTCAGAGATGATGTCCTCCACCCAACTCTCAAAAAGCTGAAAGGGTCTTCAGTAGAGATGGATTGTCGAGCTGGGCTATCAGACGGTCACCTCTGTAGCTGTAGTGTCATTTTTCCTATGGTCCAATGTGTAAATTAAACAAAAAAGTGCACGTTTGTTATGATGTCCAAGATGGGGACCAGGATGTGGACATAATAAAAAATTAGGGAACATGATAGGAGACATTTCTACAATACATATAATCATTCTTATCTATCTAATACGATGATAACAGCTCTCCATACCTGCAGTCCACCACAAGGACCACCCTCTCTAATCCCTGAAAAATGAAATCATCCTCAGTGACGAAGAGAGGGGGCTAAGCGCCCCCATGGTCTCAGAGCATTAACTCTTCTAAGAGTCCTAAGAGTCCTGCTCACACTGTGGGGTGCAGCTGTGGGACCCTATTTTCAGAGATGATGTCCTCCACCCAACTCTCAAAAAGCTGAAAGGGTCTTCAGTAGAGATGGATAGTCGAGCTGGGCTATCAGACGGTCACCTCTGTAGCTGTAGTGTCATTTTTCCTATGGTCCAATGTGTAAATTAAAGAAAAAAGTGCACGTTTGTTATGATGTCCAAGATGGGGACCAGGATGTGGACATAATAAAAAATTAGGGAACATGATAGGAGACATTTCTACAATACATATAATCATTCTTATCTATCTAATACGATGATAACAGCTCTCCATACCTGCAGTCCACCACAAGGACCACCCTCTCTAATCCCTGAAAAATGAAATCATCCTCAGTGACGAAGAGAGGGGGCTAAGCGCCCCCATGGTCTCAGAGCATTAACTCTTCTAAGAGTCCTAAGAGTCCTGCTCACACTGTGGGGTGCAGCTGTGGGACCCTATTTTCAGAGATGATGTCCTCCACCCAACTCTCAAAAAGCTGAAAGGGTCTTCAGTAGAGATGGATAGTCGAGCTGGGCTATCAGACGGTCACCTCTGTAGCTGTAGTGTCATTTTTCCTATGGTCCAATGTGTAAATTAAAGAAAAAAGTGCACGTTTGTTATGATGTCCAAGATGGGGACCAGGATGTGGACATAATAAAAAATTAGGGAACATGATAGGAGACATTTCTACAATACATATAATCATTCTTATCTATCTAATACGATGACAACAGCTCTCCATACCTGCAGTCCACCACAAGGACCACCCTCTCTAATCCCTGAAAAATGAAATCATCCTCAGTGACGAAGAGAGGGGGCCAAGCGCCCCCCATGGTACCAGAGCATTGACTCTTCTAAGAGTCCTAAGAGTCCTGCTCACACTGATGGGGTGAAGCTGTGGGACCCTATTTTCAGAGATGATGTCCTCCACCCAACTCTCAAAAAGCTGAAAGGGTCTTCAGTAGAGATGGATAGTCGAGCTGGGCTATCAGACGGTCACCTCTGTAGCTGTAGTGTCATTTTTCCTATGGTCCAATGTGTAAATTAAACAAAAAAGTGCACGTTTGTTATGATGTCCAAGATGGGGACCAGGATGTGGACATAATAAGAAATTAGGGAACATGATAGGAGACATTTCTACAATACATATAATCATTCTTATCTATCTAATATGATGACAACAGCTCTCCATACCTGCAGTCCACCACAAGGACCACCCTCTCTAATCCCTGAAAAATGAAATCATCCTCAGTGACGAAGAGAGGGGGCTAAGTGCCCCCAATGGTCTCAGAGCATTGACTCTTCTAAGAGTCCTAAGAGTCCTGCTCACACTGATGGGGTGCAGCTGTGGGACCCTATTTTCAGAGATGATGTCCTCCACCCAACTCTCAAAAAGCTGAAAGGGTCTTCAGTAGAGATGGATAGTCGAGCTGGGCTATCAGACGGTCACCGCTGTAGCTGTAGTGTCATTTTTCCTATGGTCCAATGTGTAAATTAAACAAAAAAGTGCACGTTTGTTATGATGTCCAAGATGGGGACCAGGATGTGGACATAATAAAAAATTAGGGAACATGATAGGAGACATTTCTACAATACATATAATCATTCTTATCTATCTAATACGATGACAACAGCTCTCCATACCTGCAGTCCACCACAAGGACCACCCTCTCTAATCCCTGAAAAATGAAATCATCCTCAGTGACGAAGAGAGGGGGCTAAGCGCCCCCATGGTCTCAGAGCATTAACTCTTCTAAGAGTCCTAAGAGTCCTGCTCACACTGATGGGGTGCAGCTGTGGGACCCTATTTTCAGAGATGATGTCCTCCACCCAACTCTCAAAAAGCTGAAAGGGTCTTCAGTAGAGATGGATAGTCGAGCTGGGCTATCAGACGGTCACCTCTGTAGCTGTAGTGTCATTTTTCCTATGGTCCAATGTGTAAATTAAACAAAAAAGTGCACGTTTGTTATGATGTCCAAGATGGGGACCAGGATGTGGACATAATAAAAAATTAGGGAACATGATAGGAGACATTTCTACAATACATATAATCATTCTTATCTATCTAATACGATGACAACAGCTCTCCATACCTGCAGTCCACCACAAGGACCACCCTCTCTAATCCCTGAAAAATGAAATCATCCTCAGTGACGAAGAGAGGGGGCCAAGCGCCCCCCATGGTATCAGAGCATTGACTCTTCTAAGAGTCCTGCTCACACTGATGGGGTGAAGCTGTGGGACCCTATTTTCAGAGATGATGTCCTCCACCCAACTCAAAAAGCTGAAAGGGTCTTCAGTAGAGATGGATAGTCGAGCTGGGCTATCAGACGGTCACCTCTGTAGCTGTAGTGTCATTTTTCCTATGGTCCAATGTGTAAATTAAACAAAAAAGTGCACGTTTGTTATGATGTCCAAGATGGGGACCAGGATGTGGACATAATAAGAAATTAGGGAACATGATAGGAGACATTTCTACAATACATATAATCATTCTTATCTATCTAATACGATGACAACAGCTCTCCATACCTGCAGTCCACCACAAGGACCACCCTCTCTAATCCCTGAAAAATGAAATCATCCTCAGGGACGAAGAGAGGGGGCTAAGCGCCCCCCATGGTTTTAGAGCATTGACTCTTCTAAGAGTCCTAAGAGTCCTGCTTACACTGATGGGGTGCAGCTGTGGGACCCTATTTTCAGAGATGATGTCCTCCACCCAACTCTCAAAAAGCTGAAAGGGTCTTCAGTAGAGATGGATAGTCGAGCTGGGCTATCAGACGGTCACCTCTGTAGCTGTAGTGTCATTTTTCCTATGGTCCAATGTGTAAATTAAACAAAAAAGTGCACGTTTGTTATGATGTCCAAGATGGGGACCAGGATGTGGACATAATAAAAAATTAGGGAACATGATAGGAGACATTTCTACAATACATATAATCATTCTTATCTATCTAATACGATGACAACAGCTCTCCATACCTGCAGTCCACCACAAGGACCACCCTCTCTAATCCCTGAAAAATGAAATCATCCTCAGTGACGAAGAGAGGGGGCTAAGCGCCCCCATGGTCTCAGAGCATTAACTCTTCTAAGAGTCCTAAGAGTCCTGCTCACACTGATGGGGTGCAGCTGTGGGACCCTATTTTCAGAGATGATGTCCTCCACCCAACTCTCAAAAAGCTGAAAGGGTCTTCAGTAGAGATGGATAGTCGAGCTGGGCTATCAGACGGTCACCTCTGTAGCTGTAGTGTCATTTTTCCTATGGTCCAATGTGTAAATTAAACAAAAAAGTGCACGTTTGTTATGATGTCCAAGATGGGGACCAGGATGTGGACATAATAAAAAATTAGGGAACATGATAGGAGACATTTCTACAATACATATAATCATTCTTATCTATCTAATATGATGATAACAGCTCTCCATATCTGCAGTCCACCACAAGGACCACCCTCTCTAATCCCTGAAAAATGAAATCATCCTCAGTGATGAAGAGAGGGGGCTAAGTGCCCCCAATGGTCTCAGAGCATTGACTCTTCTAAGAGTCCTAAGAGTCCTGCTCACACTGATGGGGTGCAGCTGTGGGACCCTATTTTCAGAGATGATGTCCTCCACCCAACTCTCAAAAAGCTGAAAGGGTCTTCAGTAGAGATTGATAGTCGAGCTGGGCTATCAGACGGTCACCTCTGTAGCTGTAGTGTCATTTTTCCTATGGTCCAATGTGTAAATTAAACAAAAAAGTGCACGTTTGTTATGATGTTCAAGATGGGGACCAGGATGTGGACATAATAAAAAATTAGGGAACATGATAGGAGACATTTCTACAATACATATAATCATTCTTATCTATCTAATACGATCACAACAGCTCTCCATACCTGCAGTCCACCACAAGGACCACTCTCTCTAATCCCTGAAAAATGAAATCATCCTCAGTGACGAAGAGAGGGGGCTAAGCGCCCCCCATGGTCTCAGAGCATTGACTCTTCTAAGAGTCCTAAGATTCCTGCTCACACTGATGGGGTGCAGCTGTGGGACCCTATTTTCAGAGATGATGTCCTCCACCCAACTCTCAAAAAGCTGAAAGGGTCTTCAGTAGAGATGGATAGTCGAGCTGGGCTATCAGACGGTCACCTCTGTAGCTGTAGTGTCATTTTTCCTATGGTCCAATGTGTAAATTAAACAAAAAAGTGCACGTTTGTTATGATTTCCAAGATGGGGACCAGGATGTGGACATAATAAAAAAATAGGGAACATGATAGGAGACATTTCTACAATACATATAATCATTCTTATCTATCTAATACGATGACAACAGCTCTCCATACCTGCAGTCCACCACAAGGACCACCCTCTCTATTCCCTGAAAAGTGAAATCATCCTCAGTGACGAAGAGAGGGGGCTAAGCGCCCCCCATGGTCTCAGAGCATTGACTCTTCTAAGAGTCCTAAGAGTCCTGCTCACACTGATGGGGTGCAGCTGTGGGACCCTATTTTCAGAGATGATGTTCTCCACCCAACTCTCAAAAAGCTGAAAGGGTCTTCAGTAGAGATGGATAGTCGAGCTGGGCTATCAGACGGTCACCTCTGTAGCTGTAGTGTCATTTTTCCTATGGTCCAATGTGTAAATTAAACAAAAAAGTGCACGTTTGTTATGATGTCCAAGATGGGGACCAGGATGTGGACATAATAAAAAATTAGGGAACATGATAGGAGACATTTCTACAATACATATAATCATTCTTATCTATTTAATACGATGACAACAGCTCTCCATACCTGCAGTCCACCACAAGGACCACCCTCTCTAATCCCTGAAAAATGAAATCATCCTCAGTGACGAAGAGAGGGGGCTAAGCGCCCCCCATGGACTCAGAGCATTGACTCTTCTAAGAGTCCTAAGAGTCCTGCTCACACTGATGGGGTGCAGCTGTGGGACCCTATTTTCAGAGATGATGTCCTCCACCCAACTCTCAAAAAGCTGAAAGGGTCTTCAGTAGAGATGGATAGTCGAGCTGGGCTATCAGACGGTCACCTCTGTAGCTGTAGTGTCATTTTTCCTATGGTCCAATGTGTAAATTAAACAAAAAAGTGCACGTTTGTTATGATGTCCAAGATGGGGACCAGGATGTGGACATAATAAAAAATTAGGGAACATGATAGGAGACATTTCTACAATACATATAATCATTCTTATCTATCTAATACGATGACAACAGCTCTCCATACCTGCAGTCCACCACAAGGACCACCCTCTCTAATCCCTGAAAAATGAAATCATCCTCAGTGACGAAGAGAGGGGGCTAAGCGCCCCCATGGTCTCAGAGCATTAACTCTTCTAAGAGTCCTAAGAGTCCTGCTCACACTGATGGGGTGCAGCTGTGGGACCCTATTTTCAGAGATGATGTCCTCCACCCAACTCTCAAAAAGCTGAAAGGGTCTTCAGTAGAGATGGATAGTCGAGCTGGGCTATCAGACGGTCACCTCTGTAGCTGTAGTGTCATTTTTCCTATGGTCCAATGTGTAAATTAAACAAAAAAGTGCACGTTTGTTATGATGTCCAAGATGGGACCAGGATGTGGACATAATAAAAAATTAGGGAACATGATAGGAGACATTTCTACAATACATATAATCATTCTTATCTATCTAATACGATGACAACAGCTCTCCATACCTGCAGTCCACCACAAGGACCACCCTCTCTAATCCCTGAAAAATGAAATCATCCTCAGGGACGAAGAGAGGGGGCTAAGCGCCCCCCATGGTTTTAGAGCATTGACTCTTCTAAGAGTCCTAAGAGTCCTGCTTACACTGATGGGGTGCAGCTGTGGGACCCTATTTTAAGAGATGATGTCCTCCACCCAACTCTCAAAAAGCTGAAAGGGTCTTCAGTAGAGATGGATAGTCGAGCTGGGCTATCAGACGGTCACCTCTGTAGCTGTAGTGTCATTTTTCCTATGGTCCAATGTGTAAATTAAACAAAAAAGTGCACGTTTGTTCATAGTATCATAGTATCATAGTTTTTAAGGTTGAAGGGAGACTCTAAGTCCATCTAGTTCAACCCGTAGCCTAACATGTTGATCCAGAGGAAGGCAAAAAACCCCAATGTGGCAAACAAGTTCCAATGGGGAAAAAATTTCCTTCCTGACTCCACATACGGCAATCAGACTAGTTCCCTGGATCAATACCCTGTCATAAAATCTAATATACATAACTGGTTATATTAAATTTTTCAAGAAAGGCATCCAGGCTCTGCTTAAATGTTAGTAGTGAATCACTCATTACAACATCATGCGGCAGAGAGTTCCATAGTCTCACTGCTCGTACAGTAAAGAATCCTCGTCTGTGATTATGATTAAACCTTCTTTCCTCAAGACGTAGCGGATGCCCCCGTGTTCCAGTCGCAGGCCTAGGTGTAAATAGATCTTTGGAAAGGTCTCTGTACTGTCCCCTCATATATTTATACATTGTGATTAGATCTCCCCTAAGCCTTCGTTTTTCCAGACTAAATAACCCCAAGTTTAATAACCTGTCTTCGTATTGCAGCCCCCCCATTCCTCTAATAATCTTGGTCGCTCTTCTTTGCACCCTCTCCAGTTCAGCTATGTCCTTCTTATATATCGGTGACCAGAATTGTACACAGTATTCTAAGTGCGGTCGCACTAGTGACTTGTACAGAGGTAGAACTATATTTTTTTCATGAACACTTATACCTCTTTTAATACATCCCATTATTTTATTAGCCCTGGCAGCAGCTGCCTGACACTGTCCACTAAAGTGAAGTTTACCATCCACCCATACACCCAAGTCTTTTTCTGTGTCTGTTTTACCCAGTGTTCTACAATTAAGTACATAATCATAAATGTTATTTCCTCTACCCAAGTGCATGACCTTACATTTATCTACATTAAACTTCAATTGCCACTTCTCAGCCCAATCCTCCAATTTACATAAATCTCCCTGTAATATAAAATTATCCTCCTCTGTATTGATTACCCTGCAGAGTTTAGTATCATCTGCAAATATTGAAATTCTACTCCGCATGCCCCCAACAAGGTCATTTATAAATATGTTGAAAAGAAGCGGGCCCAATACTGACCCCTGTGGTACCCCACTATGAACTGAGACCCAGTCCGAGTACGTACCATTAATAACCACCCTTTGTTTCCTATCACTGAGCCAGTTTTTAACCCAGTTACACATATTTTCCCCTATCCCCATTATTCTCATTTTATGTACCAACCTTTTGTGTGGCACCGTATCAAAAGCTTTTGAAAAGTCCATATACACAACATCCACTGCATTTCCCTGGTCCAGGCTTGAACTTACCTCTTCATAGAAGCTGATCAAATTAGTTTGACAGGATCGATCCCTCATAAACCCATGTTGATACTCTGTCATAAGGTTATTTTTCTTGAGATACTCCAGTATAGCATCTCTCAAGAAACCCTCAAGGATTTTACCAACCGTAGAGGTTAAACTTACCGGCCTATAATTTCCCGGCTCAGTTTTTGTCCCTTTTTTGAATATTGGCACCACATTTGCTATGCGCCAGTCCTGCGGTACCGACCCTGTTATTAAGGAATCTGAGAAGATTAAAAATAATGGTCTATCTATCACAGAACTCAATTCCTGTAGTACTCTGGGGTGTATGCCATCCGGGCCCGGAGATTTGTCAACCTTAGTGATTTCGAGGCGGCGGCGTACTTCCTGCTGGGTTAAGCAGGTAATATTCAAGGGTGAATTTATGGCATCACTGGTCATGTCATCTGCCATGGCATTTTCTTGTATAAAAACCGTAGAAAAAAAGTCATTCAGCAGGTTGGCTTTACCCTCATCCCCTTCCACCATTTCACCAAGACTATTTTTAAGGGGGCCAACACTATCGCTTTTCAGTTTTTTACTGTTTATGTAGTTAAAGAATATTTTAGGATTATTTTTACTTTCTCTCGCAATGAGTCTCTCTGTCTCAAACTTAGCTAACTTAATTTGCTTTTTACATATTTTATTTAATTTTCTATAATTATATAATGCCTCATCACTACCTACCCTCTTTAATTCTTTTAAGGCTTTCTGTTTTTCTTTTATTGCTTCCCTTACAGCTCTATTTAGCCATAGGGGTTTCCTCCTATTTCTAGCATGTTTGTTCCCATAGGGTATATTTTCTGCACAAGCCCTATTCAGGATGCTCATAAAAGTCTCCCATTTGCTTTGTGTACTTTTATTACTTAGTACATCATCCCAGTTTATTGCACTAAGATCATCTCTCAACCGTTTAAAATTTGCTTTCCTGAAGTTTAGTGTCCTTGTAGCCCCTCTACTATACATCTTACTAAAGAATACATGAAAACTTATTATTTTGTGATCACTATTCCCCAAGTAACCCCCAACTTGTATATTTGATATGCGGTCTGGCCTATTGGTTAGTACAAGGTCTAGTAGTGCTCCCCCTCTTGTGGGGTCCTGTACCATTTGTGAAAGGTAATTATCTTTCATTGTTATCAAAAATCTATTTCCTTTGCTGGAACTGCAAGTTTCTGTTCCCCAATTTATATCAGGATAGTTAAAGTCCCCCATAATAATTACCTCTCCGAGACTCGCTGCTTTATCAATTTGCTTTATGAGGAGATTCTCTACCTCTTCCATAATATTCGGCGTCTTATAACACACCCCTATCAGTATTTTATTATTCACTCTCCCCCCCCTTATCTCCACCCATAGGGACTCTACATTCTCAGTACCCTCACATATGTTGTCATGCAGGATGGGTTTTAAGGATGATTTTACATATAGACACACACCTCCCCCTCGCTTATTTGTACGGTCATTCCTGAATAGGCTATAACCCTGTAAATTAACAGCCCAGTCATAGCTCTCATCCAGCCATGTCTCTGATATCCCCACTATATCATAATTTTCTTCCAACAATATTAATTCTAATTCCTCCACCTTATTTGTGAGGCTTCGGGCCTCACATGTCGGGCCTCTGATGTCCAAGATGGGGACCAGGATGTGGACATAATAAAAAATTAGGGAACATGATAGGAGACATTTCTACAATACATATAATCATTCTTATCTATCTAATACGATGACAACAGCTCTCCATACCTGCAGTCCACCACAAGGACCACCCTCTCTAATCCCTGAAAAATGAAATCATCCTCAGTGACGAAGAGAGGGGGCTAAGCGCCCCCATGGTCTCAGAGAATTAACTCTTCTAAGAGTCCTAAGAGTCCTGCTCACACTGATGGGGTGCAGCTGTGGGACCCTATTTTCAGAGATGATGTCCTCCACCCAACTCTCAAAAAGCTGAAAGGGTCTTCAGTAGAGATGGATAGTCGAGCTGGGCTATCAGACGGTCACCTCTGTAGCTGTAGTGTCATTTTTCCTATGGTCCAATGTGTAAATTAAACAAAAAAGTGCACGTTTGTTATGATGTCCAAGATGGGGACCAGGATGTGGACATAATAAAAAATTAGGGAACATGATAGGAGACATTTCTACAATACATATAATCATTCTTATCTATCTAATACGATGACAACAGCTCTCCATACCTGCAGTCCACCACAAGGACCACCCTCTCTAATCCCTGAAAAATGAAATCATCCTCAGGGACGAAGAGAGGGGGCTAAGCGCCCCCCATGGTTTTAGAGCATTGACTCTTCTAAGAGTCCTAAGAGTCCTGCTTACACTGATGGGGTG
The DNA here is from genome assembly GCF_048569485.1 of Anomaloglossus baeobatrachus. Classification (NCBI taxonomy): domain Eukaryota; kingdom Metazoa; phylum Chordata; class Amphibia; order Anura; family Aromobatidae; genus Anomaloglossus; species Anomaloglossus baeobatrachus. The sequence goes on from NW_027441897.1 coordinate 49,751, forward strand.
CAGCTGTGGGACCCTATTTTAAGAGATGATGTCCTCCACTCAACTCTCAAAAAGCTGAAAGGGTCTTCAGTAGAGATGGATAGTCGAGCTGGGCTATCAGACGGTCACCTCTGTAGCTGTAGTGTCATTTTTCCTATGGTCCAATGTGTAAATTAAACAAAAAAGTGCACGTTTGTTATGATGTCCAAGATGGGGACCAGGATGTGGACATAATAAAAAATTAGGGAACATGATAGGAGACATTTCTACAATACATATAATCATTCTTATCTATCTAATACGATGACAACAGCTCTCCATACCTGCAGTCCACCACCAGGACCAGCCTCTCTAATCCCTGAAAAATGAAATCATCCTCAGTGACGAAGAGAGGGGGCTAAGCACCCCCATGGTCTCAGAGCATTAACTCTTCTAAGAATCCTAAGAGTCCTGCTCACACTGATGGGGTGCAGCTGTAGGACCCTATTTTCAGAGATGATGTCCTCCACCCAACTCTCAAAAAGCTGAAAGGGTCTTCAGTAGAGATGGATAGTCGAGCTGGGCTATCAGACGGTCACCTCTGTAGCTGTAGTGTCATTTTTCCTATGGTCCAATGTGTAAATTAAACAAAAAAGTGCACGTTTGTTATGATGTCCAAGATGGGGACCAGGATGTGGACATAATAAAAAATTAGGGAACATGATAGGAGACATTTCTACAATACATATAATCATTCTTATCTATCTAATACGATGACAACAGCTCTCCATACCTGCAGTCCACCACAAGGACCACCCTCTCTAATCCCTGAAAAATGAAATCATCCTCAGGGACGAAGAGAGGGGGCTAAGCGCCCCCCATGGTTTTAGAGCATTGACTCTTCTAAGAGTCCTAAGAGTCCTGCTTACACTGATGGGGTGCAGCTGTGGGACCCTATTTTAAGAGATGATGTCCTCCACCCAACTCTCAAAAAGCTGAAAGGGTCTTCAGTAGAGATGGATAGTCGAGCTGGGCTATCAGACGGTCACCTCTGTAGCTGTAGTGTCATTTTTCCTATGGTCCAATGTGTAAATTAAACAAAAAAGTGCACGTTTGTTATGATGTCCAAGATGGGGACCAGGATGTGGACATAATAAAAAATTAGGGAACATGATAGGAGACATTTCTACAATACATATAATCATTCTTATCTATCTAATACGATCACAACAGCTCTCCATACCTGCAGTCCACCACAAGGACCACTCTCTCTAATCCCTGAAAAATGAAATCATCCTCAGTGACGAAGAGAGGGGGCTAAGCGCCCCCCATGGTCTCAAAACATTGACTCTTCTAAGAGTCCTAAGAGTCCTGCTCACACTGATGGGGTGAAGCTGTGGGACCCTATTTTCAGAGATGATGTCCTCCACCCAACTCTCAAAAAGCTGAAAGGGTCTTCAGTAGAGATGGATAGTCGAGCTGGGCTACCAGACGGTCACCTCTGTAGCTGTAGTGTCATTTTTCCTATGGTCCAATGTGTAAATTAAACAAAAAAGTGCACGTTTGTTATGATTTCCAAGATGGGGACCAGGATGTGGACATAATAAAAAAATAGGGAACATGATAGGAGACATTTCTACAATACATATAATCATTCTTATCTATCTAATACGATGACAACAGCTCTCCATACCTGCAGTCCACCACAAGTACCACCCTCTCTATTCCCTGAAAAGTGAAATCATCCTCAGTGACGAAGAGAGGGGGCTAAGCGCCCCCCATGGTCTCAAAACATTGACTCTTCTAAGAGTCCTAAGAGTCCTGCTCACACTGATGGGGTGTAGCTGTGGGACCCTATTTTCAGAGATGATGTTCTCCACCCAACTCTCAAAAAGCTGAAAGGGTCTTCAGTAGAGATGGATAGTCGAGCTGGGCTATCAGACGGTCACCTCTGTAGCTGTAGTGTCATTTTTCCTATGGTCCAATGTGTAAATTAAACAAAAAAGTGCACGTTTGTTATGATGTCCAAGATGGGGACCAGGATGTGGACATAATAAAAAATTAGGGAACATGATAGGAGACATTTCTACAATACATATAATCATTCTTATCTATTTAATACGATGACAACAGCTCTCCATACCTGCAGTCCACCACAAGGACCACCCTCTCTAATCCCTGAAAAATGAAATCATCCTCAGTGACGAAGAGAGGGGGCTAAGCGCCCCCCATGGTCTCAGAGCATTGACTCTTCTAAGAGTCCTAAGAGTCCTGCTCACACTGATGGGGTGCAGCTGTGGGACCCTATTTTCAGAGATGATGTCCTCCACCCAACTCTCAAAAAGCTGAAAGGGTCTTCAGTAGAGATGGATTGTCGAGCTGGGCTATCAGACGGTCACCTCTGTAGCTGTAGTGTCATTTTTCCTATGGTCCAATGTGTAAATTAAACAAAAAAGTGCACGTTTGTTATGATGTCCAAGATGGGGACCAGGATGTGGACATAATAAAAAATTAGGGAACATGATAGGAGACATTTCTACAATACATATAATCATTCTTATCTATCTAATACGATGATAACAGCTCTCCATACCTGCAGTCCACCACAAGGACCACCCTCTCTAATCCCTGAAAAATGAAATCATCCTCAGTGACGAAGAGAGGGGGCTAAGTGCCCCCAATGGTCTCAGAGCATTGACTCTTCTAAGAGTCCTAAGAGTCCTGCTCACACTGATGGGGTGCAGCTGTGGGACCCTATTTTCAGAGATGATGTCCTCCACCCAACTCTCAAAAAGCTGAAAGGGTCTTCAGTAGAGATGGATAGTCGAGCTGGGCTATCAGACGGTCACCTCTGTAGCTGTAGTGTCATTTTTCCTATGGTCCAATGTGTAAATTAAACAAAAAAGTGCACGTTTGTTATGATGTCCAAGATGGGGACCAGGATGTGGACATAATAAAAAATTAGGGAACATGATAGGAGACATTTCTACAATACATATAATCATTCTTATCTATCTAATACGATGACAACAGCTCTCCATACCTGCAGTCCACCACAAGGACCACCCTCTCTAATCCCTGAAAAATGAAATCATCCTCAGTGACGAAGAGAGGGGGCTAAGCGCCCCCATGGTCTCAGAGCATTAACTCTTCTAAGAGTCCTAAGAGTCCTGCTCACACTGATGGGGTGCAGCTGTGGGACCCTATTTTCAGAGATGATGTCCTCCACCCAACTCTCAAAAAGCTGAAAGGGTCTTCAGTAGAGATGGATAGTCGAGCTGGGCTATCAGACGGTCACCTCTGTAGCTGTAGTGTCATTTTTCCTATGGTCCAATGTGTAAATTAAACAAAAAAGTGCACGTTTGTTATGATGTCCAAGATGGGGACCAGGATGTGGACATAATAAAAAATTAGGGAACATGATAGGAGACATTTCTACAATACATATAATCATTCTTATCTATCTAATACGATGACAACAGCTCTACATACCTGCAGTCCACCACAAGGACCACCCTCTCTAATCCCTGAAAAATGAAATCATCCTCAGTGACGAAGAGAGGGGGCCAAGCGCCCCCCATGGTACCAGAGCATTGACTCTTCTAAGAGTCCTAAGAGTCCTGCTCACACTGATGGGGTGAAGCTGTGGGACCCTATTTTCAGAGATGATGTCCTCCACCCAACTCTCAAAAAGCTGAAAGGGTCTTCAGTAGAGATGGATAGTCGAGCTGGGCTATCAGACGGTCACCTCTGTAGCTGTAGTGTCATTTTTCCTATGGTCCAATGTGTAAATTAAACAAAAAAGTGCACGTTTGTTATGATGTCCAAGATGGGGACCAGGATGTGGACATAATAAAAAATTAGGGAACATGATAGGAGACATTTCTACAATACATATAATCATTCTTATCTATCTAATACGATGACAACAGCTCTCCATACCTGCAGTCCACCACAAGGACCACCCTCTCTAATCCCTGAAAAATGAAATCATCCTCAGTGACGAAGAGAGGGGGCTAAGCGCCCCCATGGTCTCAGAGCATTAACTCTTCTAAGAGTCCTAAGAGTCCTGCTCACACTGATGGGGTGCAGCTGTGGGACCCTATTTTAAGAGATGATGTCCTCCACCCAACTCTCAAAAAGCTGAAAGGGTCTTCAGTAGAGATGGATAGTCGAGCTGGGCTATCAGACGGTCACCTCTGTAGCTGTAGTGTCATTTTTCCTATGGTCCAATGTGTAAATTAAACAAAAAAGTGCACGTTTGTTATGATGTCCAAGATGGGGACCAGGATGTGGACATAATAAAAAATTAGGGAACATGATAGGAGACATTTCTACAATACATATAATCATTCTTATCTATCTAATACGATGATAACAGCTCTCCATACCTGCAGTCCACCACAAGGACCACCCTCTCTAAACCCTGAAAAATGAAATCATCCTCAGTGACGAAGAGAAGGGGCTCAGTGCCCCCAATGGTCTCAGAGCATTGACTCTTCTAAGAGTCTTAAGAGTCCTGCTCACACTGATGGGGTGCAGCTGTGGGACCCTATTTTCAGAGATGATGTCCTCCACCCAACTCTCAAAATGCTGAAAGGGTCTTCAGTAGAGATGGATAGTCGAGCTGGGCTATCAGACGGTCACCTCTGTAGCTGTAGTGTCATTTTTCCTATGGTCCAATGTGTAAATTAAACAAAAAAGTGCACGTTTGTTATGATGTCCAAGATGGGGACCAGGATGTGGACATAATAAAAAATTAGGGAACATGATAGGAGACATTTCTACAATACATATAATCATTCTTATCTATCTAATACGATGACAACAGCTCTCCATACCTGCAGTCCACCACAAGGACCACCCTCTCTAATCCCTGAAAAATGAAATCATCCTCAGTGACGAAGAGAGGGGGCTAAGCGCCCCCATGGTCCCAGAGCATTAACTCTTCTAAGAGTCCTAAGAGTCCTGCTCACACTGATGGGTGCAGCTGTGGGACCCTATTTTCAGAGATGATGTCCTCCACCCAACTCTCAAAAAGCTGAAAGGGTCTTCAGTAGAGATGGATAGTCGAGCTGGGCTATCAGACGGTCACCTCTGTAGCTGTAGTGTCATTTTTCCTATGGTCCAATGTGTAAATTAAACAAAAAAGTGCACGTTTGTTATGACGGAAAAATCATGGATTGGCACTAGTGGGACTAAAGCAAAGTCCAATAGCCACGTATAGGATGCCACTAGGTACACTGAGTGTGTGCTAGTATAATGGCTTAGTTATAATTAGTTGGAGTGTGCAACGCAGGCAGATGCGTTCTGCAAATGTCTTGGCACTAGTGGGACTAAAGCAAAGTCCAATAGCCACGTATAGGATGCCACTAGGTACACTGAGTGTTTGCTAGTATAATGGCTTAGTTATAATTAGTTGGAGTGTGCAACGCAGGCAGACGTGCTGCAAATGTCTTGGCACTAGTGGGACTATAGCAAAGTCCAATAGCCACGTATAGGATGCCACTAGGTACACTGAGTGTTTGCTAGTATAATGGCTTAGTTATAATTAGTTGGAGTGTGCAACGCAGGCAGATGCGCTCTGCAAATGTCTTGCCACTAGTGTGACTATAGCAAAGTCCAATAGCCACGTATAGGATGCCACTAGGTACACTGAGTGTTTGCTAGTATAATGGCTTAGTTATAATTAGTTGGAGTGTGCAACGCAGGCAGATGCGCTCTGCAAATGTCTTGGCACTAGTGGGACTATAGCAAAGTCCAATAGCCACGTATAGGATGCCACTAGGTACACTGAGTGTTTGCTAGTATAATGGCTTAGTTATAATTAGTTGGAGTGTGCAACGCAGGCAGACGTGCTGCAAATGTCTTGGCACTAGTGGGACTATAGCAAAGTCCAATAGCCACGTATAGGATGCCACTAGGTACACTGAGTGTTTGCTAGTATAATGGCTTAGTTATAATGAGTTGGAGTGTGCAATGCAGGCAGACGCGCTCTGCAAATGCCTTTGCACTAGTGTGACTATAGCATATGTGACGCCCTGACACTGCAGGTAGTCACACATAGGCCCCCGCATAACAACTTCCCTCACCTAAGTCACACAAAGCCAACCAGAAAACCCTAGTCACCTCCCCCAGGGAAAGACAGGCACACCAGTGGGCAGGACCAGACGGAAGGAAACGCCCACCTAGGGGTCTGGAGACCCCGGGGCAGGAAAAAGGAGTCAGTTGTTTTTAAGGAGAGTTGTGGAGTGAGGAGTAAGGAGTGGAGTCCAGGCCTCTGCTTTAGACCTGAGGCTGAACTGACAGGTTAGTTAACCCCGCTTAACTAACTTAAGATAACAAATGGGCTGCAATGCTGAGAACCTGCTTACCTACGTAACTGATGAGGGAGGATGTCGCAAATCCATGGGAAGATGTTCAAGCTCTCCTGCAGTTCTTGGTGGCCCGTACAGTCCGACCACTTCAAATTCTGAAAGGCACTCTTACCCTTTCTACCCTGGAACGAAGCTTAGGCAAATAAACATGCTTGACCCTGGAATTGTTGACTCCGGTCTTCCTTTCATACCCCACACCTCCATTCCCATTTCTTATTTAAAAGTAATTACACAGACACAAATTTATCTTTGGATAATTTTGGCCATAGCAGCCATTTTATTAACAAGAATACATAACCAATAAAATTTGCAATGTGGTAAGGTCCTTGAAGCTACCAAAACCCTGGTGATTCCCATAACCGAGCAATAAAAAACCTCAACTTGCTCCCAGCCGTTACCCACACTGGCTCAGGAGCACCAAATGGTAAGGGTTAATCCTCCGTCAACCCCAACCACACCCCCAGGGGCCCCGACATACCCTGTCGGGGTTCCCCCCCAAAATCACCAGGGGACCATCAATTCTGCCAATGAGGGGATCCATACCCGGATGAATCCCCGAACCAATTTTAAACCAACTTCAAGGACCCACCAATAAACAACACCACAACGAAGGCACCTTGAAACCCTTCAAGTGCCTGAGACCCCCCGCAACCAAAGGGCCCTCTCAATACCTCCCTGCAAGCCAAGAGCCCATAAGTCAGTTCCCACCGCATTAAGGTGTACCCCGTCAGCCAACCAAAATTCCTCTTCCGTCCTTTCCAACTCAACATGCCGTATTGCTATACCCCCGTTCCGACTAACAAACTTCGAGATCGCCCTATTAACCTTCGCCCGCGCCTTGTTCAACCTGTCAACTGACCGCGCTTTCTGCCAACTCTTTCTCGCTACTATCTCCGACCAGACTATCGTTAGACCTGGAAACGACACCCATAACCGTAACAAATCATGTTTGATGTCCTTTATCAAGATTCGAAAAGGACGCCCACCCAAATCATTCCCCCCGGCATGCAACACTAACATGTCAGGAGGTCTGTCCAACCGGGCGTATCTATGCACCTCCTGCAACACCCTGTTCCACCCTAACCCCCGAACACCGAGCCATCGCACGAGAGCCAGGTCCTTCTCAAAACCTAGCTGTCTCCCGTTCCATCTCGCGTCCGCTCGTCGGGCTCCCCAATACACATAAGAGTGGCCAAGGATCCAGACCAGGGAAGGAAGAGGGGGTGCTTCTGCAATACAAAATGTACAGACGACACCATTTTATTGCCTCACCAAATCAAATTTACAAAAAACACACACTCTCACCCCCCCCATTGCTACCCTAATACCCCCCCCTTTTCCCCTCAATTGCCAACAACCACCTGGGGACGTACATACGACTTAAAGCGCTGCGACTTCCACCTACCAATCTGCTTAACTGTCTCCTCCGGTAGGCCGCATATAGAGGCCTCCGTCGCTGCCCCAATCCGAAAGACTTCGGATCTAACCCCAACGACTTCAAACATGCCCTAAAAACACTCACAAATTGGTATCTCGATAAAAAGGACCCATCCTCGTGACATAATAAGGGGCCATCCACCTTCGGACGGATCTGTTGAAAATTCCCGAGACACTTGAACGGGCACATATCAGATGCCACAACCATCCCCAAACGGACTAGTCTACCCACACCTCTCTGATCAGTTTTCGATTTCCTAATCCAAAATTCAACTCCGTTTTCCACTGACATAATGTCACCCCAATCCAAGCCCCTGGGGAACGCCTTACTGGGCGATACCAACTCCCCAACCCGCAGGGCTCCAAAAAACGCCAAAGAAAAGGCTAACTTAAACAAACTCACCTCAAACGGAGATAGACAAACCCCCCACAACGCCCTACCCAGCCGGGTAGGGACCCAGCCCAGCCCAGCTGGGACCCAGTTTGAGCGAGGAACGGAACAAGTCCTTCCCACACCAAGGTTTGCAGGCCCTACCTCAGTCAGGGTTTCAAACACACTCTACAGCTCCGGAATGTCATGCTCTTCAGCCTCCTCCTCCTCCTGCGCATCCTCATCCACTTTACCCTCCACACCAGTCCCAAGCTGGAAGCACTGCAGCACTGCCTCGGCGAAGCGGCAACAGACTGTGCTGCAGCTAATCTGCATAGGTGACAAACCCCACAATGCAGAAGAGGTGTGGACAGCTCTAAAACAGCATGCAGATCACTGGCTCACACCTCTGAACCTAAAGCCAGGAAAGGTTGTGTGTGACAATGGCCGGAACCTGGTGGCGGCTTTGAGGCGAGGCCAGCTGACACATGTTCCATGCATGGCCCATGTGCTCAACCTCGTGGTTCAGCGGTTTCTAAAGTCATACCCAGAGCTGTCTGATCTGCTGGTAAAAGTTCGCTGCCTGTCTGCACATTTTCGAAAGTCACCTACTGCTTCAGCCGGCCTTGCCGGCTTTCAGCGTCATTTGCATCTTCCGGCTCACAGACTGGTGTGTGATGTCCCCACGCGTTGGAATTCAACTCTGCACATGTTGATCAGGATATGTGAGCAGAAGAGGGCAGTTGTTGAGTACCTGCATCACCTAAGCCGTCGGGAAATGGGTCAAACTCCACACATAACACCTGAGGAGTGGAGATGGATGTCCGACCTATGTACCATCCTCCAAAACTTTGAGGACTCCACCAAGATGGTGAGCGGCGATGACGCCATTATTAGCGTCACCATACCGCTTCTCTGCCTTCTAAAACGGTCTCTGCTCAAAACCAAACATGATGCATTGCAGGCGGAACACGATGAGTTGGAGCAAGAAACAGTAGTGGGTGTGGGTGATAACACATAGCCCAGCCTCGTCTCATCACAACGTGCAGTGGAGGACTATGACGAGGAGGAGGATGAAGACATGGAGCAACTCTCCGGCCAAATTGAGGATATGACATGCATACCAGTCATATGCTCAGTTCAGCGTGGCTGGCCAGAGGACAGGGTAGATGATGAGGAGGAGGAGGAGGAGGAGGAGGAGGAGAAGGAGGAGGACAGCATGTTCAGTCATCGTGTTGGTCTGGATACTGAAGTGATGGCTGTTAAGAGTCTGGCGCACATGGATGACTTTGTGGTAAGCTGCCTGTCTCGTGACCCTCGCGTTAAGAACATCTTGGCCGACAATCATTACTGGTTGGTAACACTGTTAGACCCACGCTACAAGGAGAACTTTATGTCTCTTATTCCCGAGGCGGAGAGGTCAGCCAAAATGCAGCAGTTCCGGAAGGCCATAGTCACGGAAGTAGGCAAAGCATTCCCTTCACAAAACGCTAGCGTCATAATTGTAACACTATTAGTTAAAAGAAAGGGATAAAATGTAAAAAAAAACAAAATAAGGCATGACTTTTTTTTAACATCAAATTTTTTTTTTTTAGATTTAACCAAAGAATGTGCACATTTGTTATAATAAACAAGTGAAAAATGTTGAAAATCAGTCATCCAAAGGTGTGTGAAAAAAATATATATATATGGTACCAATAAAAATGTCACTTTGTCCTGCAAAGAATGCAGCCCCCCAAATTATTTTTTTCCTCTGTGCGGCCCATACACCCAGCCGAGTTTGAGACCCCCTGCCTTACACTATATAGATATCATGTTCATTCCCCATCTATCTTGCTCAGGAGAGCATCTCCCTCCCCCGGCACCAAGAGCAGCTCATATTGAATTGTTACATTGACTAGTAACACTGCACACAGAAATGCACCTTAATATTCCACTGTTAACCCTTTCCTCCCAGCAGTAACACACAACTCCTCACCTTGATATCATGGTGATTTATGGTCAGAATGACTTCAATGCGATCAGTGATTTCTATTCTAGCTCTGCTCACATAGATTTTATATCCACACTCAACTATAGGCCGTTCTTCATATTTTGGGGGCTTTTAGTCAGATATACTAGTTTGTGCCTGTATAGTATTGGTGTAGATGGGAGTGTAGGGCATGGATTACATGGCACTGTGGTGGGATACTGATGGGAGGTATTGCTGCTGTGTTTGATGCTTCTACTGGGTATTTTCCTACAAATACTGGAACAGCTCACTGCTTAGAATGATCCTTCCCAGCTCTATAATATATTATATATACCCCACAATGCAGGCTCACACACACATTTGTCTCAAGTGTGTTGTAGGGACACAGATACAGTCTTGGTCATGTGACTAAAGGCTACTTTACACACTGCGATATCGGTCCCGATATCGCTAGTGTGGGTACCCGCCCCATCTGTTGCGCGACACGGGCAAATCGCTGCCCATGCCGCACAACACCGACCAGACCCGTCACACATACTTACCTGACCGGCGACGTCGCTGTGACCGGCGAACCGCCTCCTTTCTAAGGGGGCGGTCCGTGCGGCGTCACAGCGACGTCACTGAGCGACCGCCCAATAGCAGCGGAGGGGCGGAGATGAGTGGCCGGAACATCCCGCCCACCTCCTTCCTTCCTCATAGCGGCTGGGAGGCAGGTAAGGAGAGGTTCCTCGTTTCTGCGGTGTCACACGGAGTGATGTGTGCTGCCGCAGGAGCGACGAACTACATCGTTACTGCTGCAGTAACGATAATCGAGAATGGAGACCCATGTCACCGATGAGCGATTTTGCACGTTTTTGCAACGATGCAAAATCGCTCATCGGTGTCACACGCAGCAACATCGCTAATGCGGCCGGATGTGCGTCACAAATTCCGTGACCCCAACGACTCCGCATTAGCGATGTCGCAGCGTGTAAAGCCCCCTTTAGTGGGAGTGGTGTACAGGGTCTTAGCAGTAAAGAGTATTCCATATTTCTGCCAGATACCCACAGAGATATTGAAATCTGAAAAAAGAGACTTCTGCTCATTGAAGGTAAGAACTGCTCACATAGCGTTCAACTCCACAGCAAACGAGTGCTCTAGCACTGGCATCTCAGCAGGGATATTCCCCTACTACACATGTGTGTCTGGGTCGCTGTGACAGTTTACAGGACATAACTCAAGGCACCTAGATAGAAGGCAGAGGTACTGGGATTGGTTGGTTTTTGGTGACGGAGGTGCAGGGGCTGGCGCCCATGTGCAGTGCTGGCTAAGGTATATTGATGATATTTTGATTTTTTGGCAGGGCACTGTGGAGCAGCTCGAGACATTTATGGAGGAACTTAATAACAACACCTTTAACATCAGATTGACGCATAAGCATAGCAGCAGTTGCGTTGACTTCCTGGATATTAAAATTTCATTCGGTTCTGAGCGAATTGTTCAGACCGACGTCCATAGGAAGGAAACATCAGTCAACGCACTGCTGCATGCTTCTTCTGCTCATACCCCCTCCACCATCCGGGCCGTACCGGCTGGCCAGTTCCTCAGGATGAAGCAAATTTGTTCGTCAGACACTGCTTTTGAACAACAGTCTGCCGACCTCCAGCGCCATAGGGGTGGCAAAGGCGGTCTTCCCCCGGTCTGCCTCAGCAACGGACACTAGCCAATAGTGACTAGTGAGATCAAGGGTAGAAAAATAATTTGCAGTTCTCAATGCAGCTAGCGATTCCTCAATACGGGGGAGTGGTGCCGTCCTTCTTCTTTAACAGGACCAACGGAGCTGCCCAAAGGCTACAACTGTCACGGATAACCCCAGCCGCCTTCATGTTGCTCAACATGTCCTTGGTACACTGGTAATGTGAAGGTGGTATTGGCTTATAGCTCTCTTTGATGGGTGGGTGTGCACCTGTGGGGATGTAGTGTTGGACCCCTTTTATTCCCCCAAAATCTAGCGGATGTTTGCTGAAGACTTGCTCGCTCGTATTCTTGCACTACCCTGTGGACCCGCTTCTTGTGATGTGAAGGTGTGGAGTCAGTGCCTACGTGTAATTCCTTACACCACTCCTCTGGCTGACTTGGTGAGCAGTCACTGACTGGGTGGGGTGCAGTAATAGTGGATGCTGCTACTTGGATAGCATGTGTATCTACTGTGAACAGCTTATCAATGGTGGCAAGTCGGGGCAGCTTAACCTCCTGCTCTCCGCAGTTTAACACTCTCACGGGCACTCTTCCCTTCCGCACTAATGAATAAAACTATGATGTAAATATCATATAGATACCCCACAATTGTAAATAAAGGTAGGTTATGGGAAAAGGGGGAACAGGGAAAGAGGAAAATAGTGTAATAAAGTATACCTTCTGGGGGTGAGAGGAAATGGCAGCACAGCCAGTGGAGGTGAAGCAAAAGGAAGCCTGCAACTAAAGAGTTGAGAGCGTTATCACATGGTGACTGAGCCTGATTGTAAAGGGAGCATAGAGTGGAGCATACTCTGGGCACGTTAGAACCCAAGTTCTTAAACCATGAATATGGACCCCTTTTATTCTCCCAAAGTCTAGCGGATGTTTGCTGAAGACTTGCTCGTATTCTTGCACTACCCTGTGGACCCGCTTCTTGTGATGTGAAGGTGTGGAGTCAGTGCCTACGTGTAATTCCTTACACCACTCCTCTGGTTGACTTGGTGAGCTGTCACTGAATGGGTGTGGTGAAGTAACGGTGGATGCTGTGGCTTGGATATCATATTAAATATAGGGACCCCCATACAGTAGTATGAGAAATTTTTTTGTATTCAATGATCGGTATTACCTTCAGGGGCGCGGCACGTGGACGTGCGTTCCATTAGCCTCACTGCATTCCACTCCCATACAGGAAGTGGGCGCAGCTATTACTACGGTCGCACATAAAAGAACCCACAGCCACCACTGCACACAGCTGACTCCACCACTGGAAACCCACTTCTACACCAACGCAGGTAAGACAGGATCGGCACCTCTATGCTCCCGTTACAATCAGGCTCAGTCACCATGTGATAATGCTCTCAACAATTTAGTTGCAGGCTTCCCCTTGCTTCACCTCCACTGGCTGTGCTGCCATTTCCTCTCCCCCCTGGAAGGTATACTTTATTACACTATTTTCCTGTTTCCCTCTTCTCCCTTTTCCCATAACCTACCTTTATCTGCATTTGTGGGGTATCTATATACTATTTATATCACAGTTTTATTCATTAATACGGAAGGGAAGAGTGCGCGTGAGAGTGTTGAACTGCGGAGAGCAAGAGGTTAAGCTGCCCCGATTTGCCACCATTGATAAGCTGTTCACAGTAGATACACATGCTATCCAAGCAGCAGCAGCATCCACCATTACTGCACCCCACCCAGTCAGTGACAGCTCACCAAGTCAGCCAGAGGAGTGGTGTCAGGAATTACACGTAGGCACTGACTACACACCTTCACATCACAAGAAGGGGGTGCAAGTGTGACGCCCTGGACTAGCCAGTTAGTCACAGACATAACACACACACACACCCTTTCCCGGATAGTTACACTAGTCAGACACAAAACCGTTGTTGCCTCCCTCCAGGGGCTGATGTCCACACCAGGTGGGGCGGAGCCAGGCGGTTGGCCCCACCCACCAAGGAGTTCACAGGCCTGGAGGTGGGAAAACCAGTCAGTTAGTTGAAGTTCAGTTAAGAGTTGAACCGTGGAGGTAGTGAGTTCAGTGAAGAGCCCAGTTTTGGGTAGGAGTGCAAAACTGCTAGTGTCTGGGTCAGATCCCAGGCACTATGGGGAGATAAGGTATGCACACCAGTGACTATGTAAGGGGAATACATGAAATAGCAGAAACTGCTGTGTGAATACTGACTTGAAAAATTCAATAGCTATATGCAAGAGTGAATATGTGAAAAATGGAATCTGCATTACTGCCATGAACATATGAATCAAGAGAAATTTAGCTACTGAATTGATCAATGCAATAGAGCCCCAACACTACGCCAAAGTATTTCTCTACGTTGGGGTCCCTAGCTTGTGTGTGTCCTCTCATGCAGTTAAAAAACCTACCGTGTATGAAAAATTGTTTAAAAGAACCGAAGTCCTCAGTGGTTGATACCTTTTAAAAAGATATATTTTACTTGTATCTACCGTGTATGGGAAGCTGAGACCCAGGCTATTTATGCGTATGATATGGATTGGCAATAGGTGTGGTTGGGGAGGGTTCACAAACGAAAAAATACTAACAAATAGGAATAACGTTTGGAACACCATTCTAAGTCCGAACTGGGTGCAAAAACCTAAAAAAACATCACTATGGGGAGATAAGGTATGCACACCAGTGACTATGTAAGGGGAATACATGAAATAGCAGAAACTGTTGTGTGAATACTGACTTGAAAAATCCAATAGCATTAATTCACATAATCCTAGTGACTGCGCACACAACATGGCCAAACGAAAACAAAAGACAGTACCTGGCCATTCAATCAAATGGAAACTCATAGGCAACACAGTCCATTAGACTAGGCAATTACATGCAGACAAACAAAGTTCATGGGCCTTGCCTCAGAGTCGAACCCACAACCTCTTGGAGAACAAGCAAAGAGCCTACCACTAAACCAACTCAGTGAAGTTGGAAACCGACTCTACATTAATTAACATAATCCTAGTGACTGCGCACACAACATGGCCAAACAAAAGCAAAAGACAGTACCTGGCCTATCAATCCAATGGAAACTCATAGGTAACACAGTACATTGGACTAGGCAATTACATGCAGCCATACAAAGCCCATGGGTCTTGCCCCAGAGTCGAACCCATAACCTCTCGTAGCCAGGGCAAAGAGCCTACCACTACACCAACACAGAGAAGTAGGTGAATGACTCTACATTAATTCACATAATCCTAGTGACTGCGCACACAACATGGCCAAACAAATGCAAAAGACATTATCTGGCCTATCAATCCAATGGAAACTCATAGGCAACACAGTCCATTAGACTAGGCACTTACATGCAGCCATGTAAAGTTCATGGGCATTGCCTCAGAGTCGAACCCACAACCTCTTGGAGAACAAGCAAAGAGCCTACCACTAAACCAACTCAGAGAAGTTGGAAACCGACTCTACATTAATTAACATAATCCTAGTGACAGCGCACACAACATGGCCAAACAAAAGCAAAAGACAGTACGTGGCCTATCAATCCAACGGAAACTCATAGGTAACACAGTACATTGGACTAGGCAATTACATGCAGCCATACAAAGCCCATGGGCCTTGCCCCAGAGTCAAACCCACAACCTCTCATAGCCAAGGCAAAGAGCCTACCAATACACCAACACAGAGAAGTGGAAAACCGTTTCTACATTAATTCACATAATCCTAGTGACTGCGCACACAACATGGCCAAACAAAAGCAAAAGACAGTACCTGGCCTATCAATCCAATGGAAACTCATAGGCAACACAGTCCATTGGACTAGACAATTACATGGAGACATACAAAGTCCATGGGCCTTGCCTCAGAGTCAAACCCACAACTTCTCGCAGCCAAGCAAAGAGCCTACCACTACACTAACACAGAGAAGTGGGAAACTGATTCTACATTAATTCACATAATCCTACCGACTGCGCACACAACATGGCCAAACAAAAGACAATACCTGGCCTATTCATTCAATGAAAACTCATAGGCAACACAGTCCATTGGACTAGGCAATTACATTCAACCATACAAAGTCCATGGGCTTTGCCTCAAAGTCAAACCCACAACTTCTTGTAACCCAAGGAAAGAGCCTACCACTACACGAACACAGAGAAGAGAATGACTCTACATTAATTCACATAATCCTAGTGACTGCGCACACAACATGGCCAAACAAAAGCAAAAGACAGTACCTGGCCTATTAATCCAATGGAAACTCATAGGCAACGCAATCCTTTGGACTAGGCAATAACATGCAGCCATACAAAGTCCATGGGCCTTGCCTCAGAGTCAAAACCACTACCTCTCAAAGACCAAGCAAAGAGCCTACCACTACACCAACACAGAGAAGTGCGAAACTGACTCAACATAAATTCACATAATCCTAGTGACTGCGCACACAACATGGCCAAACAAAAGCAATAGACAGTCCCTGGCCTATCAATCCAATGGAAACTCATAGACAACATAGTCCATTGGACTAGGCAATCACATGCAGCTATACAAAGTCCATGGGCTTTGCCTCAGAGTCAAACCACAACTGCTCGCAGCCCAAGCAAAGAGCCTACCACTACACCAACACAGAGAAGTAGGAGAATGATTCTACATTAATTCACATAATCCTAGTGACTGCGCACACAACATGGCCAAACAAAAGCAAAAGACAGTACCTGGCCTATCATTCCAATTGAAACTCATAGGTAACATAGTCCATTGGACTAGGCAATAACATGCAGCCATACAAAGTCCATGGGCCTTGCCTCAGAGTCGAACTCACATTCTCTCGCAGCCCAAGAAAAAAGCCTACCACTACAGCAACACAGAGAAGTGTGAAACTGACTCTACATTAATTCACATAATCCTAGTGACTGCGCACACAACATGGCCAAACAAAAGCAAAAGACAGTACCTGGCCTATCATTCCAATTGAAACTCATAGGTAACATAGTCCATTGGACTAGGCAATAACATGCAGCCATACAAAGTCCATGGGGCTTGCTTCAAAGTTGAACTCACAACCTCTCGCAGCTCTAGCAAAGAGCCTACAACTACACCAACACAGAGAAATGTGAACCTGACTCTACATTAATTCACATAATCCTAGTGAATGCGCACACAACATGGCCAAACAAAAGCAAAAGACAGTACCTTGCCCATCAATCCAATGGAAACTCATAGGCAACACAGTCCATTGGACTAGACAATTACATGCAGACATACAAAGTCCATGGGCCTTGCCTCAGAGTCAATCCCACAACCTCTCGCAGCCAAGCAAAGAGCCTACCACTACACCAACACAGAGAAGTGGGAAACTGATTCTACATTAATTCACATAATCCTACCGACTGCGCACACAACATGGCCAAACAAAAGAAAATACCTGGCCTATCAATCCAATGGAAACTCATAGGCAACACAGTCCATTAGACTAGGCGATTACATGGAGCCATACAAAGCCCATGGGACTTGCCCCAGAGTCGAACCCACAACCTCTTGTAGCCCAAGCAAAGAGCCTACAAATACACCAACACAGAGAAGTGGAAAACTGAGTCTACATTAATTCACATAATCCTAGTGACTGTGCACACAACATGGCCAAACAAAAGCAAAAGACATTACCTGGCCTATAAATCCAATAGAAACTCATAGGCAAAGCAATCAATTGGACTAGGCAATTACATGCAGCCATACAAAGTCCATGGGCTTTGCCTCAGAGTCAAACCCACAATTTCTCGCAGCCCAAGCAAAGAGCCTACCACTACACCAACACAGACAAGATGGAAACTGAGTTTACATTAGTTCACATAATCCTAGTGACTGTGCACACAACATTGCGAAACAAATGCAAAAGACATGATCTGGCCTATCAATCCAATGGAAACTCATAGGCAACACAGTCCATTAGACTAGGCAAATACATGCAGCCATACAAAGTTCATGGGCCTTGCCTCAGAGTCGAACCCACAACCTCTTGGAGAACAAGCAAAGATCCTACCACTAAACCAACACAGAGAAGTTGGAAACTGACTCTACATTAATTCACATAATCCTAGTGACTGTGCACACAACATGGCCAAACAAAAGCAAAAGACAGTACCTGGCCTATCAATCCAATGGAAACTCATAGGCAACACAGTCCATTGGACTAGACAATTACATGGAGACATACAAAGTCCATGGGCCTTGCTTCAGAGTCAAACCCACAACCTCTCGCAGCCAAGCAAAGAGCCTACCACTACACCAATACAGAGAAGTGGGAAACTGATTCTACATTAATTCACATAATCCTACCGACTGCGCACACAACATGGCTAAACAAAAGCAAAAGACAGTACCTGGCTTATCAATCCAATGGAAACTCATAGGCAACACAGTCCATTGGACTAGGCAATAACATGCAGCCATACAAAGTCCATGGGCCTTGCCTCAAAGTCGAACTCACAACCTTTCGCAGCTCAAGCAAAGAGCCTACCACTACACCAACACAGAGAAATGTGAACCTGCCTCTACATTAATTCACATAATCCTAGTGACTGCGCACACAACATGGCCAAACGAAAGCAAAAGTCCATATCTGGCCTATCAATCCAATGGAAACTCATAGGCAACACAGTCCATTGGACTATGCAATTACATGCAGCCATACAAAGTCCATGGGCCTTGCCTCAGAGTCAAACCCACAACCTCTAACAGCTCAAGCAAAAAGCCTACCACTACACCAACACAGAGAAGTGCGAAACTAATTGAACATAAATTCACATAATCCTAGTGACTGCGCACACAACATGGCCAAACGAAAGCAAAAGACAGTACCTGGCCTATCAATCCAATAAAAACTCATAGGTAACACAGTCCATTGGACTATGCAATTACATGCAGCCATACAAAGTCCATGGGCCTTGCCTCAGAGTCGAACTCACAACCTCTCGCAGCCCAAGAAAAAAGCCTACCACTACAGCAACACAGAGAAGTGTGAAACTGACTCTACATTAATTCACATAATCCTAGTGACTGCGCACACAACATGGCCAAACAAAAGCAAAAGACAGTACCTGGCATATCATTCCAATTAAAACTCATAGGCAACATAGTCCATTGGACTAGGCAATAACATGCAGCCATACAACGTCCATGGGCCTTGCCTCAAAGTCGAACTCACAACCTCTCGCAGCTCAAGCAAAGAGCCTACCACTACACCAACACAGAGAAATGTGAACCTGACTCTACATTAATTCACATAATCCTAGTGACTGCGCACACAACATGGCCAAACAAAAGCAAAAGGCAGTACCTGGCCTATCAATCCAATGGGAACTCATAGGCAACACAATCAATTGAACTACGCAATTATATGCAGCCATACAAACTCCATGGGTCTTGCCTCAGAGTCGAACCCACAACCTCTCGCAGCTTAAGCAAAGAGCCTACCCCTAAACCAACACAGAGAAGTGGGAAACTGATTCTACATTAATTCACATAATCCTAGTGACTGCGCACACAACATGGCCAAACAAAAGCAAAAGACGGTACCTGGCCTATCAATCCAATGGAAACTCATAGGCAACGCAATCAATTGGACTAGGCAATTACATGCAGCCATACAAAGTCCATGGGCCTTGTCTCAGAGTCAAACCCACAACCTCTCTCAGCCCAAGCAAAGAGCCTACCACTACACCAACACAGAGAAGAGCGAAACTGACTCAACATAAATTCACATAATCCTAGTGACTGCGCACACAACATGGCCAAACAAAAGCAAAAGACAGTCCCTGGTCTATCAATCCAATGGAAACTCATAGACAACATAGTCCATTTGACTAGGCAATTACATGCAGCCATACAAAGTCCATGGGCCTTGCCTCAGAGTCAAACCCACAACCTCTGGCAGAACAAGCAAAGAGCTTACAACTACACCAACACAAAAAAGTAGGAAGCTGCGTCTACATTAATTCACATATTCCTAGTGACTGCGCACACAACATGGCCAAACAAAAGCAAAAGACATTACCTGGCCTATCAAACCAGTGGAAACTCATAGGCAACACAGTCCATTGGACTAGGCAATTACATGCAGCCATACAAAGTCCATGGGCTTTACCTCAGAGTCAAAACCACAATTTCTCGCAGCCCAAGCAAAGAGCCTACCACTACACCAACACAGAGAAGTTGGTAACAGAGTTTACATTAGTTCACATAATCCTAGTGACTGTGCACACAACATGGCCAAACAAATGCAAAAAACATTATCTGGCCTATCAAACCAGTGGAAACTCATAGGCAACACAGTCCATTAGACTAGGCAAATACATGCAGCCATACAAAGTTCATGGGCCTTGCCTCAGAGTTGAACCCACAACCTCTTGGAGAACAAGCAAAGAGCCTACCACTAAACCAACACAGAGAAGTAGGTGAATGACTCTACATTAATTCACATAATCCTAGTGACTGCGCACACAACATGGCCAAACAAAAGCAAAAGACAGTATCTGGCCTATCAATCCAATTGAAGCTCATAAGCAACATAGTCCATTGGACTAGGCAATAACATGCAGCCATACAATGTCCATGGGCCTTGCCTCAAAGTCGAACTCACAACCTCTCGCAGCTCAAGCAAAGAGCCTACTACTACACCAACACAGAGAAATGTGAACCTGACTCTACATTAATTCACATAAACCTAGTGACTGCGCACACAACATGGCCAAACGAAAGCAAAAGTCAATACCTGGCCTATCAATCCAATGGAAACTCATAGGCAACACAGTCCATTGGACTAGGCAATTACATGCAGCCATACAAAATCCATGAGCCTTGCATTTGAGTCGAACTCACAACCTCTCCCAGCCCAAGCAAAGAGCCTACCACTACACCAACACAGAGAAGTGGGAAACTGACTCAACATTAATTCACATAATCCTAGTGACTGCGCACAAAACATGGCCAAACAAAAGCAAAAGAAGGCACCTGGCCTATCAATCCAATGGAATCTCATAGGTAACACAGTCCATTGGACTATGCAATTACATGCAGCCATAAAAAGTCCATGGGCCTTGCCTCAGAGTCGAACTCACAACCTCTCGCAGCCCAAGAAAAAAGCCTACCACTACAGCAACACAGAGAAGTTGAAAACTGAGTTTACATTAGTTCACATAATCCTAGTGACTGCGCACACAACATGGCCAAACAAAAGCAAAAGGTAGTACCTGGCCTATCAATCCAATAGGAACTCATAGGTAACACAGTCAACTGAAATAGGCAATTGCATGCATCCATACAAACTCCATGGGCCTTGCCTCAAAGTCGAACCAACAACCTTTCGCAGCTTAAGCAAAAAGACTACCACTACACCAACACAGAGAAGTAGGTAAATGACTCTACATTAATTCACATAATCCTAGAGACTGCGCACACAACATGGCCAAACAAATGCAAAAGACATTATCTGGCCTATCAATCCAATGAAATCATAGGCAACATAGTCCATTAGACTAAGCAAATATATGCAGCCATACAAAGTTAATGGGCCTTGCCTCAGAGTCGAACCCACAACCTCTCGCAGCCCAACAAAAAAGCCTACTACTTCAGCAACACAGAGAAGTATGAAACTGTCTCTACATTAACTCACATAATCCTAGTGACTGCGCACAAAACATGGCCAAACGAAAACAAAAGACAGTACCTGGCATATCAATCCAATGGAAACTCAAAGCTAACACAGTACATTGGACTAGGCAATTACATGCAGCCATACAAAGCCCATTGGCCTTGCCCCAGAGTCGAACCCACACCCTCTCGTAGCCCAAGGAAAGAGCCTACTAATACACCAACACAGAGAAGTGGAAAACCAATTCTTCATTAATTCACATAATCCTAGTGACTGCGCACATAACATGGCCAAACAAAAGCAAAAGACAGTACCTGGCCTAACAAACCAATGGAAACTCATAGGCAACACAGTCCATTGGACTAGACAATTACATGGAGACATACAAAGTCCATGGGCCTTGCATTAGAGTCGAACCCACAACCTCTCGCAGCCGAAGCAAAGAGCCTACCACTACACCAACACAGAGAAGTGGGAAACTGATTCTACATTAATTCAAATAATCCTACCGACTGCGCACACAACATGGCCAAACAAAAGACAATACCTGGCCTATCAATTCAAAGGAAACTCATAGGCAACACAGTCATTTGAACTAGGCAATTACATGCTGCCATACAAACTCCATGGGCTTTGCCTTGCATTAGAGTCAAACCCACAATTTCTCGCAGCCCAAGGAAATAGCCTACGATTACACCAACACAGAGAAGTTGGAAACTGAGTTTACATTAGTTCACATAATCCTAGTGACTGCGCACACAACATGGCCAAACAAAAGACAATACCTGGCCTATCAATTCAATGGAAACTCATAGGCAACACAGTCAATTGAACTAGGCAATTACATGCTGCCATACAAACTCCATGGGCTTTGCCTCAGAGTCGAACCCACAACCTCTCGCAGTTTAAGCAAAGAGACTACCACTACACCAACACAGAGAAGTAGGTGAATGACTCTACATTAATTCACATAATCCTAGTGACTGCGCACATAACATGGCCAAACAAAAGCAAAAGACAGTACCTGGCCTATCAATCAAATTGAAACTCATAAGCAACAAAGAGACTACAACTACACCAACACAGAGAAGGAGGTGAATGACTCTACATTAATTCACATAATCCTAGTGACTGCGAACACAACATGGCCAAACAAAAGCAAAAGACAGTACCTGGCCTATCAATCCAATTGAAACTCATAGGCAACATAGTCCATTGGACTAGGCAATAACATGCAGCCATACAAAGTCCATGGGCCATGCCTCAAAGTCTAACTCACAACCTCTCGCAGCTCAAGCAAAGAGCCTACCACTACACCAACACAGAGAAATGTGAACCTGACTCTACATTAATTCACATAATCCTAGTAATGTACTGTGTTACCTATGAGTTTACATTGGATTGATAGGCCAGGTAATGTCTTTTGCTTTTGTTTGGCCATGTTGTGTGCGCAGTCGGTAGGATTATGTGAATTAATGTAGAATCAGTTTCCCACTTCTCTGTGTTGGTGTAGTGGTAGGCTCTTTGCTTGGCTGCGAGAGGTTGTGGGTTTGACTCTGAGGAAAGGCCCATGGACTTTGTATGTCTCCATGTAATTGTCTAGTCCAATGGACTGTGTTGCCTATGATTTTCCATTGGATTGATAGGCCAGGTACTGTCTTTTGCTTTTGTTTGGCCATGTTGTGTGCGCAGTCACTAGGATTATGTGAATTAATGTAAACTCAGTTACCAACTTCTCTGTGTTGGTGTAGTGGTAGGCTCTTTGCTTGGGCTGCGAGAAGTTGTGGGTTTGACTTTTAGGCAAAGCCCATGGACTTTGTATGGCTGCATGTAATTGCCTAGTCCAATGGACTGTGTTGCCTATGAGTTTCCATTGAATTGATAGGCCAGGTATTGTCTTTTGTTTGGCCGTGTTGTGTGCGCAGTCGGTAGGATTATGTGAATTAATGTAGAATCAGTTTCCCACTTCTCTGTGTTGGTTTAGGGGTAGGCTCTTTGCTTAAGCTGCGAGAGGTTGTGGGTACGACTCTGAGGCAAGGCCCATGGAGTTTGTATGGCTGCATGTAATTGCGTAGTTCAATTGACTGTGTTGCCTACGAGTTCCCATTGAATTGATAGGCCAGGTACTGCCTTTTGCTTATGTTTGGCCATGTTGTGTTCGCAGTCACTAGGATTATGTGAATTAATGTAGAGTCAGGTTCACATTTCTCTGTGTTGGTGTAGTGGTAGGCTCTTTGCTTGAGCTGCGAGAGGTTGTGAGTTAGACTTTGAGGCAAGGCCCATGGACTTTGTATGGCTGCATGTTATTGCCTAGTCCAATGGACTATGTTGCCTATGAGTTTCAATTGGATTGATAGGCCAGGTACTGTCTTTTGCTTTTGTTTGGCTATGTTGTGTTCGCAGTCACTAGGATTATGTGAATTAATGTAGACTCATTCACCTACTTCTCTGTGTTGGTGTAGTTGTAGTCTCTTTGCTTAAGCTGTGAGAGGTTGTGGGTTCGACTCTGAGGCAAAGCCCATGGACTTTGTATGGCTGCATGTAATTGCCTAGTCCAATGGACTATGTTGTCTATGAGTTTCCGTTGGATTGATAGGCCAGGGACTGTCTTTTGCTTTTGTTTGGCCATGTTGTGTGCGCAGTCACTAGGATTATGTGAATTTATGTTGAGTTAGTTTCGCTCTTCTCTGTGTTGGTGTAGTGGTAGGCTCTTTGCTTGGGCTGAGAGAGGTTGTGGGTTTGACTCTGAGACAAGGCCCATGGACTTTGTATGGCTGCATGTAATTGCCTAGTCCAATTGATTGCGTTGCCTATGAGTTTCCATTGGATTAATAGGCCAGGTACCGTCTTTTGCTTTTGTTTGGCCATGTTGTGTGCGCAGTCACTAGGATTATGTGAATTAATGTAGAATCTGTTTTCCACTTCTCTGTGTTGGTGTATTGGTAGGCTCTTTGCTTGGGCTACGAGAGGTTGTGGGTTTGACTCTGGGGCAAGGCCCATGGGCTTTGTATGGCTGCATGCAATTGCCTAGTCCAATGTACTGTGTTACCTATGAGTTTACATTGGATTGATAGGCCAGGTAATGTCTTTTGCTTTTGTTTGGCCATGTTGTGTGCGCAGTCACTAGGATTATATGAATTAATGTAGAGTCGGTTTCCAACTTCTCTGTGTTGGTTTAGTGGTAGGCTCTTTGCTTGTTCTCCAAGAGGATGTGGGTTTGACTCTGAGGCAAGGCCCATGAACTTTGTATGGCTGCATGTATTTGCCTAGTCTAATGGACTGTGTTGCCTATGAGTTTCCATTGGATTGATAGGCCAGGTATTGTCTTTTGTTTGGCCATGTTGTGTGCGCAGTCACTAGGATTATGTGAATTAATGTAGACTCATTCACCTACTTCTCTGTGTTGGTGTAGTTGTAGTCTCTTTGCTTAAGCTGTGAGAGGTTGTGGGTTTGACTCTGAGGCAAGGCCCATGGACTTTGTATGTCTCCATGTAATTTTCTAGTCCAATGGACTGTGTTGCCTATGAGTTTCCATTGGATTGATAAGCCAGGTACTGACTTTTGCTTTTGTTTGGCCATGTTGTGTGCGCAGTCGGTAGGATTATGTGAATTAATGTAGTACCAGTTTCCCACTTTTCTGTGTTGGTGTAGTAGTAGGCTCTTTGCTTGGCTGCGAGAGGTTGTGGGTTTGACTCTGAGGCAAGGCCCATGGACTTTGTATGTCTCCATGTAATTGTCTAGTCCAATGGACTGTGTTGCCTATGAGTTTCCATTGGATTGATAGGCCAGGTACTGTCTTTTGCTTTTGTTTGGCCATGTTGTGTGCGCAGTCACTAGTATTATGTGAATTAATGTAGAGTCGGTTTCCCACTTCTCTGTGTTGGTTTAGGGGTAGGCTCTTTGCTTGAGCTGCGAGAGGTTGTGAGTTCGACTTTGAGGCAAGGCCCATGGACGTTGTATGGCTGCATGTTATTGCCTAGTCCAATGGACTATGTTGCCTATGAGTTTTAATTGGAATGATAGGCCAGGTACTGTCTTTTGCTTTTGTTTGGCCATGTTGTGTGCGCAGTCACTAGGATTATGTGAATTAATGTAGAGTCAGTTTCACACTTCTCTGTGTTGCTGTAGTGGTAGGCTTTTTTCTTGGGCTGCGAGAGGTTGTGAGTTCGACTCTGAGGCAAGGCCCATGGACTTTGTATGGCTGCATGTAATTGCATAGTCCAATGGACTGTGTTACCTATGAGTTTCCATTGGATTGATAGGCCAGGTACAGTCTTTTGCTTTCGTTTGGCCATGTTGTGTGCGCAGTCACTAGGATTATGTGAATTTATGTTCAATTAGTTTCGTACTTCTCTGTGTTGGTGTAGTGGTAGGCTTTTTGCTTGAGCTGTTAGAGGTTGTGGGTTTGACTCTGAGGCAAGGCCCATGGACTTTGTATGGCTGCATGTAATTGCATAGTCCAATGGACTGTGTTACCTATGAGTTTCCATTGGATTGATAGGCCAGGTATTGACTTTTGCTTTCGTTTGGCCATGTTGTGTGCACAGTCACTAGGATTATGTGAATTAATGTAGAGTCAGTTTCAGATTTCTCTGTGTTGGTGTAGTGGTAGGCTCTTTGCTTGGGTTGCGTAGATGTTGTTGGTTTGACTCTGGGGCAAGGCCCATGGACTTATTATGGCTGTATGTAATTGCCTAGTCTAATGGACTGTGTTGCCTATGAGTTTCCATTGGATTGATAGGCCAGGTACTGTCTTTTGCTTTCGTTTAGCCATGTTGTGTGCGCAGTCACTAGGATTATGTGAGTTAATGAAGAGTCAGTTTCAAACTTCTCTGTGTTGGTGTAGTGGTAGGCTCTTTGCTTTGGCTGCGAGAAGTTGTGGGTTTGACTCTAATGCAAGGTTCATGGACTTTGTATAACTGCATGTAATTGCCTAGTCCAATGGACTGTGTTGCCTATGAGTTTCCATTGGATTGATAGGCCAGGTACTGTCTTTTGCTTTTGTTTGGCCATGTTGTGTGCGCAGTCACTAGTATTATGTGAATTAATGTAGACGCAGCTTCCTACTTCTTTGTGTTGGTGTAGTTGTAGGCTCTTTGCTTGTTCTGCCAGAGGTTGTGGGTTTGACTCTGAGGCAAGGCCCATGGACTTTGTGAGGCTGCATGTAATTGCCTATTCCAATGGACTATGTTGTCTATGAGTTTCCATTGGATTGATAGGCAAGGGACTGTCTTTTGCTTTTGTTTGGCCATGTTGTGTGCGCAGTCACTAGGATTATGTGAATTTATGTTGAGTCAGTTTCGCACTTCTCTGTGTTGGTGTAGTGGTAGGCTCTTTGCTTGGGCTGTGAGAGGATGTGGGTTTGACTCTGAGGGAAGGCCCATGGACTTTGTATGGCTGCATGTAATTGCCTAGTCCAATGGATTGATAGGCCAGGTACTGTCTTTTGTTTTCGTTTGGCCATGTTTTGTGCGCAGTCACTAGGATTATGTGAGTTAATGTAGAGACAGTTTCATACTTCTCTGTGTTGCTGAAGTAGTAGGCTTTTTTGTTGGGCTGCGAGAGGTTGTGAGTTCGACTCTGAGGCAAGGCCCATGGACTTTGTATGGCTGCATGTAATTGCATAGTCCAATGGACTGCGTTACCTATGAGTTTCCATTGGATTGATAGGCCAGGTGCTTTCTTTTGCTTTTGTTTGGCCATGTTGTGTGCGCAGTCACTAGGAATATGTGAATTAATGTAGAGTCAGTTTCACATTTCTCTTTGTTGGTGTAGTGGTAGGCTCTTTGCTTGGGCTGTGAGAGGTTGTGGGTTTGACTCTGAGGCAAGGCCCATGGACTTTGTATGGCTGCATGTAATTGCATAGTCCAATGGACTGTGTTACCTATGAGTTTCCATTGGATTGATAGGCCAGGTATTGACTTTTGCTTTCGTTTGGCCATGTTGTGTGCGCAGTCACTAGGATTATGTGAATTAATGTAGAGTCAGTTTCACATTTCTCTTTGTTGGTGTAGTGGTAGGATCTTTGCTTGGGCTGCGAGAAATTGTGGGTTTGACTCTGAGGCAAGGCCCATGGACTTTTTATGGCTGCATGTAATTGCATAGTCCAATGGACTGTGTTGCCTATGAGTTTCCATTGGATTGATAAGCCAGGTAATGTCTTTTGCTTTTGTTTGGCCATGTTGTGTGCGCAGTCTCTAGGAATATGTGAATTAATGTAGACGCAGCTTCCTACTTTTTTGTGTTGGTGTAGTTGTAAGCTCTTTGCTTGTTCTGCCAGAGGTTGTGGGTTTGACTCTGAGGCAAGGCCCATGGGCTTTGTATGGCTGCATGTAATTGCCAAGTCCAATGGACTGTGTTGCCTATGAGTTTTAATTGGAATGATAGGCCAGGTACTGTCTTTTGCTTTTGTTTGGCCATGTTGTGTGCGCAGTCACTAGGATTATGTGAATTAATGTAGAGTCAGTTTCACACTTCTCTGTGTTGCTGTAGTGGTAGGCTTTTTTCTTGGGCTGCGAGAGGTTGTGAGTTCGACTCTGAGGCAAGGCCCATGGACTTTGTATGGCTGCATGTAATTGCATAGTCCAATGGACTGTGTTACCTATGAGTTTCCATTGGATTGATAGGCCAGGTACAGTCTTTTGCTTTCGTTTGGCCATGTTGTGTGCGCAGTCACTAGGATTATGTGAATTTATGTTCAATTAGTTTCGTACTTCTCTGTGTTGGTGTAGTGGTAGGCTTTTTGCTTGAGCTGTTAGAGGTTGTGGGTTTGACTCTGAGGCAAGGCCCATGGACTTTGTATGGCTGCATGTAATTGCATAGTCCAATGGACTGTGTTACCTATGAGTTTCCATTGGATTGATAGGCCAGGTATTGACTTTTGCTTTCGTTTGGCCATGTTGTGTGCACAGTCACTAGGATTATGTGAATTAATGTAGAGTCAGTTTCAGATTTCTCTGTGTTGGTGTAGTGGTAGGCTCTTTGCTTGGGTTGCGTAGATGTTGTGGGTTTGACTCTGGGGCAAGGCCCATGGACTTATTATGGCTGAATGTAATTGCCTAGTCTAATGGACTGTGTTGCCTATGAGTTTCCATTGGATTGATAGGCCAGGTACTGTCTTTTGCTTTCGTTTAGCCATGTTGTGTGCGCAGTCACTAGGATTATGTGAGTTAATGAAGAGTCAGTTTCAAACTTCTCTGTGTTGGTGTAGTGGTAGGCTCTTTGCTTTGGCTGCGAGAAGTTGTGGGTTTGACTCTAATGCAAGGTTCATGGACTTTGTATAACTGCATGTAATTGCCTAGTCCAATGGACTGTGTTGCCTATGAGTTTCCATTGGATTGATAGGCCAGGTACTGTCTTTTGCTTTTGTTTGGCCATGTTGTGTGCGCAGTCACTAGTATTATGTGAATTAATGTAGACGCAGCTTCCTACTTCTTTGTGTTGGTGTAGTTGTAGGCTCTTTGCTTGTTCTGCCAGAGGTTGTGGGTTTGACTCTGAGGCAAGGCCCATGGACTTTGTGAGGCTGCATGTAATTGCCTATTCCAATGGACTATGTTGTCTATGAGTTTCCATTGGATTGATAGGCAAGGGACTGTCTTTTGCTTTTGTTTGGCCATGTTGTGTGCGCAGTCACTAGGATTATGTGAATTTATGTTGAGTCAGTTTCGCACTTCTCTGTGTTGGTGTAGTGGTAGGCTCTTTGCCTGGGCTGTGAGAGGTTGTGGGTTTGACTCTGAGGGAAGGCCCATGGACTTTGTATGGCTGCATGTAATTGCCTAGTCCAATGGATTGATAGGCCAGGTACTGTCTTTTGTTTTCGTTTGGCCATGTTTTGTGCGCAGTCACTAGGATTATGTGAGTTAATGTAGAGACAGTTTCATACTTCTCTGTGTTGCTGAAGTAGTAGGCTTTTTTGTTGGGCTGCGAGAGGTTGTGAGTTCGACTCTGAGGCAAGGCCCATGGACTTTGTATGGCTGCATGTAATTGCATAGTCCAATGGACTGCGTTACCTATGAGTTTCCATTGGATTGATAGGCCAGGTGCTTTCTTTTGCTTTTGTTTGGCCATGTTGTGTGCGCAGTCTCTAGGAATATGTGAATTAATGTAGAGTCAGTTTCACATTTCTCTTTGTTGGTGTAGTGGTAGGCTCTTTGCTTGGGCTGTGAGAGGTTGTGGGTTTGACTCTGAGGCAAGGCCCATGGACTTTGTATGGCTGCATGTAATTGCATAGTCCAATGGACTGTGTTACCTATGAGTTTCCATTGGATTGATAAGCCAGGTATTGACTTTTGCTTTCGTTTGGCCATGTTGTGTGCGCAGTCACTAGGATTATGTGAATTAATGTAGAGTCAGTTTCACATTTCTCTTTGTTGGTGTAGTGGTAGGATCTTTGCTTGGGCTGCGAGAAATTGTGGGTTTGACTCTGAGGCAAGGCCCATGGACTTTTTATGGCTGCATGTAATTGCATAGTCCAATGGACTGTGTTGCCTATGAGTTTCCATTGGATTGATAAGCCAGGTAATGTCTTTTGCTTTTGTTTGGCCATGTTGTGTGCGCAGTCTCTAGGAATATGTGAATTAATGTAGACGCAGCTTCCTACTTTTTTGTGTTGGTGTAGTTGTAAGCTCTTTGCTTGTTCTGCCAGAGGTTGTGGGTTTGACTCTGAGGCAAGGCCCATGGGCTTTGTATGGCTGCATGTAATTGCCAAGTCCAATGGACTGTGTTGCCTATGAGTTTTCATTGGATTGATAGGCCAGGTATTGTCTTTTGCTTTTGTTTGGCCATGTTGTGTGCGCAGTCACTAGGATTATGTGAATTAATGTAGAATCTGTTTCCCACTTCTCTGTGTTGGTGTAGTGGAAGCTGCTTTGCTTGGCTGCGAGAGGTTGTGGGTTTGACTCTGAGGCATGGCCCATGGACTTTGTATGGCTGCATGTAATTGCCTAGTTCAATGGACTGTGTTGCCTATGAGTTTCCATTGGCCTGATAGGCCAGGTAATGTCTTTTGCTTTTGTTTGGCCATGTTGTGTGCATATTCACTAGGATTATGTGAATTAATGTAGACGCAGCTTCCTACTTCTTTGTGTTGGTGTAGTTGTAGGCTCTTTGCTTGTTCTGCCAGAGGTTGTGGGTTTGACTCTGAGGCAAGGCCCATGGACTTTGTGAGGCTGCATGTAATTGCCTATTCCAATGGACTATGTTGTCTATGAGTTTCCATTGGATTGATAGGCAAGGGACTGTCTTTAGCTTTTGTTTGGCCATGTTGTGTGCGCAGACACTAGGATTATGTGAATTAATGTAGAATCATTCTCCTACTTCTCTGAGTTGGTGTAGTGGTAGGCTCTTTGCTCGGGCTGCGAGCAGTTGTGGTTTGACTCTGAGGCAAAGCCCATGGACTTTGTATGGCTGCATGTAATTGCCTAGTCCAATTGGCTATGTTGTCTATGAGTTTCCATTGGATTGATAGGCCAGGTATTGACTTTTGCTTTCGTTTGGCCATGTTGTGTGCGCAGTCACTAGGATTATGTGAATTAATGTAGAGTCAGGTTTACATTTCTCTGTGTTGGTGTAGTGGTAGGCTCTTTGCTTGAGCTGCGAGAGGTTGTGAGTTCGACTTTGAGGCAAGGCCCATGGACTTTGTATGGCTGCATGTAATTGCCTAGTCCAATTGATTGCTTTGCCTATGAGTTTCTATTGGATTGATAGGCCAGGTACTGTCTTTTGCTTTTGTTTGGCCATGTTGTGTGCGCAGTCACTAGGATTATGTGAATTAATGTAGAGTCATTCACCTACTTCTCTGTGTTGGTGTAGTGGTAGTCTCTTTGCTTAAGCTGCAAGAGGTTGTGGGTTCGACTCTGAGGCAAGGCCCATGGAGTTTGTATGGCTGCATGTAATTGCCTATTTCAATTAACTGTGTTGCCTATGAGGTCCCATTGGATTGATAGGCCAGGTACTGTCTTTTGCTTTTGTTTGGCCATGTTGTGTGCGCAGTCACTAGGATTATGTGAACTAATGTAAACTCAGTTTCCAACTTCTCTGTCTTGGTGTAGTGGTAGGCTCTTTGCTTGGGCTGCGAGAAATTGTGGGTTTGACTCTGAGGCAAAGCCCATGGACTTTATATGGCTGCATGTAATTGCCTAGTCCAATGGACTGTGTTGCCTTTGAGTTTCCATTGGATTGATTGGCCAGGTATTATCTTTTGTTTGGTTATGTTGTGTGCGCAGTCGGTAGGATTATGTGAATTAATGTAGAATCAGTTTCCCAGTTCTCTGTGTTGCTTTAGTGGAAGGCTCTTTGCTTAGCTGCAAGAGGTTGTGGGTTTGACTCTGAGGCAAGGCCCATGGAGTTTGTATGGCTGCATGTAATTGTCTAGTTCAATTAACTGTGTTGCCTATGAGTTCCCATTGGATTGATAGGCCAGGTACTGTCTTTTGCTTTTGTTTGGCCATGTTGTGTGCGCAGTCACTAGGATTATGTGAATTAATGTAGACGCAGCTTCCTACTTCTTTGTGTTGGTGAAGTTGTAGGCTCTTTGCTTGTTCTGCCAGAGATTGTGGGTATGACTCTGAGGCAAGGCCCATGGACTTTGTATGGCTGCATGTAATTGCGTAGTCCAATGGACTATGTTGTCTATGAGTTTCCATTGGATTGATAGGCCAGGGACTGTCTTTTGTTTTCGTTTGGTCATGTTGTGTGCGCAGTCACTAGGATTATGTGAATTAATGTAGAGTCATTCTCTTCTCTGTGTTTGTGTAGTGGTAGGCTCTTTCCTTGGGGTACAAGAAGTTGTGGGTTTGACTTTGAGGCAAAGACCATGGACTTTGTATGGTTGAATGTAATTGCCTAGTCCAATGGACTGTGTTGCCTATGAGTTTTCATTGAATGAATAGGCCAGGTATTGTCTTTTGTTTGGCCATGTTGTGTGCGCAGTCGGTAGGATTATGTGAATTAATGTAGAAACGGTTTTCCACTTCTCTGTGTTGGTGTATTGGTAGGCTCTTTACCTTGGCTATGAGAGGTTGTGGGTTTGACTCTGGGGCAAGGCCCATGGGCTTTGTATGGCTGCATGTAATTGCCTAGTCCAATGTACTGTGTTACCTATGAGTTTCCGTTGGATTGATAGGCCACGTACTGTCTTTTGCTTTTGTTTGGCCATGTTGTGTGCGCAGTCACTAGGATTATGTTAATTAATGTAGAGTCAGTTTCCAACTTCTCTGAGTTGGTTTAGTG
The DNA here is from genome assembly GCF_048569485.1 of Anomaloglossus baeobatrachus. Classification (NCBI taxonomy): domain Eukaryota; kingdom Metazoa; phylum Chordata; class Amphibia; order Anura; family Aromobatidae; genus Anomaloglossus; species Anomaloglossus baeobatrachus. The sequence goes on from NW_027441897.1 coordinate 82,430, forward strand.
GTAGGCTCTTTGCTTGTTCTCCAAGAGGTTTTGGGTTCGACTCTGAGTCAATGCCCATGAACTTTACATGGCTGCATGTAAGTGCCTAGTCTAATGGACTGTGTTGCCTATGAGTTTCCATTGGATTGATAGGCCAGATAATGTCTTTTGCATTTGTTTGGCCATGTTGTGTGCGCAGTCACTAGGATTATGTGAATTAATGTAGAGTCATTCACCTACTTCTCTGTGTTGGTGTAGTGGTAGGCTCTTTGCCCTGGCTACGAGAGGTTGTGGGTTCGACTCTGGGGCAAGAACCATGGGCTTTGTATGGCTGCATGTAATTGCCTAGTCCAATGTACTGTGTTACCTATGAGTTTCCATTGGATTGATAGGCCAGGTACTGTCTTTTGCTTTTGTTTGGCCATGTTGTGTGCGCAGTCACTAGGATTATGTTAATTAATGTAGAGTCGGTTTCCAACTTCACTGAGTTTGTTTAGTGGTAGGCTCTTTGCTTGTTCTCCAAGAGGTTGTGGGTTCGACTCTGAGGCAAGGCCCATGAACTTTGTTTGGCTGCATGTAATTGCCTAGTCTAATGGACTGTGTTGCCTATGAGTTTCCATTGGATAGAATGGCCAGGTACTGTCTTTTGTTTTCGTTTGGCCATGTTGTGTGCGCAGTCACTAGGATTATGTGAATTAATGCTATTGGATTTTTCAAGTCAGTATTCACACAGCAGTTTCTGCTATTTCATGTATTCCCCTTACATAGTCACTGGTGTGCATACCTTATCTCCCCATAGTGATGTTTTTTTAGGTTTTTGCACCCAGTTCGGACTTAGAATGGTGTTCCAAACGTTATTCCTATTTGTTAGTATTTTTTCGTTTGTGAACCCTCCCCAACCACACCTATTGCCAATCCATATCATACGCATAAATAGCCTGGGTCTCAGCTTCCCATACACGGTAGGTTTTTTAACTGCATGAGAGGACACACACAAGCTAGGGACCCCAACGTAGAGAAATACTTTGGCGTAGTGTTGGGGCTCTATTGCATTGATCAATTCAGTAGCTAAATTTCTCTTGATTCATATGTTCATGGCAGTAATGCAGATTCCATTTTTCACATATTCACTCTTGCATATAGCTATTGAATTTTTCAAGTCAGTATTCACACTGCAGTTTCTGCTATTTCATGTATTCCCCTTACATAGTCACTGGTGTGCATACCTTATCTCCCCATAGTGCCTGGGATCTGACCCAGACACTAGCAGTTTTGCACTCCTACCCAAAACTGGGCTCCTCACTGAACTCACTACCTCCACGGTTCAACTCTAAACTGAACTTCAACTAACTGACTGGTTTTCCCATCTCCAGGCCTGTGAACTCCTTGGTGGGTGGGGCCAACCGCCTGGCTCCGCCCCACCTGGTGTGGACATCAGCCCCTGGAGGGAGGCAACAACGGTTTTGTGTCTGACTAGTGTAACTATCCGGGAAAGGGGGTGTGTGTGTGTTATGTCTGTGACTAACTGGCTAGTCCAGGGCGTCACACTTGCACCCCCTTCTTGTGATGTGAAGGTGTGTAGTCAGTGCCTACGTGTAATTCCTGACACCACTCCTCTGGCTGACTTGGTGAGCTGTCACTGACTGGGTGGGGTGCAGTAATGGTGGATGCTGCTGCTGCTTGGATAGCATGTGTATCTACTGTGAACAGCTTATCAATGGTGGCAAATCGGGGCAGCTTAACCTCTTGCTCTCCGCAGTTCAACACTCTCACGCGCACTCTTCCCTTCCGTATTAATGAATAAAACTGTGATATAAATAGTATATAGATACCCCACAAATGCAGATAAAGGTAGGTTATGGGAAAAGGGAGAAGAGGGAAACAGGAAAATAGTGTAATAAAGTATACCTTCCAGGGGGGAGAGGAAATGGCAGCACAGCCAGTGGAGGTGAAGCAAGGGGAAGCCTGCAACTAAATTGTTGAGAGCATTATCACATGGTGACTGACCCTGATTGTAACGGGAGCATAGAGGTGCCGATCCTGTCTTACCTGCGTTGGTGTAGAAGTGGGTTTCCAGTGGTGGAGTCAGCTGTGTGCAGTGGTGGCTGTGGGTTCTTTTATGTGCGACCGTAGTAATAGCTGCGCCCACTTCCTGTATGGGAGTGGAATGCAGTGAGGCTAATGGAACGCACGTCCACGTGCCGCGCCCCTGAAGGTAATACCGATCATTGAATACAAAAAAATTTCTCATACTACTGTATGGGGGTCCCTATATTTAATATGATATCCAAGCCACAGCATCCACCGTTACTTCACCACACCCATTCAGTGACAGCTCACCAAGTCAACCAGAGGAGTGGTGTAAGGAATTACACGTAGGCACTGACTCCACACCTTCACATCACAAGAAGCGGGTCCACAGGGTAGTGCAAGAATACGAGCAAGTCTTCAGCAAACATCCGCTAGACTTCGGGGAGAATAAAAGGGGTCCATATTCATGGTTTAAGAACTTGGGTTCTAACGTGCCCAGAGTATGCTCCACTCTATGCTCCCTTTACAATCAGGCTCAGTCACCATGTGATAACGCTCTCAACTCTTTAGTTGCAGGCTTCCTTTTGCTTCACCTCCACTGGCTGTGCTGCCATTTCCTCTCACCCCCAGAAGGTATACTTTATTACACTATTTTCCTCTTTCCCTGTTCCCCCTTTTCCCATAACCTACCTTTATTTACAATTGTGGGGTATCTATATGATATTTACATCATAGTTTTATTCATTAGTGCGGAAGGGAAGAGTGCCCGTGAGAGTGTTAAACTGCGGAGAGCAGGAGGTTAAGCTGCCCCGACTTGCCACCATTGATAAGCTGTTCACAGTAGATACACATGCTATCCAAGTAGCAGCATCCACTATTACTGCACCCCACCCAGTCAGTGACTGCTCACCAAGTCAGCCAGAGGAGTGGTGTAAGGAATTACACGTAGGCACTGACTCCACACCTTCACATCACAAGAAGCGGGTCCACAGGGTAGTGCAAGAATACGAGCGAGCAAGTCTTCAGCAAACATCCGCTAGATTTTGGGGGAATAAAAGGGGTCCAACACTACATCCCCACAGGTGCACACCCACCCATCAAAGAGAGCTATAAGCCAATACCACCTTCACATTACCAGTGTACCAAGGACATGTTGAGCAACATGAAGGCGGCTGGGGTTATCCGTGACAGTTGTAGCCTTTGGGCAGCTCCGTTGGTCCTGTTAAAGAAGAAGGACGGCACCACTCCCCCGTATTGAGGAATCGCTAGCTGCATTGAGAACTGCAAATTATTTTTCTACCCTTGATCTCACTAGTCACTATTGGCTAGTGTCCGTTGCTGAGGCAGACCGGGGGAAGACCGCCTTTGCCACCCCTATGGCGCTGGAGGTCGGCAGACTGTTGTTCAAAAGCAGTGTCTGACGAACAAATTTGCTTCATCCTGAGGAACTGGCCAGTCGGTACGGCCCGGATGGTGGAGGGAGTATGAGCAGAAGAAGCATGCAGCAGTGCGTTGACTGATGTTTCCTTCCTATGGACGTCGGTCTGAACAATTCGCTCAGAACCGAATGAAATTTTAATATCCAGGAAGTCAACGCAACTGCTGCTATGCTTATGCGTCAATCTGATGTTAAAGGTGTTGTTATTAAGTTCCTCCATAAATGTCTCGAGCTGCTCCACAGTGCCCTGCCAAAAAATCAAAATATCATCAATATACCTTAGCCAGCACTGCACATGGGCGCCAGCCCCTGCACCTCCGTCACCAAAAACCAACCAATCCCAGTACCTCTGCCTTCTATCTAGGTGCCTTGAGTTATGTCCTGTAAACTGTCACAGCGACCCAGACACACATGTGTAGTAGGGGAATATCCCTGCTGAGATGCCAGTGCTAGAGCACTCGTTTGCTGTGGAGTTGAACGCTATGTGAGCAGTTCTTACCTTCAATGAGCAGAAGTCTCTTTTTTCAGATTTCAATATCTCTGTGGGTATCTGGCAGAAATATGGAATACTCTTTACTGCTAAGACCCTGTACACCACTCCCACTAAAGGGGGCTTTACACGCTGCGACATCGCTAATGCGGAGTCGTTGGGGTCACGGAATTTGTGACGCACATCCGGCCGCATTAGCGATGTTGCTGCGTGTGACACCGATGAGCGATTGTGCATCGTTGCAAAAACGTGCAAAATCGCTCATCGGTGACATGGGTCTCCATTCTCGATTATCGTTACTGCAGCAGTAACGATGTAGTTCGTCGCTCCTGCGGCAGCACACATCACTCCGTGTGACACCGCAGAAACGAGGAACCTCTCCTTACCTGCCTCCCAGCCGCTATGAGGAAGGAAGGAGGTGGGCGGGATGTTCCGGCCACTCATCTCCGCCCCTCCGCTGCTATTGGGCGGTCGCTCAGTGACGTCGCTGTGACGCCGCACGGACCGCCCCCTTAGAAAGGAGGCGGTTCGCCGGTCACAGCGACGTCGCCGGTCAGGTAAGTATGTGTGACGGGTCTGGTCGGTGTTGTGCGGCATGGGCAGCGATTTGCCCGTGTCGCGCAACAGATGGGGTGGGTACCCACACTAGCGATATCGGGACCGATATCGCAGTGTGTAAAGTAGCCTTTAGTCACCTGACCAAGACTGTATCTGTGTCCCTACAACACACTTGAGACAAATGTGTGTGTGAGCCTGCATTGTGGGGTATATATAATATATTATAGAGCTGGGAAGAATCATTCTAAGCAGTGAGCTGTTCCAGTATTTGTAGGAAAATACCCAGTAGAAGCATCAAACACAGCACCAATACCTCCCATCAGTATCCCACCACAGTGCCATGTAACCCATGCCCTACACTCCCATCTACACCAATACTATACAGGCACAAACTAGTATATCTGACTAAAAGCCCCCAAAATATGAAGAACGGCCTATAGTTGAGTGTGGATATAAAATCTATGTGAGCAGAGCTAGAATAGAAATCACTGATCGCATTGAAGTCATTCTGACCATAAATCACCATGATATCAAGGTGAGGAGTTGTGTGTTACTGCTGGGAGGAAAGGGTTAACAGTGGAATATTAAAGTGCATTTCTGTGTGCAGTGTTACTACCAATGTAACAATTCAATATGAGCTGCTCTTGGTGCCGGGGGAGGGAGATGCTCTCCTGAGCAATATAGATGGGGAATTAACATGATATCTATATAGTGTAAGGCAGGGGGTCTCAAACTCGGCTGGGTGTATGGGCCGCACAGAGGAAAAAAATAATTTGGGGGGCTGCATTCTTTGCAGGACAAAGTGACATTTTTATTGGTACCATATATATATATTTTTTTCACACACCTTTGGATGACTGATTTTCAACATTTTTCACTTGTTTATTATAACAAATGTGCACATTCTTTGGTTAAATCTAAAAAAAAAAAATTTGATGTTAAAAAAAAGTCATGCCTTATTTTGTTTTTTTTTACATTTTATCCCTTTCTTTTAACTAATAGTGTTACAATTATGACGCTAGCGTTTTGTGAAGGGAATGCTTTGCCTACTTCCGTGACTATGGCCTTCCGGAAATGCTGCATTTTGGCTGACCTCTCCGCCTCGGGAATAAGAGACATAAAGTTCTCCTTGTAGCGTGGGTCTAACAGTGTTACCAACCAGTAATGATTGTCGGCCAAGATGTTCTTAACGCGAGGGTCACGAGACAGGCAGCTTACCACAAAGTCATCCATGTGCGCCAGACTCTTAACAGCCATCACTTCAGGATCCAGACCAACACGATGACTGAACATGCTGTCCTCCTCCTTCTCCTCCTCCTCCTCCTCCTCATCATCTACCCTGTCCTCTGGCCAGCCACGCTGAACTGAGCATATGACTGGTATGCATGTCATATCCTCAATTTGGCCGGAGAGTTGCTCCATGTCTTCATCCTCCTCCTCGTCATAGTCCTCCACTGCACGTTGTGATGAGACGAGGCTGGGCTGTGTGTTATCACCCACACCCACTACTGTTTCTTGCTCCAACTCATCGTGTTCCGCCTGCAATGCATCATGTTTGGTTTTGAGCAGAGACCGTTTTAGAAGGCAGAGAAGCGGTATGGTGACGCTAATAATGGCGTCATCGCCGCTCACCATCTTGGTGGAGTCCTCAAAGTTTTGGAGGATGGTACATAGGTCGGACATCCATCTCCACTCCTCAGGTGTTATGTGTGGAGTTTGACCCATTTCCCGACGGCTTAGGTGATGCAGGTACTCAACAACTGCCCTCTTCTGCTCACATATCCTGATCAACATGTGCAGAGTTGAATTCCAACGCGTGGGGACATCACACACCAGTCTGTGAGCCGGAAGATGCAAACGACGCTGAAAGCCGGCAAGGCCGGCTGAAGCAGTAGGTGACTTTCGAAAATGTGCAGACAGGCAGCGAACTTTTACCAGCAGATCAGACAGCTCTGGGTATGACTTTAGAAACCGCTGAACCACGAGGTTGAGCACATGGGCCATGCATGGAACATGTGTCAGCTGGCCTCGCCTCAAAGCCGCCACCAGGTTCCGGCCATTGTCACACACAACCTTTCCTGGCTTTAGGTTCAGAGGTGTGAGCCAGTGATCTGCATGCTGTTTTAGAGCTGTCCACACCTCTTCTGCATTGTGGGGTTTGTCACCTATGCAGATTAGCTGCAGCACAGTCTGTTGCCGCTTCGCCGAGGCAGTGCTGCAGTGCTTCCAGCTTGGGACTGGTGTGGAGGGTAAAGTGGATGAGGATGCGCAGGAGGAGGAGGAGGCTGAAGAGCATGACATTCCGGAGCTGTAGAGTGTGGGTGAAACCCTGACTGAGGTAGGGCCTGCAAACCTTGGTGTGGGAAGGACTTGTTCCGTTCCTCGCTCAAACTGGGTCCCAGCTGGGCTGGGCTGGGTCCCTACCCGGCTGGGTAGGGCGTTGTGGGGGGTTTGTCTATCTCCGTTTGAGGTGAGTTTGTTTAAGTTAGCCTTTTCTTTGGCGTTTTTCGGAGCCCTGCGGGTTGGGGAGTTGGTATCACCCAGTAAGGCGTTCCCCGGGGGCTTGGATTGGGGTGACATTATGTCAGTGGAAAACGGAGTTGAATTTTGGATTAGGAAATCGAAAACTGATCAGAGAGGTGTGGGTAGACTAGTCCGTTTGGGGATGGTTGTGGCATCTGATATGTGCCCGTTCAAGTGTCTCGGGAATTTTCAACAGATCCGTCCGAAGGTGGATGGCCCCTTATTATGTCATGAGGATGGGTCCTTTTTATCGAGATACCAATTTGTGAGTGTTTTTAGGGCATGTTTGAAGTCGTTGGGGTTAGATCCGAAGTCTTTCGGATTGGGGCAGCGACGGAGGCCTCTATATGCGGCCTACCGGAGGAGACAGTTAAGCAGATTGGTAGGTGGAAGTCGCAGCGCTTTAAGTCGTATGTACGTCCCCAGGTGGTTGTTGGCAATTGAGGGGAAAAGGGGGGGGTATTAGGGTAGCAATGGGGGGGGGTGAGAGTGTGTGTTTTTTGTCAATTTGGTTTGGTGAGGCAATAAAATGGTGTCGTCTGTACATTTTGTATTGCAGAAGCACCCCCTCTTCCTTCCCTGGTCTGGATCCTTGGCCACTCTTATGTGTATTGGGGAGCCCGACGAGCGGACGCGAGATGGAACGGGAGACAGCTAGGTTTTGAGAAGGACCTGGCTCTCGTGCGATGGCTCGGTGTTCGGGGGTTAGGGTGGAACAGGGTGTTGCAGGAGGTGCATAGATACGCCCGGTTGGACAGACCTCCTGACATGTTAGTGTTGCATGCCGGGGGGAATGATTTGGGTGGGCGTCCTTTTCGAATCTTGATAAAGGACATCAAACATGATTTGTTACGGTTATGGGTGTCGTTTCCAGGTCTAACGATAGTCTGGTCGGAGATAGTAGCGAGAAAGAGTTGGCAGAAAGCGCGGTCAGTTGACAGGTTGAACAAGGCGCGGGCGAAGGTTAATAGGGCGATCTCGAAGTTTGTTAGTCGGAACGGGGGTATAGCAATACGGCATGTTGAGTTGGAAAGGACGGAAGAGGAATTTTGGTTGGCTGACGGGGTACACCTTAATGCGGTGGGAACTGACTTATGGGCTCTTGGCTTGCAGGGAGGTATTGAGAGGGCCCTTTGGTTGCGGGGGGTCTCAGGCACTTGAAGGGTTTCAAGGTGCCTTCGTTGTGGAGTTGTTTATTGGTGGGTCCTTGAAGTTGGTTTAAAATTGGTTCGGGGATTCATCCGGGTATGGATCCCCTCATTGGCAGAATTGATGGTCCCCTGGTGATTTTGGGGGGGAACCCCGACGGGGTATGTCGGGGCCCCTGGGGGTGTGGTTGGGGTTGACGGAGGATTAACCCTTACCATTTGGTGCTCCTGAGCCAGTGTGGGTAATGGCTGGGAGCAAGTTGAGGTTTTTTATTGCTCGGTTATGGGAATCACCAGGGTTTTGGTAGCTTCAAGGACCTTACCACATTGCAAATTTTATTGGTTATGTATTCTTGTTAATAAAATGGCTGCTATGGCCAAAATTATCCAAAGATAAATTTGTGTCTGTGTAATTACTTTTAAATAAGAAATGGGAATGGAGGTGTGGGGTATGAAAGGAAGACCGGAGTCAACAATTCCAGGGTCAAGCATGTTTATTTGCCTAAGCTTCGTTCCAGGGTAGAAAGGGTAAGAGTGCCTTTCAGAATTCGAAGTGGTCGGACTGTACGGGCCACCAAGAACTGCAGGAGAGCTTGAACATCTTCCCATGGATTTGCGACATCCTCCCTCATCAGTTACGTAGGTAAGCAGGTTCTCAGCATTGCAGCCCATTTGTTATCTTAAGTTAGTTAAGCGGGGTTAACTAACCTGTCAGTTCAGCCTCAGGTCTAAAGCAGAGGCCTGGACTCCACTCCTTACTCCTCACTCCACAACTCTCCTTAAAAACAACTGACTCCTTTTTCCTGCCCCGGGGTCTCCAGACCCCTAGGTGGGCGTTTCCTTCCGTCTGGTCCTGCCCACTGGTGTGCCTGTCTTTCCCTGGGGGAGGTGACTAGGGTTTTCTGGTTGGCTTTGTGTGACTTAGGTGAGGGAAGTTGTTATGCGGGGGCCTATGTGTGACTACCTGCAGTGTCAGGGCGTCACATATGTATGTGTGTATGTCTGCTAAAGGAATCCGCACCGTCATATTTACAAACACAAAATGTTGACTCTATGCACAGAAGAGAGTCATTCTATTTACATGATTTGTGTTTTTTTACCTTTTAAAACTATCATTAAATGTTAAGTTTTAGTTAGGGATTTATGCTTCTGTCTGTCTCTCTCCCAGTCTCTGTCATCTGTCTGTCTCTGTTTGTCTCTATCTCTATCCATGTCTGTCTGTCTCTCTATCTCTGTCTGTCTCTCTGTGTCTGTCTGTCTCTCTCTCTCTTTGTGGCTGTCTGTTTCTATGTCTGTCTGTCTCTTTTCCAGGCCTGTCTCTTTTCCAGGTCTGTCTCTTTTCCAGGTCTGTCTCTTTCCCTGTCTGTCTGTCTCTTCCCCTGTCTGTCTCTTCCCCTGTCTGTCTCTGTATTTCTTTGTCTGTCTCTGTCTTTCTCTTCCCCTGTCTGTCTCTTTCCCTGTCTCTCTCTGCCTGTCTCTCTTTGTCTCTCTCTGTCTGACTCATTCCCCGTTTGTCTCTTTCCCTGTCTATCTCTGTATTTCTTTGTCTGTCTCTATCTGTCTGTCTCTCTCTGTCTGTCTCTTCCCCTGTCTGTCTCTTTCCCTGTCGGTCTGCCTTTTCTCCTGCCTGTCTCTGTATGTTTGTCTCTGTCTGTTTCCCTATCTGCCTCTGTCTCTTTCTCTGTCTCTGTCTGTCTGCCTTTTTTCCCTGTCTATCTCTGTCTGTCTTTTTCCCTGTCTGCCTCTGTCTGTTTGTCTCTGTCTCTTTCCCTGTCTGTCTATGCCTATCTGTCTCTGTCTGTTTGTCTCTCAGTCTGTGTCTGTCTCTCTCTATCTGTCTCCCCACTGACATCATATTATCTCACACATAAGCTTCTTATACTATGAATGTCCTTTGTTCCTATAGCAACCAATCACAGCTGCTATTAATAACTTGCAGCTCCCACCTCCATTCAGTTTAATGGAGGCAGGTTTTTTGGAGAGTAACTGTAAAGCGCGGGGTTAAATATTCCTGTTAAAACATAGTCTACGACGTTCCCTGAGTCACATGAGGTGTCTGCAAAATTTTGTGTTTGTAAATATGAAGGTGCGGATTCCTTTAGCAGACATACACACATACATATGTGACGCCCTGACACTGCAGGTAGTCACACATAGGCCCCCGCATAACAACTTCCCTCACCTAAGTCACACAAAGCCAACCAGAAAATCCTAGTCACCTCCCCCAGGGAAAGACAGGCACACCAGTGGGCAGGACCAGACGGAAGGAAACGCCCACCTAGGGGTCTGGAGACCCCGGGGCAGGAAAAAGGAGTCAGTTGTTTTTAAGGAGAGTTGTGGAGTGAGGAGTAAGGAGTGGAGTCCAGGCCTCTGCTTTAGACCTGAGGCTGAACTGACAGGTTAGTTAACCCCGCTTAACTAACTTAAGACAACAAATGGGCTGCAATGCTGAGAACCTGCTTACCTACGTAACTGATGAGGGAGGATGTCGCAAATCCATGGGAAGATGTTCAAGCTCTCCTGCAGTTCTTGGTGGTCCGTACAGTCCGACCACTTCGAATTCTGAAAGGCACTCTTACCCTTTCTACCCTGGAACGAAGCTTACGCAAATAAACATGCTTGACCCTGGAATTGTTGACTCCGGTCTTCCTTTCATACCCCACACCTCCATTCCCATTTCTTATTTAAAAGTAATTACACAGACACAAATTTATCTTTGGATAATTTTGGCCATAGCAGCCATTTTATTAACAAGAATACATAACCAATAAAATTTGCAATGTGGTAAGGTCCTTGAAGCTACCAAAACCCTGGTGATTCCCATAACCGAGCAATAAAAAACCTCAACTTGCTCCCAGCCGTTACCCACACTGGCTCAGGAGCACCAAATGGTAAGGGTTAATCCTCCGTCAACCCCAACCACACCCCCAGGGGCCCCGACATACCCCGTCGGGGTTCCCCCCCAAAATCACCAGGGGACCATCAATTCTGCCAATGAGGGGATCCATACCCGGATGAATCCCCGAACCAATTTTAAACCAACTTCAAGGACCCACCAATAAACAACACCACAACGAAGGCACCTTGAAACCCTTCAAGTGCCTGAGACCCCCCGCAACCAAAGGGCCCTCTCAATACCTCCCTGCAAGCCAAGAGCCCATAAGTCAGTTCCCACCGCATTAAGGTGTACCCCGTCAGCCAACCAAAATTCCTCTTCCGTCCTTTCCAACTCAACATGCCGTATTGCTATACCCCCGTTCCGACTAACAAACTTCGAGATCGCCCTATTAACCTTCGCCCGCGCCTTGTTCAACCTGTCAACTGACCGCGCTTTCTGCCAACTCTTTCTCGCTACTATCTCCGACCAGACTATCGTTAGACCTGGAAACGACACCCATAACCGTAACAAATCATGTTTGATGTCCTTTATCAAGATTCGAAAAGGACGCCCACCCAAATCATTCCCCCCGGCATGCAACACTAACATGTCAGGAGGTCTGTCCAACCGGGCGTATCTATGCACCTCCTGCAACACCCTGTTCCACCCTAACCCCCGAACACCGAGCCATCGCACGAGAGCCAGGTCCTTCTCAAAACCTAGCTGTCTCCCGTTCCATCTCGCGTCCGCTCGTCGGGCTCCCCAATACACATAAGAGTGGCCAAGGATCCAGACCAGGGAAGGAAGGGGGGGTGCTTCTGCAATACAAAATGTACAGACGACACCATTTTATTGCCTCACCAAACCAAATTGACAAAAAACACACACTCTCACCCCCCCCCATTGCTACCCTAATACCCCCCCCTTTTCCCCTCAATTGCCAACAACCACCTGGGGACGTACATACGACTTAAAGCGCTGCGACTTCCACCTACCAATCTGCTTAACTGTCTCCTCCGGTAGGCCGCATATAGAGGCCTCCGTCGCTGCCCCAATCCGAAAGACTTCGGATCTAACCCCAACGACTTCAAACATGCCCTAAAAACACTCACAAATTGGTATCTCGATAAAAAGGACCCATCCTCGTGACATAATAAGGGGCCATCCACCTTCGGACGGATCTGTTGAAAATTCCCGAGACACTTGAACGGGCACATATCAGATGCCACAACCATCCCCAAACGGACTAGTCTACCCACACCTCTCTGATCAGTTTTCGATTTCCTAATCCAAAATTCAACTCCGTTTTCCACTGACAATGTCACCCCAATCCAAGCCCCCGGGGAACGCCTTACTGGGCGATACCAACTCCCCAACCCGCAGGGCTCCAAAAAACGCCAAAGAAAAGGCTAACTTAAACAAACTCACCTCAAACGGAGATAGACAAACCCCCCACAACGCCCTACCCAGCCGGGTAGGGACCCAGCCCAGCCCAGCTGGGACCCAGTTTGAGCGAGGAACGGAACAAGTCCTTCCCACACCAAGGTTTGCAGGCCCTACCTCAGTCAGGGTTTCACCCACACTCTACAGCTCCGGAATGTCATGCTCTTCAGCCTCCTCCTCCTCCTGCGCATCCTCATCCACTTTACCCTCCACACCAGTCCCAAGCTGGAAGCACTGCAGCACTGCCTCGGCGAAGCGGCAACAGGCTGTGCTGCAGCTAATCTGCATAAGTGACAAATCCCACAATGCAGAAGAGGTGTGGACAGCTCTAAAACAGCATGCAGATCACTGGCTCACACCTCTGAACCTAAAGCCAGGAAAGGTTGTGTGTGACAATGACCGGAACCTAGTGGCGGCTTTGAGGCGAGGCCAGCTGACACATGTTCCATGCATGGCCCATGTGCTCAACCTCGTGGTTCAGCGGTTTCTAAAGTCATACCCAGAGCTGTCTGATCTGCTGGTAAAAGTTCGCCGCCTGTCTGCACATTTTCGAAAGTCACCTACTGCTTCAGCCGGCCTTGCCGGCTTTCAGCGTCGTTTGCATCTTCCGGCTCACAGACTGGTGTGTGATGTCCTCACGCGTTGGAATTCAACTCTGCACATGTTGATCAGGATATGTGAGCAGAAGAGGGCAGTTGTTTAGTACCTGCATCACCTAAGCCGTCGGGAAATGGGTCAAACTCCACACATAACACCTGAGGAGTGGAGATGGATGTCCGACCTATGTACCATCCTCCAAAACTTTGAGGACTCCACCAAGATAATGAGCGGCGATGACGCCATTATTAGCGTCACCATACCGCTTCTCTGCCTTCTAAAACGGTCTCTGCTCAAAACCAAACATGATGCATTGCAGGCGGAACACGATGAGTTGGAGCAAGAAACAGTAGTGGGTGTGGGTGATAACACATAGCCCAGCCTCGTCTCATCACAACGTGCAGTGGAGGACTATGACGAGGAGGAAGATGAAGACATGGAGCAACTCTCCGGCCAAATTGAGGATATGACATGCATACCAGTCATATGCTCAGTTCAGCGTGGCTGGCCAGAGGACAGGGTAGATGAGGAGGAGGAGAAGGAGGAGGACAGCATGTTCAGTCATCGTGTTGGTCTGGATACTGAAGTGATGGCTGTTAAGAGTCTGGCGCACATGGATGACTTTATGGTAAGCTGCCTGTCTCGTGACCCTCGCGTTAAGAACATCTTGGCCGACAATCATTACTGGTTGGTAACACTGTTAGACCCACGCTACAAGGAGAACTTTATGTCTCTTATTCCCGAGGCGGAGAGGTCAGCCAAAATGCAGCAGTTCCGGAAGGCCATAGTCACGGAAGTAGGCAAAGCATTCCCTTCACAAAACGCTAGCATCATAATTGTAACACTATTAGTTAAAAGAAAGGGATAAAATGTAAAAAAAAAACAAAATAAGGCATGACTTTTTTTTAACATCACATTTATTTTTTTTAGATTTAACCAAAGAATGTGCACATTTGTTATAATAAACAAGTGAAAAATGTTGAAAATCAGTCATCCAAAGGTGTGTAAAAAAAATATATACATATATGGTACCAATAAAAATGTCACTTTGTCTTGCAAAGAATGCAGCCCCCCAAATTATTTTTTTCCTCTGTGCGGCCCATACACCCAGCCGAGTTTGAGACCCCCTGCCTTACACTATATAGATATTATGTTCATTCCCCATCTATCTTGCTCAGGAGAGCATCTCCCTCCCCCGGCACCAAGAGCAGCTCATACTGAATTGTTACATTGACTAGTAACACTGCACACAGAAATGCACCTTAATATTCCACTGTTAACCCTTTCCTCCCAGCAGTAACACACAACTCCTCACCTTGATATCATGGTGATTTATGGTCAGAATGACTTCAATGCGATCAGTGATTTCTATTTTAGCTCTGCTCACATAGATTTTATATCCACACTCAACTATAGGCCGTTCTTCATATTTTGGGGGCTTTTAGTCAGATATACTAGTTTGTGCCTGTATAGTATTGGTGTAGATGGGTGTGTAGGGCATGGGTTACATGGCACTGTGGTGGGATACTGATGGGAGGTATTGCTGCTGTGTTTGATGCTTCTACTGGGTATTTTCCTACAAATACTGGAACAGCTCACTGCTTAGAATGATCCTTCCCAGCTCTATAATATATTATATATACCCCACAATGCAGGCTCACACACACATTTGTCTCAAGTGTGTTGTAGGGACACAGATACAGTCTTGGTCATGTGACTAAAGGCTACTTTACACACTGCGATATCGGTCCCGATATCGCTAGTGTGGGTACCCGCCCCCATCTGTTGCGCGACACGGGTAAATCGCTGCCCATGCCGCACAACACCGACCAGACCCGTCACACATACTTACCTGCCCGGCGACGTCGCTGTGACCGGCGAACCGCCTCCTTTCTAAGGGGGCGGTCCGTGCGGCGTCACAGCGACGTCACTGAGCGACCGCCCAATAGCAGCGGAGGGGCGGAGATGAGTGGCCGGAACATCCTGCCCACCTCCTTCCTTCCTCATAGCGGCTGGGAGGCAGGTAAGGAGAGGTTCCTCGTTTCTGCGGTGTCACACGGAGTGATGTGTGCTGCCGCAGGAGCGACGAACTACATCGTTACTGCTGCAGTAACGATAATCGAGAATGGAGACCCATGTCACCGATGAGCGATTTTGCACGTTTTTGCAACGATGCAAAATCGCTCATCGGTGTCACACGCAGCAACATCGCTAATGCGGCCGGATGTGCGTCACAAATTCCGTGACCCCAACGACTCCGCATTAGCGATGTCGCAGTGTGTAAAGCCCCCTTTAGTGGGAGTGGTGTACAGGGTCTTAGCAGTAAAGAGTATTCCATATTTCTGCCAGATACCCACAGAGATATTGAAATCTGAAAAAAGAGACTTCTGCTCATTGAAGGTAAGAACTGCTCACATAGCGTTCAACTCCACAGCAAACGAGTGCTCTAGCACTGGCATCTCAGCAGGGATATTCCCCTACTACACATGTGTGTCTGGGTCGCTGTGACAGTTTACAGGACATAACTCAGGGCACCTAGACAAAAGGCAGAGGGACTACTTTCTATTTCTGGTGTAGAGCTTAGTACAATATATATATATATACTATTACATGTGACACATGTACCTTGTATTACCATTATTCGCTGTATA
This sequence comes from Anomaloglossus baeobatrachus, assembly GCF_048569485.1. NCBI lineage: Eukaryota > Metazoa > Chordata > Amphibia > Anura > Aromobatidae > Anomaloglossus > Anomaloglossus baeobatrachus. The sequence goes on from NW_027441897.1 coordinate 98,166, forward strand.
TGAACCCCTTTTCTCCGGGCATTATTTGTCTATAGCATTTTTCACGAACCTGAGGCAACTGAGAACCCTTCAGTGAAGGAATTCCACTAACCCTCACAATACCAACCAGGGGCCTCCCTGCAGTAACTCAGGTAGTTGTACCCATTCTCTTTCCGCATTCTATGTGTTCTTCTTCTTTCTTCTTTTTTTTCTTTTTTCTTCTTTTTATTTCTATCATGTAGTTCAGGGGTTTATAGATATATGTCCTGCATCTCATATTTCCTTTAGTGGTGCTTCTTACCCATTCTCATATCATTTACCCTAGTATTTCATGATCCTGAGGCGACTGAGAACCCTTTAATAAAGGAATCCTTTTTCACCTGAATTGTCAAGTGATACTTACCAGTGACTATCACGTAATGTTACAGGTAGTTCCATTTTCTTCCTCTTCTTTCTCTCCTTTCTTCTTTGTCACACGGTCCATTGTGTTATAGCCCACGTGTCATGATAACACTTGTACCATCTTTTCATTTAGATTCCACCTACAATTATTTACCGATTCCAGTTCTGGAATAGGCTTTCATCATCTACTCACTAGAATTCTCAAGTGCATAAGGTACTGAGACATATACATGTTCACACCATTATAAAGAACAAAGTATAAACATTGAGGTTTTTCTCACACCCATGTTCCTGTGTTCTTTGATATGATATGTGTTCATTTCCTTCACTATATAGGATTGCAAGTTTTCCATTTGTACCTTAATGGCAATGACGCTATACAATTGAACACATATCATCCTGTTATCCATATAGGTGTGTATTTACCTGCTTGACTATTTTTGGTTGTTTGATCCAGAATGTTTCTCCAGATAGGTCATGTGGAAATTTTCTTTCCTCAGTACAAATGTTTTCACTATGGCTTTGGAAAAATTTTTTGTATGTGCCTCATGGTCATTTGACCCATTGTACTCTCAAGTAGCAATATATTGTACTGTTATGTTGTACTATGTACTAATTACGTGTTTATATGGTTTTGTAACCCTTTATGATCTTAGATAACTTTATCCTTGATAAAGACCTAAAAACAAGGTCGAAACGTTGGATGAATTATCCTTTTGCACAAATAAAGAATTTTCAGCATTCCAAGAGTTCTTTTCTTACGTTATTAATCACTATAGTGTGCCAGAGCTATTTCTTTTGAATTGACTCTTATTTTTTCTGAGCACCTGCTATATACACAGTGAGCCAGACATATTCAATTTTCATTCAGAAGGCAGAGGGAAGCCTTAGCAGCTGAGCATATATCTTTGCTTGTGAGCATTAGAACAGGCCGGCGATTACAGGGTAACATGAAAAATGTCCAGCTTGCATTATGACTAGAACATGACAATATCCTTTTAAGTACTAACCTATGATGCGTTCCTAAGCAGTTGATGTTATATGTTCTACATTTCATTTTCTGCATACTTTACAAGTAGTAGAATTTGCTTTGATATAGGCAACTGGATTTTCACAATGAAAAGGCAAAGGATAACGCCCGAAAAAGACGCCATACATTATGTCAGTGCCATCACTGACAAACCTGGATTGACCATGAAATACGGTATGGAGAGCTGTTGTCATCGTATTAGATAGATAAGAATGATTATATGTATTGTAGAAATGTCTCCTATCATGTTCCCTAATTTTTTATTATGTCCACATCCTGGTCCCCATCTTGGACATCATAACAAACGTGCACTTTTTTGTTTAATTTACACATTGGACCATAGGAAAAATGACACTACAGCTACAGAGGTGACCGTCTGATAGCCCAGCTCGACTATCCATCTCTACTGAAGACCCTTTCAGCTTTTTGAGAGTTGGGTGGAGGACATTATCTCTGAAAATAGGGTCCCACAGCTGCACCCCATCAGTGTGAGCAGGACTCTTAGGACTCTTAGAAGAGTCAATGCTCTGAGACCATGGGGGGCGCTTAGCCCCCTCTCTTCGTCACTGAGGATGATTTCATTTTTCAGGGATTAGAGAGGGTGGTCCTTGTGGTGGACTGCAGGTATGGAGAGCTGTTGTCATCGTATTAAATAGATAAGAATGATTATATGTATTGTAGAAATGTCTCCTATCATGTTCCCTAATTTTTTATTATGTCCACATCCTGGTCCCCATCTTGGACATCATAACAAACGTGCACTTTTTTGTTTAATTTACACATTGGACCATAGGAAAAATGACACTACAGCTACAGAGGTGACCGTCTGATAGCCCAGCTCGACTATCCATCTCTACTGAAGACCCTTTCAGCTATTTGAGAGTTGGGTGGAGAACATCATCTCTGAAAATAGGGTCCCACAGCTGCACCCCATCAGTGTGAGCAGGACTCTTAGGACTCTTAGAAGAGTCAATGCTCTGAGACCATGGGGGGCGCTTAGCCCCCTCTCTTCGTCACTGAGGATGATTTCACTTTTCAGGGAATAGAGAGGGTGGTCCTTGTGGTGGACTGCAGGTATGGAGAGCTGTTGTCATCGTATTAGATAGATAAGAATGATTATATGTATTGTAGAAATGTCTCCTATCATGTTCCCTATTTTTTTATTATGTCCACATCCTGGTCCCCATCTTGGACATCATAACAAACGTGCACGTTTTTGTTTAATTTACACATTGGACCATAGGAAAAATGACACTACAGCTACAGAGGTGACCGTCTGATAGCCCAGCTCGACTATCCATCTCTACTGAAGACCCTTTCAGCTTTTTGAGAGTTGGGTGGAGGACATCATCTCTGAAAATAGGGTCCCACAGCTGCACCCCATCAGTGTGAGCAGGAATCTTAGGACTCTTAGAAGAGTCAATGCTCTGAGACCATGGGGGGCGCTTAGCCCCCTCTCTTCGTCACTGAGGATGATTTCATTTTTCAGGGATTAGAGAGAGTGGTCCTTGTGGTGGACTGCAGGTATGGAGAGCTGTTGTGATCGTATTAGATAGATAAGAATGATTATATGTATTGTAGAAATGTCTCCTATCATGTTCCCTAATTTTTTATTATGTCCACATCCTGGTCCCCATCTTGGACATCATAACAAACGTGCACTTTTTTGTTTAATTTACACATTGGACCATAGGAAAAATGACACTACAGCTACAGAGGTGACCGTCTGATAGCCCAGCTCGACTATCCATCTCTACTGAAGACCCTTTCAGCTTTTTGAGAGTTGGGTGGAGGACATCATCTCTGAAAATAGGGTCCCACAGCTGCACCCCATCAGTGTAAGCAGGACTCTTAGGACTCTTAGAAGAGTCAATGCTCTAAAACCATGGTGGGCGCTTTGCCCCCTCTCTTCGTCCCTGAGGATGATTTCATTTTTCAGGGATTAGAGAGGGTGGTCCTTGTGGTGGACTGCAGGTATGGAGAGCTGTTGTCATCGTATTAGATAGATAAGAATGATTATATGTATTGTAGAAATGTCTCCTATCAAGTTCCCTAATTTCTTATTATGTCCACATCCTGGTCCCCATCTTGGACATCATAACAAACGTGCACTTTTTTGTTTAATTTACACATTGGACCATAGGAAAAATGACACTACAGCTACAGAGGTGACCGTCTGATAGCCCAGCTCGACTATCCATCTCTACTGAAGACCCTTTCAGCTTTTTGAGAGTTGGGTGGAGGACATCATCTCTGAAAATAGGGTCCCACAGCTTCACCCCATCAGTGTGAGCAGGACTCTTAGGACTCTTAGAAGAGTCAATGCTCTGGTACCATGGGGGGCGCTTGGCCCCCTCTCTTCGTCACTGAGGATGATTTCATTTTTCAGGGATTAGAGAGGGTGGTCCTTGTGGTGGACTGCAGGTATGGAGAGCTGTTGTCATCGTATTAGATAGATAAGAATGATTATATGTATTGTAGAAATGTCTCCTATCATGTTCCCTAATTTTTTATTATGTCCACATCCTGGTCCCCATCTTGGACATCATAACAAACGTGCACTTTTTTGTTTAATTTACACATTGGACCATAGGAAAAATGACACTACAGCTACAGAGGTGACCGTCTGATAGCCCAGCTCGACTATCCATCTCTACTGAAGACCCTTTCAGCTTTTTGAGAGTTGGGTGGAGGACATCATCTCTGAAAATAGGGTCCCACAGCTGCACCCCATCAGTGTGAGCAGGACTCTTAGGACTCTTAGAAGAGTTAATGCTCTGAGACCATGGGGGTGCTTAGCCCCCTCTCTTCGTCACTGAGGATGATTTCATTTTTCAGGGATTAGAGAGGGTGGTCCTTGTGGTGGACTGCAGGTATGGAGAGCTGTTGTCATCGTATTAGATAGATAAGAATGATTATATGTATTGTAGAAATGTCTCCTATCATGTTCCCTAATTTTTTATTATGTCCACATCCTGGTCCCCATCTTGGACATCATAACAAACGTGCACTTTTTTGTTTAATTTACACATTGGACCATAGGAAAAATGACACTACAGCTACAGAGGTGACCGTCTGATAGCCCAGCTCGACTATCCATCTCTACTGAAGACCCTTTCAGCTTTTTGAGAGTTGGGTGGAGGACATCATCTCTGAAAATAGGGTCCCACAGCTGCACCCCATCAGTGTGAGCAGGACTCTTAGGACTCTTAGAAGAGTCAATGCTCTGAGACCATGGGGGGCGCTTAGCCCCCTCTCTTCGTCACTGAGGATGATTTCATTTTTCAGGGATTAGAGAGGGTGGTCCTTGTGGTGGACTGCAGGTATGGAGAGCTGTTGTCATCGTATTAAATAGATAAGAATGATTATATGTATTGTAGAAATGTCTCCTATCATGTTCCCTAATTTCTTATTATGTCCACATCCTGGTCCCCATCTCGGACATCATAACAAACGTGCACTTTTTTGTTTAATTTACACATTGGACCATAGGAAAAATGACACTACAGCTACAGAGGTGACCGTCTGATAGCCCAGCTCGACTATCCATCTCTACTGAAGACCCTTTCAGCTTTTTGAGAGTTGGGTGGAGAACATCATCTCTGAAAATAGGGTCCCACAGCTGCACCCCATCAGTGTGAGCAGGACTCTTAGGACTCTTAGAAGAGTCAATGCTCTGAGACCATGGGGGGCGCTTAGCCCCCTCTCTTCGTCACTGAGGATGATTTCACTTTTCAGGGAATAGAGAGGGTGGTCCTTGTGGTGGACTGCAGGTATGGAGAGCTGTTGTCATCGTATTAGATAGATAAGAATGATTATATGTATTGTAGAAATGTCTCCTATCATGTTCCCTATTTTTTTATTATGTCCACATCCTGGTCCTTATCTTGGAAATCATAACAAACGTGCACTTTTTTGTTTAATTTACACATTGGACCATAGGAAAAATGATACTACAGCTACAGAGGTGACCGTCTGATAGCCCAGCTCGACTATCCATCTCTACTGAAGACCCTTTCAGCTTTTTGAGAGTTGGGTGGAGGACATCATCTCTGAAAATAGGGTCCCACAGCTGCACCCCATCAGTGTGAGCAGGAATCTTAGGACTCTTAGAAGAGTCAATGCTCTGAGACCATGGGGGGCGCTTAGCCCCCTCTCTTCGTCACTGAGGATGATTTCATTTTTCAGGGATTAGAGAGAGTGGTCCTTGTGGTGGACTGCAGGTATGGAGAGCTGTTGTGATCGTATTAGATAGATAAGAATGATTATATGTATTGTAGAAATGTCTCCTATCATGTTCCCTAATTTTTTATTATGTCCACATCCTGGTCCCCATCTTGAACATCATAACAAACGTGCACTTTTTTGTTTAATTTACACATTGGACCATAGGAAAAATGACACTACAGCTACAGAGGTGACCGTCTGATAGCCCAGCTCGACTATCCATCTCTACTGAAGACCCTTTCAGCTTTTTGAGAGTTGGGTGGAGGACATCATCTCTGAAAATAGGGTCCCACAGCTGCACCCCATCAGTGTAAGCAGGACTCTTAGGACTCTTAGAAGAGTCAATGCTCTAAAACCATGGGGGGCGCTTAGCCCCCTCTCTTCGTCCCTGAGGATGATTTCATTTTTCAGGGATTAGAGAGGGTGGTCCTTGTGGTGGACTGCAGGTATGGAGAGCTGTTGTCATCGTATTAGATAGATAAGAATGATTATATGTATTGTAGAAATGTCTCCTATCATGTTCCCTAATTTCTTATTATGTCCACATCCTGGTCCCCATCTTGGACATCATAACAAACGTGCACTTTTTTGTTTAATTTACACATTGGACCATAGGAAAAATGACACTACAGCTACAGAGGTGACCGTCTGATAGCCCAGCTCGACTATCCATCTCTACTGAAGACCCTTTCAGCTTTTTGAGAGTTGGGTGGAGGACATCATCTCTGAAAATAGGGTCCCACAGCTTCACCCCATCAATGTGAGCAGGACTCTTAGGACTCTTAGAAGAGTCAATGCTCTGGTACCATGGGGGGCGCTTGTCCCCCTCTCTTCGTCACTGAGGATGATTTCATTTTTCAGGGATTAGAGAGGGTGGTCCTTGTGGTGGACTGCAGGTATGGAGAGCTGTTGTCATTGTATTAGATAGATAAGAATGATTATATGTATTTTAGAAATGTCTCCTATCATGTTCCCTAATTTTTTATTATGTCCACATCCTGGTCCCCATCTTGGACATCATAACAAACGTGCACTTTTTTGTTTAATTTACACATTGGACCATAGGAAAAATGACACTACAGCTACAGAGGTGACCGTCTGATAGCCCAGCTCGACTATCCATCTCTACTGAAGACCCTTTCAGCTTTTTGAGAGTTGGGTGGAGGACATCATCTCTGAAAATAGGGTCCCACAGCTGCACCCCATCAGTGTGAGCAGGACTCTTAGGACTCTTAGAAGAGTTAATGCTCTGAGACCATGGGGGCGCTTAGCCCCCTCTCTTCGTCACTGAGGATGATTTCATTTTTCAGGGATTAGAGAGGGTGGTCCTTGTGGTGGACTGCAGGTATGGAGAGCTGTTGTCATCGTATTAGATAGATAAGAATGATTATATGTATTGTAGAAATGTCTCCTATCATGTTCCCTAATTTTTTATTATGTCCACATCCTGGTCCCCATCTTGGACATCATAACAAACGTGCACTTTTTTGTTTAATTTACACATTGGACCATAGGAAAAATGACACTACAGCTACAGAGGTGACCGTCTGATAGCCCAGCTCGACTATCCATCTCTACTGAAGACCCTTTCAGCTTTTTGAGAGTTGGGTGGAGGACATCATCTCTGAAAATAGGGTCCCACAGCTGCACCCCATCAGTGTGAGCAGGACTCTTAGGACTCTTAGAAAAGTCAATGCTCTGAGACCATTGGGGGCACTTAGCCCCCTCTCTTCGTCACTGAGGATGATTTCATTTTTCAGGGATTAGAGAGGGTGGTCCTTGTGGTGGACTGCAGGTATGGAGAGCTGTTATCATCGTATTAGATAGATAAGAATGATTATATGTATTGTAGAAATGTCTCCTATCATGTTCCCTAATTTTTTATTATGTCCACATCCTGGTCCCCATCTTGGACATCATAACAAACGTGCACTTTTTTGTTTAATTTACACATTGGACCATAGGAAAAATGACACTACAGCTACAGAGGTGACCGTCTGATAGCCCAGCTCGACAATCCATCTCTACTGAAGACCCTTTCAGCTTTTTGAGAGTTGGGTGGAGGACATCATCTCTGAAAATAGGGTCCCACAGCTGCACCCCATCAGTGTGAGCAGGACTCTTAGGACTCTTAGAAGAGTCAATGCTCTGAGACCATGGGGGGCGCTTAGCCCCCTCTCTTCGTCACTGAGGATGATTTCATTTTTCAGGGATTAGAGAGGGTGGTCCTTGTGGTGGACTGCAGGTATGGAGAGCTGTTGTCATCGTATTAAATAGATAAGAATGATTATATGTATTGTAGAAATGTCTCCTATCATGTTCCCTAATTTTTTATTATGTCCACATCCTGGTCCCCATCTTGGACATCATAACAAACGTGCACTTTTTTGTTTAATTTACACATTGGACCATAGGAAAAATGACACTACAGCTACAGAGGTGACCGTCTGATAGCCCAGCTCGACTATCCATCTCTACTGAAGACCCTTTCAGCTTTTTGAGAGTTTGGTGGAGAACATCATCTCTGAAAATAGGGTCCCACAGCTGCACCCCATCAGTGTGAGCAGGACTCTTAGGACTCTTAGAAGAGTCAATGCTCTGAGACCATGGGGGGCGCTTAGCCCCCTCTCTTCGTCACTGAGGATGATTTCACTTTTCAGGGAATAGAGAGGGTGGTCCTTGTGGTGGACTGCAGGTATGGAGAGCTGTTGTCATCATATTAGATAGATAAGAATGATTATATGTATTGTAGAAATGTCTCCTATCATGTTCCCTAATTTTTTATTATGTCCACATCCTGGTCCCCATCTTGGACATCATAACAAACGTGCACTTTTTTGTTTAATTTACACATTGGACCATAGGAAAAATGACACTACAGCTACAGAGGTGACCGTCTGATAGCCCAGCTCGACTATCCATCTCTACTGAAGACCCTTTCAGCTTTTTGAGAGTTGGGTGGAGGACATCATCTCTGAAAATAGGGTCCCACAGCTGCACCCCATCAGTGTGAGCAGGACTCTTAGGACTCTTAGAAGAGTCAATGCTCTGAGACCATTGGGGGCACTTAGCCCCCTCTCTTCATCACTGAGGATGATTTCATTTTTCAGGGATTAGAGAGGGTGGTCCTTGTGGTGGACTGCAGATATGGAGAGCTGTTATCATCGTATTAGATAGATAAGAATGATTACATGTATTGTAGAAATGTCTCCTATCATGTTCCCTAATTTTTTATTATGTCCACATCCTGGTCCCCATCTTGGACATCATAACAAACGTGCACTTTTTTGTTTAATTTACACATTGGACCATAGGAAAAATGACACTACAGCTACAGAGGTGACTGTCTGATAGCCCAGCTCGACTATCCATCTCTACTGAAGAACCTTTCAGCTTTTTGAGAGTTGGGTGGAGGACATCATCTCTGAAAATAGGGTCCCACAGCTGCACCCCATCAGTGTGAGCAGGACTCTTAGGACTCTTAGAAGAGTCAATGCTCTGAGACCATGGGGGCGCTTAGCCCCCTCTCTTCGTCACTGAGGATGATTTCATTTTTCAGGGATTAGAGAGGGTGGTCCTTGTAGTGGACTGCAGGTATGGAGAGCTGTTGTCATCGTATTAAATAGATAAGAATGATTATATGTATTGTAGAAATGTCTCCTATCATGTTCCCTAATTTTTTATTATGTCCACATCCTGGTCCCCATCTTGGACATCATAACAAACGTGCACTTTTTTGTTTAATTTACACATTGGACCATAGGAAAAATGACACTACAGCTACAGAGGTGACCGTCTGATAGCCCAGCTCGACTATCCATCTCTACTGAAGACCCTTTCAGCTTTTTGAGAGTTGGGTGGAGAACATCATCTCTGAAAATAGGGTCCCACAGCTGCACCCCATCAGTGTGAGCAGGACTCTTAGGACTCTTAGAAGAGTCAATGCTCTGAGACCATGGGGGGCGCTTAGCCCCCTCTCCTCGTCACTGAGGATGATTTCACTTTTCAGGGAATAGAGAGGGTGGTCCTTGTGGTGGACTGCAGGTATGGAGAGCTGTTGTCATCGTATTAAATAGATAAGAATGATTATATGTATTGTAGAAATGTCTCCTATCATGTTCCCTAATTTTTTATTATGTCCACATCCTGGTCCCCATCTTGGACATCATAACAAACGTGCACTTTTTTGTTTAATTTACACATTGGACCATAGGAAAAATGACACTACAGCTACAGAGGTGACCGTCTGATAGCCCGGCTCGACTATCCATCTCTACTGAAGACCCTTTCAGCTTTTTGAGAGTTGGGTGGAGAACATCATCTCTGAAAATAGGGTCCCACAGCTGCACCCCATCAGTGTGAGCAGGACTCTTAGGACTCTTAGAAGAGTCAATGCTCTGAGACCATGGGGGGCGCTTAGCCCCCTCTCCTCGTCACTGAGGATGATTTCACTTTTCAGGGAATAGAGAGGGTGGTCCTTGTGGTGGACTGCAGGTATGGAGAGCTGTTGTCATCGTATTAGATAGATAAGAATGATTATATGTATTGTAGAAATGTCTCCTATCATGTTCCCTATTTTTTTATTATGTCCACATCCTGGTCCCCATCTTGGAAATCATAACAAACGTGCACTTTTTTGTTTAATTTACAAATTGGACCATAGGAAAAATGACACTACAGCTACAGAGGTGACCGTCTGATAGCCCAGCTCGACTATCCATCTCTACTGAAGACCCTTTCAGCTTTTTGAGAGTTGGGTGGAGGACATCATCTCTGAAAATAGGGTTGCACAGCTGCACCCCATCAGTGTGAGCAGGAATCTTAGGACTCTTAGAAGAGTCAATGCTCTGAGACCATGGGGGGCGCTTAGCCCCCTCTCTTCGTCACTGAGGATGATTTCATTTTTCAGGGATTAGAGAGAGTGGTCCTTGTGGTGGACTGCAGGTATGGAGAGCTGTTGTGATCGTATTAGATAGATAAGAATGATTATATGTATTGTAGAATTGTCTCCTATCATGTTCCCTAATTTTTTATTATGTCCACATCCTGGTCCCCATCTTGAACATCATAACAAACGTGCACTTTTTTGTTTAATTTACACATTGGACCATAGGAAAAATGACACTACAGCTACAGAGGTGACCGTCTGATAGCCCAGCTCGACTATCCATCTCTACTGAAGACCCTTTCAGCTTTTTGAGAGTTGGGTGGAGAACATCATCTCTGAAAATAGGGTCCCACAGCTGCACCCCATCAGTGTGAGCAGGACTCTTAGGACTCTTAGAAGAGTCAATGCTCTGAGACCATGGGGGGCGCTTAGCCCCCTCTCTTCGTCACTGAGGATGATTTCACTTTTCAGGGAATAGAGAGGGTGGTCCTTGTGGTGGACTGCAGGTATGGAGAGCTGTTGTCATCGTATTAAATAGATAAGAATGATTATATGTATTGTAGAAATGTCTCCTATCATGTTCCCTATTTTTTTATTATGTCCACATCCTGGTCCCCATCGTGGAAATCATAACAAACGTGCACTTTTTTGTTTAATTTACACATTGGACCATAGGAAAAATGACACTACAGCTACAGAGGTGACCGTCTGGTAGCCCAGCTCGACTATCCATCTCTACTGAAGACCCTTTCAGCTTTTTGACAGTTGGGTGGAGGACATCATCTCTGAAAATAGGGTCCCACAGCTGCACCCCATCAGTGTGAGCAGGACTCTTAGGACTCTTAGAAGAGTCAATGTTTTGAGACCATGGGGGGCGCTTAGCCCCCTCTCTTCGTCACTGAGGATGATTTCATTTTTCAGGGATTAGAGAGAGTGGTCCTTGTGGTGGACTGCAGGTATGGAGAGCTGTTGTGATCGTATTAGATAGATAAGAATGATTATATGTATTGTAGAAATGTCTCCTATCATGTTCCCTAATTTTTTATTATGTCCACATCCTGGTCCCCATCTTGGACATCATAACAAACGTGCACTTTTTTGTTTAATTTACACATTGGACCATAGGAAAAATGACACTACAGCTACAGAGGTGACCGTCTGATAGCCCAGCTCGACTATCCATCTCTACTGAAGACCCTTTCAGCTTTTTGAGAGTTGGGTGGAGGACATCATCTCTTAAAATAGGGTCCCACAGCTGCACCCCATCAGTGTGAGCAGGACTCTTAGGACTCTTAGAAGAGTTAATGCTCTGAGACCATGGGGGCGCTTAGCCCCCTCTCTTCGTCACTGAGGATGATTTCATTTTTCAGGGATTAGAGAGGGTGGTCCTTGTGGTGGACTGCAGGTATGGAGAGCTGTTGTCATCGTATTAGATAGATAAGAATGATTATATGTATTGTAGAAATGTCTCCTATCATGTTCCCTAATTTTTTATTATGTCCACATCCTGGTCCCCATCTTGGACATCATAACAAACGTGCACTTTTTTGTTTAATTTACACATTGGACCATAGGAAAAATGACACTACAGCTACAGAGGTGACCGTCTGATAGCCCAGCTCGACTATCCATCTCTACTGAAGACCCTTTCAGCTTTTTGAGAGTTGGGTGGAGGACATCATCTCTTAAAATAGGGTCCCACAGCTGCACCCCATCAGTGTAAGCAGGACTCTTAGGACTCTTAGAAGAGTCAATGCTCTAAAACCATGGGGGGCGCTTAGCCCCCTCTCTTCGTCCCTGAGGATGATTTCATTTTTCAGGGATTAGAGAGGGTGGTCCTTGTGGTGGACTGCAGGTATGGAGAGCTGTTGTCATCGTATTAGATAGATAAGAATGATTATATGTATTGTAGAAATGTCTCCTATCATGTTCCCTAATTTTTTATTATGTCCACATCCTGGTCCCCATCTTGGACATCATAACAAACGTGCACTTTTTTGTTTAATTTACACATTGGACCATAGGAAAAATGACACTACAGCTACAGAGGTGACCGTCTGATAGCCCAGCTCGACTATCCATCTCTACTGAAGACCCTTTCAGCTTTTTGAGAGTTGGGTGGAGGACATCATCTCTGAAAATAGGGTCCCACAGCTGCACCCCATCAGTGTGAGCAGGACTCTTAGGACTCTTAGAAGAGTTAATGCTCTGAGACCATGGGGGCGCTTAGCCCCCTCTCTTCGTCACTGAGGATGATTTCATTTTTCAGGGATTAGAGAGAGTGGTCCTTGTGGTGGACTGCAGGTATGGAGAGCTGTTGTCATCATATTAGATAGATAAGAATGATTATATGTATTGTAGAAATGTCTCCTATCATGTTCCCTAATTTTTTATTATGTCCACATCCTGGTCCCCATCTTGGACATCATAACAAACGTGCACTTTTTTGTTTAATTTACACATTGAACCATAGAAAAAATGACACTACAGCTACAGAGGTGACCGTCTGATAGCCCAGCTCGACTATCCATCTCTACTGAAGACCCTTTCAGCTTTTTGAGAGTTGGGTGGAGGACATCATCTCTGAAAATAGGGTCCCACAGCTGCACCCCATCAGTGTGAGCAGGACTCTTAGGACTCTTAGAAGAGTTAATGCTCTGAGACCATGGGGGCGCTTAGCCCCCTCTCTTCGTCACTGAGGATGATTTCATTTTTCAGGGATTAGAGAGGGTGGTCCTTGTGGTGGACTGCAGGTATGGAGAGCTGTTGTCATCGTATTAGATAGATAAGAATGATTATATGTATTGTAGAAATGTCTCCTATCATGTTCCCTAATTTTTTATTATGTCCACATCCTGGTCCCCATCTTGGACATCATAACAAACGTGCACTTTTTTGTTTAATTTACACATTGGACCATAGGAAAAATGACACTACAGCTACAGAGGTGACCGTCTGATAGCCCAGCTCGACTATCCATCTCTACTGAAGACCCTTTCAGCTTTTTGAGAGTTGGGTGGAGGACATCATCTCTTAAAATAGGGTCCCACAGCTGCACCCCATCAGTGTAAGCAGGACTCTTAGGACTCTTAGAAGAGTCAATGCTCTAAAACCATGGGGGGCGCTTAGCCCCCTCTCTTCGTCCCTGAGGATGATTTCATTTTTCAGGGATTAGAGAGGGTGGTCCTTGTGGTGGACTGCAGGTATGGAGAGCTGTTGTCATCGTATTAGATAGATAAGAATGATTATATGTATTGTAGAAATGTCTCCTATCATGTTCCCTAATTTTTTATTATGTCCACATCCTGGTCCCCATCTTGGACATCATAACAAACGTGCACTTTTTTGTTTAATTTACACATTGGACCATAGGAAAAATGACACTACAGCTACAGAGGTGACCGTCTGATAGCCCAGCTCGACTATCCATCTCTACTGAAGACCCTTTCAGCTTTTTGAGAGTTGGGTGGAGGACATCATCTCTGAAAATAGGGTCCCACAGCTGCACCCCATCAGTGTGAGCAGGACTCTTAGGACTCTTAGAAGAGTTAATGCTCTGAGACCATGGGGGCGCTTAGCCCCCTCTCTTCGTCACTGAGGATGATTTCATTTTTCAGGGATTAGAGAGAGTGGTCCTTGTGGTGGACTGCAGGTATGGAGAGCTGTTGTCATCGTATTAGATAGATAAGAATGATTATATGTATTGTAGAAATGTCTCCTATCATGTTCCCTAATTTTTTATTATGTCCACATCCTGGTCCCCATCTTGGACATCATAACAAACGTGCACTTTTTTGTTTAATTTACACATTGAACCATAGGAAAAATGACACTACAGCTACAGAGGTGACCGTCTGATAGCCCAGCTCGACTATCCATCTCTACTGAAGACCCTTTCAGCTTTTTGAGAGTTGGGTGGAGGACATCATCTCTGAAAATAGGGTCCCACAGCTGCACCCCATCAGTGTGAGCAGGACTCTTAGGACTCTTAGAAGAGTTAATGCTCTGAGACCATGGGGGCGCTTAGCCCCCTCTCTTCGTCACTGAGGATGATTTCATTTTTCAGGGATTAGAGAGGGTGGTCCTTGTGGTGGACTGCAGGTATGGAGAGCTGTTGTCATCGTATTAGATAGATAAGAATGATTATATGTATTGTAGAAATGTCTCCTATCATGTTCCCTAATTTTTTATTATGTCCACATCCTGGTCCCCATCTTGGACATCATAACAAACGTGCACTTTTTTGTTTAATTTACACATTGGACCATAGGAAAAATGACACTACAGCTACAGAGGTGACCGTCTGATAGCCCAGCTCGACAATCCATCTCTACTGAAGACCCTTTCAGCTTTTTGAGAGTTGGGTGGAGGACATCATCTCTGAAAATAGGGTCCCACAGCTGCACCCCATCAGTGTGAGCAGGACTCTTAGGACTCTTAGAAGAGTCAATGCTCTGAGACCATGGGGGGCGCTTAGCCCCCTCTCTTCGTCACTGAGGATGATTTCATTTTTCAGGGATTAGAGAGGGTGGTCCTTGTGGTGGACTGCAGGTATGGAGAGCTGTTGTCATCGTATTAGATAGATAAGAATGATTATATGTATTGTAGAAATGTCTCCTATCATGTTCCCTAATTTTTTATTATGTCCACATCCTGGTCCCCATCTTGGACATCATAACAATCGTGCACTTTTTTGTTTAATTTACACATTGGACCATAGGAAAAATGACACTACAGCTACAGAGGTGACCGTCTGATAGCCCAGCTCGACTATCCATCTCTACTGAAGACCCTTTCAGCTTTTTGAGAGTTGGGTAGAGAACATCATCTCTGAAAATAGGGTCCCACAGCTGCACCCCATCAGTGTGAGCAGGACTCTTAGGACTCTTAGAAGAGTCAATGCTCTGAGACCATGGAGGGCGCTTAGCCCCCTCTCTTCGTCACTGAGGTTGATTTCACTTTTCAGGGATTAGAGAGAGTGGTCCTTGTGGTGGACTGCAGGTATGGAGAGCTGTTGTGATCGTATTAGATAGATAAGAATGATTATATGTATTGTAGAAATGTCTCCTATCATGTTCCCTAATTTTTTATTATGTCCACATCCTGGTCCCCATCTTGAACATCATAACAAACGTGCACTTTTTTGTTTAATTTACACATTGGACCATAGGAAAAATGACACTACAGCTACAGAGGTGACCGTCTGATAGCCCAGCTCGACTATCCATCTCTACTGAAGACCCTTTCAGCTTTTTGAGAGTTGGGTGGAGGACATCATCTCTGAAAATAGGGTCCCACAGCTGCACCCCATCAGTGTGAGCAGGACTCTTAGGACTCTTAGAAGAGTTAATGCTCTGAGACCATGGGGGCGCTTAGCCCCCTCTCTTCGTCACTGAGGATGATTTCATTTTTCAGGGATTAGAGAGGGTGGTCCTTGTGGTGGACTGCAGGTATGGAGAGCTGTTGTCATCGTATTAGATAGATAAGAATGATTATATGTATTGTAGAAATGTCTCCTATCATGTTCCCTAATTTTTTATTATGTCCACATCCTGGTCCCCATCTTGGACATCATAACAAACGTGCACTTTTTTGTTTAATTTACACATTGGACCATAGGAAAAATGACACTACAGCTACAGAGGTGACCGTCTGATAGCCCAGCTCGACTATCCATCTCTACTGAAGACCCTTTCAGCTTTTTGAGAGTTGGGTGGAGGACATCATCTCTGAAAATAGGGTCCCACAGCTGCACCCCATCAGTGTGAGCAGGACTCTTAGGACTCTTAGAAGAGTCAATGCTCTGAGACCATTGGGGGCACTTAGCCCCCTCTCTTCATCACTGAGGATGATTTCATTTTTCAGGGATTAGAGAGGGTGGTCCTTGTGGTGGACTGCAGATATGGAGAGCTGTTATCATCGTATTAGATAGATAAGAATGATTATATGTATTGTAGAAATGTCTCCTATCATGTTCCCTAATTTTTTATTATGTCCACATCCTGGTCCCCATCTTGGACATCATAACAAACGTGCACTTTTTTGTTTAATTTACACATTGGACCATAGGAAAAATGACACTACAGCTACAGAGGTGACCGTCTGATAGCCCAGCTCGACTATCCATCTCTACTGAAGACCCTTTCAGCTTTTTGAGAGTTGGGTGGAGGACATCATCTCTGAAAATAGGGTCCCACAGCTGCACCCCATCAGTGTGAGCAGGACTCTTAGGACTCTTAGAAGAGTCAATGCTCTGAGACCATGGGGGGCGCTTAGCCCCCTCTCTTCGTCACTGAGGATGATTTCATTTTTCAGAGATTAGAGAGGGTGGTCCTTGTGGTGGACTGCAGGTATGGAGAGCTGTTGTCATCGTATTAAATAGATAAGAATGATTATATGTATTGTAGAAATGTCTCCTATCATGTTCCCTAATTTTTTATTATGTCCACATCCTGGTCCCCATCTTGGACATCATAACAAACGTGCACTTTTTTGTTTAATTTACACATTGGACCATAGGAAAAATGACACTACAGCTACAGAGGTGACCGTCTGATAGCCCAGCTCGACTATCCATCTCTACTGAAGACCCTTTCAGCTTTTTGAGAGTTGGGTGGAGAACATCATCTCTGAAAATAGGGTCCCACAGCTGCACCCCATCAGTGTGAGCAGGACTCTTAGGACTCTTAGAAGAGTCAATGCTCTGAGACCATGGGGGGCGCTTAGCCCCCTCTCTTCGTCACTGAGGATGATTTCACTTTTCAGGGAATAGAGAGGGTGGTCCTTGTGGTGGACTGCAGGTATGGAGAGCTGTTGTCATCGTATTACATAGATAAGAATGATTATATGTATTGTAGAAATGTCTCCTATCATGTTCCCTATTTTTTTATTATGTCCACATCCTGGTCCCCATCTTGGAAATCATAACAAACGTGCACTTTTTTGTTTAATTTACACATTGGACCATAGGAAAAATGACACTACAGCTACAGAGGTGACCGTCTGATAGCCCAGCTCGACTATCCATCTCTACTGAAGACCCTTTCAGCTTTTTGAGAGTTGGGTGGAGGACATCATCTCTGAAAATAGGGTCCCACAGCTGCACCCCATCAGTGTGAGCAGGAATCTTAGGACTCTTAGAAGAGTCAATGCTCTGAGACCATGGGGGGCGCTTAGCCCCCTCTCTTCGTCACTGAGGATGATTTCATTTTTCAGGGATTAGAGAGAGTGGTCCTTGTGGTGGACTGCAGGTATGGAGAGCTGTTGTGATCGTATTAGATAGATAAGAATGATTATATGTATTGTAGAAATGTCTCCTATCATGTTCCCTAATTTTTTATTATGTCCACATCCTGGTCCCCATCTTGAACATCATAACAAACGTGCACTTTTTTGTTTAATTTACACATTGGACCATAGGAAAAATGACACTACAGCTACAGAGGTGACCGTCTGATAGCCCAGCTTGACTATCCATCTCTACTGAAGACCCTTTCAGCTTTTTGAGAGTTGGGTGGAGGACATCATCTCTGAAAATAGGGTCCCACAGCTGCACCCCATCAGTGTAAGCAGGACTCTTAGGACTCTTAGAAGAGTCAATGCTCTAAAACCATGGGGGGCGCTTAGCCCCCTCTCTTCGTCCCTGAGGATGATTTCATTTTTCAGGGATTATAGAGGGTGGTCCTTGTGGTGGACTGCAGGTATGGAGAGCTGTTGTCATCGTATTAGATAGATAAGAATGATTATATGTATTGTAGAAATGTCTCCTATCATGTTCCCTAATTTCTTATTATGTCCACATCCTGGTCCCCATCTTGGACATCATAACAAACGTGCACTTTTTTGTTTAATTTACACATTGGACCATAGGAAAAATGACACTACAGCTACAGAGGTGACCGTCTGATAGCCCAGCTCGACTATCCATCTCTACTGAAGACCCTTTCAGCTTTTTGAGAGTTGGGTGGAGGACATCATCTCTGAAAATAGGGTCCCACAGCTGCACCCCATCAGTGTGAGCAGGACTCTTAGGACTCTTAGAAGAGTTAATGCTCTGAGACCATGGGGGCGCTTAGCCCCCTCTCTTCGTCACTGAGGATGATTTCATTTTTCAGGGATTAGAGAGGGTGGTCCTTGTGGTGGACTGCAGGTATGGAGAGCTGTTGTCATCGTATTAGATAGATAAGAATGATTATATGTATTGTAGAAATGTCTCCTATCATGTTCCCTAATTTTTTATTATGTCCACATCCTGGTCCCCATCTTGGACATCATAACAAACGTGCACTTTTTTGTTTAATTTACACATTGGACCATAGGAAAAATGACACTACAGCTACAGAGGTGACCGTCTGATAGCCCAGCTCGACTATCCATCTCTACTGAAGACCCTTTCAGCTTTTTGAGAGTTGGGTGGAGGACATCATCTCTGAAAATAGGGTCCCACAGCTGCACCCCATCAGTGTGAGCAGGACTCTTAGGACTCTTAGAAGAGTCAATGCTCTGAGACCATTGGGGGCACTTAGCCCCCTCTCTTCATCACTGAGGATGATTTCATTTTTCAGGGATTAGAGAGGGTGGTCCTTGTGGTGGACTGCAGATATGGAGAGCTGTTATCATCGTATTAGATAGATAAGAATGATTATATGTATTGTAGAAATGTCTCCTGTTTGGTGGAGATGATATTTAATAAAATAAGTAGAAATCCACTAAAAGTTTTGTTTGGTTATCTTGCAATCCCGAGATAATCGTCTCCATGCTCCAAATCCATTTTAAAGCCATTTTTAAGGCATTTCGCGCATACATGAAATGAACACATTTTTCTCCAAAACTATAACAGATGCAAGCTTGTCCTGTTTGGTGGAGATGATATTTAATAAAATAAGTAGAAATCCACTAAAAGTTTTGTTTGGTTATCT
Organism: Anomaloglossus baeobatrachus; assembly: GCF_048569485.1. Lineage (NCBI taxonomy): Eukaryota > Metazoa > Chordata > Amphibia > Anura > Aromobatidae > Anomaloglossus > Anomaloglossus baeobatrachus. The sequence goes on from NW_027441897.1 coordinate 117,610, forward strand.
TGCAATCCCGAGATAATCGTCTCCATGCTCCAAATCCATTTTAAAGCCATTTTTAAGGCATTTCGCGCATACATGAAATGAACACATTTTTCTCCAAAACTATAACAGATGCAAGCTTGTCCTGTTTGGTGGAGATGATATTTAATAAAATAAGTAGAAATCCACTAAAAGTTTTGTTTGGTTATCTTGCAATCCCGAGATAATCGTCTCCATGCTCCAAATCCATTTTAAAGCCATTTTTAAGGCATTTCGCGCATACATGAAATGAACACATTTTTCTCCAAAACTATAACAGATGCAAGCTTGTCCTGTTTGGTGGAGATGATATTTAATAAAATAAGTAGAAATCCACTAAAAGTTTTGTTTGGTTATCTTGCAATCCCGAGATAATCGTCTCCATGCTCCAAATCCATTTAAAAGCCATTTCAAAGGCATTTTGCGCATACATGAAATGAACACATTTTTCTCCAAAACTATAACACATGCAAGCTTGTCCTGTTTGGTGGAGATGATATTTAATAAAATAAGTAGAAATCCACTAAAAGTTTTGTTTGGTTATCTTGCAATCCCGAGATAATCGTCTCCATGCTCCAAATCCATTTTAAAGCCATTTTTAAGGCATTTCGCGCATACATGAAATGAACACATTTTTCTCCAAAACTATAACAGATGCAAGCTTGTCCTGTTTGGTGGAGATGATATTTAATAAAATAAGTAGAAATCCACTAAAAGTTTTGTTTGGTTATCTTGCAATCCCGAGATAATCGTCTCCATGCTCCAAATCCATTTTAAAGCCATTTTTAAGGCATTTCGCGCATACATGAAATGAACACATTTTTCTCCAAAACTATAACAGATGCAAGCTTGTCCTGTTTGGTGGAGATGATATTTAATAAAATAAGTAGAAATCCACTAAAAGTTTTGTTTGGTTATCTTGCAATCCCGAGATAATCGTCTCCATGCTCCAAATCCATTTTAAAGCCATTTTTAAGGCATTTCGCGCATACATGAAATGAACACATTTTTCTCCAAAACTATAACAGATGCAAGCTTGTCCTGTTTGGTGGAGATGATATTTAATAAAATAAGTAGAAATCCACTAAAAGTTTTGTTTGGTTATCTTGCAATCCCGAGATAATCGTCTCCATGCTCCAAATCCATTTTAAAGCCATTTCAAAGGCATTTTGCGCATACATGAAATGAACACATTTTTCTCCAAAACTATAACACATGCAAGCTTGTCCTGTTTGGTGGAGATGATATTTAATAAAATAAGTAGAAATCCACTAAAAGTTTTGTTTGGTTATCTTGCAATCCCGAGATAATCGTCTCCATGCTCCAAATCCATTTTAAAGCCATTTTTAAGGCATTTCGCGCATACATGAAATGAACACATTTTTCTCCAAAACTATAACAGATGCAAGCTTGTCCTGTTTGGTGGAGATGATATTTAATAAAATAAGTAGAAATCCACTAAAAGTTTTGTTTGGTTATCTTGCAATCCCGAGATAATCGTCTCCATGCTCCAAATCCATTTTAAAGCCATTTTTAAGGCATTTCGCGCATACATGAAATGAACACATTTTTCTCCAAAACTATAACAGATGCAAGCTTGTCCTGTTTGGTGGAGATGATATTTAATAAAATAAGTAGAAATCCACTAAAAGTTTTGTTTGGTTATCTTGCAATCCCGAGATAATCGTCTCCATGCTCCAAATCCATTTTAAAGCCATTTCAAAGGCATTTTGCGCATACATGAAATGAACACATTTTTCTCCAAAACTATAACACATGCAAGCTTGTCCTGTTTGGTGGAGATGATATTTAATAAAATAAGTAGAAATCCACTAAAAGTTTTGTTTGGTTATCTTGCAATCCCGAGATAATCGTCTCCATGCTCCAAATCCATTTTAAAGCCATTTTTAAGGCATTTCGCGCATACATGAAATGAACACATTTTTCTCCAAAACTATAACAGATGCAAGCTTGTCCTGTTTGGTGGAGATGATATTTAATAAAATAAGTAGAAATCCACTAAAAGTTTTGTTTGGTTATCTTGCAATCCCGAGATAATCGTCTCCATGCTCCAAATCCATTTTAAAGCCATTTTTAAGGCATTTCGCGCATACATGAAATGAACACATTTTTTTCCAAAACTATAACAGATGCAAGCTTGTCCTGTTTGGTGGAGATGATATTTAATAAAATAAGTAGAAATCCACTAAAAGTTTTTTTGGTTATCTTGCAATCCCGAGATAATCGTCTCCATGCTCCAAATCCATTTTAAAGCCATTTTTAAGGCATTTCGCGCATACATGAAATGAACACATTTTTCTCCAAAACTATAACAGATGCAAGCTTGTCCTGTTTGGTGGAGATGATATTTAATAAAATAAGTAGAAATCCACTAAAAGTTTTGTTTGGTTATCTTGCAATACCGAGATAATCGTCTCCATGCTCCAAATCCATTTTAAAGCCATTTCAAAGGCATTTTGCGCATACATGAAATGAACACATTTTTCTCCAAAACTATAACACATGCAAGCTTGTCCTGTTTGGTGGAGATGATATTTAATAAAATAAGTAGAAATCCACTAAAAGTTTTGTTTGGTTATCTTGCAATCCCGAGATAATCGTCTCCATGCTCCAAATCCATTTTAAAGCCATTTTTAAGGCATTTCGCGCATACATGAAATGAACACATTTTTCTCCAAAACTATAACAGATGCAAGCTTGTCCTGTTTGGTGGAGATGATATTTAATAAAATAAGTAGAAATCCACTAAAAGTTTTGTTTGGTTATCTTGCAATCCCGAGATAATCGTCTCCATGCTCCAAATCCATTTTAAAGCCATTTTTAAGGCATTTCGCGCATACATGAAATGAACACATTTTTCTCCAAAACTATAACAGATGCAAGCTTGTCCTGTTTGGTGGAGATGATATTTAATAAAATAAGTAGAAATCCACTAAAAGTTTTGTTTGGTTATCTTGCAATCCCGAGATAATCGTCTCCATGCTCCAAATCCATTTTAAAGCCATTTTTAAGGCATTTCGCGCATACATGAAATGAACACATTTTTCTCCAAAACTATAACAGATGCAAGCTTGTCCTGTTTGGTGGAGATGATATTTAATAAAATAAGTAGAAATCCACTAAAAGTTTTGTTTGGTTATCTTGCAATCCCGAGATAATCGTCTCCATGCTCCAAATCCATTTTAAAGCCATTTTTAAGGCATTTCGCGCATACATGAAATGAACACATTTTTCTCCAAAACTATAACAGATGCAAGCTTGTCCTGTTTGGTGGAGATGATATTTAATAAAATAAGTAGAAATCCACTAAAAGTTTTGTTTGGTTATCTTGCAATCCCGAGATAATCGTCTCCATGCTCCAAATCCATTTTAAAGCCATTTTTAAGGCATTTCGCGCATACATGAAATGAACACATTTTTCTCCAAAACTATAACAGATGCAAGCTTGTCCTGTTTGGTGGAGATGATATTTAATAAAATAAGTAGAAATCCACTAAAAGTTTTGTTTGGTTATCTTGCAATCCCGAGATAATCGTCTCCATGCTCCAAATCCATTTTAAAGTTATTTCAAAGGCATTTTGCGCATACATGAAATGAACACATTTTTCTCCAAAACTATAACACATGCAAGCTTGTCCTGTTTGGTGGAGATGATATTTAATAAAATAAGTAGAAATCCACTAAAAGTTTTGTTTGGTTATCTTGCAATCCCGAGATAATCGTCTCCATGCTCCAAATCCATTTTAAAGCCATTTTTAAGGCATTTCGCGCATACATGAAATGAACACATTTTTCTCCAAAACTATAACAGATGCAAGCTTGTCCTGTTTGGTGGAGATGATATTTAATAAAATAAGTAGAAATCCACTAAAAGTTTTGTTTGGTTATCTTGCAATCCCGAGATAATCGTCTCCATGCTCCAAATCCATTTTAAAGCCATTTTTAAGGCATTTCGCGCATACATGAAATGAACACATTTTTCTCCAAAACTATAACAGATGCAAGCTTGTCCTGTTTGGTGGAGATGATATTTAATAAAATAAGTAGAAATCCACTAAAATTTTTGTTTGGTTATCTTGCAATCCCGAGATAATCGTCTCCATGCTCCAAATCCATTTTAAAGCCATTTTTAAGGCATTTCGCGCATACATGAAATGAACACATTTTTCTCCAAAACTATAACAGATGCAAGCTTGTCCTGTTTGGTGGAGATGATATTTAATAAAATAAGTAGAAATCCACTAAAAGTTTTGTTTGGTTATATTGCAATCCCGAGATAATCGTCTCCATGCTCCAAATCCATTTTAAAGCCATTTTTAAGGCATTTCGCGCATACATGAAATGAACACATTTTTCTCCAAAACTATAACAGATGCAAGCTTGTCCTGTTTGGTGGAGATGATATTTAATAAAATAAGTAGAAATCCACTAAAAGTTTTGTTTGGTTATCTTGCAATCCCGAGATAATCGTCTCCATGCTCCAAATCCATTTTAAAGCCATTTTTAAGGCATTTCGCGCATACATGAAATGAACACATTTTTCTCCAAAACTATAACAGATGCAAGCTTGTCCTGTTTGGTGGAGATAATATTTAATAAAATAAGTAGAAATCTACTAAAAGTTTCGTTTGTTTATATTGCCATCCTGAGATAATCGTCTCCATGCTCCAAATCCATTTTGAAGCCATTTCAAAGGCATTTTGCGCATACATGAAATGAACACATTTTTCTCCAAAACTATAACACATGCAAGCTTGTCCTGTTTGGTGGAGATGATATTTAATAAAATAAGTAGAAATCCACTAAAAGTTTTGTTTGGTTATCTTGCAATCCCGAGATAATCGTCTCCATGCTCCAAATCCATTTTAAAGCCATTTTTAAGGCATTTCGCGCATACATGAAATGAACACATTTTTCTCCAAAACTATAACAGATGCAAGCTTGTCCTGTTTGGTGGAGATGATATTTAATAAAATAAGTAGAAATCCACTAAAAGTTTTGTTTGGTTATCTTGCAATCCCGAGATAATCGTCTCCATGCTCCAAATCCATTTTAAAGCCATTTTTAAGGCATTTCGCGCATACATGAAATGAACACATTTTTCTCCAAAACTATAACAGATGCAAGCTTGTCCTGTTTGGTGGAGATGATATTTAATAAAATAAGTAGAAATCCACTAAAAGTTTTGTTTGGTTATCTTGCAATCCCGAGATAATCGTCTCCATGCTCCAAATCCATTTTAAAGCCATTTTTAAGGCATTTCGCGCATACATGAAATGAACACATTTTTCTCCAAAACTATAACAGATGCAAGCTTGTCCTGTTTGGTGGAGATGATATTTAATAAAATAAGTAGAAATCCACTAAAAGTTTTGTTTGGTTATCTTGCAATCCCGAGATAATCGTCTCCATGCTCCAAATCCATTTTAAAGCCATTTTTAAGGCATTTCGCGCATACATGAAATGAACACATTTTTCTCCAAAACTATAACAGATGCAAGCTTGTCCTGTTTGGTGGAGATGATATTTAATAAAATAAGTAGAAATCCACTAAAAGTTTTGTTTGGTTATCTTGCAATCCCGAGATAATCGTCTCCATGCTCCAAATCCATTTTAAAGCCATTTTTAAGGCATTTCGCGCATACATGAAATGAACACATTTTTCTCCAAAACTATAACAGATGCAAGCTTGTCCTGTTTGGTGGAGATGATATTTAATAAAATAAGTAGAAATCCACTATAATTTTTGTTTGGTTATCTTGCAATCCCGAGATAATCGTCTCCATGCTCCAAATCCATTTTAAAGCCATTTTTAAGGCATTTCGCGCATACATGAAATGAACACATTTTTCTCCAAAACTATAACAGATGCAAGCTTGTCCTGTTTGGTGGAGATGATATTTAATAAAATAAGTAGAAATCCACTAAAAGTTTTGTTTGGTTATATTGCAATCCCGAGATAATCGTCTCCATGCTCCAAATCCATTTTAAAGCCATTTTTAAGGCATTTCGCGCATACATGAAATGAACACATTTTTCTCCAAAACTATAACAGATGCAAGCTTGTCCTGTTTGGTGGAGATGATATTTAATAAAATAAGTAGAAATCCACTAAAAGTTTTGTTTGGTTATCTTGCAATCCCGAGATAATCGTCTCCATGCTCCAAATCCATTTTAAAGCCATTTTTAAGGCATTTCGCGCATACATGAAATGAACACATTTTTCTCCAAAACTATAACAGATGCAAGCTTGTCCTGTTTGGTGGAGATAATATTTAATAAAATAAGTAGAAATCTACTAAAAGTTTCGTTTGTTTATATTGCCATCCTGAGATAATCGTCTCCATGCTCCAAATCCATTTTGAAGCCATTTCAAAGGCATTTTGCGCATACATGAAATGAACACATTTTTCTCCAAAACTATAACACATGCAAGCTTGTCCTGTTTGGTGGAGATGATATTTAATAAAATAAGTAGAAATCCACTAAAAGTTTTGTTTGGTTATCTTGCAATCCCGAGATAATCGTCTCCATGCTCCAAATCCATTTTAAAGCCATTTTTAAGGCATTTCGCGCATACATGAAATGAACACATTTTTCTCCAAAACTATAACAGATGCAAGCTTGTCCTGTTTGGTGGAGATGATATTTAATAAAATAAGTAGAAATCCACTAAAAGTTTTGTTTGGTTATCTTGCAATCCCGAGATAATCGTCTCCATGCTCCAAATCCATTTTAAAGCCATTTTTAAGGCATTTCGCGCATACATGAAATGAACACATTTTTCTCCAAAACTATAACAGATGCAAGCTTGTCCTGTTTGGTGGAGATGATATTTAATAAAATAAGTAGAAATCCACTAAAAGTTTTGTTTGGTTATCTTGCAATCCCGAGATAATCGTCTCCATGCTCCAAATCCATTTTAAAGCCATTTTTAAGGCATTTCGCGCATACATGAAATGAACACATTTTTCTCCAAAACTATAACAGATGCAAGCTTGTCCTGTTTGGTGGAGATGATATTTAATAAAATAAGTAGAAATCCACTAAAAGTTTTGTTTGGTTATCTTGCAATCCCGAGATAATCGTCTCCATGCTCCAAATCCATTTTAAAGCCATTTTTAAGGCATTTCGCGCATACATGAAATGAACACATTTTTCTCCAAAACTATAACAGATGCAAGCTTGTCCTGTTTGGTGGAGATGATATTTAATAAAATAAGTAGAAATCCACTAAAAGTTTTGTTTGGTTATCTTGCAATCCCGAGATAATCGTCTCCATGCTCCAAATCCATTTTAAAGCCATTTTTAAGGCATTTCGCGCATACATGAAATGAACACATTTTTCTCCAAAACTATAACAGATGCAAGCTTGTCCTGTTTGGTGGAGATGATATTTAATAAAATAAGTAGAAATCCACTATAATTTTTGTTTGGTTATCTTGCAATCCCGAGATAATCGTCTCCATGCTCCAAATCCATTTTAAAGCCATTTTTAAGGCATTTCGCGCATACATGAAATGAACACATTTTTCTCCAAAACTATAACAGATGCAAGCTTGTCCTGTTTGGTGGAGATGATATTTAATAAAATAAGTAGAAATCCACTAAAAGTTTTGTTTGGTTATCTTGCAATCCCGAGATAATCGTCTCCATGCTCCAAATCCATTTTAAAGCCATTTCAAAGGCATTTTGCGCATACATGAAATGAACACATTTTTCTCCAAAACTATAACACATGCAAGCTTGTCCTGTTTGGTGGAGATGATATTTAATAAAATAAGTAGAAATCCACTAAAAGTTTTGTTTGGTTATCTTGCAATCCCGAGATAATCGTCTCCATGCTCCAAATCCATTTTAAAGCCATTTTTAAGGCATTTCGCGCATACATGAAATGAACACATTTTTCTCCAAAACTATAACAGATGCAAGCTTGTCCTGTTTGGTGGAGATAATATTTAATAAAATAAGTAGAAATCTACTAAAAGTTTCGTTTGTTTATATTGCCATCCTGAGATAATCGTCTCCATGCTCCAAATCCATTTTAAAGCTATTTCAAAGGCATTTTGCGCATACATGAAATGAACACATTTTTCTCCAAAACTATAACACATGCAAGCTTGTCCTGTTTGGTGGAGATGATATTTAATAAAATAAGTAGAAATCCACTAAAAGTTTTGTTTGGTTATCTTGCAATCCCGAGATAATCGTCTCCATGCTCCAAATCCATTTTAAAGCCATTTTTAAGGCATTTCGCGCATACATGAAATGAACACATTTTTCTCCAAAACTATAACAGATGCAAGCTTGTCCTGTTTGGTGGAGATGATATTTAATAAAATAAGTAGAAATCCACTAAAAGTTTTGTTTGGTTATCTTGCAATCCCGAGATAATCGTCTCCATGCTCCAAATCCATTTTAAATCCATTTTTAAGGCATTTCGCGCATACATGAAATGAACACATTTTTCTCCAAAACTATAACAGATGCAAGCTTGTCCTGTTTGGTGGAGATATTTAATAAAATAAGTAGAAATCCACTAAAAGTTTTGTTTGGTTATATTGCAATCCCGAGATAATCGTCTCCATGCTCCAAATCCATTTTAAAGCCATTTTTAAGGCATTTCGCGCATACATGAAATGGACACATTTTTCTCCAAAACTATAACAGATGCAAGCTTGTCCTGTTTGGTGGAGATGATATTTAATAAAATAAGTAGAAATCCACTAAAAGTTTTGTTTGGTTATCTTGCAATCCCGAGATAATCGTCTCCATGCTCCAAATCCATTTTAAAGCCATTTTTAAGGCATTTCGCGCATACATGAAATGAACACATTTTTCTCCAAAACTATAACAGATGCAAGCTTGTCCTGTTTGGTGGAGATGATATTTAATAAAATAAGTAGAAATCCACTAAAAGTTTTGTTTGGTTATCTTGCAATCCCGAGATAATCGTCTCCATGCTCCAAATCCATTTTAAAGCCATTTTTAAGGCATTTCGCGCATACATGAAATGAACACATTTTTCTCCAAAACTATAACAGATGCAAGCTTGTCCTGTTTGGTGGAGATGATATTTAATAAAATAAGTAGAAATCCACTAAAATTTTTGTTTGGTTATCTTGCAATCCCGAGATAATCGTCTCCATGCTCCAAATCCATTTTAAAGCCATTTTTAAGGCATTTCGCGCATACATGAAATGAACACATTTTTCTCCAAAACTATAACAGATGCAAGCTTGTCCTGTTTGGTGGAGATGATATTTAATAAAATAAGTAGAAATCCACTAATAGTTTTGTTTGGTTATATTGCAATCCCGAGATAATCGTCTCCATGCTCCAAATCCATTTTAAAGCCATTTTTAAGGCATTTCGCGCATACATGAAATGAACACATTTTTCTCCAAAACTATAACAGATGCAAGCTTGTGCTGTTTGGTGGAGATGATATTTAATAAAATAAGTAGAAATCCACTAAAAGTTTTGTTTGGTTATCTTGCAATCCCGAGATAATCGTCTCCATGCTCCAAATCCATTTTAAAGCCATTTTTAAGGCATTTCGCGCATACATGAAATGAACACATTTTTCTCCAAAACTATAACAGATGCAAGCTTGTCCTGTTTGGTGGAGATAATATTTAATAAAATAAGTAGAAATCTACTAAAAGTTTCGTTTGTTTATATTGCCATCCTGAGATAATCGTCTCCATGCTCCAAATCCATTTTAAAGCCATTTCAAAGGCATTTTGCGCATACATGAAATGAACACATTTTTCTCCAAAACTATAACACATGCAAGCTTGTCCTGTTTGGTGGAGATGATATTTAATAAAATAAGTAGAAATCCACTAAAAGTTTTGTTTGGTTATCTTGCAATCCCGAGATAATCGTCTCCATGCTCCAAATCCATTTTAAAGCCATTTTTAAGGCATTTCGCGCATACATGAAATGAACACATTTTTCTCCAAAACTATAACAGATGCAAGCTTGTCCTGTTTGGTGGAGATGATATTTAATAAAATAAGTAGAAATCCACTAAAAGTTTTGTTTGGTTATCTTGCAATCCCGAGATAATCGTCTCCATGCTCCAAATCCATTTTAAAGCCATTTTTAAGGCATTTCGCGCATACATGAAATGAACACATTTTTCTCCAAAACTATAACAGATGCAAGCTTGTCCTGTTTGGTGGAGATGATATTTAATAAAATAAGTAGAAATCCACTAAAAGTTTTGTTTGGTTATCTTGCAATCCCGAGATAATCGTCTCCATGCTCCAAATCCATTTTAAAGCCATTTTTAAGGCATTTCGCGCATACATGAAATGAACACATTTTTCTCCAAAACTATAACAGATGCAAGCTTGTCCTGTTTGGTGGAGATGATATTTAATAAAATAAGTAGAAATCCACTAAAAGTTTTGTTTGGTTATCTTGCAATCCCGAGATAATCGTCTCCATGCTCCAAATCCATTTTAAAGCCATTTTTAAGGCATTTCGCGCATACATGAAATGAACACATTTTTCTCCAAAACTATAACACATGCAAGCTTGTCCTGTTTGGTGGAGATGATATTTAATAAAATAAGTAGAAATCCACTAAAAGTTTTGTTTGGTTATCTTGCAATCCCGAGATAATCGTCTCCATGCTCCAAATCCATTTTAAAGCCATTTTTAAGGCATTTCGCGCATACATGAAATGAACACATTTTTCTCCAAAACTATAACAGATGCAAGCTTGTCCTGTTTGGTGGAGATGATATTTAATAAAATAAGTAGAAATCCACTAAAAGTTTTGTTTGGTTATCTTGCAATCCCGAGATAATCGTCTCCATGCTCCAAATCCATTTTAAAGCCATTTTTAAGGCATTTCGCGCATACATGAAATGAACACATTTTTCTCCAAAACTATAACAGATGCAAGCTTGTCCTGTTTGGTGGAGATGATATTTAATAAAATAAGTAGAAATCCACTAAAATTTTTGTTTGGTTATCTTGCAATCCCGAGATAATCGTCTCCATGCTCCAAATCCATTTTAAAGCCATTTTTAAGGCATTTCGCGCATACATGAAATGAACACATTTTTCTCCAAAACTATAACAGATGCAAGCTTGTCCTGTTTGGTGGAGATGATATTTAATAAAATAAGTAGAAATCCACTAAAAGTTTTGTTTGGTTATATTGCAATCCCGAGATAATCGTCTCCATGCTCCAAATCCATTTTAAAGCCATTTTTAAGGCATTTCGCGCATAGATGAAATGAACACATTTTTCTCCAAAACTATAACAGATGCAAGCTTGTCCTGTTTGGTGGAGATGATATTTAATAAAATAAGTAGAAATCCACTAAAAGTTTTGTTTGGTTATCTTGCAATCCCGAGATAATCGTCTCCATGCTCCAAATCCATTTTAAAGCCATTTTTAAGGCATTTCGCGCATACATGAAATGAACACATTTTTCTCCAAAACTATAACAGATGCAAGCTTGTCCTGTTTGGTGGAGATAATATTTAATAAAATAAGTAGAAATCTACTAAAAGTTTCGTTTGTTTATATTGCCATCCTGAGATAATCGTCTCCATGCTCCAAATCCATTTTAAAGCTATTTCAAAGGCATTTTGCGCATACATGAAATGAACACATTTTTCTCCAAAACTATAACACATGCAAGCTTGTCCTGTTTGGTGGAGATGATATTTAATAAAATAAGTAGAAATCCACTAAAAGTTTTGTTTGGTTATCTTGCAATCCCGAGATAATCGTCTCCATGCTCCAAATCCATTTTAAAGCCATTTTTAAGGCATTTCGCGCATACATGAAATGAACACATTTTTCTCCAAAACTATAACAGATGCAAGCTTGTCCTGTTTGGTGGAGATGATATTTAATAAAATAAGTAGAAATCCACTAAAAGTTTTGTTTGGTTATCTTGCAATCCCGAGATAATCGTCTCCATGCTCCAAATCCATTTTAAAGCCATTTTTAAGGCATTTCGCGCATACATGAAATGAACACATTTTTCTCCAAAACTATAACAGATGCAAGCTTGTCCTGTTTGGTGGAGATGATATTTAATAAAATAAGTAGAAATCCACTAAAAGTTTTGTTTGGTTATCTTGCAATCCCGAGATAATCGTCTCCATGCTCCAAATCCATTTTAAAGCCATTTTTAAGGCATTTCGCGCATACATGAAATGAACACATTTTTCTCCAAAACTATAACAGATGCAAGCTTGTCCTGTTTGGTGGAGATGATATTTAATAAAATAAGTAGAAATCCACTAAAAGTTTTGTTTGGTTATCTTGCAATCCCGAGATAATCGTCTCCATGCTCCAAATCCATTTTAAAGCCATTTCAAAGGCATTTTGCGCATACATGAAATGAACACATTTTTCTCCAAAACTATAACAGATGCAAGCTTGTCCTGTTTGGTGGAGATGATATTTAATAAAATAAGTAGAAATCCACTAAAAGTTTTGTTTGGTTATCTTGCAATCCCGAGATAATCGTCTCCATGCTCCAAATCCATTTTAAAGCCATTTTTAAGGCATTTCGCGCATACATGAAATGAACACATTTTTCTCCAAAACTATAACAGATGCAAGCTTGTCCTGTTTGGTGGAGATGATATTTAATAAAATAAGTAGAAATCCACTAAAAGTTTTGTTTGGTTATCTTGCAATCCCGAGATAATCGTCTCCATGCTCCAAATCCATTTTAAAGCCATTTTTAAGGCATTTCGCGCATACATGAAATGAACACATTTTTCTCCAAAACTATAACACATGCAAGCTTGTCCTGTTTGGTGGAGATGATATTTAATAAAATAAGTAGAAATCCACTAAAAGTTTTGTTTGGTTATCTTGCAATCCCGAGATAATCGTCTCCATGCTCCAAATCCATTTTAAAGCCATTTTTAAGGCATTTCGCGCATACATGAAATGAACACATTTTTCTCCAAAACTATAACAGATGCAAGCTTGTCCTGTTTGGTGGAGATGATATTTAATAAAATAAGTAGAAATCCACTAAAAGTTTTGTTTGGTTATCTTGCAATCCCGAGATAATCGTCTCCATGCTCCAAATCCATTTTAAAGCCATTTTTAAGGCATTTCGCGCATACATGAAATGAACACATTTTTCTCCAAAACTATAACAGATGCAAGCTTGTCCTGTTTGGTGGAGATGATATTTAATAAAATAAGTAGAAATCCACTAAAATTTTTGTTTGGTTATCTTGCAATCCCGAGATAATCGTCTCCATGCTCCAAATCCATTTTAAAGCCATTTTTAAGGCATTTCGCGCATACATGAAATGAACACATTTTTCTCCAAAACTATAACAGATGCAAGCTTGTCCTGTTTGGTGGAGATGATATTTAATAAAATAAGTAGAAATCCACTAAAAGTTTTGTTTGGTTATATTGCAATCCCGAGATAATCGTCTCCATGCTCCAAATCCATTTTAAAGCCATTTTTAAGGCATTTCGCGCATAGATGAAATGAACACATTTTTCTCCAAAACTATAACAGATGCAAGCTTGTCCTGTTTGGTGGAGATGATATTTAATAAAATAAGTAGAAATCCACTAAAAGTTTTGTTTGGTTATCTTGCAATCCCGAGATAATCGTCTCCATGCTCCAAATCCATTTTAAAGCCATTTTTAAGGCATTTCGCGCATACATGAAATGAACACATTTTTCTCCAAAACTATAACAGATGCAAGCTTGTCCTGTTTGGTGGAGATAATATTTAATAAAATAAGTAGAAATCTACTAAAAGTTTCGTTTGTTTATATTGCCATCCTGAGATAATCGTCTCCATGCTCCAAATCCATTTTAAAGCTATTTCAAAGGCATTTTGCGCATACATGAAATGAACACATTTTTCTCCAAAACTATAACACATGCAAGCTTGTCCTGTTTGGTGGAGATGATATTTAATAAAATAAGTAGAAATCCACTAAAAGTTTTGTTTGGTTATCTTGCAATCCCGAGACAATCGTCTCCATGCTCCAAATCCATTTTAAAGCCATTTTTAAGGCATTTCGCGCATACATGAAATGAACACATTTTTCTCCAAAACTATAACAGATGCAAGCTTGTCCTGTTTGGTGGAGATGATATTTAATAAAATAAGTAGAAATCCACTAAAAGTTTTGTTTGGTTATCTTGCAATCCCGAGATAATCGTCTCCATGCTCCAAATCCATTTTAAAGCCATTTTTAAGGCATTTCGCGCATACATGAAATGAACACATTTTTCTCCAAAACTATAACAGATGCAAGCTTGTCCTGTTTGGTGGAGATGATATTTAATAAAATAAGTAGAAATCCACTAAAAGTTTTGTTTGGTTATCTTGCAATCCCGAGATAATCGTCTCCATGCTCCAAATCCATTTTAAAGCCATTTTTAAGGCATTTCGCGCATACATGAAATGAACACATTTTTCTCCAAAACTATAACAGATGCAAGCTTGTCCTGTTTGGTGGAGATGATATTTAATAAAATAAGTAGAAATCCACTAAAAGTTTTGTTTGGTTATCTTGCAATCCCGAGATAATCGTCTCCATGCTCCAAATCCATTTTAAAGCCATTTCAAAGGCATTTTGCGCATACATGAAATGAACACATTTTTCTCCAAAACTATAACAGATGCAAGCTTGTCCTGTTTGGTGGAGATGATATTTAATAAAATAAGTAGAAATCCACTAAAAGTTTTGTTTGGTTATCTTGCAATCCCGAGATAATCGTCTCCATGCTCCAAATCCATTTTAAAACCATTTTTAAGGCATTTCGCGCATACATGAAATGAACACATTTTTCTCCAAAACTATAACAGATGCAAGCTTGTCCTGTTTGGTGGAGATGATATTTAATAAAATAAGTAGAAATCCACTAAAAGTTTTGTTTGGTTATCTTGCAATCCCGAGATAATCGTCTCCATGCTCCAAATCCATTTTATAGCCATTTTTAAGGCATTTCGCGCATACATGAAACGAACACATTTTTCTCCAAAACTATAACAGATGCAAGCTTGTCCTGTTTGGTGGAGATGATATTTAATAAAATAAGTAGAAATCCACTAAAATTTTTGTTTGGTTATCTTGCAATCCCGAGATAATCGTCTCCATGCTCCAAATCCATTTTAAAGCCATTTTTAAGGCATTTCGCGCATACATGAAATGAACACATTTTTCTCCAAAACTATAACAGATGCAAGCTTGTCCTGTTTGGTGGAGATGATATTTAATAAAATAAGTAGAAATCCACTAAAAGTTTTGTTTGGTTATCTTGCAATCCCGAGATAATCGTCTCCATGCTCCAAATCCATTTTAAAGCCATTTTTAAGGCATTTCGCGCATACATGAAATGAACACATTTTTCTCCAAAACTATAACAGATGCAAGCTTGTCCTGTTTGGTGGAGATGATATTTAATAAAATAAGTAGAAATCCACTAAAAGTTTTGTTTGGTTATCTTGCAATCCCGAGATAATCGTCTCCATGCTCCAAATCCATTTTAAAGCCATTTTTAAGGCATTTCGCGCATACATGAAATGAACACATTTTTCTCCAAAACTATAACAGATGCAAGCTTGTCCTGTTTGGTGGAGATAATATTTAATAAAATAAGTAGAAATCCACTAAAAGTTTCGTTTGTTTATATTGCCATCCTGAGATAATCGTCTCCATGCTCCAAATCCATTTTAAAGACATTTCAAAGGCATTTTGCGCATACATGAAATGAACACATTTTTCTCCAAAACTATAACACATGCAAGCTTGTCCTGTTTGGTGGAGATGATATTTAATAAAATAAGTAGAAATCCACTAAAAGTTTTGTTTGGTTATCTTGCAATCCCGAGATAATCGTCTCCATGCTCCAAATCCATTTTAAAGCCATTTTTAAGGCATTTCGCGCATACATGAAATGAACACATTTTTCTCCAAAACTATAACAGATGCAAGCTTGTCCTGTTTGGTGGAGATGATATTTAATAAAATAAGTAGAAATCCACTAAAAGTTTTGTTTGGTTATCTTGCAATCCCGAGATAATCGTCTCCATGCTCCAAATCCATTTTAAAGCCATTTTTAAGGCATTTCGCGCATACATGAAATGAACACATTTTTCTCCAAAACTATAACAGATGCAAGCTTGTCCTGTTTGGTGGAGATGATATTTAATAAAATAAGTAGAAATCCACTAAAAGTTTTGTTTGGTTATCTTGCAATCCCGAGATAATCGTCTCCATGCTCCAAATCCATTTTAAAGCCATTTTTAAGGCATTTCGCGCATACATGAAATGAACACATTTTTCTCCAAAACTATAACAGATGCAAGCTTGTCCTGTTTGGTGGAGATGATATTTAATAAAATAAGTAGAAATCCACTAAAAGTTTTGTTTGGTTATCTTGCAATCCCGAGATAATCGTCTCCATGCTCCAAATCCATTTTAAAGCCATTTTTAAGGCATTTCGCGCATACATGAAATGAACACATTTTTCTCCAAAACTATAACAGATGCAAGCTTGTCCTGTTTGATGGAGATGATATTTAATAAAATAAGTAGAAATCCACTAAAAGTTTTGTTTGGTTATCTTGCAATCCCGAGATAATCGTCTCCATGCTCCAAATCCATTTTAAAGCCATTTCAAAGGCATTTTGCGCATACATGAAATGAACACATTTTTCTCCAAAACTATAACACATGCAAGCTTGTCCTGTTTGGTGGAGATGATATTTAATAAAATAAGTAGAAATCCACTAAAAGTTTTGTTTGGTTATCTTGCAATCCCGAGATAATCGTCTCCATGCTCCAAATCCATTTTAAAGCCATTTTTAAGGCATTTCGCGCATACATGAAATGAACACATTTTTCTCCAAAACTATAACAGATGCAAGCTTGTCCTGTTTGGTGGAGATGATATTTAATAAAATAAGTAGAAATCCACTAAAAGTTTTGTTTGGTTATCTTGCAATCCCGAGATAATCGTCTCCATGCTCCAAATCCATTTTAAAGCCATTTTTAAGGCATTTCGCGCATACATGAAATGAACACATTTTTCTCCAAAACTATAACAGATGCAAGCTTGTCCTGTTTGGTGGAGATGATATTTAATAAAATAAGTAGAAATCCACTAAAATTTTTGTTTGGTTATCTTGCAATCCCGAGATAATCGTCTCCATGCTCCAAATCCATTTTAAAGCCATTTTTAAGGCATTTCGCGCATACATGAAATGAACACATTTTTCTCCAAAACTATAACAGATGCAAGCTTGTCCTGTTTGGTGGAGATGATATTTAATAAAATAAGTAGAAATCCACTAAAAGTTTTGTTTGGTTATATTGCAATCCCGAGATAATCGTCTCCATGCTCCAAATCCATTTTAAAGCCATTTTTAAGGCATTTCGCGCATACATGAAATGAACACATTTTTCTCCAAAACTATAACAGATGCAAGCTTGTCCTGTTTGGTGGAGATGATATTTAATAAAATAAGTAGAAATCCACTAAAAGTTTTGTTTGGTTATCTTGCAATCCCGAGATAATCGTCTCCATGCTCCAAATCCATTTTAAAGCCATTTTTAAGGCATTTCGCGCATACATGAAATGAACACATTTTTCTCCAAAACTATAACAGATGCAAGCTTGTCCTGTTTGGTGGAGATAATATTTAATAAAATAAGTAGAAATCTACTAAAAGTTTCGTTTGTTTATATTGCCATCCTGAGATAATCGTCTCCATGCTCCAAATCCATTTTAAAGCCATTTCAAAGGCATTTTGCGCATACATGAAATGAACACATTTTTCTCCAAAACTATAACACATGCAAGCTTGTCCTGTTTGGTGGAGATGATATTTAATAAAATAAGTAGAAATCCACTAAAAGTTTTGTTTGGTTATCTTGCAATCCCGAGATAATCGTCTCCATGCTCCAAATCCATTTTAAAGCCATTTTTAAGGCATTTCGCGCATACATGAAATGAACACATTTTTCTCCAAAACTATAACAGATGCAAGCTTGTCCTGTTTGGTGGAGATGATATTTAATAAAATAAGTAGAAATCCACTAAAAGTTTTGTTTGGTTATCTTGCAATCCCGAGATAATCGTCTCCATGCTCCAAATCCATTTTAAAGCCATTTTTAAGGCATTTCGCGCATACATGAAATGAACACATTTTTCTCCAAAACTATAACAGATGCAAGCTTGTCCTGTTTGGTGGAGATGATATTTAATAAAATAAGTAGAAATCCACTAAAATTTTTGTTTGGTTATCTTGCAATCCCGAGATAATCGTCTCCATGCTCCAAATCCATTTTAAAGCCATTTTTAAGGCATTTCGCGCATACATGAAATGAACACATTTTTCTCCAAAACTATAACAGATGCAAGCTTGTCCTGTTTGGTGGAGATGATATTTAATAAAATAAGTAGAAATCCACTAAAAGTTTTGTTTGGTTATATTGCAATCCCGAGATAATCGTCTCCATGCTCCAAATCCATTTTAAAGCCATTTTTAAGGCATTTCGCGCATAGATGAAATGAACACATTTTTCTCCAAAACTATAACAGATGCAAGCTTGTCCTGTTTGGTGGAGATGATATTTAATAAAATAAGTAGAAATCCACTAAAAGTTTTGTTTGGTTATCTTGCAATCCCGAGATAATCGTCTCCATGCTCCAAATCCATTTTAAAGCCATTTTTAAGGCATTTCGCGCATACATGAAATGAACACATTTTTCTCCAAAACTATAACAGATGCAAGCTTGTCCTGTTTGGTGGAGATAATATTTAATAAAATAAGTAGAAATCTACTAAAAGTTTCGTTTGTTTATATTGCCATCCTGAGATAATCGTCTCCATGCTCCAAATCCATTTTAAAGCTATTTCAAAGGCATTTTGCGCATACATGAAATGAACACATTTTTCTCCAAAACTATAACACATGCAAGCTTGTCCTGTTTGGTGGAGATGATATTTAATAAAATAAGTAGAAATCCACTAAAAGTTTTGTTTGGTTATCTTGCAATCCCGAGATAATCGTCTCCATGCTCCAAATCCATTTTAAAGCCATTTTTAAGGCATTTCGCGCATACATGAAATGAACACATTTTTCTCCAAAACTATAACAGATGCAAGCTTGTCCTGTTTGGTGGAGATGATATTTAATAAAATAAGTAGAAATCCACTAAAAGTTTTGTTTGGTTATCTTGCAATCCCGAGATAATCGTCTCCATGCTCCAAATCCATTTTAAAGCCATTTTTAAGGCATTTCGCGCATACATGAAATGAACACATTTTTCTCCAAAACTATAACAGATGCAAGCTTGTCCTGTTTGGTGGAGATGATATTTAATAAAATAAGTAGAAATCCACTAAAAGTTTTGTTTGGTTATCTTGCAATCCCGAGATAATCGTCTCCATGCTCCAAATCCATTTTAAAGCCATTTTTAAGGCATTTCGCGCATACATGAAATGAACACATTTTTCTCCAAAACTATAACAGATGCAAGCTTGTCCTGTTTGGTGGAGATGATATTTAATAAAATAAGTAGAAATCCACTAAAAGTTTTGTTTGGTTATCTTGCAATCCCGAGATAATCGTCTCCATGCTCCAAATCCATTTTAAAGCCATTTCAAAGGCATTTTGCGCATACATGAAATGAACACATTTTTCTCCAAAACTATAACAGATGCAAGCTTGTCCTGTTTGGTGGAGATGATATTTAATAAAATAAGTAGAAATCCACTAAAAGTTTTGTTTGGTTATCTTGCAATCCCGAGATAATCGTCTCCATGCTCCAAATCCATTTTAAAACCATTTTTAAGGCATTTCGCGCATACATGAAATGAACACATTTTTCTCCAAAACTATAACAGATGCAAGCTTGTCCTGTTTGGTGGAGATGATATTTAATAAAATAAGTAGAAATCCACTAAAAGTTTTGTTTGGTTATCTTGCAATCCCGAGATAATCGTCTCCATGCTCCAAATCCATTTTAAAGACATTTTTAAGGCATTTCGCGCATACATGAAACGAACACATTTTTCTCCAAAACTATAACAGATGCAAGCTTGTCCTGTTTGGTGGAGATGATATTTAATAAAATAAGTAGAAATCCACTAAAATTTTTGTTTGGTTATCTTGCAATCCCGAGATAATCGTCTCCATGCTCCAAATCCATTTTAAAGCCATTTTTAAGGCATTTCGCGCATACATGAAATGAACACATTTTTCTCCAAAACTATAACAGATGCAAGCTTGTCCTGTTTGGTGGAGATGATATTTAATAAAATAAGTAGAAATCCACTAAAAGTTTTGTTTGGTTATCTTGCAATCCCGAGATAATCGTCTCCGTGCTCCAAATCCATTTTAAAGCCATTTTTAAGGCATTTCGCGCATACATGAAATGAACACATTTTTCTCCAAAACTATAACAGATGCAAGCTTGTCCTGTTTGGTGGAGATGATATTTAATAAAATAAGTAGAAATCCACTAAAAGTTTTGTTTGGTTATCTTGCAATCCCGAGATAATCGTCTCCATGCTCCAAATCCATTTTAAAGCCATTTTTAAGGCATTTCGCGCATACATGAAATGAACACATTTTTCTCCAAAACTATAACAGATGCAAGCTTGTCCTGTTTGGTGGAGATAATATTTAATAAAATAAGTAGAAATCTACTAAAAGTTTCGTTTGTTTATATTGCCATCCTGAGATAATCGTCTCCATGCTCCAAATCCATTTTAAAGACATTTCAAAGGCATTTTGCGCATACATGAAATGAACACATTTTTCTCCAAAACTATAACACATGCAAGCTTGTCCTGTTTGGTGGAGATGATATTTAATAAAATAAGTAGAAATCCACTAAAAGTTTTGTTTGGTTATCTTGCAATCCCGAGATAATCGTCTCCATGCTCCAAATCCATTTTAAAGCCATTTTTAAGGCATTTCGCGCATACATGAAATGAACACATTTTTCTCCAAAACTATAACAGATGCAAGCTTGTCCTGTTTGGTGGAGATGATATTTAATAAAATAAGTAGAAATCCACTAAAAGTTTTGTTTGGTTATCTTGCAATCCCGAGATAATCGTCTCCATGCTCCAAATCCATTTTAAAGCCATTTTTAAGGCATTTCGCGCATACATGAAATGAACACATTTTTCTCCAAAACTATAACAGATGCAAGCTTGTCCTGTTTGGTGGAGATGATATTTAATAAAATAAGTAGAAATCCACTAAAAGTTTTGTTTGGTTATCTTGCAATCCCGAGATAATCGTCTCCATGCTCCAAATCCATTTTAAAGCCATTTTTAAGGCATTTCGCGCATACATGAAATGAACACATTTTTCTCCAAAACTATAACAGATGCAAGCTTGTCCTGTTTGATGGAGATGATATTTAATAAAATAAGTAGAAATCCACTAAAAGTTTTGTTTGGTTATCTTGCAATCCCGAGATAATCGTCTCCATGCTCCAAATCCATTTTAAAGCCATTTCAAAGGCATTTTGCGCATACATGAAATGAACACATTTTTCTCCAAAACTATAACACATGCAAGCTTGTCCTGTTTGGTGGAGATGATATTTAATAAAATAAGTAGAAATCCACTAAAAGTTTTGTTTGGTTATCTTGCAATCCCGAGATAATCGTCTCCATGCTCCAAATCCATTTTAAAGCCATTTTTAAGGCATTTCGCGCATACATGAAATGAACACATTTTTCTCCAAAACTATAACAGATGCAAGCTTGTCCTGTTTGGTGGAGATGATATTTAATAAAATAAGTAGAAATCCACTAAAAGTTTTGTTTGGTTATCTTGCAATCCCGAGATAATCGTCTCCATGCTCCAAATCCATTTTAAAGCCATTTTTAAGGCATTTCGCGCATACATGAAATGAACACATTTTTCTCCAAAACTATAACAGATGCAAGCTTGTCCTGTTTGGTGGAGATGATATTTAATAAAATAAGTAGAAATCCACTAAAATTTTTGTTTGGTTATCTTGCAATCCCGAGATAATCGTCTCCATGCTCCAAATCCATTTTAAAGCCATTTTTAAGGCATTTCGCGCATACATGAAATGAACACATTTTTCTCCAAAACTATAACAGATGCAAGCTTGTCCTGTTTGGTGGAGATGATATTTAATAAAATAAGTAGAAATCCACTAAAAGTTTTGTTTGGTTATATTGCAATCCCGAGATAATCGTCTCCATGCTCCAAATCCATTTTAAAGCCATTTTTAAGGCATTTCGCGCATACATGAAATGAACACATTTTTCTCCAAAACTATAACAGATGCAAGCTTGTCCTGTTTGGTGGAGATGATATTTAATAAAATAAGTAGAAATCCACTAAAAGTTTTGTTTGGTTATCTTGCAATCCCGAGATAATCGTCTCCATGCTCCAAATCCATTTTAAAGCCATTTTTAAGGCATTTCGCGCATACATGAAATGAACACATTTTTCTCCAAAACTATAACAGATGCAAGCTTGTCCTGTTTGGTGGAGATAATATTTAATAAAATAAGTAGAAATCTACTAAAAGTTTCGTTTGTTTATATTGCCATCCTGAGATAATCGTCTCCATGCTCCAAATCCATTTTAAAGCCATTTCAAAGGCATTTTGCGCATACATGAAATGAACACATTTTTCTCCAAAACTATAACACATGCAAGCTTGTCCTGTTTGGTGGAGATGATATTTAATAAAATAAGTAGAAATCCACTAAAAGTTTTGTTTGGTTATCTTGCAATCCCGAGATAATCGTCTCCATGCTCCAAATCCATTTTAAAGCCATTTTTAAGGCATTTCGCGCATACATGAAATGAACACATTTTTCTCCAAAACTATAACAGATGCAAGCTTGTCCTGTTTGGTGGAGATGATATTTAATAAAATAAGTAGAAATCCACTAAAAGTTTTGTTTGGTTATCTTGCAATCCCGAGATAATCGTCTCCATGCTCCAAATCCATTTTAAAGCCATTTTTAAGGCATTTCGCGCATACATGAAATGAACACATTTTTCTCCAAAACTATAACAGATGCAAGCTTGTCCTGTTTGGTGGAGATGATATTTAATAAAATAAGTAGAAATCCACTAAAAGTTTTGTTTGGTTATCTTGCAATCCCGAGATAATCGTCTCCATGCTCCAAATCCATTTTAAAGCCATTTTTAAGGCATTTCGCGCATACATGAAATGAACACATTTTTCTCCAAAACTATAACAGATGCAAGCTTGTCCTGTTTGGTGGAGATGATATTTAATAAAATAAGTAGAAATCCACTAAAAGTTTTGTTTGGTTATCTTGCAATCCCGAGATAATCGTCTCCATGCTCCAAATCCATTTTAAAGCCATTTTTAAGGCATTTCGCGCATACATGAAATGAACACATTTTTCTCCAAAACTATAACAGATGCAAGCTTGTCCTGTTTGGTGGAGATGATATTTAATAAAATAAGTAGAAATCCACTAAAAGTTTTGTTTGGTTATCTTGCAATCCCGAGATAATCGTCTCCATGCTCCAAATCCATTTTAAAGCCATTTTTAAGGCATTTCGCGCATACATGAAATGAACACATTTTTCTCCAAAACTATAACAGATGCAAGCTTGTCCTGTTTGGTGGAGATGATATTTAATAAAATAAGTAGAAATCCACTAAAAGTTTTGTTTGGTTATCTTGCAATCCCGAGATAATCGTCTCCATGCTCCAAATCCATTTTAAAGCCATTTTTAAGGCATTTCGCGCATACATGAAATGAACACATTTTTCTCCAAAACTATAACAGATGCAAGCTTGTCCTGTTTGGTGGAGATGATATTTAATAAAATAAGTAGAAATCCACTAAAAGCTTTGTTTGGTTATATTGCAATCCCGAGATAATCGTCTCCATGCTCCAAATCCATTTTAAAGCCATTTTTAAGGCATTTCGCGCATACATGAAATGAACACATTTTTCTCCAAAACTATAACAGATGCAAGCTTGTCCTGTTTGGTGGAGATGATATTTAATAAAATAAGTAGAAATCCACTAAAAGTTTTGTTTGGTTATCTTGCAATCCCGAGATAATCGTCTCCATGCTCCAAATCCATTTTAAAGCCATTTTTAAGGCATTTCGCGCATACATGAAATGAACACATTTTTCTCCAAAACTATAACAGATGCAAGCTTGTCCTGTTTGGTGGAGATGATATTTAATAAAATAAGTAGAAATCCACTAAAAGTTTTGTTTGGTTATCTTGCAATCCCGAGATAATCGTCTCCATGCTCCAAATCCATTTTAAAGCCATTTTTAAGGCATTTCGCGCATACATGAAATGAACACATTTTTCTCCAAAACTATAACAGATGCAAGCTTGTCCTGTTTGGTGGAGATGATATTTAATAAAATAAGTAGAAATCCACTAAAAGTTTTGTTTGGTTATCTTGCAATCCCGAGATAATCGTCTCCATGCTCCAAATCCATTTTAAAGCCATTTTTAAGGCATTTCGCGCATACATGAAATGAACACATTTTTCTCCAAAACTATAACAGATGCAAGCTTGTCCTGTTTGGTGGAGATGATATTTAATAAAATAAGTAGAAATCCACTAAAAGTTTTGTTTGGTTATCTTGCAATCCCGAGATAATCGTCTCCATGCTCCAAATCCATTTTAAAGCCATTTCAAAGGCATTTTGCGCATACATGAAATTAACACATTTTTCTCCAAAACTATAACACATGCAAGCTTGTCCTGTTTGGTGGAGATGATATTTAATAAAATAAGTAGAAATCCACTAAAAGTTTTGTTTGGTTATCTTGCAATCCCGAGATAATCGTCTCCATGCTCCAAATCCATTTTAAAGCCATTTTTAAGGCATTTCGCGCATACATGAAATGAACACATTTTTCTCCAAAACTATAACAGATGCAAGCTTGTCCTGTTTGGTGGAGATGATATTTAATAAAATAAGTAGAAATCCACTAAAAGTTTTGTTTGGTTATCTTGCAATCCCGAGATAATCGTCTCCATGCTCCAAATCCATTTTAAAGCCATTTTAAGGCATTTCGCGCATACATGAAATGAACACATTTTTCTCCAAAACTATAACAGATGCAAGCTTGTCCTGTTTGGTGGAGATGATATTTAATAAAATAAGTAGAAATCCACTAAAATTTTTGTTTGGTTATCTTGCAATCCCGAGATAATCGTCTCCATGCTCCAAATCCATTTTAAAGCCATTTTTAAGGCATTTCGCGCATACATGAAATGAACACATTTTTCTCCAAAACTATAACAGATGCAAGCTTGTCCTGTTTGGTGGAGATGATATTTAATAAAATAAGTAGAAATCCACTAAAAGTTTTGTTTGGTTATCTTGCAATCCCGAGATAATCGTCTCCATGCTCCAAATCCATTTTAAAGCCATTTTTAAGGCATTTCGCGCATACATGAAATGAACACATTTTTCTCCAAAACTATAACAGATGCAAGCTTGTCCTGTTTGGTGGAGATGATATTTAATAAAATAAGTAGAAATCCACTAAAAGTTTTGTTTGGTTATCTTGCAATCCCGAGATAATCGTCTCCATGCTCCAAATCCATTTTAAAGCCATTTTTAAGGCATTTCGCGCATACATGAAATGAACACATTTTTCTCCAAAACTATAACAGATGCAAGCTTGTCCTGTTTGGTGGAGATGATATTTAATAAAATAAGTAGAAATCTACTAAAAGTTTCGTTTGTTTATATTGCCATCCTGAGATAATCGTCTCCATGCTCCAAATCCATTTTAAAGCCATTTCAAAGGCATTTTGCGCATACATGAAATGAACACATTTTTCTCCAAAACTATAACACATGCAAGCTTGTCCTGTTTGGTGGAGATGATATTTAATAAAATAAGTAGAAATCCACTAAAAGTTTTGTTTGGTTATCTTGCAATCCCGAGATAATCGTCTCCATGCTCCAAATCCATTTTAAAGCCATTTTTAAGGCATTTCGCGCATACATGAAATGAACACATTTTTCTCCAAAACTATAACACATGCAAGCTTGTCCTGTTTGGTGGAGATGATATTTAATAAAATAAGTAGAAATCCACTAAAAGTTTTGTTTGGTTATCTTGCAATCCCGAGATAATCGTCTCCATGCTCCAAATCCATTTTAAAGCCATTTTTAAGGCATTTCGCGCATACATGAAATGAACACATTTTTCTCCAAAACTATAACAGATGCAAGCTTGTCCTGTTTGGTGGAGATGATATTTAATAAAATAAGTAGAAATCCACTAAAAGTTTTGTTTGGTTATCTTGCAATCCCGAGATAATCGTCTCCATGCTCCAAATCCATTTTAAAGCCATTTTTAAGGCATTTCGCGCATACATGAAATGAACACATTTTTCTCCAAAACTATAACAGATGCAAGCTTGTCCTGTTTGGTGGAGATGATATTTAATAAAATAAGTAGAAATCCACTAAAAGTTTTGTTTGGTTATCTTGCAATCCCGAGATAATCGTCTCCATGCTCCAAATCCATTTTAAAGCCATTTTTAAGGCATTTCGCGCATACATGAAATGAACACATTTTTCTCCAAAACTATAACAGATGCAAGCTTGTCCTGTTTGGTGGAGATGATATTTAATAAAATAAGTAGAAATCCACTAAAAGTTTTGTTTGGTTATATTGCAATCCCGAGATAATCGTCTCCATGCTCCAAATCCATTTTAAAGCCATTTTTAAGGCATTTCGCGCATACATGAAATGAACACATTTTTCTCCAAAACTATAACAGATGCAAGCTTGTCCTGTTTGGTGGAGATGATATTTAATAAAATAAGTAGAAATCCACTAAAATTTTTGTTTGGTTATCTTGCAATCCCGAGATAATCGTCTCCATGCTCCAAATCCATTTTAAAGCCATTTTTAAGGCATTTCGCGCATACATGAAATGAACACATTTTTCTCCAAAACTATAACAGATGCAAGCTTGTCCTGTTTGGTGGAGATAATATTAAATAAAATAAGTAGAAATCTACTAAAAGTTTCGTTTGTTTATATTGCCATCCTGAGATAATCGTCTCCATGCTCCAAATCCATTTTAAAGCCATTTCAAAGGCATTTTGCGCATACATGAAATGAACACATTTTTCTCCAAAACTATAACACATGCAAGCTTGTCCTGTTTGGTGGAGATGATATTTAATAAAATAAGTAGAAATCCACTAAAAGTTTTGTTTGGTTATCTTGCAATCCCGAGATAATCGTCTCCATGCTCCAAATCCATTTTAAAGCCATTTTTAAGGCATTTCGCGCATACATGAAATGAACACATTTTTCTCCAAAACTATAACAGATGCAAGCTTGTCCTGTTTGGTGGAGATGATATTTAATAAAATAAGTAGAAATCCACTAAAAGTTTTGTTTGGTTATCTTGCAATCCCGAGATAATCGTCTCCATGCTCCAAATCCATTTTAAAGCCATTTTTAAGGCATTTCGCGCATACATGAAATGAACACATTTTTCTCCAAAACTATAACAGATGCAAGCTTGTCCTGTTTGGTGGAGATGATATTTAATAAAATAAGTAGAAATCCACTAAAAGTTTTGTTTGGTTATCTTGCAATCCCGAGATAATCGTCTCCATGCTCCAAATCCATTTTAAAGCCATTTTTAAGGCATTTCGCGCATACATGAAATGAACACATTTTTCTCCAAAACTATAACAGATGCAAGCTTGTCCTGTTTGGTGGAGATGATATTTAATAAAATAAGTAGAAATCCACTAAAAGTTTTGTTTGGTTATCTTGCAATCCCGAGATAATCGTCTCCATGCTCCAAATCCATTTTAAAGCCATTTTTAAGGCATTTCGCGCATACATGAAATGAACACATTTTTCTCCAAAACTATAACAGATGCAAGCTTGTCCTGTTTGGTGGAGATGATATTTAATAAAATAAGTAGAAATCCACTAAAAGTTTTGTTTGGTTATCTTGCAATCCCGAGATAATCGTCTCCATGCTCCAAATCCATTTTAAAGCCATTTCAAAGGCATTTTGCGCATACATGAAATGAACACATTTTTCTCCAAAACTATAACACATGCAAGCTTGTCCTGTTTGGTGGAGATGATATTTAATAAAATAAGTAGAAATCCACTAAAAGTTTTGTTTGGTTATCTTGCAATCCCGAGATAATCGTCTCCATGCTCCAAATCCATTTTAAAGCCATTTTTAAGGCATTTCGCGCATACATGAAATGAACACATTTTTCTCCAAAACTATAACAGATGCAAGCTTGTCCTGTTTGGTGGAGATGATATTTAATAAAATAAGTAGAAATCCACTAAAAGTTTTGTTTGGTTATCTTGCAATCCCGAGATAATCGTCTCCATGCTCCAAATCCATTTTAAAGCCATTTTTAAGGCATTTCGCGCATACATGAAATGAACACATTTTTCTCCAAAACTATAACAGATGCAAGCTTGTCCTGTTTGGTGGAGATGATATTTAATAAAATAAGTAGAAATCCACTAAAATTTTTGTTTGGTTATCTTGCAATCCCGAGATAATCGCTTAAAAATGGCTTTAAAATGGATTTGGAGCATGGAGACGATTATCTCGGGATTGCAAGATAACCAAACAAAACTTTTAGTGGATTTCTACTTATTTTATTAAATATCATCTCCACCAAACAGGACAAGCTTGCATCTGTTATAGTTTTGGAGAAAAATGTGTTCATTTCATGTATGCGCGAAATGCCTTAAAAATGGCTTTAAAATGGATTTGGAGCATGGAGACGATTATCTCGGGATTGCAAGATAACCAAACAAAACTTTTAGTGGATTTCTACTTATTTTATTAAATATCATCTCCACCAAACAGGACAAGCTTGCATGTGTTATAGTTTTGGAGAAAAATGTGTTCATTTCATGTATGCGCAAAATGCCTTTGAAATGGCTTTAAAATGGATTTGGAGCATGGAGACGATTATCTCAGGATGGCAATATAAACAAACGAAACTTTTAGTAGATTTCTACTTATTTTATTAAATATTATCTCCACCAAACAGGACAAGCTTGCATCTGTTATAGTTTTGGAGAAAAATGTGTTCATTTCATGTATGCGCGAAATGCCTTAAAAATGGCTTTAAAATGGATTTGGAGCATGGAGACGATTATCTCGGGATTGCAAGATAACCAAACAAAACTTTTAGTGGATTTCTACTTATTTTATTAAATATCATCTCCACCAAACAGGACAAGCTTGCATCTGTTATAGTTTTGGAGAAAAATGTGTTCATTTCATGTATGCGCGAAATGCCTTAAAAATGGCTTTAAAATGGATTTGGAGCATGGAGACGATTATCTCGGGATTGCAAGATAACCAAACAAAACTTTTAGTGGATTTCTACTTATTTTATTAAATATCATCTCCACCAAACAGGACAAGCTTGCATCTGTTATAGTTTTGGAGAAAAATGTGTTCATTTCATGTATGCGCGAAATGCCTTAAAAATGGCTTTAAAATGGATTTGGAGCATGGAGACGATTATCTCGGGATTGCAAGATAACCAAACAAAACTTTTAGTGGATTTCTACTTATTTTATTAAATATCATCTCCACCAAACAGGACAAGCTTGCATCTGTTATAGTTTTGGAGAAAAATGTGTTCATTTCATGTATGCGCGAAATGCCTTAAAAATGGCTTTAAAATAAATTTGGAGCATGGAGACGATTATCTCGGGATTGCAAGATAACCAAACAAAACTTTTAGTGGATTTCTACTTATTTTATTAAATATCATCTCCACCAAACAGGACAAGCTTTCATCTGTTATAGTTTTGGAGAAAAATGTGTTCATTTCATGTATGCGCGAAATGCCTTAAAAATGGCTTTAAAATGGATTTGGAGCATGGAGACGATTATCTCGGGATTGCAAGATAACCAAACAAAACTTTTAGTGGATTTCTACTTATTTTATTAAATATCATCTCCACCAAACAGGACAAGCTTGCATCTGTTATAGTTTTGGAGAAAAATGTGTTCATTTCATGTATGCGCAAAATGCCTTAAAAATGGCTTTAAAATGGATTTGGAGCATGGAGACGATTATCTCGGGATTGCAAGATAACCAAACAAAACTTTTAGTGGATTTCTACTTATTTTATTAAATATCATCTCCACCAAACAGGACAAGCTTGCATGTGTTATAGTTTTGGAGAAAAATGTGTTCATTTCATGTATGCGCAAAATACCTTTGAAATGGCTTTAAAATGGATTTGGAGCATGGAGACGATTATCTCAGGATGGCAATATAAACAAACGAAACTTTTAGTAGATTTCTACTTATTTTATTAAATATTATCTCCACCAAACAGGACAAGCTTGCATCTGTTATAGTTTTGGAGAAAAATGTGTTCATTTCATGTATGCGCGAAATGCCTTAAAAATGGCTTTAAAATGGATTTGGAGCATGGAGACGATTATCTCGGGATTGCAAGATAACCAAACAAAACTTTTAGTGGATTTCTACTTATTTTATTAAATATCATCTCCACCAAACAGGACAAGCTTGCATCTGTTATAGTTTTGGAGAAAAATGTGTTCATTTCATGTATGCGCGAAATGCCCTAAAAATGGCTTTAAAATGGATTTGGAGCATGGAGACGATTATCTCGGGATTGCAATATAACCAAACAAAACTTTTAGTGGATTTCTACTTATTTTATTAAATATCATCTCCACCAAACAGGACAAGCTTGCATCTGTTATAGTTTTGGAGAAAAATGTGTTCATTTCATGTATGCGCGAAATGCCTTAAAAATGGCTTTAAAATGGATTTGGAGCATGGAGACGATTATCTCGGGATTGCAAGATAACCAAACAAAAATTTTAGTGGATTTCTACTTATTTTATTAAATATCATCTCCACCAAACAGGACAAGCTTGCATCTGTTATAGTTTTGGAGAAAAATGTGTTCATTTCATGTATGCGCGAAATGCCTTAAAAATGGCTTTAAAATGGATTTGGAGCATGGAGACGATTATCTCGGGATTGCAAGATAACCAAACAAAACTTTTAGTGGATTTCTACTTATTTTATTAAATATCATCTCCACCAAACAGGACAAGCTTGCATCTGTTATAGTTTTGGAGAAAAATGTGTTCATTTCATGTATGCGCGAAATGCCTTAAAAATGGCTTTAAAATGGATTTGGAGCATGGAGACGATTATCTCGGGATTGCAAGATAACCAAACAAAACTTTTAGTGGATTTCTACTTATTTTATTAAATATCATCTCCACCAAACAGGACAAGCTTGCATCTGTTATAGTTTTGGAGAAAAATGTGTTCATTTCATGTATGCGCGAAATGCCTTAAAAATGGCTTTAAAATGGATTTGGAGCATGGAGACGATTATCTCGGGATTGCAATATAACCAAACAAAACTTTTAGTGGATTTCTACTTATTTTATTAAATATCATCTCCACCAAACAGGACAAGCTTGCATCTGTTATAGTTTTGGAGAAAAATGTGTTCATTTCATGTATGCGCGAAATGCCTTAAAAATGGCTTTAAAATGGATTTGGAGCATGGAGACGATTATCTCGGGATTGCAAGATAACCAAACAAAACTTTTAGTGGATTTCTACTTATTTTATTAAATATCATCTCCACCAAACAGGACAAGCTTGCATCTGTTATAGTTTTGGAGAAAAATGTGTTCATTTCATGTATGCGCGAAATGCCTTAAAAATGGCTTTAAAATGGATTTGGAGCATGGAGACGATTATCTCGGGATTGCAAGATAACCAAACAAAACTTTTAGTGGATTTCTACTTATTTTATTAAATATCATCTCCACCAAACAGGACAAGCTTGCATCTGTTATAGTTTTGGAGAAAAATGTGTTCATTTCATGTATGCGCGAAATGCCTTAAAAATGGCTTTAAAATGGATTTGGAGCATGGAGACGATTATCTCGGGATTGCAAGATAACCAAACAAAACTTTTAGTGGATTTCTACTTATTTTATTAAATATCATCTCCACCAAACAGGACAAGCTTTCATCTGTTATAGTTTTGGAGAAAAATGTGTTCATTTCATGTATGCGCGAAATGCCTTAAAAATGGCTTTAAAATGGATTTGGAGCATGGAGACGATTATCTCGGGATTGCAAGATAACCAAACAAAACTTTTAGTGGATTTCTACTTATTTTATTAAATATCATCTCCACCAAACAGGACAAGCTTGCATCTGTTATAGTTTTGGAGAAAAATGTGTTCATTTCATGTATGCGCGAAATGCCTTAAAAATGGCTTTAAAATGGATTTGGAGCATGGAGACGATTATCTCGGGATTGCAAGATAACCAAACAAAACTTTTAGTGGATTTCTACTTATTTTATTAAATATCATCTCCACCAAACAGGACAAGCTTGCATCTGTTATAGTTTTGGAGAAAAATGTGTTCATTTCATGTATGCGCGAAATGCCTTAAAAATGGCTTTAAAATGGATTTGGAGCATGGAGACGATTATCTCGGGATTGCAAGATAACCAAACAAAACTTTTAGTGGATTTCTACTTATTTTATTAAATATCATCTCCACCAAACAGGACAAGCTTGCATCTGTTATAGTTTTGGAGAAAAATGTGTTCCTTTCATGTATGCGCAAAATGCCTTAAAAATGGCTTTAAAATGGATTTGGAGCATGGAGACGATTATCTCGGGATTGCAAGATAACCAAACAAAACTTTTAGTGGATTTCTACTTCTTTTATTAAATATCATCTCCACCAAACAGGACAAGCTTGCATGTGTTATAGTTTTGGAGAAAAATGTGTTCATTTCATGTATGCGCAAAATGCCTTTGAAATGGCTTTAAAATGGATTTGGAGCATGGAGACGATTATCTCAGGATGGCAATATAAACAAACGAAACTTTTAGTGGATTTCTACTTATTTTATTAAATATCATCTCCACCAAACAGGACAAGCTTGCATCTGTTATAGTTTTGGAGAAAAATGTGTTCATTTCATGTATGCGCGAAATGCCTTAAAAATGGCTTTAAAATGGATTTGGAGCATGGAGACGATTATCTCGGGATTGCAAGATAACCAAACAAAACTTTTAGTGGATTTCTACTTATTTTATTAAATATCATCTCCACCAAACAGGACAAGCTTGCATCTGTTATAGTTTTGGAGAAAAATGTGTTCATTTCATGTATGCGCGAAATGCCTTAAAAATGGCTTTAAAATGGATTTGGAGCATGGAGACGATTATCTCGGGATTGCAAGATAACCAAACAAAACTTTTAGTGGATTTCTACTTATTTTATTAAATATCATCTCCACCAAACAGGACAAGCTTGCATCTGTTATAGTTTTGGAGAAAAATGTGTTCCTTTCATGTATGCGCAAAATGCCTTAAAAATGGCTTTAAAATGGATTTGGAGCATGGAGACGATTATCTCGGGATTGCAAGATAACCAAACAAAACTTTTAGTGGATTTCTACTTCTTTTATTAAATATCATCTCCACCAAACAGGACAAGCTTGCATGTGTTATAGTTTTGGAGAAAAATGTGTTCATTTCATGTATGCGCAAAATGCCTTTGAAATGGCTTTAAAATGGATTTGGAGCATGGAGACGATTATCTCAGGATGGCAATATAAACAAACGAAACTTTTAGTAGATTTCTACTTATTTTATTAAATATTATCTCCACCAAACAGGACAAGCTTGCATCTGTTATAGTTTTGGAGAAAAATGTGTTCATTTCATGTATGCGCGAAATGCCTTAAAAATGGCTTTAAAATGGATTTGGAGCATGGAGACGATTATCTCGGGATTGCAAGATAACCAAACAAAACTTTTAGTGGATTTCTACTTATTTTATTAAATATCATCTCCACCAAACAGGACAAGCTTGCATCTGTTATAGTTTTGGAGAAAAATGTGTTCATTTCATGTATGCGCGAAATGCCTTAAAAATGGCTTTAAAATGGATTTGGAGCATGGAGACGATTATCTCGGGATTGCAAGATAACCAAACAAAACTTTTAGTGGATTTCTACTTATTTTATTAAATATCATCTCCACCAAACAGGACAAGCTTGCATCTGTTATAGTTTTGGAGAAAAATGTGTTCATTTCATGTATGCGCGAAATGCCTTAAAAATGGCTTTAAAATGGATTTGGAGCATGGAGACGATTATCTCGGGATTGCAAGATAACCAAACAAAACTTTTAGTGGATTTCTACTTATTTTATTAAATATCATCTCCACCAAACAGGACAAGCTTGCATCTGTTATAGTTTTGGAGAAAAATGTGTTCATTTCATGTATGCGCAAAATGCCTTTGAAATGGCTTTAAAATGGATTTGGAGCATGGAGACGATTATCTCGGGATTGCAAGATAACCAAACAAAACTTTTAGTGGATTTCTACTTATTTTATTAAATATCATCTCCACCAAACAGGACAAGCTTGCATCTGTTATAGTTTTGGAGAAAAATGTGTTCATTTCATGTATGCGCGAAATGCCTTAAAAATGGCTTTAAAATGGATTTGGAGCATGGAGACGATTATCTCGGGATTGCAAGATAACCAAACAAAACTTTTAGTGGATTTCTACTTATTTTATTAAAAATCATCTCCACCAAACAGGACAAGCTTGCATCTGTTATAGTTTTGGAGAAAAATGTGTTCATTTCATGTATGCGCGAAATGCCTTAAAAATGGCATTAAAATGGATTTGGAGCATGGAGACGATTATCTCGGGATTGCAAGATAACCAAACAAATCTTTTAGTGGATTTCTACTTATTTTATTAAATATCATCTCCACCAAACAGGACAAGCTTGCATGTGTTATAGTTTTGGAGAAAAATGTGTTCATTTCATGTATGCGCGAAATGCCTTAAAAATGGCTTTAAAATGGATTTGGAGCATGGAGACGATTATCTCGGGATTGCAAGATAACCAAACAAAACTTTTAGTGGATTTCTACTTATTTTATTAAATATCATCTCCACCAAACAGGACAAGCTTGCATCTGTTATAGTTTTGGAGAAAAATGTGTTCATTTCATGTATGCGCGAAATGCCTTAAAAATGGCTTTAAAATGGATTTGGAGCATGGAGACGATTATCTCGGGATTGCAAGATAACCAAACAAAACTTTTAGTGGATTTCTACTTATTTTATTAAATATCATCTCCACCAAACAGGACAAGCTTGCATGTGTTATAGTTTTGGAGAAAAATGTGTTCATTTCATGTATGCGCAAAATGCCTTTGAAATGGCTTTAAAATGGATTTGGAGCATGGAGACGATTATCTCAGGATGGCAATATAAACAAACGAAACTTTTAGTAGATTTCTACTTATTTTATTAAATATTATCTCCACCAAACAGGACAAGCTTGCATCTGTTATAGTTTTGGAGAAAAATGTGTTCATTTCATGTATGCGCGAAATGCCTTAAAAATGGCTTTAAAATGGATTTGGAGCATGGAGACGATTATCTCGGGATTGCAAGATAACCAAACAAAACTTTTAGTGGATTTCTACTTATTTTATTAAATATCATCTCCACCAAACAGGACAAGCTTGCATCTGTTATAGTTTTGGAGAAAAATGTGTTCATTTCATGTATGCGCGAAATGCCTTAAAAATGGCTTTAAAATGGATTTGGAGCATGGAGACGATTATCTCGGGATTGCAATATAACCAAACAAAACTTTTAGTGGATTTCTACTTATTTTATTAAATATCATCTCCACCAAACAGGACAAGCTTGCATCTGTTATAGTTTTGGAGAAAAATGTGTTCATTTCATGTATGCGCGAAATGCCTTAAAAATGGCTTTAAAATGGATTTGGAGCATGGAGACGATTATCTCGGGATTGCAAGATAACCAAACAAAACTTTTAGTGGATTTCTACTTATTTTATTAAATATCATCTCCACCAAACAGGACAAGCTTGCATCTGTTATAGTTTTGGAGAAAAATGTGTTCATTTCATGTATGCGCAAAATGCCTTTGAAATGGCTTTAAAATGGATTTGGAGCATGGAGACGATTATCTCGGGATTGCAAGATAACCAAACAAAACTTTTAGTGGATTTCTACTTATTTTATTAAATATCATCTCCACCAAACAGGACAAGCTTGCATCTGTTATAGTTTTGGAGAAAAATGTGTTCATTTCATGTATGCGCGAAATGCCTTAAAAATGGCTTTAAAATGGATTTGGAGCATGGAGACGATTATCTCGGGATTGCAAGATAACCAAACAAATCTTTTAGTGGATTTCTACTTATTTTATTAAATATCATCTCCACCAAACAGGACAAGCTTGCATCTGTTATAGTTTTGAAGAAAAATGTGTTCATTTCATGTATGCGCGAAATGCCTTAAAAATGACTTTAAAATGGATTTGGAGCATGGAGACGATTATCTCGGGATTGCAAGATAACCAAACAAAACTTTTAGTGGATTTCTACTTATTTTATTAAATATCATCTCCACCAAACAGGACAAGCTTGCATGTGTTATAGTTTTGGAGAAAAATGTGTTCATTTCATGTATGCGCGAAATGCCTTAAAAATGGCTTTAAAATGGATTTGGAGCATGGAGACGATTATCTCGGGATTGCAAGATAACCAAACAAAACTTTTAGTGGATTTCTACTTATTTTATTAAATATCATCTCCACCAAACAGGACAAGCTTGCATCTGTTATAGTTTTGGAGAAAAATGTGTTCATTTCATGTATGCGCGAAATGCCTTAAAAATGGCTTTAAAATGGATTTGGAGCATGGAGACGATTATCTCGGGATTGCAAGATAACCAAACAAAACTTTTAGTGGATTTCTACTTATTTTATTAAATATCATCTCCACCAAACAGGACAAGCTTGCATGTGTTATAGTTTTGGAGAAAAATGTGTTCATTTCATGTATGCGCAAAATGCCTTTGAAATGGCTTTAAAATGGATTTGGAGCATGGAGACGATTATCTCAGGATGGCAATATAAACAAACGAAACTTTTAGTAGATTTCTACTTATTTTATTAAATATTATCTTCACCAAACAGGACAATCTTGCATCTGTTATAGTTTTGGAGAAAAATGTGTTCATTTCATGTATGCGCGAAATGCCTTAAAAATGGCTTTAAAATGGATTTGGAGCATGGAGACGATTATCTCGGGATTGCAAGATAACCAAACAAAACTTTTAGTGGATTTCTACTTATTTTATTAAATATCATCTCCACCAAACAGGACAAGCTTGCATCTGTTATAGTTTTGGAGAAAAATGTGTTCATTTCATGTATGCGCAAAATGCCTTTGAAATGGCTTTAAAATGGATTTGGAGCATGGAGACGATTATCTCAGGATGGCAATATAAACAAACGAAACTTTTAGTAGATTTCTACTTATTTTATTAAATATTATCTCCACCAAACAGGACAAGCTTGCATCTGTTATAGTTTTGGAGAAAAATGTGTTCATTTCATGTATGCGCGAAATGCCTTAAAAATGGCTTTAAAATGGATTTGGAGCATGGAGACGATTATCTCGGGATTGCAAGATAACCAAACAAAACTTTTAGTGGATTTCTACTTATTTTATTAAATATCATCTCCACCAAACAGGACAAGCTTGCATGTGTTATAGTTTTGGAGAAAAATGTGTTCATTTCATGTATGCGCAAAATGCCTTTGAAATGGCTTTAAAATGGATTTGGAGCATGGAGACGATTATCTCGGGATTGCAAGATAACCAAACAAAACTTTTAGTGGATTTCTACTTTTTTTATTAAATATCATCTCCACCAAATAGGACAAGCTTGCATCTGTTATAGTTTTGGAGAAAAATGTGTTCATTTCATGTATGCGCGAAATGCCTTAAAAATGGCTTTAAAATGGATTTGGAGCATGGAGACGATTATCTCGGGATTGCAAGATAACCAAACAAAACTTTTAGTGGATTTCTACTTATTTTATTAAATATCATCTCCACCAAACAGGACAAGCTTGCATCTGTTATAGTTTTGGAGAAAAATGTGTTCATTTCATGTATGCGCGAAATGCCTTAAAAATGGCTTTAAAATGGATTTGGAGCATGGAGACGATTATCTCGGGATTGCAAGATAACCAAACAAAACTTTTAGTGGATTTCTACTTATTTTATTAAATATCATCTCCACCAAACAGGACAAGCTTGCATCTGTTATAGTTTTGGAGAAAAATGTGTTCATTTCATGTATGCGCGAAATGCCTTAAAAATGGCTTTAAAATGGATTTGGAGCATGGAGACGATTATCTCGGGATTGCAAGATAACCAAACAAAACTTTTAGTGGATTTCTACTTATTTTATTAAATATCATCTCCACCAAACAGGACAAGCTTGCATGTGTTATAGTTTTGGAGAAAAATGTGTTCATTTCATGTATGCGCAAAATGCCTTTGAAATGGCTTTAAAATGGATTTGGAGCATGGAGACGATTATCTCGGGATTGCAAGATAACCAAACACAACTTTTAGTGGATTTCTACTTATTTTATTAAATATCATCTCCACCAAACAGGACAAGCTTGCATCTGTAATAGTTTTGGAGAAAAATGTGTTCATTTCATGTATGCGCGAAATGCCTTAAAAATGGCTTTAAAATGGATTTGGAGCATGGAGACGATTATCTCGGGATTGCAAGATAACCAAACAAAACTTTTAGTGGATTTCTACTTATTTTATTAAATATCATCTCCACCAAACAGGACAAGCTTGCATCTGTTATAGTTTTGGAGAAAAATGTGTTCATTTCATGTATGCGCGAAATGCCTTAAAAATGGCTTTAAAATGGATTTGGAGCATGGAGACGATTATCTCGGGATTGCAAGATAACCAAACAAAACTTTTAGTGGATTTCTACTTATTTTATTAAATATCATCTCCACCAAACAGGACAAGCTTGCATCTGTTATAGTTTTGGAGAAAAATGTGTTCATTTCATGTATGCGCGAAATGCCTTAAAAATGGCTTTAAAATGGATTTGGAGCATGGAGACGATTATCTCGGGATTGCAAGATAACCAAACAAAACTTTTAGTGGATTTCTACTTATTTTATTAAATATCATCTCCACCAAACAGGACAAGCTTGCATGTGTTATAGTTTTGGAGAAAAATGTGTTCATTTCATGTATGCGCAAAATGCCTTTGAAATGGCTTTAAAATGGATTTGGAGCATGGAGACGATTATCTCAGGATGGCAATATAAAGAAACGAAACTTTTAGTAGATTTCTACTTATTTTATTAAATATTATCTCCACCAAACAGGACAAGCTTGCATCTGTTATAGTTTTGGAGAAAAATGTGTTCATTTCATGTATGCGCGAAATGCCTTAAAAATGGCTTTAAAATGGATTTGGAGCATGGAGACGATTATCTCGGGATTGTAAGATAACCAAACAAAACTTTTAGTGGATTTCTACTTATTTTATTAAATATCATCTCCACCGAACAGGACAAGCTTGCATCTGTTATAGTTTTGGAGAAAAATGTGTTCATTTCATGTATGCGCGAAATGCCTTAAAAATGGCTTTAAAATGGATTTGGAGCATGGAGACGATTATCTCGGGATTGCAAGATAACCAAACAAAACTTTTAGTGGATTTCTACTTATTTTATTAAATATCATCTCCACCAAACAGGACAAGCTTGCATCTGTTATAGTTTTGGAGAAAAATGTGTTCATTTCATGTATGCGCGAAATGCCTTAAAAATGGCTTTAAAATGGATTTGGAGCATGGAGACGATTATCTCGGGATTGCAAGATAACCAAACAAAACTTTTAGTGGATTTCTACTTATTTTATTAAATATCATCTCCACCAAACAGGACAAGCTTGCATGTGTTATAGTTTTGGAGAAAAATGTGTTCATTTCATGTATGCGCAAAATGCCTTTGAAATGGCTTTAAAATGGATTTGGAGCATGGAGACGATTATCTCAGGATGGCAATATAAACAAACGAAACTTTTAGTAGATTTCTACTTATTTTATTAAATATTATCTCCACCAAACAGGACAAGCTTGCATCTGTTATAGTTTTGGAGAAAAATGTGTTCATTTCATGTATGCGCGAAATGCCTTAAAAATGGCTTTAAAATGGATTTGGAGCATGGAGACGATTATCTCGGGATTGCAAGATAACCAAACAAAACTTTTAGTGGATTTCTACTTATTTTATTAAATATCATCTCCACCAAACAGGACAAGCTTGCATCTGTTATAGTTTTGGAGAAAAATGTGTTCATTTCATGTATGCGCGAAATGCCTTAAAAATGGCTTTAAAATGGATTTGGAGCATGGAGACGATTATCTCGGGATTGCAAGATAACCAAACAAAACTTTTAGTGGATTTCTACTTATTTTATTAAATATCATCTCCACCAAACAGGACAAGCTTGCATCTGTTATAGTTTTGGAGAAAAATGTGTTCATTTCATGTATGCGCGAAATGCCTTAAAAATGGCTTTAAAATGGATTTGGAGCATGGAGACGATTATCTCGGGATTGCAAGATAACCAAACAAAACTTTTAGTGGATTTCTACTTATTTTATTAAATATCATCTCCACCAAACAGGACAAGCTTGCATCTGTTATAGTTTTGGAGAAAAATGTGTTCATTTCATGTATGCGCGAAATGCCTTAAAAATGGCTTTAAAATGGATTTGGAGCATGGAGACGATTATCTCGGGATTGCAATATAACCAAACAAAACTTTTAGTGGATTTCTACTTATTTTATTAAATATCATCTCCACCAAACAGGACAAGCTTGCATCTGTTATAGTTTTGGAGAAAAATGTGTTCATTTCATGTATGCGCGAAATGCCTTAAAATGGCTTTAAAATGGATTTGGAGCATGGAGACGATTATCTCGGGATTGCAAGATAACCAAACAAAACTTTTAGTGGATTTCTACTTATTTTATTAAATATCATCTCCACCAAACAGGACAAGCTTGCATCTGTTATAGTTTTGGAGAAAAATGTGTTCATTTCATGTATGCGCGAAATGCCTTAAAAATGGCTTTAAAATGGATTTGGAGCATGGAGACGATTATCTCGGGATTGCAAGATAACCAAACAAAACTTTTAGTGGATTTCTACTTATTTTATTAAATATCATCTCCACCAAACAGGACAAGCTTGCATCTGTTATAGTTTTGGAGAAAAATGTGTTCATTTCATGTATGCGCGAAATGCCTTAAAAATGGCTTTAAAATGGATTTGGAGCATGGAGACGATTATCTCGGGATTGCAAGATAACCAAACAAAACTTTTAGTGGATTTCTACTTATTTTATTAAATATCATCTCCACCAAACAGGACAAGCTTGCATGTGTTATAGTTTTGGAGAAAAATGTGTTCATTTCTTGTATGCGCAAAATGCCTTTGAAATGGCTTTAAAATGGATTTGGAGCATGGAGACGATTATCTCGGGATTGCAAGATAACCAAACAAAACTTTTAGTGGATTTCTACTTATTTTATTAAATATCATCTCCACCAAACAGGACAAGCTTGCATCTGTTATAGTTTTGGAGAAAAATGTGTTCATTTCATGTATGCGCGAAATGCCTTAAAAATGGCTTTAAAATGGATTTGGAGCATGGAGACGATTATCTCGGGATTGCAAGATAACCAAACAAAACTTTTAGTGGATTTCTACTTATTTTATTAAATATCATCTCCACCAAACAGGACAAGCTTGCATCTGTTATAGTTTTGGAGAAAAATGTGTTCATTTCATGTATGCGCGAAATGCCTTAAAAATGGCTTTAAAATGGATTTGGAGCATGGAGACGATTATCTCGGGATTGCAAGATAACCAAACAAAACTTTTAGTGGATTTCTACTTATTTTATTAAATATCATCTCCACCAAACAGGACAAGCTTGCATGTGTTATAGTTTTGGAGAAAAATGTGTTCATTTCATGTATGCGCAAAATGCCTTTGAAATGGCTTTAAAATGGATTTGGAGCATGGAGACGATTATCTCAGGATGGCAATATAAACAAACGAAACGTTTAGTAGATTTCTACTTATTTTATTAAATATTATCTCCACCAAACAGGACAAGCTTGCATCTGTTATAGTTTTGGAGAAAAATGTGTTCATTTCATGTATGCGCGAAATGCCTTAAAAATGGCTTTAAAATGGATTTGGAGCATGGAGACGATTATCTCGGGATTGCAAGATAACCAAACACAACTTTTAGTGGATTTCTACTTATTTTATTAAATATCATCTCCACCAAACAGGACAAGCTTGCATCTGTTATAGTTTTGGAGAAAAATGTGTTCATTTCATGTATGCGCGAAATGCCTTAAAAATGGCTTTAAAATGGATTTGGAGCATGGAGACGATTATCTCGGGATTGCAAGATAACCAAACAAAACTTTTAGTGGATTTCTACTTATTTTATTAAATATCATCTCCACCAAACAGGACAAGCTTGCATCTGTTATAGTTTTGGAGAAAAATGTGTTCATTTCATGTATGCGCGAAATGCCTTAAAAATGGCTTTAAAATGGATTTGGAGCATGGAGACGATTATCTCGGGATTGCAAGATAACCAAACAAAACTTTTAGTGGATTTCTACTTATTTTATTAAATATCATCTCCACCAAACAGGACAAGCTTGCATCTGTTATAGTTTTGGAGAAAAATGTGTTCATTTCATGTATGCGCGAAATGCCTTAAAAATGGCTTTAAAATGGATTTGGAGCATGGAGACGATTATCTCGGGATTGCAATATAACCAAACAAAACTTTTAGTGGATTTCTACTTATTTTATTAAATATCATCTCCACCAAACAGGACAAGCTTGCATCTGTTATAGTTTTGGAGAAAAATGTGTTCATTTCATGTATGCGCGAAATGCCTTAAAATGGCTTTAAAATGGATTTGGAGCATGGAGACGATTATCTCGGGATTGCAAGATAACCAAACAAAACTTTTAGTGGATTTCTACTTATTTTATTAAATATCATCTCCACCAAACAGGACAAGCTTGCATCTGTTATAGTTTTGGAGAAAAATGTGTTCATTTCATGTATGCGCGAAATGCCTTAAAAATGGCTTTAAAATGGATTTGGAGCATGGAGACGATTATCTCGGGATTGCAAGATAACCAAACAAAACTTTTAGTGGATTTCTACTTATTTTATTAAATATCATCTCCACCAAACAGGACAAGCTTGCATCTGTTATAGTTTTGGAGAAAAATGTGTTCATTTCATGTATGCGCGAAATGCCTTAAAAATGGCTTTAAAATGGATTTGGAGCATGGAGACGATTATCTCGGGATTGCAAGATAACCAAACAAAACTTTTAGTGGATTTCTACTTATTTTATTAAATATCATCTCCACCAAACAGGACAAGCTTGCATCTGTTATAGTTTTGGAGAAAAATGTGTTCATTTCATGTATGCGCGAAATGCCTTAAAATGGCTTTAAAATGGATTTGGAGCATGGAGACGATTATCTCGGGATTGCAAGATAACCAAACAAAACTTTTAGTGGATTTCTACTTATTTTATTAAATATCATCTCCACCAAACAGGACAAGCTTGCATCTGTTATAGTTTTGGAGAAAAATGTGTTCATTTCATGTATGCGCGAAATGCCTTAAAAATGGCTTTAAAATGGATTTGGAGCATGGAGACGATTATCTCGGGATTGCAAGATAACCAAACAAAACTTTTAGTGGATTTCTACTTATTTTATTAAATATCATCTCCACCAAACAGGACAAGCTTGCATCTGTTATAGTTTTGGAGAAAAATGTGTTCATTTCATGTATGCGCGAAATGCCTTAAAAATGGCTTTAAAATGGATTTGGAGCATGGAGACGATTATCTCGGGATTGCAAGATAACCAAACAAAACTTTTAGTGGATTTCTACTTATTTTATTAAATATCATCTCCACCAAACAGGACAAGCTTGCATGTGTTATAGTTTTGGAGAAAAATGTGTTCATTTCTTGTATGCGCAAAATGCCTTTGAAATGGCTTTAAAATGGATTTGGAGCATGGAGACGATTATCTCGGGATTGCAAGATAACCAAACAAAACTTTTAGTGGATTTCTACTTATTTTATTAAATATCATCTCCACCAAACAGGACAAGCTTGCATCTGTTATAGTTTTGGAGAAAAATGTGTTCATTTCATGTATGCGCGAAATGCCTTAAAAATGGCTTTAAAATGGATTTGGAGCATGGAGACGATTATCTCGGGATTGCAAGATAACCAAACAAAACTTTTAGTGGATTTCTACTTATTTTATTAAATATCATCTCCACCAAACAGGACAAGCTTGCATCTGTTATAGTTTTGGAGAAAAATGTGTTCATTTCATGTATGCGCGAAATGCCTTAAAAATGGCTTTAAAATGGATTTGGAGCATGGAGACGATTATCTCGGGATTGCAAGATAACCAAACAAAACTTTTAGTGGATTTCTACTTATTTTATTAAATATCATCTCCACCAAACAGGACAAGCTTGCATGTGTTATAGTTTTGGAGAAAAATGTGTTCATTTCATGTATGCGCAAAATGCCTTTGAAATGGCTTTAAAATGGATTTGGAGCATGGAGACGATTATCTCAGGATGGCAATATAAACAAACGAAACGTTTAGTAGATTTCTACTTATTTTATTAAATATTATCTCCACCAAACAGGACAAGCTTGCATCTGTTATAGTTTTGGAGAAAAATGTGTTCATTTCATGTATGCGCGAAATGCCTTAAAAATGGCTTTAAAATGGATTTGGAGCATGGAGACGATTATCTCGGGATTGCAAGATAACCAAACACAACT
The DNA here is from genome assembly GCF_048569485.1 of Anomaloglossus baeobatrachus. Lineage (NCBI taxonomy): Eukaryota > Metazoa > Chordata > Amphibia > Anura > Aromobatidae > Anomaloglossus > Anomaloglossus baeobatrachus. Next base: position 162,576 of record NW_027441897.1, read on the forward strand.
TTTAGTGGATTTCTACTTATTTTATTAAATATCATCTCCACCAAACAGGACAAGCTTGCATCTGTTATAGTTTTGGAGAAAAATGTGTTCATTTCATGTATGCGCGAAATGCCTTAAAAATGGCTTTAAAATGGATTTGGAGCATGGAGACGATTATCTCGGGATTGCAAGATAACCAAACAAAACTTTTAGTGGATTTCTACTTATTTTATTAAATATCATCTCCACCAAACAGGACAAGCTTGCATCTGTTATAGTTTTGGAGAAAAATGTGTTCATTTCATGTATGCGCGAAATGCCTTAAAAATGGCTTTAAAATGGATTTGGAGCATGGAGACGATTATCTCGGGATTGCAAGATAACCAAACAAAACTTTTAGTGGATTTCTACTTATTTTATTAAATATCATCTCCACCAAACAGGACAAGCTTGCATCTGTTATAGTTTTGGAGAAAAATGTGTTCATTTCATGTATGCGCGAAATGCCTTAAAAATGGCTTTAAAATGGATTTGGAGCATGGAGACGATTATCTCGGGATTGCAATATAACCAAACAAAACTTTTAGTGGATTTCTACTTATTTTATTAAATATCATCTCCACCAAACAGGACAAGCTTGCATCTGTTATAGTTTTGGAGAAAAATGTGTTCATTTCATGTATGCGCGAAATGCCTTAAAATGGCTTTAAAATGGATTTGGAGCATGGAGACGATTATCTCGGGATTGCAAGATAACCAAACAAAACTTTTAGTGGATTTCTACTTATTTTATTAAATATCATCTCCACCAAACAGGACAAGCTTGCATCTGTTATAGTTTTGGAGAAAAATGTGTTCATTTCATGTATGCGCGAAATGCCTTAAAAATGGCTTTAAAATGGATTTGGAGCATGGAGACGATTATCTCGGGATTGCAAGATAACCAAACAAAACTTTTAGTGGATTTCTACTTATTTTATTAAATATCATCTCCACCAAACAGGACAAGCTTGCATCTGTTATAGTTTTGGAGAAAAATGTGTTCATTTCATGTATGCGCGAAATGCCTTAAAAATGGCTTTAAAATGGATTTGGAGCATGGAGACGATTATCTCGGGATTGCAAGATAACCAAACAAAACTTTTAGTGGATTTCTACTTATTTTATTAAATATCATCTCCACCAAACAGGACAAGCTTGCATGTGTTATAGTTTTGGAGAAAAATGTGTTCATTTCTTGTATGCGCAAAATGCCTTTGAAATGGCTTTAAAATGGATTTGGAGCATGGAGACGATTATCTCGGGATTGCAAGATAACCAAACAAAACTTTTAGTGGATTTCTACTTATTTTATTAAATATCATCTCCACCAAACAGGACAAGCTTGCATCTGTTATAGTTTTGGAGAAAAATGTGTTCATTTCATGTATGCGCGAAATGCCTTAAAAATGGCTTTAAAATGGATTTGGAGCATGGAGACGATTATCTCGGGATTGCAAGATAACCAAACAAAACTTTTAGTGGATTTCTACTTATTTTATTAAATATCATCTCCACCAAACAGGACAAGCTTGCATCTGTTATAGTTTTGGAGAAAAATGTGTTCATTTCATGTATGCGCGAAATGCCTTAAAAATGGCTTTAAAATGGATTTGGAGCATGGAGACGATTATCTCGGGATTGCAAGATAACCAAACAAAACTTTTAGTGGATTTCTACTTATTTTATTAAATATCATCTCCACCAAACAGGACAAGCTTGCATGTGTTATAGTTTTGGAGAAAAATGTGTTCATTTCATGTATGCGCAAAATGCCTTTGAAATGGCTTTAAAATGGATTTGGAGCATGGAGACGATTATCTCAGGATGGCAATATAAACAAACGAAACGTTTAGTAGATTTCTACTTATTTTATTAAATATTATCTCCACCAAACAGGACAAGCTTGCATCTGTTATAGTTTTGGAGAAAAATGTGTTCATTTCATGTATGCGCGAAATGCCTTAAAAATGGCTTTAAAATGGATTTGGAGCATGGAGACGATTATCTCGGGATTGCAAGATAACCAAACAAAACTTTTAGTGGATTTCTACTTATTTTATTAAATATCATCTCCACCAAACAGGACAAGCTTGCATGTGTTATAGTTTTGGAGAAAAATGTGTTCATTTCATGTATGCGCAAAATGCCTTTGAAATTGCTTTAAAATGGATTTGGAGCATGGAGACGATTATCTCGGGATTGCAAGATAACCAAACAAAACTTTTAGTGGATTTCTACTTATTTTATTAAATATCATCTCCACCAAACAGGACAAGCTTGCATCTGTTATAGTTTTGGAGAAAAATGTGTTCATTTCATGTATGCGCGAAATGCCTTAAAAATGGCTTTAAAATGGATTTGGAGCATGGAGACGATTATCTCGGGATTGCAAGATAACCAAACAAAACTTTTAGTGGATTTCTACTTATTTTATTAAATATCATCTCCACCAAACAGGACAAGCTTGCATCTGTTATAGTTTTGGAGAAAAATGTGTTCATTTCATGTATGTGCGAAATGCCTTAAAAATGGCTTTAAAATGGATTTGGAGCATGGAGACGATTATCTCGGGATTGCAAGATAACCAAACAAAACTTTTAGTGGATTTCTACTTATTTTATTAAATATCATCTCCACCAAACAGGACAAGCTTGCATCTGTTATAGTTTTGGAGAAAAATGTGTTCATTTCATGTATGCGCGAAATGCCTTAAAAATGGCTTTAAAATGGATTTGGAGCATGGAGACGATTATCTCGGGATTGCAAGATAACCAAACAAAACTTTTAGTGGATTTCTACTTATTTTATTAAATATCATCTCCACCAAACAGGACAAGCTTGCATGTGTTATAGTTTTGGAGAAAAATGTGTTCATTTCATGTATGCGCAAAATGCCTTTGAAATGGCTTTAAAATGGATTTGGAGCATGGAGACGATTATCTCAGGATGGCAATATAAACAAACGAAACTTTTAGTAGATTTCTACTTATTTTATTAAATATTATCTCCACCAAACAGGACAAGCTTGCATCTGTTATAGTTTTGGAGAAAAATGTGTTCATTTCATGTATGCGCGAAATGCCTTAAAAATGGCTTTAAAATGGATTTGGAGCATGGAGACGATTATCTCGGGATTGCAAGATAACCAAACAAAACCTTTAGTGGATTTCTACTTATTTTATTAAATATCATCTCCACCAAACAGGACAAGCTTGCATCTGTTATAGTTTTGGAGAAAAATGTGTTCATTTCATGTATGCGCGAAATGCCTTAAAAATGGCTTTAAAATGGATTTGGAGCATGGAGACGATTATCTCGGGATTGCAAGATAACCAAACAAAACTTTTAGTGGATTTCTACTTATTTTATTAAATATCATCTCCACCAAACAGGACAAGCTTGCATCTGTTATAGTTTTGGAGAAAAATGTGTTCATTTCATGTATGCGCGAAATGCCTTAAAAATGGCTTTAAAATGGATTTGGAGCATGGAGACGATTATCTCGGGATTGCAAGATAACCAAACAAAACTTTTAGTGGATTTCTACTTATTTTATTAAATATCATCTCCACCAAACAGGACAAGCTTGCATCTGTTATAGTTTTGGAGAAAAATGTGTTCATTTCATGTATGCGCGAAATGCCTTAAAAATGGCTTTAAAATGGATTTGGAGCATGGAGACGATTATCTCGGGATTGCAAGATAACCAAACACAACTTTTAGTGGATTTCTACTTATTTTATTAAATATCATCTCCACCAAACAGGACAAGCTTGCATCTGTTATAGTTTTGGAGAAAAATGTGTTCATTTCATGTATGCGCGAAATGCCTTAAAAATGGCTTTAAAATGGATTTGGAGCATGGAGACGATTATCTCGGGATTGCAATATAACCAAACAAAACTTTTAGTGGATTTCTACTTATTTTATTAAATATCATCTCCACCAAACAGGACAAGCTTGCATCTGTTATAGTTTTGGAGAAAAATGTGTTCATTTCATGTATGCGCGAAATGCCTTAAAATGGCTTTAAAATGGATTTGGAGCATGGAGACGATTATCTCGGGATTGCAAGATAACCAAACAAAAATTTTAGTGGATTTCTACTTATTTTATTAAATATCATCTCCACCAAACAGGACAAGCTTGCATCTGTTATAGTTTTGGAGAAATATGTGTTCATTTCATGTATGCGCGAAATGCCTTAAAAATGGCTTTAAAATGGATTTGGAGCATGGAGACGAATATCTCGGGATTGCAAGATAACCAAACAAAACTTTTAGTGGATTTCTACTTATTTTATTAAATATCATCTCCAGCAAACAGGACAAGCTTGCATCTGTTATAGTTTTGGAGAAAAATGTGTTCATTTCATGTATGCGCGAAATGCCTTAAAAATGGCTTTAAAATGGATTTGGAGCATGGAGACGATTACCTCGGGATTGCAAGATAACCAAACAAAACTTTTAGTGGATTTCTACTTATTTTATTAAATATCATCTCCACCAAACAGGACAAGCTTGCATGTGTTATAGTTTTGGAGAAAAATGTGTTCATTTCATGTATGCGCAAAATGCCTTTGAAATGGCTTTAAAATGGATTTGGAGCATGGAGACGATTATCTCGGGATTGCAAGATAACCAAACAAAACTTTTAGTGGATTTCTACTTATTTTATTAAATATCATCTCCACCAAACAGGACAAGCTTGCATCTGTTATAGTTTTGGAGAAAAATGTGTTCATTTCATGTATGCGCGAAATGCCTTAAAAATGGCTTTAAAATGGATTTGGAGCATGGAGACGATTATCTCGGGATTGCAAGATAACCAAACAAAACTTTTAGTGGATTTCTACTTATTTTATTAAATATCATCTCCACCAAACAGGACAAGCTTGCATCTGTTATAGTTTTGGAGAAAAATGTGTTCATTTCATGTATGCGCGAAATGCCTTAAAAATGGCTTTAAAATGGATTTGGAGCATGGAGACGATTATCTCGGGATTGCAAGATAACCAAACAAAACTTTTAGTGGATTTCTACTTATTTTATTAAATATCATCTCCACCAAACAGGACAAGCTTGCATCTGTTATAGTTTTGGAGAAAAATGTGTTCATTTCATGTATGCGCGAAATGCCTTTAAAATGGCTTTAAAATGGATTTGGAGCATGGAGACGATTATCTCGGGATTGCAAGATAACCAAACAAAACTTTTAGTGGATTTCTACTTATTTTATTAAATATCATCTCCACCAAACAGGACAAGCTTGCATCTGTTATAGTTTTGGAGAAAAATGTGTTCATTTCATGTATGCGCGAAATGCCTTAAAAATGGCTTTAAAATGGATTTGGAGCATGGAGACGATTATCTCGGGATTGCAAGATAACCAAACAAAACTTTTAGTGGATTTCTACTTATTTTATTAAATATCATCTCCACCAAACAGGACAAGCTTGCATCTGTTATAGTTTTGGAGAAAAATGTGTTCATTTCATGTATGCGCGAAATGCCTTAAAAATGGCTTTAAAATGGATTTGGAGCATGGAGACGATTATCTCGGGATTGCAAGATAACCATACAAAACTTTTAGTGGATTTCTACTTATTTTATTAAATATCATCTCCACCAAACAGGACAAGCTTGCATGTGTTATAGTTTTGGAGAAAAATGTGTTCATTTCATGTATGCGCGAAATGCCTTAAAAATGGCTTTAAAATGGATTTGGAGCATGGAGACGATTATCTCGGGATTGCAAGATAACCAAACAAAACTTTTAGTGGATTTCTACTTATTTTATTAAATATCATCTCCACCAAACAGGACAAGCTTGCATCTGTTATAGTTTTGGAGAAAAATGTGTTCATTTCATGTATGCGCGAAATGCCTTAAAAATGGCTTTAAAATGGATTTGGAGCATGGAGACGATTATCTCGGGATTGCAAGATAACCAAACAAAACTTTTAGTGGATTTCTACTTATTTTATTAAATATCATCTCCACCAAACAGGACAAGCTTGCATCTGTTATAGTTTTGGAGAAAAATGTGTTCATTTCATGTATGCGCGAAATGCCTTAAAAATGGCTTTAAAATGGATTTGGAGCATGGAGACGAATATCTCGGGATTGCAAGATAACCAAACAAAACTTTTAGTGGATTTCTACTTATTTTATTAAATATCATCTCCACCAAACAGGACAAGCTTGCATCTGTTATAGTTTTGGAGAAAAATGTGTTCATTTCATGTATGCGCGAAATGCCTTAAAAATGGCTTTAAAATGGATTTGGAGCATGGAGACGATTATCTCGGGATTGCAAGATAACCAAACAAAACTTTTAGTGGATTTCTACTTATTTTATTAAATATCATCTCCACCAAACAGGACAAGCTTGCATCTGTTATAGTTTTGGAGAAAAATGTGTTCATTTCATGTATGCGCGAAATGCCTTAAAAATGGCTTTAAAATGGATTTGGAGCATGGAGACGATTATCTCGGGATTGCAAGATAACCAAACAAAACTTTTAGTGGATTTCTACTTATTTTATTAAATATCATCTCCACCAAACAGGACAAGCTTGCATCTGTTATAGTTTTGGAGAAAAATGTGTTCATTTCATGTATGCGCGAAATGCCTTAAAAACGGCTTTAAAATGGATTTGGAGCATGGAGACGATTATCTCGGGATTGCAATATAACCAAACAAAACTTTTAGTGGATTTCTACTTATTTTATTAAATATCATCTCCACCAAACAGGACAAGCTTGCATCTGTTATAGTTTTGGAGAAAAATGTGTTCATTTCATGTATGCGCGAAATGCCTTAAAAATGGCTTTAAGATGTATTTGGAGCATGGAGACGAATATCTCAGGATTGCAAGATAACCAAACAAAACTTTTAGTGGATTTCTACTTATTTTATTAAATATCATCTCCACCAAACAGGACAAGCTTGCATCTGTTATAGTTTTGGAGAAAAATGTGTTCATTTCATGTATGCGCGAAATGCCTTAAAAATGGCTTTAAGATGGATTTGGAGCATGGAGACGATTATCTCGGGATTGTAAGATAACCAAACAAAACTTTTAGTGGATTTCTACTTATTTTATTAAATATCATCTCCACCAAACAGGACAAGCTTGCATCTGTTATAGTTTTGGAGAAAAATGTGTTCATTTCATGTATGCGCGAAATGCCTTAAAAATGGCTTTAAAATGGATTTGGAGCATGGAGACGATTATCTCGGGATTGCAAGATAACCAAACAAAACTTTTAGTGGATTTCTACTTATTTTATTAAATATCATCTCCACCAAACAGGACAAGCTTGCATGTGTTATAGTTTTGGAGAAAAATGTGTTCATTTCATGTATGCGCAAAATGCCTTTGAAATGGCTTTAAAATGGATTTGGAGCATGGAGACGATTATCTCGGGATTGCAAGATAACCAAACAAAACTTTTAGTGGATTTCTACTTATTTTATTAAATATCATCTCCACCAAACAGGACAAGCTTGCATGTGTTATAGTTTTGGAGAAAAATGTGTTCATTTCATGTATGCGCAAAATGCCTTTGAAATGGCTTTAAAATGGATTTGGAGCATGGAGACGATTATCTCAGGATGGCAATATAAACAAACGAAACTTTTAGTAGATTTCTACTTATTTTATTAAATATTATCTCCACCAAACAGGACAAGCTTGCATCTGTTATAGTTTTGGAGAAAAATGTGTTCATTTCATGTATGCGCGAAATGCCTTAAAAAGGCTTTAAAATGGATTTGGAGCATGGAGACGATTATCTCGGGATTGCAAGATAACCAAACAAAACTTTTAGTGGATTTCTACTTATTTTATTAAATATCATCTCCACCAAACAGGACAAGCTTGCATCTGTTATAGTTTTGGAGAAAAATGTGTTCATTTCATGTATGCGCGAAATGCCTTAAAAATGGCTTTAAAATGGATTTGGAGCATGGAGACGATTATCTCGGGATTGCAAGATAACCAAACAAAACTTTTAGTGGATTTCTACTTATTTTATTAAATATCATCTCCACGAAACAGGACAAGCTTGCATGTGTTATAGTTTTGGAGAAAAATGTGTTCATTTCATGTATGCGCGAAATGCCTTAAAAACGGCTTTAAAATGGATTTGGAGCATGGAGACGATTATCTCGGGATTGCAATATAACCAAACAAAACTTTTAGTGGATTTCTACTTATTTTATTAAATATCATCTCCACCAAACAGGACAAGCTTGCATCTGTTATAGTTTTGGAGAAAAATGTGTTCATTTCATGTATGCGCGAAATGCCTTAAAAATGGCTTTAAGATGGATTTGGAGCATGGAGACGATTATCTCGGGATTGTAAGATAACCAAACAAAACTTTTAGTGGATTTCTACTTATTTTATTAAATATCATCTCCACCAAACAGGACAAGCTTGCATCTGTTATAGTTTTGGAGAAAAATGTGTTCATTTCATGTATGCGCGAAATGCCTTAAAAATGGCTTTAAAATGGATTTGGAGCATGGAGACGATTATCTCGGGATTGCAAGATAACCAAACAAAACTTTTAGAGGATTTCTACTTATTTTATTAAATATCATCTCCACCAAACAGGACAAGCTTGCATGTGTTATAGTTTTGGAGAAAAATGTGTTCATTTCATGTATGCGCAAAATGCCTTTGAAATGGCTTTAAAATGGATTTGGAGCATGGAGACGATTATCTCGGGATTGCAAGATAACCAAACAAAACTTTTAGTGGATTTCTACTTATTTTATTAAATATCATCTCCACCAAACAGGACAAGCTTGCATGTGTTATAGTTTTGGAGAAAAATGTGTTCATTTCATGTATGCGCAAAATGCCTTTGAAATGGCTTTAAAATGGATTTGGAGCATGGAGACGATTATCTCAGGATGGCAATATAAACAAACGAAACTTTTAGTAGATTTCTACTTATTTTATTAAATATTATCTCCACCAAACAGGACAAGCTTGCATCTGTTATAGTTTTGGAGAAAAATGTGTTCATTTCATGTATGCGCGAAATGCCTTAAAAAGGCTTTAAAATTATTTGGAGCATGGAGACGATTATCTCGGGATTGCAAGATAACCAAACAAAACTTTTAGTGGATTTCTACTTATTTTATTAAATATCATCTCCACCAAACAGGACAAGCTTGCATCTGTTATAGTTTTGGAGAAAAATGTGTTCATTTCATGTATGCGCGAAATGCCTTAAAAATGGCTTTAAAATGGATTTGGAGCATGGAGACGATTATCTCGGGATTGCAAGATAACCAAACAAAACTTTTAGTGGATTTCTACTTATTTTATTAAATATCATCTCCACGAAACAGGACAAGCTTGCATGTGTTATAGTTTTGGAAAAAAATGTGTTCATTTCATGTATGCGCGAAATGCCTTAAAAATGGCTTTAAAATGGATTTGGAGCATGGAGACGATTATCTCGGGATTGCAAGATAACCAAACAAAACTTTTAGTGGATTTCTACTTATTTTATTAAATATCATCTCCACCAAACAGGACAAGCTTGCATCTGTTATAGTTTTGGAGAAAAATGTGTTCATTTCATGTATGCGCGAAATGCCTTAAAAATGGCTTTAAAATGGATTTGGAGCATGGAGACGAATATCTCGGGATTGCAAGATAACCAAACAAAACTTTTAGTGGATTTCTACTTATTTTATTAAATATCATCTCCACCAAACAGGACAAGCTTGCATCTGTTATAGTTTTGGAGAAAAATGTGTTCATTTCATGTATGCGCGAAATGCCTTAAAAATGGCTTTAAAATGGATTTGGAGCATGGAGACGATTATCTCGGGATTGCAAGATAACCAAACAAAACTTTTAGTGGATTTCTACTTATTTTATTAAATATCATCTCCACCAAACAGGACAAGCTTGCATCTGTTATAGTTTTGGAGAAAAATGTGTTCATTTCATGTATGCGCGAAATGCCTTAAAAATGGCTTTAAAATGGATTTGGAGCATGGAGACGATTATCTCGGGATTGCAAGATAACCAAACAAAACTTTTAGTGGATTTCTACTTATTTTATTAAATATCATCTCCACCAAACAGGACAAGCTTGCATCTGTTATAGTTTTGGAGAAAAATGTGTTCATTTCATGTATGCGCGAAATGCCTTAAAAACGGCTTTAAAATGGATTTGGAGCATGGAGACGATTATCTCGGGATTGCAATATAACCAAACAAAACTTTTAGTGGATTTCTACTTATTTTATTAAATATCATCTCCACCAAACAGGACAAGCTTGCATCTGTTATAGTTTTGGAGAAAAATGTGTTCATTTCATGTATGCGCGAAATGCCTTAAAAATGGCTTTAAGATGTATTTGGAGCATGGAGACGAATATCTCAGGATTGCAAGATAACCAAACAAAACTTTTAGTGGATTTCTACTTATTTTATTAAATATCATCTCCACCAAACAGGACAAGCTTGCATCTGTTATAGTTTTGGAGAAAAATGTGTTCATTTCATGTATGCGCGAAATGCCTTAAAAATGGCTTTAAGATGGATTTGGAGCATGGAGACGATTATCTCGGGATTGTAAGATAACCAAACAAAACTTTTAGTGGATTTCTACTTATTTTATTAAATATCATCTCCACCAAACAGGACAAGCTTGCATCTGTTATAGTTTTGGAGAAAAATGTGTTCATTTCATGTATGCGCGAAATGCCTTAAAAATGGCTTTAAAATGGATTTGGAGCATGGAGACGATTATCTCGGGATTGCAAGATAACCAAACAAAACTTTTAGTGGATTTCTACTTATTTTATTAAATATCATCTCCACCAAACAGGACAAGCTTGCATGTGTTATAGTTTTGGAGAAAAATGTGTTCATTTCATGTATGCGCAAAATGCCTTTGAAATGGCTTTAAAATGGATTTGGAGCATGGAGACGATTATCTCGGGATTGCAAGATAACCAAACAAAACTTTTAGTGGATTTCTACTTATTTTATTAAATATCATCTCCACCAAACAGGACAAGCTTGCATGTGTTATAGTTTTGGAGAAAAATGTGTTCATTTCATGTATGCGCAAAATGCCTTTGAAATGGCTTTAAAATGGATTTGGAGCATGGAGACGATTATCTCAGGATGGCAATATAAACAAACGAAACTTTTAGTAGATTTCTACTTATTTTATTAAATATTATCTCCACCAAACAGGACAAGCTTGCATCTGTTATAGTTTTGGAGAAAAATGTGTTCATTTCATGTATGCGCGAAATGCCTTAAAAAGGCTTTAAAATGGATTTGGAGCATGGAGACGATTATCTCGGGATTGCAAGATAACCAAACAAAACTTTTAGTGGATTTCTACTTATTTTATTAAATATCATCTCCACCAAACAGGACAAGCTTGCATCTGTTATAGTTTTGGAGAAAAATGTGTTCATTTCATGTATGCGCGAAATGCCTTAAAAATGGCTTTAAAATGGATTTGGAGCATGGAGACGATTATCTCGGGATTGCAAGATAACCAAACAAAACTTTTAGTGGATTTCTACTTATTTTATTAAATATCATCTCCACGAAACAGGACAAGCTTGCATGTGTTATAGTTTTGGAGAAAAATGTGTTCATTTCATGTATGCGCGAAATGCCTTAAAAACGGCTTTAAAATGGATTTGGAGCATGGAGACGATTATCTCGGGATTGCAATATAACCAAACAAAACTTTTAGTGGATTTCTACTTATTTTATTAAATATCATCTCCACCAAACAGGACAAGCTTGCATCTGTTATAGTTTTGGAGAAAAATGTGTTCATTTCATGTATGCGCGAAATGCCTTAAAAATGGCTTTAAGATGGATTTGGAGCATGGAGACGATTATCTCGGGATTGTAAGATAACCAAACAAAACTTTTAGTGGATTTCTACTTATTTTATTAAATATCATCTCCACCAAACAGGACAAGCTTGCATCTGTTATAGTTTTGGAGAAAAATGTGTTCATTTCATGTATGCGCGAAATGCCTTAAAAATGGCTTTAAAATGGATTTGGAGCATGGAGACGATTATCTCGGGATTGCAAGATAACCAAACAAAACTTTTAGTGGATTTCTACTTATTTTATTAAATATCATCTCCACCAAACAGGACAAGCTTGCATGTGTTATAGTTTTGGAGAAAAATGTGTTCATTTCATGTATGCGCAAAATGCCTTTGAAATGGCTTTAAAATGGATTTGGAGCATGGAGACGATTATCTCGGGATTGCAAGATAACCAAACAAAACTTTTAGTGGATTTCTACTTATTTTATTAAATATCATCTCCACCAAACAGGACAAGCTTGCATGTGTTATAGTTTTGGAGAAAAATGTGTTCATTTCATGTATGCGCAAAATGCCTTTGAAATGGCTTTAAAATGGATTTGGAGCATGGAGACGATTATCTCAGGATGGCAATATAAACAAACGAAACTTTTAGTAGATTTCTACTTATTTTATTAAATATTATCTCCACCAAACAGGACAAGCTTGCATCTGTTATAGTTTTGGAGAAAAATGTGTTCATTTCATGTATGCGCGAAATGCCTTAAAAAGGCTTTAAAATGGATTTGGAGCATGGAGACGATTATCTCGGGATTGCAAGATAACCAAACAAAACTTTTAGTGGATTTCTACTTATTTTATTAAATATCATCTCCACCAAACAGGACAAGCTTGCATCTGTTATAGTTTTGGAGAAAAATGTGTTCATTTCATGTATGCGCGAAATGCCTTAAAAATGGCTTTAAAATGGATTTGGAGCATGGAGACGATTATCTCGGGATTGCAAGATAACCAAACAAAACTTTTAGTGGATTTCTACTTATTTTATTAAATATCATCTCCACGAAACAGGACAAGCTTGCATGTGTTATAGTTTTGGAAAAAAATGTGTTCATTTCATGTATGCGCGAAATGCCTTAAAAATGGCTTTAAAATGGATTTGGAGCATGGAGACGATTATCTCGGGATTGCAAGATAACCAAACAAAACTTTTAGTGGATTTCTACTTATTTTATTAAATATCATCTCCACCAAACAGGACAAGCTTGCATCTGTTATAGTTTTGGAGAAAAATGTGTTCATTTCATGTATGCGCGAAATGCCTTAAAAATGGCTTTAAAATGGATTTGGAGCATGGAGACGATTATCTCGGGATTGCAAGATAACCAAACAAAACTTTTAGTGGATTTCTACTTATTTTATTAAATATCATCTCCACCAAACAGGACAAGCTTGCATCTGTTATAGTTTTGGAGAAAAATGTGTTCATTTCATGTATGCGCGAAATGCCTTAAAAATGGCTTTAAAATGGATTTGGAGCATGGAGACGATTATCTCGGGATTGCAAGATAACCAAACAAAACTTTTAGTGGATTTCTACTTATTTTATTAAATATCATCTCCACCAAACAGGACAAGCTTGCATGTGTTATAGTTTTGGAGAAAAATGTGTTCATTTCATGTATGCGCAAAATGCCTTTGAAATGGCTTTAAAATGGATTTGGAGCATGGAGACGATTATCTCAGGATGGCAATATAAACAAACGAAACTTTTAGTAGATTTCTACTTATTTTATTAAATATCATCTCCACCAAACAGGACAAGCTTGCATCTGTTATAGTTTTGGAGAAAAATGTGTTCATTTCATGTATGCGCGAAATGCCTTAAAAATGGCTTTAAAATGGATTTGGAGCATGGAGACGATTATCTCGGGATTGCAAGATAACCACACAAAACTTTTAGTGGATTTCTACTTATTTTATTAAATATCATCTCCACCAAACAGGACAAGCTTGCATCTGTTATAGTTTTGGAGAAAAATGTGTTCATTTCATGTATGCGCGAAATGCCTTAAAAATGGCTTTAAAATGGATTTGGAGCATGGAGACGATTATCTCGGGATTGCAAGATAACCAAACAAAACTTTTAGTGGATTTCTACTTATTTTATTAAATATCATCTCCACCAAACAGGACAAGCTTGCATCTGTTATAGTTTTGGAGAAAAATGTGTTCATTTCATGTATGCGCGAAATGCCTTAAAAATGGCTTTAAAATGGATTTGGAGCATGGAGACGATTATCTCGGGATTGCAAGATAACCAAACAAAACTTTTAGTGGATTTCTACTTATTTTATTAAATATCATCTCCACCAAACAGGACAAGCTTGCATCTGTTATAGTTTTGGAGAAAAATGTGTTCATTTCATGTATGCGCGAAATGCCTTAAAAACGGCTTTAAAATGGATTTGGAGCATGGAGACGATTATCTCGGGATTGCAATATAACCAAACAAAACTTTTAGTGGATTTCTACTTATTTTATTAAATATCATCTCCACCAAACAGGACAAGCTTGCATCTGTTATAGTTTTGGAGAAAAATGTGTTCATTTCATGTATGCGCGAAATGCCTTAAAAACGGCTTTAAGATGGATTTGGAGCATGGAGACGATTATCTCGGGATTGCAAGATAACCAAACAAAACTTTTAGTGGATTTCTACTTATTTTATTAAATATCATCTCCACCAAACAGGACAAGCTTGCATCTGTTATAGTTTTGGAGAAAAATGTGTTCATTTCATGTATGCGCGAAATGCCTTAAAAATGGCTTTAAAATGGATTTGGAGCATGGAGACGATTATCTCGGGATTGTAAGATAACCAAACAAAACTTTTAGTGGATTTCTACTTATTTTATTAAATATCATCTCCACCAAACAGGACAAGCTTGCATCTGTTATAGTTTTGGAGAAAAATGTGTTCATTTCATGTATGCGCGAAATGCCTTAAAAATGGCTTTAAAATGGATTTGGAGCATGGAGACGATTATCTCGGGATTGCAAGATAACCAAACAAAACTTTTAGTGGATTTCTACTTATTTTATTAAATATCATCTCCACCAAACAGGACAAGCTTGCATGTGTTATAGTTTTGGAGAAAAATGTGTTCATTTCATGTATGCGCAAAATGCCTTTGAAATGGCTTTAAAATGGATTTGGAGCATGGAGACGATTATCTCGGGATTGCAAGATAACCAAACAAAACTTTTAGTGGATTTCTACTTATTTTATTAAATATCATCTCCACCAAACAGGACAAGCTTGCATGTGTTATAGTTTTGGAGAAAAATGTGTTCATTTCATGTATGCGCAAAATGCCTTTGAAATGGCTTTAAAATGGATTTGGAGCATGGAGACGATTATCTCAGGATGGCAATATAAACAAACGAAACTTTTAGTAGATTTCTACTTATTTTATTTAATATTATCTCCACCAAACAGGACAAGCTTGCATCTGTTATAGTTTTGGAGAAAAATGTGTTCATTTCATGTATGCGCGAAATGCCTTAAAAATGGCTTTAAAATGGATTTGGAGCATGGAGACGATTATCTCGGGATTGCAAGATAACCAAACAAAACTTTTAGTGGATTTCTACTTATTTTATTAAATATCATCTCCACGAAACAGGACAAGCTTGCATGTGTTATAGTTTTGGAGAAAAATGTGTTCATTTCATGTATGCGCGAAATGCCTTAAAAATGGCTTTAAAATGGATTTGGAGCATGGAGACGATTATCTCGGGATTGCAAGATAACCAAACAAAACTTTTAGTGGATTTCTACTTATTTTATTAAATATCATCTCCACCAAACAGGACAAGCTTGCATCTGTTATAGTTTTGGAGAAAAATGTGTTCATTTCATGTATGCGCGAAATGCCTTAAAAATGGCTTTAAAATGGATTTGGAGCATGGAGACGATTATCTCGGGATTGCAAGATAACCAAACAAAACTTTTAGTGGATTTCTACTTATTTTATTAAATATCATCTCCACCAAACAGGACAAGCTTGCATGTGTTATAGTTTTGGAGAAAAATGTGTTCATTTCATGTATGCGCAAAATGCTTTTGAAATGGCTTTAAAATGGATTTGGAGCATGGAGACGATTATCTCAGGATGGCAATATAAACAAACGAAACTTTTAGTAGATTTCTACTTATTTTATTAAATATTATCTCCACCAAACAGGACAAGCTTGCATCTGTTATAGTTTTGGAGAAAAATGTGTTCATTTCATGTATGCGCGAAATGCCTTAAAAATGGCTTTAAAATGGATTTGGAGCATGGAGACGATTATCTCGGGATTGCAAGATAACCAAACAAAACTTTTAGTGGATTTCTACTTATTTTATTAAATATCATCTCCACCAAACAGGACAAGCTTGCATCTGTTATAGTTTTGGAGAAAAATGTGTTCATTTCATGTATGCGCGAAATGCCTTAAAAATGGCTTTAAAATGGATTTGGAGCATGGAGACGATTATCTCGGGATTGCAAGATAACCAAACAAAACTTTTAGTGGATTTCTACTTATTTTATTAAATATCATCTCCACCAAACAGGACAAGCTTGCATGTGTTATAGTTTTGGAGAAAAATGTGTTCATTTCATGTATGCGCAAAATGCCTTTGAAATGGCTTTAAAATGGATTTGGAGCATGGAGACGATTATCTCAGGATGGCAATATAAACAAACGAAACTTTTAGTAGATTTCTACTTATTTTATTAAATATTATCTCCACCAAACAGGACAAGCTTGCATCTGTTATAGTTTTGGAGAAAAATGTGTTCATTTCATGTATGCGCGAAATGCCTTAAAAATGGCTTTAAAATGGATTTGGAGCATGGAGACGATTATCTCGGGATTGCAAGATAACCAAACAAAACTTTTAGTGGATTTCTACTTATTTTATTAAATATCATCTCCACCAAACAGGACAAGCTTGCATCTGTTATAGTTTTGGAGAAAAATGTGTTCATTTCATGTATGCGCGAAATGCCTTAAAAATGGCTTTAAAATGGATTTGGAGCATGGAGACGATTATCTCGGGATTGCAAGATAACCAAACAAAACTTTTAGTGGATTTCTACTTATTTTATTAAATATCATCTCCACCAAACAGGACAAGCTTGCATCTGTTATAGTTTTGGAGAAAAATGTGTTCATTTCATGTATGCGCGAAATGCCTTAAAAATGGCTTTAAAATGGATTTGGAGCATGGAGACGATTATCTCGGGATTGCAATATAACCAAACAAAACTTTTAGTGGATTTCTACTTATTTTATTAAATATCATCTCCACCAAACAGGACAAGCTTGCATCTGTTATAGTTTTGGAGAAAAATGTGTTCATTTCATGTATGCGCGAAATGCCTTAAAAATGGCTTTAAAATGGATTTGGAGCATGGAGACGATTATCTCGGGATTGCAAGATAACCAAACAAAACTTTTAGTGGATTTCTACTTATTTTATTAAATATCATCTCCACCAAACAGGACAAGCTTGCATCTGTTATAGTTTTGGAGAAAAATGTGTTCATTTCATGTATGCGCGAAATGCCTTAAAAATGGCTTTAAAATGGATTTGGAGCATGGAGACGATTATCTCGGGATTGCAAGATAACCAAACAAAACTTTTAGTGGATTTCTACTTATTTTATTAAATATCATCTCCACCAAACAGGACAAGCTTGCATCTGTTATAGTTTTGGAGAAAAATGTGTTCATTTCATGTATGCGCGAAATGCCTTAAAAATGGCTTTAAAATGGATTTGGAGCATGGAGACGATTATCTCGGGATTGCAAGATAACCAAACAAAACTTTTAGTGGATTTCTACTTATTTTATTAAATATCATCTCCACCAAACAGGACATGCTTGCATGTGTTATAGTTTTGGAGAAAAATGTGTTCATTTCATGTATGCGCAAAATGCCTTTGAAATGGCTTTAAAATGGATTTGGAGCATGGAGACGATTATCTCGGGATTGCAAGATAACCAAACAAAACTTTTAGTGGATTTCTACTTATTTTATTAAATATCATCTCCACCAAACAGGACAAGCTTGCATCTGTTATAGTTTTGGAGAAAAATGTGTTCATTTCATGTATGCGCGAAATGCCTTAAAAATGGCTTTAAAATGGATTTGGAGCATGGAGACGATTATCTCGGGATTGCAAGATAACCAAACAAAACTTTTAGTGGATTTCTACTTATTTTATTAAATATCATCTCCACCAAACAGGACAAGCTTGCATCTGTTATAGTTTTGGAGAAAAATGTGTTCATTTCATGTATGCGCAAAATGCCTTTGAAATGGCTTTAAAATGGATTTGGAGCATGGAGACGATTATCTCAGGATGGCAATATAAACAAACGAAACTTTTAGTAGATTTCTACGTATTTTATTAAATATTATCTCCACCAAACAGGACAAGCTTGCATCTGTTATAGTTTTGGAGAAAAATGTGTTCATTTCATGTATGCGCGAAATGCCTTAAAAATGGCTTTAAAATGGATTTGGAGCATGGAGACGATTATCTCGGGATTGCAAGATAACCAAACAAAACTTTTAGTGGATTTCTACTTATTTTATTAAATATCATCTCCACCAAACAGGACAAGCTTGCATCTGTTATAGTTTTGGAGAAAAATGTATTCATTTCATGTATGCGCGAAATGCCTGAAAAATGGCTTTAAAATGGATTTGGAGCATGGAGACGATTATCTCGGGATTGCAAGATAACCAAACAAAACTTTTAGTGGATTTCTACTTATTTTATTAAATATCATCTCCACCAAACAGGACAAGCTTGCATCTGTTATAGTTTTGGAGAAAAATGTGTTCATTTCATGTATGCGCGAAATGCCTTAAAAATGGCTTTAAAATGGATTTGGAGCATGGAGACGATTATCTCGGGATTGCAAGATAACCAAACAAAACTTTTAGTGGATTTCTACTTATTTTATTAAATATCATCTCCACCAAACAGGACAAGCTTGCATCTGTTATAGTTTTGGAGAAAAATGTGTTCATTTCATGTATGCGCGAAATGCCTTAAAAATGGCTTTAAAATGGATTTGGAGCATGGAGACGATTATCTCGGGATTGCAAGATAACCAAACAAAACTTTTAGTGGATTTCTACTTATTTTATTAAATATCATCTCCACCAAACAGGACAAGCTTGCATCTGTTATAGTTTTGGAGAAAAATGTGTTCATTTCATGTATGCGCGAAATGCCTTAAAAATGGCTTTAAAATGGATTTGGAGCATGGAGACGATTATCTCGGGATTGCAATATAACCAAACAAAACTTTTAGTGAATTTCTACTTATTTTATTAAATATCATCTCCACCAAACAGGACAAGCTTGCATCTGTTATAGTTTTGGAGAAAAATGTGTTCATTTCATGTATGCGCGAAATGCCTTAAAAATGGCTTTAAAATGGATTTGGAGCATGGAGACGATTATCTCGGGATTGTAAGATAACCAAACAAAACTTTTAGTGGATTTCTACTTATTTTATTAAATATCATCTCCACCAAACAGGACAAGCTTGCATCTGTTATAGTTTTGGAGAAAAATGTGTTCATTTCATGTATGCGCGAAATGCCTTAAAAATGGCTTTAAAATGGATTTGGAGCATGGAGACGATTATCTCGGGATTGCAAGATAACCAAACAAAACGTTTAGTGGATTTCTACTTATTTTATTAAATATCATCTCCACCAAACAGGACAAGCTTGCATCTGTTATAGTTTTGGAGAAAAATGTGTTCATTTCATGTATGCGCGAAATGCCTTAAAAATGGCTTTAAAATGGATTTGGAGCATGGAGACGATTATCTCGGGATTGCAAGATAACCAAACAAAACTTTTAGTGGATTTCTACTTATTTTATTAAATATCATCTCCACCAAACAGGACAAGCTTGCATCTGTTATAGTTTTGGAGAAAAATGTGTTCATTTCATGTATGCGCGAAATGCCTTAAAAATGGCTTTAAAATGGATTTGGAGCATGGAGACGATTATCTCGGGATTGCAAGATAACCAAACAAAACTTTTAGTGGATTTCTACTTATTTTATTAAATATCATCTCCACCAAACAGGACAAGCTTGCATGTGTTATAGTTTTGGAGAAAAATGTGTTCATTTCATGTATGCGCAAAATGCCTTTGAAATGGCTTTAAAATGGATTTGGAGCATGGAGACGATTATCTCGGGATTGCAAGATAACCAAACAAAACTTTTAGTGGATTTCTACTTATTTTATTAAATATCATCTCCACCAAACAGGACAAGCTTGCATCTGTTATAGTTTTGGAGAAAAATGTGTTCATTTCATGTATGCGCGAAATGCCTTAAAAATGGCTTTAAAATGGATTTGGAGCATGGAGACGATTATCTCGGGATTGCAAGATAACCAAACAAAACTTTTAGTGGATTTCTACTTATTTTATTAAATATCATCTCCACCAAACAGGACAAGCTTGCATCTGTTATAGTTTTGGAGAAAAATGTGTTCATTTCATGTATGCGCGAAATGCCTTAAAAATGGCTTTAAAATGGATTTGGAGCATGGAGACGATTATCTCGGGATTGCAAGATAACCAAACAAAACTTTTAGTGGATTTCTACTTATTTTATTAAATATCATCTCCACCAAACAGGACAAGCTTGCATCTGTTATAGTTTTGGAGAAAAATGTGTTCATTTCATGTATGCGCGAAATGCCTTAAAAATGGCTTTAAAATGGATTTGGAGCATGGAGACGATTATCTCGGGATTGCAAGATAACCAAACAAAACTTTTAGTGGATTTCTACTTATTTTATTAAATATCATCTCCACCAAACAGGACAAGCTTGCATGTGTTATAGTTTTGGAGAAAAATGTGTTCATTTCATGTATGCGCAAAATGCCTTTGAAATGGCTTTAAAATGGATTTGGAGCATGGAGACGATTATCTCAGGATGGCAATATAAACAAACGAAACTTTTAGTAGATTTCTACTTATTTTATTAAATATTATCTCCACCAAACAGGTCAAGCTTGCATCTGTTATAGTTTTGGAGAAAAATGTGTTCATTTCATGTATGCGCGAAATGCCTTAAAAATGGCTTTAAAATGGATTTGGAGCATGGAGACGATTATCTCGGGATTGCAAGATAACCAAACAAAACTTTTAGTGGATTTCTACTTATTTTATTAAATATCATCTCCACCAAACAGGACAAGCTTGCATCTGTTATAGTTTTGGAGAAAAATGTGTTCATTTCATGTATGCGCGAAATGCCTTAAAAATGGCTTTAAAATGGATTTGGAGCATGGAGACGACTATCTCGGGATTGCAAGATAACCAAACAAAACTTTTAGTGGATTTCTACTTATTTTATTAAATATCATCTCCACCAAACAGGACAAGCTTGCATGTGTTATAGTTTTGGAGAAAAATGTGTTCATTTCATGTATGCGCAAAATGCCTTTAAAATGGCTTTAAAATGGATTTGGAGCATGGAGACGATTATCTCAGGATGGCAATATAAACAAACGAAACTTTTAGTAGATTTCTACTTATTTTATTAAATATTATCTCCACCAAACAGGACAAGCTTGCATCTGTTATAGTTTTGGAGAAAAATGTGTTCATTTCATGTATGCGCGAAATGCCTTAAAAATGGCTTTAAAATGGATTTGGAGCATGGAGACGATTATCTCGGGATTGCAAGATAACCAAACAAAACTTTTAGTGGATTTCTACTTATTTTATTAAATATCATCTCCACCAAACAGGACAAGCTTGCATCTGTTATAGTTTTGGAGAAAAATGTGTTCATTTCATGTATGCGCAAAATGCCTTAAAAATGGCTTTAAAATGGATTTGGAGCATGGAGACGATTATCTCGGGATTGCAAGATAACCAAACAAAACTTTTAGTGGATTTCTACTTATTTTATTAAATATCATCTCCACCAAACAGGACAAGCTTGCATGTGTTATAGTTTTGGAGAAAAATGTGTTCATTTCATGTATGCGCAAAATGCCTTTGAAATGGCTTTAAAATGGATTTGGATCATGGAGACGATTATCTCAGGATGGCAATATAAACAAACGAAACTTTTAGTAGATTTCTACTTATTTTATTAAATATTATCTCCACCAAACAGGACAAGCTTGCATCTGTTATAGTTTTGGAGAAAAATGTGTTCATTTCATGTATGCGCGAAATGCCTTAAAAATGGCTTTAAAATGGATTTGGAGCATGGAGACGATTATCTCGGGATTGCAAGATAACCAAACAAAACTTTTAGTGGATTTCTACTTATTTTATTAAATATCATCTCCACCAAACAGGACAAGCTTGCATCTGTTATAGTTTTGGAGAAAAATGTGTTCATTTCATGTATGCGCGAAATGCCTTAAAAATGGCTTTAAAATGGATTTGGAGCATGGAGACGATTATCTCGGGATTGCAAGATAACCAAACAAAACTTTTAGTGGATTTCTACTTATTTTATTAAATATCATCTCCACCAAACAGGACAAGCTTGCATCTGTTATAGTTTTGGAGAAAAATGTGTTCATTTCATGTATGCGCGAAATGCCTTAAAAATGGCTTTAAAATGGATTTGGAGCATGGAGACGATTATCTCGGGATTGCAAGATAACCAAACAAAACTTTTAGTGGATTTCTACTTATTTTATTAAATATCATCTCCACCAAACAGGACAAGCTTGCATGTGTTATAGTTTTGGAGAAAAATGTGTTCATTTCATGTATGCGCAAAATGCCTTTGAAATGGCTTTAAAATGGATTTGGAGCATGGAGACGATTATCTCAGGATGGCAATATAAACAAACGAAACTTTTAGTAGATTTCTACTTATTTTATTAAATATTATCTCCACCAAACAGGACAAGCTTGCATCTGTTATAGTTTTGGAGAAAAATGTGTTCATTTCATGTATGCGCGAAATGCCTTAAAAATGGCTTTAAAATGGATTTGGAGCATGGAGACGATTATCTCGGGATTGCAAGATAACCAAACAAAACTTTTAGTGGATTTCTACTTATTTTATTAAATATCATCTCCACCAAACAGGACAAGCTTGCATGTGTTATAGTTTTGGAGAAAAATGTGTTCATTTCATGTATGCGCAAAATGCCTTTGAAATGGCTTTAAAATGGATTTGGAGCATGGAGACGATTATCTCGGGATTGCAAGATAACCAAACAAAACTTTTAGTGGATTTCTACTTATTTTATTAAATATCATCTCCACCAAACAGGACAAGCTTGCATCTGTTATAGTTTTGGAGAAAAATGTGTTCATTTCATGTATGCGCGAAATGCCTTAAAAATGGCTTTAAAATGGATTTGGAGCATGGAGACGATTATCTCGGGATTGCAAGATAACCAAACAAAACTTTTAGTGGATTTCTACTTATTTTATTAAATATCATCTCCACCAAACAGGACAAGCTTGCATCTGTTATAGTTTTGGAGAAAAATGTGTTCATTTCATGTATGCGCGAAATGCCTTAAAAATGACTTTAAAATGGATTTGGAGCATGGAGACGATTATCTCGGGATTGCAAGATAACCAAACAAAACTTTTAGTGGATTTCTACTTATTTTATTAAATATCATCTCCACCAAACAGGACAAGCTTGCATCTGTTATAGTTTTGGAGAAAAATGTGTTCATTTCATGTATGCGCGAAATGCCTTAAAAATGGCTTTAAAATGGATTTGGAGCATGGAGACGATTATCTCGGGATTGCAAGATAACCAAACAAAACTTTTAGTGGATTTCTACTTATTTTATTAAATATCATCTCCACCAAACAGGACAAGCTTGCATCTGTTATAGTTTTGGAGAAAAATGTGTTCATTTCATGTATGCGCGAAATGCCTTAAAAATGGCTTTAAAATGGATTTGGAGCATGGAGACGATTATCTCGGGATTGCAAGATAACCAAACAAAACTTTTAGTGGATTTCTACTTATTTTATTAAATATCATCTCCACCAAACAGGACAAGCTTGCATGTGTTATAGTTTTGGAGAAAAATGTGTTCATTTCATGTATGCGCAAAATGCCTTTGAAATGGCTTTAAAATGGATTTGGAGCATGGAGACGATTATCTCGGGATTGCAAGATAACCAAACAAAACTTTTAGTGGATTTCTACTTATTTTATTAAATATCATCTCCACCAAACAGGACAAGCTTGCATCTGTTATAGTTTTGGAGAAAAATGTGTTCATTTCATGTATGCGCGAAATGCCTTAAAAATGGCTTTAAAATGGATTTGGAGCATGGAGACGATTATCTCGGGATTGCAAGATAACCAAACAAAACTTTTAGTGGATTTCTACTTATTTTATTAAATATCATCTCCACCAAACAGGACAAGCTTGCATCTGTTATAGTTTTGGAGAAAAATGTGTTCATTTCATGTATGCGCGAAATGCCTTAAAAATGGCTTTAAAATGGATTTGGAGCATGGAGACGATTATCTCGGGATTGCAAGATAACCAAACAAAACTTTTAGTGGATTTCTACTTATTTTATTAAATATCATCTCCACCAAACAGGACAAGCTTGCATCTGTTATAGTTTTGGAGAAAAATGTGTCCATTTCATGTATGCGCGAAATGCCTTAAAAATGGCTTTAAAATGGATTTGGAGCATGGAGACGTTTATCTCGGGATTGCAAGATAACCAAACAAAACTTTTAGTGGATTTCTACTTATTTTATTAAATATCATCTCCACCAAACAGGACAAGCTTGCATGTGTTATAGTTTTGGAGAAAAATGTGTTCATTTCATGTATGCGCAAAATGCCTTTGAAATGGCTTTAAAATGGATTTGGAGCATGGAGACGATTATCTCAGGATGGCAATATAAACAAACGAAACTTTTAGTAGATTTCTACTTATTTTATTAAATATTATCTCCACCAAACAGGACAAGCTTGCATCTGTTATAGTTTTGGAGAAAAATGTGTTCATTTCATGTATGCGCGAAATGCCTTAAAAATGGCTTTAAAATGGATTTGGAGCATGGAGACGATTATCTCGGGATTGCAAGATAACCAAACAAAACTTTTAGTGGATTTCTACTTATTTTATTAAATATCATCTCCACCAAACAGGACAAGCTTGCATCTGTTATAGTTTTGGAGAAAAATGTGTTCATTTCATGTATGCGCGAAATGCCTTAAAAATGGCTTTAAAATGGATTTGGAGCATGGAGACGATTATCTCGGGATTGCAAGATAACCAAACAAAACTTTTAGTGGATTTCTACTTATTTTATTAAATATCATCTCCACCAAACAGGACAAGCTTGCATGTGTTATAGTTTTGGAGAAAAATGTGTTCATTTCATGTATGCGCAAAATGCCTTTGAAATGGCTTTAAAATGGATTTGGAGCATGGAGACGATTATCTCAGGATGGCAATATAAACAAACGAAACTTTTAGTAGATTTCTACTTATTTTATTAAATATTATCTCCACCAAACAGGACAAGCTTGCATCTGTTATAGTTTTGGAGAAAAATGTGTTCATTTCATGTATGCGCGAAATGCCTTAAAAATGGCTTTAAAATGGATTTGGAGCATGGAGACGATTATCTCTGGATTGCAAGATAACCAAACAAAACTTTTAGTGGATTTCTACTTATTTTATTAAATATCATCTCCACCAGACAGGACAAGCTTGCATTTGTTATAGTTTTGGAGAAAAATGTGTTCATTTCATGTATGCGCGAAATGCCTTAAAAATGGCTTTAAAATGGATTTGGAGCATGGAGACGATTATCTCGGGATTGCAAGATAACCAAACAAAACTTTTAGTGGATTTCTACTTATTTTATTAAATATCATCTCCACCAAACAGGACAAGCTTGCATCTGTTATAGTTTTGGAGAAAAATGTGTTCATTTCATGTATGCGCGAAATGCCTTAAAAATGGCTTTAAAATGGATTTGGAGCATGGAGACGATTATCTCGGAATTGCAAGATAACCAAACAAAACTTTTAGTGGATTTCTACTTATTTTATTAAATATCATCTCCACCAAACAGGACAAGCTTGCATCTGTTATAGTTTTGGAGAAAAATGTGTTCATTTCATGTATGCGCGAAATGCCTTAAAAATGGCTTTAAAATGGATTTGGAGCATGGAGACGATTATCTCGGGATTGCAATATAACCAAACAAAACTTTTAGTGGATTTCTACTTATTTTATTAAATATCATCTCCACCAAACAGGACAAGCTTGCATCTGTTATAGTTTTGGAGAAAAATGTGTTCATTTCATGTATGCGCGAAATGCCTTAAAAATGGCTTTAAAATGGATTTGGAGCATGGAGACGATTATCTCGGGATTGCAAGATAACCAAACAAAACTTTTAGTGGATTTCTACTTATTTTATTAAATATCATCTCCACCAAACAGGACAAGCTTGCATCTGTTATAGTTTTGGAGAAAAATGTGTTCATTTCATGTATGCGCGAAATGCCTTAAAAATGGCTTTAAAATGGATTTGGAGCATGGAGACGATTATCTCGGGATTGCAAGATAACCAAACAAAACTTTTAGTGGATTTCTACTTATTTTATTAAATATCATCTCCACCAAACAGGACAAGCTTGCATCTGTTATAGTTTTGGAGAAAAATGTGTTCATTTCATGTATGCGCGAAATGCCTTAAAAATGGCTTTAAAATGGATTTGGAGCATGGAGACGATTATCTCGGGATTGCAAGATAACCAAACAAAACTTTTAGTGGATTTCTACTTATTTTATTAAATATCATCTCCACCAAACAGGACAAGCTTGCATGTGTTATAGTTTTGGAGAAAAATGTGTTCATTTCATGTATGCGCAAAATGCCTTTGAAATGGCTTTAAAATGGATTTGGAGCATGGAGACGATTATCTCGGGATTGCAAGATAACCAAACAAAACTTTTAGTGGATTTCTACTTATTTTATTAAATATCATCTCCACCAAACAGGACAAGCTTGCATCTGTTATAGTTTTGGAGAAAAATGTGTTCATTTCATGTATGCGCGAAATGCCTTAAAAATGGCTTTAAAATGGATTTGGAGCATGGAGACGATTATCTCGGGATTGCAAGATAATCAAACAAAACATTTAGTGGATTTCTACTTATTTTATTAAATATCATCTCCACCAAACAGGACAAGCTTGCATCTGTTATAGTTTTGGAGAAAAATGTGTTCATTTCATGTATGCGCGAAATGCCTTAAAAATGGCTTTAAAATGGATTTGGAGCATGGAGACGATTATCTCGGGATTGCAAGATAACCAAACAAAACTTTTAGTGGATTTCTACTTATTTTATTAAATATCATCTCCACCAAACAGGACAAGCTTGCATGTGTTATAGTTTTGGAGAAAAATCTGTTCATTTCATGTATGCGCAAAATGCCTTTGAAATGGCTTTAAAATGGATTTGGAGCATGGAGACGATTATCTCAGGATGGCAATATAAACAAACGAAACTTTTAGTAGATTTCTACTTATTTTATTAAATATTATCTCCACCAAACAGGACAAGCTTGCATCTGTTATAGTTTTGGAGAAAAATGTGTTCATTTCATGTATGCGCGAAATGCCTTAAAAATGACTTTAAAATGGATTTGGAGCATGGAGACGATTATCTCGGGATTGCAAGATAACCAAACAAAACTTTTAGTGGATTTCTACTTATTTTATTAAATATCATCTCCACCAAACAGGACAAGCTTGCATCTGTTATAGTTTTGGAGAAAAATGTGTTCATTTCATGTATGCGCGAAATGCCTTAAAAATGGCTTTAAAATGGATTTGGAGCATGGAGACGATTATCTCGGGATTGCAAGATAACCAAACAAAACTTTTAGTGGATTTCTACTTATTTTATTAAATATCATCTCCACCAAACAGGACAAGCTTGCATCTGTTATAGTTTTGGAGAAAAATGTGTTCATTTCATGTATGCGCGAAATGCCTTAAAAATGGCTTTAAAATGGATTTGGAGCATGGAGACGATTATCTCGGGATTGCAAGATAACCAAACAAAACTTTTAGTGGATTTCTACTTATTTTATTAAATATCATCTCCACCAAACAGGACAAGCTTGCATGTGTTATAGTTTTGGAGAAAAATGTGTTCATTTCATGTATGCGCAAAATGCCTTTGAAATGGCTTTAAAATGGATTTGGAGCATGGAGACGATTATCTCAGGATGGCAATATAAACAAACGAAACTTTTAGTAGATTTCTACTTATTTTATTAAATATTATCTCCACCAAACAGGACAAGCTTGCATCTGTTATAGTTTTGGAGAAAAATGTGTTCATTTCATGTATGCGCGAAATGCCTTAAAAATGGCTTTAAAATGGATTTGGAGCATGGAGACGATTATCTCGGGATTGCAAGATAACCAAACAAAACTTTTAGTGGATTTCTACTTATTTTATTAAATATCATCTCCACCAAACAGGACAAGCTTGCATGTGTTATAGTTTTGGAGAAAAATGTGTTCATTTCATGTATGCGCAAAATGCCTTTGAAATGGCTTTAAAATGGATTTGGAGCATGGAGACGATTATCTCGGGATTGCAAGATAACCAAACAAAACTTTTAGTGGATTTCTACTTATTTTATTAAATATCATCTCCACCAAACAGGACAAGCTTGCATCTGTTATAGTTTTGGAGAAAAATGTGTTCATTTCATGTATGCGCGAAATGCCTTAAAAATGGCTTTAAAATGGATTTGGAGCATGGAGACGATTATCTCGGGATTGCAAGATAACCAAACAAAACTTTTAGTGGATTTCTACTTATTTTATTAAATATCATCTCCACCAAACAGGACAAGCTTGCATCTGTTATAGTTTTGGAGAAAAATGTGTTCATTTCATGTATGCGCGAAATGCCTTAAAAATGACTTTAAAATGGATTTGGAGCATGGAGACGATTATCTCGGGATTGCAAGATAACCAAACAAAACTTTTAGTGGATTTCTACTTATTTTATTAAATATCATCTCCACCAAACAGGACAAGCTTGCATCTGTTATAGTTTTGGAGAAAAATGTGTTCATTTCATGTATGCGCGAAATGCCTTAAAAATGGCTTTAAAATGGATTTGGAGCATGGAGACGATTATCTCGGGATTGCAAGATAACCAAACAAAACTTTTAGTGGATTTCTACTTATTTTATTAAATATCATCTCCACCAAACAGGACAAGCTTGCATCTGTTATAGTTTTGGAGAAAAATGTGTTCATTTCATGTATGCGCGAAATGCCTTAAAAATGGCTTTAAAATGGATTTGGAGCATGGAGACGATTATCTCGGGATTGCAAGATAACCAAACAAAACTTTTAGTGGATTTCTACTTATTTTATTAAATATCATCTCCACCAAACAGGACAAGCTTGCATGTGTTATAGTTTTGGAGAAAAATGTGTTCATTTCATGTATGCGCAAAATGCCTTTGAAATGGCTTTAAAATGGATTTGGAGCATGGAGACGATTATCTCGGGATTGCAAGATAACCAAACAAAACTTTTAGTGGATTTCTACTTATTTTATTAAATATCATCTCCACCAAACAGGACAAGCTTGCATGTGTTATAGTTTTGGAGAAAAATGTGTTCATTTCATGTATGCGCAAAATGCCTTTGAAATGGCTTTAAAATGGATTTGGAGCATGGAGACGATTATCTCGGGATTGCAAGATAACCAAACAAAACTTTTAGTGGATTTCTACTTATTTTATTAAATATCATCTCCACCAAACAGGACAAGCTTGCATCTGTTATAGTTTTGGAGAAAAATGTGTTCATTTCATGTATGCGCGAAATGCCTTAAAAATGGCTTTAAAATGGATTTGGAGCATGGAGACGATTATCTCGGGATTGCAAGATAACCAAACAAAACTTTTAGTGGATTTCTACTTATTTTATTAAATATCATCTCCACCAAACAGGACAAGCTTGCATGTGTTATAGTTTTGGAGAAAAATGTGTTCATTTCATGTATGCGCAAAATGCCTTTGAAATGGCTTTAAAATGGATTTGGAGCATGGAGACGATTATCTCAGGATGGCAATATAAACAAACGAAACTTTTAGTAGATTTCTACTTATTTTATTAAATATTATCTCCACCAAACAGGACAAGCTTGCATCTGTTATAGTTTTGGAGAAAAATGTGTTCATTTCATGTATGCGCGAAATGCCTTAAAAATGGCTTTAAAATGGATTTGGAGCATGGAGACGATTATCTCGGGATTGCAAGATAACCAAACAAAACTTTTAGTGGATTTCTACTTATTTTATTAAATATCATCTCCACCAAACAGGACAAGCTTGCATCTGTTATAGTTTTGGAGAAAAATGTGTTCATTTCATGTATGCGCGAAATGCCTTAAAAATGGCTTTAAAATGGATTTGGAGCATGGAGACGATTATCTCGGGATTGCAAGATAACCAAACAAAACTTTTAGTGGATTTCTACTTATTTTATTAAATATCATCTCCACCAAACAGGACAAGCTTGCATCTGTTATAGTTTTGGAGAAAAATGTGTTCATTTCATGTATGCGCGAAATGCCTTAAAAATGGCTTTAAAATGGATTTGGAGCATGGAGACGATTATCTCGGGATTGCAAGATAACCAAACAAAACTTTTAGTGGATTTCTACTTATTTTATTAAATATCATCTCCACCAAACAGGACAAGCTTGCATGTGTTATAGTTTTGGAGAAAAATGTGTTCATTTCATGTATGCGCAAAATGCCTTTGAAATGGCTTTAAAATGGATTTGGAGCATGGAGACGATTATCTCAGGATGGCAATATAAACAAACGAAACTTTTAGTAGATTTCTACTTATTTTATTAAATATTATCTCCACCAAACAGGACAAGCTTGCATCTGTTATAGTTTTGGAGAAAAATGTGTTCATTTCATGTATGCGCGAAATGCCTTAAAAATGGCTTTAAAATGGATTTGGAGCATGGAGACGATTATCTCGGGATTGCAAGATAACCAAACAAAACTTTTAGTGGATTTCTACTTATTTTATTAAATATCATCTCCACCAAACAGGACAAGCTTGCATGTGTTATAGTTTTGGAGAAAAATGTGTTCATTTCATGTATGCGCAAAATGCCTTTGAAATGGCTTTAAAATAGATTTGGAGCATGGAGACGATTATCTCGGGATTGCAAGATAACCAAACAAAACTTTTAGTGGATTTCTACTTATTTTATTAAATATCATCTCCACCAAACAGGACAAGCTTGCATCTGTTATAGTTTTGGAGAAAAATGTGTTCATTTCATGTATGCGCGAAATGCCTTAAAAATGGCTTTAAAATGGATTTGGAGCATGGAGACGATTATCTCGGGATTGCAAGATAACCAAACAAAACTTTTAGTGGATTTCTACTTATTTTATTAAATATCATCTCCACCAAACAGGACAAGCTTGCATCTGTTATAGTTTTGGAGAAAAATGTGTTCATTTCATGTATGCGCGAAATGCCTTAAAAATGACTTTAAAATGGATTTGGAGCATGGAGACGATTATCTCGGGATTGCAAGATAACCAAACAAAACTTTTAGTGGATTTCTACTTATTTTATTAAATATCATCTCCACCAAACAGGACAAGCTTGCATCTGTTATAGTTTTGGAGAAAAATGTGTTCATTTCATGTATGCGCGAAATGCCTTAAAAATGGGTTTAAAATGGATTTGGAGCATGGAGACGATTATCTCGGGATTGCAAGATAACCAAACAAAACTTTTAGTGGATTTCTACTTATTTTATTAAATATCATCTCCACCAAACAGGACAAGCTTGCATCTGTTATAGTTTTGGAGAAAAATGTGTTCATTTCATGTATGCACGAAATGCCTTAAAAATGGCTTTAAAATGGATTTGGAGCATGGAGACGATTATCTCGGGATTGCAAGATAACCAAACAAAACTTTTAGTGGATTTCTACTTATTTTATTAAATATCATCTCCACCAAACAGGACAAGCTTGCATGTGTTATAGTTTTGGAGAAAAATGTGTTCATTTCATGTATGCGCAAAATGCCTTTGAAATGGCTTTAAAATGGATTTGGAGCATGGAGACGATTATCTCGGGATTGCAAGATAACCAAACTAAACTTTTAGTGGATTTCTACTTATTTTATTAAATATCATCTCCACCAAACAGGACAAGCTTGCATCTGTTATAGTTTTGGAGAAAAATGTGTTCATTTCATGTATGCGCGAAATGCCTTAAAAATGGCTTTAAAATGGATTTGGAGCATGGAGACGATTATCTCGGGA
Organism: Anomaloglossus baeobatrachus; assembly: GCF_048569485.1. Taxonomy (NCBI): domain Eukaryota; kingdom Metazoa; phylum Chordata; class Amphibia; order Anura; family Aromobatidae; genus Anomaloglossus; species Anomaloglossus baeobatrachus. The sequence goes on from NW_027441897.1 coordinate 194,897, forward strand.
TTGCAAGATAACCAAACAAAACTTTTAGTGGATTTCTACTTATTTTATTAAATATCATCTCCACCAAACAGGACAAGCTTGCATCTGTTATAGTTTTGGAGAAAAATGTGTTCATTTCATGTATGCGCGAAATGCCTTAAAAATGGCTTTAAAATGGATTTGGAGCATGGAGACGATTATCTCGGGATTGCAAGATAACCAAACAAAACTTTTAGTGGATTTCTACTTATTTTATTAAATATCATCTCCACCAAACAGGACAAGCTTGCATGTGTTATAGTTTTGGAGAAAAATGTGTTCATTTCATGTATGCGCAAAATGCCTTTGAAATGGCTTTAAAATGGATTTGGAGCATGGAGACGATTATCTCGGGATTGCAAGATAACCAAACAAAACTTTTAGTGGATTTCTACTTATTTTATTAAATATCATCTCCACCAAACAGGACAAGCTTGCATCTGTTATAGTTTTGGAGAAAAATGTGTTCATTTCATGTATGCGCGAAATGCCTTAAAAATGGCTTTAAAATGGATTTGGAGCATGGAGACGATTATCTCGGGATTGCAAGATAACCAAACAAAACTTTTAGTGGATTTCTACTTATTTTATTAAATATCATCTCCACCAAACAGGACAAGCTTGCATCTGTTATAGTTTTGGAGAAAAATGTGTTCATTTCATGTATGCGCGAAATGCCTTAAAAATGGCTTTAAAATGGATTTGGAGCATGGAGACGATTATCTCGGGATTGCAAGATAACCAAACAAAACTTTTAGTGGATTTCTACTTATTTTATTAAATATCATCTCCACCAAACAGGACAAGCTTGCATCTGTTATAGTTTTGGAGAAAAATGTGTTCATTTCATGTATGCGCGAAATGCCTTAAAAATGGCTTTAAAATGGATTTGGAGCATGGAGACGATTATCTCGGGATTGCAAGATAACCAAACAAAACTTTTAGTGGATTTCTACTTATTTTATTAAATATCATCTCCACCAAACAGGACAAGCTTGCATGTGTTATAGTTTTGGAGAAAAATGTGTTCATTTCATGTATGCGCAAAATGCCTTTGAAATGGCTTTAAAATGGATTTGGAGCATGGAGACGATTATCTCGGGATTGCAAGATAACCAAACAAAACTTTTAGTGGATTTCTACTTATTTTATTAAATATCATCTCCACCAAACAGGACAAGCTTGCATGTGTTATAGTTTTGGAGAAAAATGTGTTCATTTCATGTATGCGCAAAATGCCTTTGAAATGGCTTTAAAATGGATTTGGAGCATGGAGACGATTATCTCAGGATGGCAATATAAACAAACGAAACTTTTAGTAGATTTCTACTTATTTTATTAAATATTATCTCCACCAAACAGGACAAGCTTGCATCTGTTATAGTTTTGGAGAAAAATGTGTTCATTTCATGTATGCGCGAAATGCCTTAAAAATGGCTTTAAAATGGATTTGGAGCATGGAGACGATTATCTCGGGATTGCAAGATAACCAAACAAAACTTTTAGTGGATTTCTACTTATTTTATTAAATATCATCTCCACCAAACAGGACAAGCTTGCATGTGTTATAGTTTTGGAGAAAAATGTGTTCATTTCATGTATGCGCAAAATGCCTTTGAAATGGCTTTAAAATGGATTTGGAGCATGGAGACGATTATCTCGGGATTGCAAGATAACCAAACAAAACTTTTAGTGGATTTCTACTTATTTTATTAAATATCATCTCCACCAAACAGGACAAGCTTGCATCTGTTATAGTTTTGGAGAAAAATGTGTTCATTTCATGTATGCGCGAAATGCCTTAAAAATGGCTTTAAAATGGATTTGGAGCATGGAGACGATTATCTCGGGATTGCAAGATAACCAAACAAAACTTTTAGTGGATTTCTACTTATTTTATTAAATATCATCTCCACCAAACAGGACAAGCTTGCATCTGTTATAGTTTTGGAGAAAAATGTGTTCATTTCATGTATGCGCGAAATGCCTTAAAAATGGCTTTAAAATGGATTTGGAGCATGGAGACGATTATCTCGGGATTGCAAGATAACCAAACAAAACTTTTAGTGGATTTCTACTTATTTTATTAAATATCATCTCCACCAAACAGGACAAGCTTGCATCTGTTATAGTTTTGGAGAAAAATGTGTTCATTTCATGTATGCGCGAAATGCCTTAAAAATGGCTTTAAAATGGATTTGGAGCATGGAGACGATTATCTCGGGATTGCAAGATAACCAAACAAAACTTTTAGTGGATTTCTACTTATTTTATTAAATATCATCTCCACCAAACAGGACAAGCTTGCATGTGTTATAGTTTTGGAGAAAAATGTGTTCATTTCATGTATGCGCAAAATGCCTTTGAAATGGCTTTAAAATGGATTTGGAGCATGGAGACGATTATCTCAGGATGGCAATATAAACAAACGAAACTTTTAGTAGATTTCTACTTATTTTATTAAATATTATCTCCACCAAACAGGACAAGCTTGCATCTGTTATAGTTTTGGAGAAAAATGTGTTCATTTCATGTATGCGCGAAATGCCTTAAAAATGGCTTTAAAATGGATTTGGAGCATGGAGACGATTATCTCGGGATTGCAAGATAACCAAACAAAACTTTTAGTGGATTTCTACTTATTTTATTAAATATCATCTCCACCAAACAGGACAAGCTTGCATCTGTTATAGTTTTGGAGAAAAATGTGTTCATTTCATGTATGCGCGAAATGCCTTAAAAATGGCTTTAAAATGGATTTGGAGCATGGAGACGATTATCTCGGGATTGCAAGATAACCAAACAAAACTTTTAGTGGATTTCTACTTATTTTATTAAATATCATCTCCACCAAACAGGACAAGCTTGCATCTGTTATAGTTTTGGAGAAAAATGTGTTCATTTCATGTATGCGCGAAATGCCTTAAAAATGGCTTTAAAATGGATTTGGAGCATGGAGACGATTATCTCGGGATTGCAAGATAACCAAACAAAACTTTTAGTGGATTTCTACTTATTTTATTAAATATCATCTCCACCAAACAGGACAAGCTTGCATGTGTTATAGTTTTGGAGAAAAATGTGTTCATTTCATGTATGCGCAAAATGCCTTTGAAATGGCTTTAAAATGGATTTGGAGCATGGAGACGATTATCTCAGGATGGCAATATAAACAAACGAAACTTTTAGTAGATTTCTACTTATTTTATTAAATATTATCTCCACCAAACAGGACAAGCTTGCATCTGTTATAGTTTTGGAGAAAAATGTGTTCATTTCATGTATGCGCGAAATGCCTTAAAAATGGCTTTAAAATGGATTTGGAGCATGGAGACGATTATCTCGGGATTGCAAGATAACCAAACAAAACTTTTAGTGGATTTCTACTTATTTTATTAAATATCATCTCCACCAAACAGGACAAGCTTGCATGTGTTATAGTTTTGGAGAAAAATGTGTTCATTTCATGTATGCGCAAAATGCCTTTGAAATGGCTTTAAAATAGATTTGGAGCATGGAGACGATTATCTCGGGATTGCAAGATAACCAAACAAAACTTTTAGTGGATTTCTACTTATTTTATTAAATATCATCTCCACCAAACAGGACAAGCTTGCATCTGTTATAGTTTTGGAGAAAAATGTGTTCATTTCATGTATGCGCGAAATGCCTTAAAAATGGCTTTAAAATGGATTTGGAGCATGGAGACGATTATCTCGGGATTGCAAGATAACCAAACAAAACTTTTAGTGGATTTCTACTTATTTTATTAAATATCATCTCCACCAAACAGGACAAGCTTGCATCTGTTATAGTTTTGGAGAAAAATGTGTTCATTTCATGTATGCGCGAAATGCCTTAAAAATGACTTTAAAATGGATTTGGAGCATGGAGACGATTATCTCGGGATTGCAAGATAACCAAACAAAACTTTTAGTGGATTTCTACTTATTTTATTAAATATCATCTCCACCAAACAGGACAAGCTTGCATCTGTTATAGTTTTGGAGAAAAATGTGTTCATTTCATGTATGCGCGAAATGCCTTAAAAATGGCTTTAAAATGGATTTGGAGCATGGAGACGATTATCTCGGGATTGCAAGATAACCAAACAAAACTTTTAGTGGATTTCTACTTATTTTATTAAATATCATCTCCACCAAACAGGACAAGCTTGCATCTGTTATAGTTTTGGAGAAAAATGTGTTCATTTCATGTATGCACGAAATGCCTTAAAAATGGCTTTAAAATGGATTTGGAGCATGGAGACGATTATCTCGGGATTGCAAGATAACCAAACAAAACTTTTAGTGGATTTCTACTTATTTTATTAAATATCATCTCCACCAAACAGGACAAGCTTGCATGTGTTATAGTTTTGGAGAAAAATGTGTTCATTTCATGTATGCGCAAAATGCCTTTGAAATGGCTTTAAAATGGATTTGGAGCATGGAGACGATTATCTCGGGATTGCAAGATAACCAAACTAAACTTTTAGTGGATTTCTACTTATTTTATTAAATATCATCTCCACCAAACAGGACAAGCTTGCATCTGTTATAGTTTTGGAGAAAAATGTGTTCATTTCATGTATGCGCGAAATGCCTTAAAAATGGCTTTAAAATGGATTTGGAGCATGGAGACGATTATCTCGGGATTGCAAGATAACCAAACAAAACTTTTAGTGGATTTCTACTTATTTTATTAAATATCATCTCCACCAAACAGGACAAGCTTGCATCTGTTATAGTTTTGGAGAAAAATGTGTTCATTTCATGTATGCGCGAAATGCCTTAAAAATGGCTTTAAAATGGATTTGGAGCATGGAGACGATTATCTCGGGATTGCAAGATAACCAAACAAAACTTTTAGTGGATTTCTACTTATTTTATTAAATATCATCTCCACCAAACAGGACAAGCTTGCATGTGTTATAGTTTTGGAGAAAAATGTGTTCATTTCATGTATGCGCAAAATGCCTTTGAAATGGCTTTAAAATGGATTTGGAGCATGGAGACGATTATCTCGGGATTGCAAGATAACCAAACAAAACTTTTAGTGGATTTCTACTTATTTTATTAAATATCATCTCCACCAAACAGGACAAGCTTGCATCTGTTATAGTTTTGGAGAAAAATGTGTTCATTTCATGTATGCGCGAAATGCCTTAAAAATGGCTTTAAAATGGATTTGGAGCATGGAGACGATTATCTCGGGATTGCAAGATAACCAAACAAAACTTTTAGTGGATTTCTACTTATTTTATTAAATATCATCTCCACCAAACAGGACAAGCTTGCATGTGTTATAGTTTTGGAGAAAAATGTGTTCATTTCATGTATGCGCAAAATGCCTTTGAAATGGCTTTAAAATGGATTTGGAGCATGGAGACGATTATCTCAGGATGGCAATATAAACAAACGAAACTTTTAGTAGATTTCTACTTATTTTATTAAATATTATCTCCACCAAACAGGACAAGCTTGCATCTGTTATAGTTTTGGAGAAAAATGTGTTCATTTCATGTATGCGCGAAATGCCTTAAAAATGGCTTTAAAATGGATTTGGAGCATGGAGACGATTATCTCGGGATTGCAAGATAACCAAACAAAACTTTTAGTGGATTTCTACTTATTTTATTAAATATCATCTCCACCAAACAGGACAAGCTTGCATGTGTTATAGTTTTGGAGAAAAATGTGTTCATTTCATGTATGCGCAAAATGCCTTTGAAATGGCTTTAAAATAGATTTGGAGCATGGAGACGATTATCTCGGGATTGCAAGATAACCAAACAAAACTTTTAGTGGATTTCTACTTATTTTATTAAATATCATCTCCACCAAACAGGACAAGCTTGCATCTGTTATAGTTTTGGAGAAAAATGTGTTCATTTCATGTATGCGCGAAATGCCTTAAAAATGGCTTTAAAATGGATTTGGAGCATGGAGACGATTATCTCGGGATTGCAAGATAACCAAACAAAACTTTTAGTGGATTTCTACTTATTTTATTAAATATCATCTCCACCAAACAGGACAAGCTTGCATCTGTTATAGTTTTGGAGAAAAATGTGTTCATTTCATGTATGCGCGAAATGCCTTAAAAATGACTTTAAAATGGATTTGGAGCATGGAGACGATTATCTCGGGATTGCAAGATAACCAAACAAAACTTTTAGTGGATTTCTACTTATTTTATTAAATATCATCTCCACCAAACAGGACAAGCTTGCATCTGTTATAGTTTTGGAGAAAAATGTGTTCATTTCATGTATGCGCGAAATGCCTTAAAAATGGCTTTAAAATGGATTTGGAGCATGGAGACGATTATCTCGGGATTGCAAGATAACCAAACAAAACTTTTAGTGGATTTCTACTTATTTTATTAAATATCATCTCCACCAAACAGGACAAGCTTGCATCTGTTATAGTTTTGGAGAAAAATGTGTTCATTTCATGTATGCGCGAAATGCCTTAAAAATGGCTTTAAAATGGATTTGGAGCATGGAGACGATTATCTCGGGATTGCAAGATAACCAAACAAAACTTTTAGTGGATTTCTACTTATTTTATTAAATATCATCTCCACCAAACAGGACAAGCTTGCATGTGTTATAGTTTTGGAGAAAAATGTGTTCATTTCATGTATGCGCAAAATGCCTTTGAAATGGCTTTAAAATGGATTTGGAGCATGGAGACGATTATCTCAGGATGGCAATATAAACAAACGAAACTTTTAGTAGATTTCTACTTATTTTATTAAATATTATCTCCACCAAACAGGACAAGCTTGCATCTGTTATAGTTTTGGAGAAAAATGTGTTCATTTCATGTATGCGCGAAATGCCTTAAAAATGGCTTTAAAATGGATTTGGAGCATGGAGACGATTATCTCGGGATTGCAAGATAACCAAACAAAACTTTTAGTGGATTTCTACTTATTTTATTAAATATCATCTCCACCAAACAGGACAAGCTTGCATGTGTTATAGTTTTGGAGAAAAATGTGTTCATTTCATGTATGCGCAAAATGCCTTTGAAATGGCTTTAAAATGGATTTGGAGCATGGAGACGATTATCTCGGGATTGCAAGATAACCAAACTAAACTTTTAGTGGATTTCTACTTATTTTATTAAATATCATCTCCACCAAACAGGACAAGCTTGCATCTGTTATAGTTTTGGAGAAAAATGTGTTCATTTCATGTATGCGCGAAATGCCTTAAAAATGGCTTTAAAATGGATTTGGAGCATGGAGACGATTATCTCGGGATTGCAAGATAACCAAACAAAACTTTTAGTGGATTTCTACTTATTTTATTAAATATCATCTCCACCAAACAGGACAAGCTTGCATCTGTTATAGTTTTGGAGAAAAATGTGTTCATTTCATGTATGCGCGAAATGCCTTAAAAATGGCTTTAAAATGGATTTGGAGCATGGAGACGATTATCTCGGGATTGCAAGATAACCAAACAAAACTTTTAGTGGATTTCTACTTATTTTATTAAATATCATCTCCACCAAACAGGACAAGCTTGCATCTGTTATAGTTTTGGAGAAAAATGTGTTCATTTCATGTATGCGCGAAATGCCTTAAAAATGGCTTTAAAATGGATTTGGAGCATGGAGACGATTATCTCGGGATTGCAAGATAACCAAACAAAACTTTTAGTGGATTTCTACTTATTTTATTAAATATCATCTCCACCAAACAGGACAAGCTTGCATGTGTTATAGTTTTGGAGAAAAATGTGTTCATTTCATGTATGCGCAAAATGCCTTTGAAATGGCTTTAAAATGGATTTGGAGCATGGAGACGATTATCTCAGGATGGCAATATAAACAAACGAAACTTTTAGTAGATTTCTACTTATTTTATTAAATATTATCTCCACCAAACAGGACAAGCTTGCATCTGTTATAGTTTTGGAGAAAAATGTGTTCATTTCATGTATGCGCGAAATGCCTTAAAAATGGCTTTAAAATGGATTTGGAGCATGGAGACGATTATCTCGGGATTGCAAGATAACCAAACAAAACTTTTAGTGGATTTCTACTTATTTTATTAAATATCATCTCCACCAAACAGGACAAGCTTGCATCTGTTATAGTTTTGGAGAAAAATGTGTTCATTTCATGTATGCGCGAAATGCCTTAAAAATGGCTTTAAAATGGATTTGGAGCATGGAGACGATTATCTCGGGATTGCAAGATAACCAAACAAAACTTTTAGTGGATTTCTACTTATTTTATTAAATATCATCTCCACCAAACAGGACAAGCTTGCATCTGTTATAGTTTTGGAGAAAAATGTGTTCATTTCATGTATGCGCGAAATGCCTTAAAAATGGCTTTAAAATGGATTTGGAGCATGGAGACGATTATCTCGGGATTGCAAGATAACCAAACAAAACTTTTAGTGGATTTCTACTTATTTTATTAAATATCATCTCCACCAAACAGGACAAGCTTGCATGTGTTATAGTTTTGGAGAAAAATGTGTTGATTTCATGTATGCGCAAAATGCCTTTGAAATGGCTTTAAAATAGATTTGGAGCATGGAGACGATTATCTCGGGATTGCAAGATAACCAAACAAAACTTTTAGTGGATTTCTACTTATTTTATTAAATATCATCTCCACCAAACAGGACAAGCTTGCATGTGTTATAGTTTTGGAGAAAAATGTGTTCATTTCATGTATGCGCAAAATGCCTTTGAAATGGCTTTAAAATGGATTTGGAGCATGGAGACGATTATCTCAGGATGGCAATATAAACAAACGAAACTTTTAGTAGATTTCTACTTATTTTATTAAATATTATCTCCACCAAACAGGACAAGCTTGCATCTGTTATAGTTTTGGAGAAAAATGTGTTCATTTCATGTATGCGCGAAATGCCTTAAAAATGGCTTTAAAATGGATTTGGAGCATGGAGACGATTATCTCGGGATTGCAAGATAACCAAACAAAACTTTTAGTGGATTTCTACTTATTTTATTAAATATCATCTCCACCAAACAGGACAAGCTTGCATGTGTTATAGTTTTGGAGAAAAATGTGTTGATTTCATGTATGCGCAAAATGCCTTTGAAATGGCTTTAAAATAGATTTGGAGCATGGAGACGATTATCTCGGGATTGCAAGATAACCAAACAAAACTTTTAGTGGATTTCTACTTATTTTATTAAATATCATCTCCACCAAACAGGACAAGCTTGCATCTGTTATAGTTTTGGAGAAAAATGTGTTCATTTCATGTATGCGCGAAATGCCTTAAAAATGGCTTTAAAATGGATTTGGAGCATGGAGACGATTATCTCGGGATTGCAAGATAACCAAACAAAACTTTTAGTGGATTTCTACTTATTTTATTAAATATCATCTCCACCAAACAGGACAAGCTTGCATCTGTTATAGTTTTGGAGAAAAATGTGTTCATTTCATGTATGCGCGAAATGCCTTAAAAATGACTTTAAAATGGATTTGGAGCATGGAGACGATTATCTCGGGATTGCAAGATAACCAAACAAAACTTTTAGTGGATTTCTACTTATTTTATTAAATATCATCTCCACCAAACAGGACAAGCTTGCATCTGTTATAGTTTTGGAGAAAAATGTGTTCATTTCATGTATGCGCGAAATGCCTTAAAAATGGCTTTAAAATGGATTTGGAGCATGGAGACGATTATCTCGGGATTGCAAGATAACCAAACAAAACTTTTAGTGGATTTCTACTTATTTTATTAAATATCATCTCCACCAAACAGGACAAGCTTGCATCTGTTATAGTTTTGGAGAAAAATGTGTTCATTTCATGTATGCGCGAAATGCCTTAAAAATGGCTTTAAAATGGATTTGGAGCATGGAGACGATTATCTCGGGATTGCAAGATAACCAAACAAAACTTTTAGTGGATTTCTACTTATTTTATTAAATATCATCTCCACCAAACAGGACAAGCTTGCATGTGTTATAGTTTTGGAGAAAAATGTGTTCATTTCATGTATGCGCAAAATGCCTTTGAAATGGCTTTAAAATGGATTTGGAGCATGGAGACGATTATCTCAGGATGGCAATATAAACAAACGAAACTTTTAGTAGATTTCTACTTATTTTATTAAATATTATCTCCACCAAACAGGACAAGCTTGCATCTGTTATAGTTTTGGAGAAAAATGTGTTCATTTCATGTATGCGCGAAATGCCTTAAAAATGGCTTTAAAATGGATTTGGAGCATGGAGACGATTATCTCGGGATTGCAAGATAACCAAACAAAACTTTTAGTGGATTTCTACTTATTTTATTAAATATCATCTCCACCAAACAGGACAAGCTTGCATGTGTTATAGTTTTGGAGAAAAATGTGTTGATTTCATGTATGCGCAAAATGCCTTTGAAATGGCTTTAAAATAGATTTGGAGCATGGAGACGATTATCTCGGGATTGCAAGATAACCAAACAAAACTTTTAGTGGATTTCTACTTATTTTATTAAATATCATCTCCACCAAACAGGACAAGCTTGCATCTGTTATAGTTTTGGAGAAAAATGTGTTCATTTCATGTATGCGCGAAATGCCTTAAAAATGGCTTTAAAATGGATTTGGAGCATGGAGACGATTATCTCGGGATTGCAAGATAACCAAACAAAACTTTTAGTGGATTTCTACTTATTTTATTAAATATCATCTCCACCAAACAGGACAAGCTTGCATCTGTTATAGTTTTGGAGAAAAATGTGTTCATTTCATGTATGCGCGAAATGCCTTAAAAATGACTTTAAAATGGATTTGGAGCATGGAGACGATTATCTCGGGATTGCAAGATAACCAAACAAAACTTTTAGTGGATTTCTACTTATTTTATTAAATATCATCTCCACCAAACAGGACAAGCTTGCATCTGTTATAGTTTTGGAGAAAAATGTGTTCATTTCATGTATGCGCGAAATGCCTTAAAATGGCTTTAAAATGGATTTGGAGCATGGAGACGATTATCTCGGGATTGCAAGATAACCAAACAAAACTTTTAGTGGATTTCTACTTATTTTATTAAATATCATCTCCACCAAACAGGACAAGCTTGCATCTGTTATAGTTTTGGAGAAAAATGTGTTCATTTCATGTATGCGCGAAATGCCTTAAAAATGGCTTTAAAATGGATTTGGAGCATGGAGACGATTATCTCGGGATTGCAAGATAACCAAACAAAACTTTTAGTGGATTTCTACTTATTTTATTAAATATCATCTCCACCAAACAGGACAAGCTTGCATGTGTTATAGTTTTGGAGAAAAATGTGTTCATTTCATGTATGCGCAAAATGCCTTTGAAATGGCTTTAAAATGGATTTGGAGCATGGAGACGATTATCTCAGGATGGCAATATAAACAAACGAAACTTTTAGTAGATTTCTACTTATTTTATTAAATATTATCTCCACCAAACAGGACAAGCTTGCATCTGTTATAGTTTTGGAGAAAAATGTGTTCATTTCATGTATGCGCGAAATGCCTTAAAAATGGCTTTAAAATGGATTTGGAGCATGGAGACGATTATCTCGGGATTGCAAGATAACCAAACAAAACTTTTAGTGGATTTCTACTTATTTTATTAAATATCATCTCCACCAAACAGGACAAGCTTGCATGTGTTATAGTTTTGGAGAAAAATGTGTTCATTTCATGTATGCGCAAAATGCCTTTGAAATGGCTTTAAAATGGATTTGGAGCATGGAGACGATTATCTCGGGATTGCAAGATAACCAAACAAAACTTTTAGTGGATTTCTACTTATTTTATTAAATATCATCTCCACCAAACAGGACAAGCTTGCATCTGTTATAGTTTTGGAGAAAAATGTGTTCATTTCATGTATGCGCGAAATGCCTTAAAAATGGCTTTAAAATGGATTTGGAGCATGGAGACGATTATCTCGGGATTGCAAGATAACCAAACAAAACTTTTAGTGGATTTCTACTTATTTTATTAAATATCATCTCCACCAAACAGGACAAGCTTGCATCTGTTATAGTTTCGGAGAAAAATGTGTTCATTTCATGTATGCGCGAAATGCCTTAAAAATGGCTTTAAAATGGATTTGGAGCATGGAGACGATTATCTCGGGATTGCAAGATAACCAAACAAAACTTTTAGTGGATTTCTACTTATTTTATTAAATATCATCTCCACCAAACAGGACAAGCTTGCATCTGTTATAGTTTTGGAGAAAAATGTGTTCATTTCATGTATGCGCGAAATGCCTTAAAAATGGCTTTAAAATGGATTTGGAGCATGGAGACGATTATCTCGGGATTGCAAGATAACCAAACAAAACTTTTAGTGGATTTCTACTTATTTTATTAAATATCATCTCCACCAAACAGGACAAGCTTGCATGTGTTATAGTTTTGGAGAAAAATGTGTTCATTTCATGTATGCGCAAAATGCCTTTGAAATGGCTTTAAAATGGATTTGGAGCATGGAGACGATTATCTCAGGATGGCAATATAAACAAACGAAACTTTTAGTAGATTTCTACTTATTTTATTAAATATTATCTCCACCAAACAGGACAAGCTTGCATCTGTTATAGTTTTGGAGAAAAATGTGTTCATTTCATGTATGCGCGAAATGCCTTAAAAATGGCTTTAAAATGGATTTGGAGCATGGAGACGATTATCTCGGGATTGCAAGATAACCAAACAAAACTTTTAGTGGATTTCTACTTATTTTATTAAATATCATCTCCACCAAACAGGACAAGCTTGCATCTGTTATAGTTTTGGAGAAAAATGTGTTCATTTCATGTATGCGCGAAATGCCTTAAAAATGGCTTTAAAATGGATTTGGAGCATGGAGACGATTATCTCGGGATTGCAAGATAACCAAACAAAACTTTTAGTGGATTTCTACTTATTTTATTAAATATCATCTCCACCAAACAGGACAAGCTTGCATCTGTTATAGTTTTGGAGAAAAATGTGTTCATTTCATGTATGCGCGAAATGCCTTAAAAATGGCTTTAAAATGGATTTGGAGCATGGAGACGATTATCTCGGGATTGCAAGATAACCAAACAAAACTTTTAGTGGATTTCTACTTATTTTATTAAATATCATCTCCACCAAACAGGACAAGCTTGCATGTGTTATAGTTTTGGAGAAAAATGTGTTCATTTCATGTATGCGCAAAATGCCTTTGAAATGGCTTTAAAATGGATTTGGAGCATGGAGACGATTATCTCAGGATGGCAATATAAACAAACGAAACTTTTAGTAGATTTCTACTTATTTTATTAAATATCATCTCCACCAAACAGGACAAGCTTGCATCTGTTATAGTTTTGGAGAAAAATGTGTTCATTTCATGTATGCGCGAAATGCCTTAAAAATGGCTTTAAAATGGATTTGGAGCATGGAGACGATTATCTCGGGATTGCAAGATAACCAAACAAAACTTTTAGTGGATTTCTACTTATTTTATTAAATATCATCTCCACCAAGCAGGACAAGCTTGCATGTGTTATAGTTTTGGAGAAAAATGTGTTCATTTCATGTATGCGCAAAATGCCTTTGAAATGGCTTTAAAATGGATTTGGAGCATGGAGACGATTATCTCGGGATTGCAAGATAACCAAACAAAACTTTTAGTGGATTTCTACTTATTTTATTAAATATCATCTCCACCAAACAGGACAAGCTTGCATCTGTTATAGTTTTGGAGAAAAATGTGTTCATTTCATGTATGCGCGAAATGCCTTAAAAATGGCTTTAAAATGGATTTGGAGCATGGAGACGATTATCTCGGGATTGCAAGATAACCAAACAAAACTTTTAGTGGATTTCTACTTATTTTATTAAATATCATCTCCACCAAACAGGACAAGCTTGCATCTGTTATAGTTTTGGAGAAAAATGTGTTCATTTCATGTATGCGCGAAATGCCTTAAAAATGACTTTAAAATGGATTTGGAGCATGGAGACGATTATCTCGGGATTGCAAGATAACCAAACAAAACTTTTAGTGGATTTCTACTTATTTTATTAAATATCATCTCCACCAAACAGGACAAGCTTGCATCTGTTATAGTTTTGGAGAAAAATGTGTTCATTTCATGTATGCGCGAAATGCCTTAAAAATGGCTTTAAAATGGATTTGGAGCATGGAGACGATTATCTCGGGATTGCAAGATAACCAAACAAAACTTTTAGTGGATTTCTACTTATTTTATTAAATATCATCTCCACCAAACAGGACAAGCTTGCATCTGTTATAGTTTTGGAGAAAAATGTGTTCATTTCATGTATGCGCGAAATGCCTTAAAAATGGCTTTAAAATGGATTTGGAGCATGGAGACGATTATCTCGGGATTGCAAGATAACCAAACAAAACTTTTAGTGGATTTCTACTTATTTTATTAAATATCATCTCCACCAAACAGGACAAGCTTGCATGTGTTATAGTTTTGGAGAAAAATGTGTTCATTTCATGTATGCGCAAAATGCCTTTGAAATGGCTTTAAAATGGATTTGGAGCATGGAGACGATTATCTCAGGATGGCAATATAAACAAACGAAACTTTTAGTAGATTTCTACTTATTTTATTAAATATTATCTCCACCAAACAGGACAAGCTTGCATCTGTTATAGTTTTGGAGAAAAATGTGTTCATTTCATGTATGCGCGAAATGCCTTAAAAATGGCTTTAAAATGGATTTGGAGCATGGAGACGATTATCTCGGGATTGCAAGATAACCAAACAAAACTTTTAGTGGATTTCTACTTATTTTATTAAATATCATCTCCACCAAACAGGACAAGCTTGCATGTGTTATAGTTTTGGAGAAAAATGTGTTCATTTCATGTATGCGCAAAATGCCTTTGAAATGGCTTTAAAATGGATTTGGAGCATGGAGACGATTATCTCGGGATTGCAAGATAACCAAACAAAACTTTTAGTGGATTTCTACTTATTTTATTAAATATCATCTCCACCAAACAGGACAAGCTTGCATCTGTTATAGTTTTGGAGAAAAATGTGTTCATTTCATGTATGCGCGAAATGCCTTAAAAATGGCTTTAAAATGGATTTGGAGCATGGAGACGATTATCTCGGGATTGCAAGATAACCAAACAAAACTTTTAGTGGATTTCTACTTATTTTATTAAATATCATCTCTACCAAACAGGACAAGCTTGCATCTGTTATAGTTTTGGAGAAAAATGTGTTCATTTCATGTATGCGCGAAATGCCTTAAAAATGGCTTTAAAATGGATTTGGAGCATGGAGACGATTATCTCGGGATTGCAAGATAACCAAACAAAACTTTTAGTGGATTTCTACTTATTTTATTAAATATCATCTCCACCAAACAGGACAAGCTTGCATCTGTTATAGTTTTGGAGAAAAATGTGTTCATTTCATGTATGCGCGAAATGCCTTAAAAATGGCTTTAAAATGGATTTGGAGCATGGAGACGATTATCTCGGGATTGCAAGATAACCAAACAAAACTTTTAGTGGATTTCTACTTATTTTATTAAATATCATCTCCACCAAACAGGACAAGCTTGCATGTGTTATAGTTTTGGAGAAAAATGTGTTCATTTCATGTATGCGCAAAATGCCTTTGAAATGGCTTTAAAATGGATTTGGAGCATGGAGACGATTATCTCAGGATGGCAATATAAACAAACGAAACTTTTAGTAGATTTCTACTTATTTTATTAAATATTATCTCCACCAAACAGGACAAGCTTGCATCTGTTATAGTTTTGGAGAAAAATGTGTTCAATTCATGTATGCGCGAAATGCCTTAAAAATGGCTTTAAAATGGATTTGGAGCATGGAGACGATTATCTCGGGATTGCAAGATAACCAAACAAAACTTTTAGTGGATTTCTACTTATTTTATTAAATATCATCTCCACCAAACAGGACAAGCTTGCATCTGTTATAGTTTTGGAGAAAAATGTGTTCATTTCATGTATGCGCGAAATGCCTTAAAAATGGCTTTAAAATGGATTTGGAGCATGGAGACGATTATCTCGGGATTGCAAGATAACCAAACAAAACTTTTAGTGGATTTCTACTTATTTTATTAAATATCATCTCCACCAAACAGGACAAGCTTGCATCTGTTATAGTTTTGGAGAAAAATGTGTTCATTTCATGTATGCGCGAAATGCCTTAAAAATGGCTTTAAAATGGATTTGGAGCATGGAGACGATTATCTCGGGATTGCAAGATAACCAAACAAAACTTTTAGTGGATTTCTACTTATTTTATTAAATATCATCTCCACCAAACAGGACAAGCTTGCATGTGTTATAGTTTTGGAGAAAAATGTGTTCATTTCATGTATGCGCAAAATGCCTTTGAAATGGCTTTAAAATGGATTTGGAGCATGGAGACGATTATCTCAGGATGGCAATATAAACAAACGAAACTTTTAGTAGATTTCTACTTATTTTATTAAATATTATCTCCACCAAACAGGACAAGCTTGCATCTGTTATAGTTTTGGAGAAAAATGTGTTCATTTCATGTATGCGCGAAATGCCTTAAAAATGGCTTTAAAATGGATTTGGAGCATGGAGACGATTATCTCGGGATTGCAAGATAACCAAACAAAACTTTTAGTGGATTTCTACTTATTTTATTAAATATCATCTCCACCAAACAGGACAAGCTTGCATGTGTTATAGTTTTGGAGAAAAATGTGTTCATTTCATGTATGCGCAAAATGCCTTTGAAATGGCTTTAAAATGGATTTGGAGCATGGAGACGATTATCTCGGGATTGCAAGATAACCAAACAAAACTTTTAGTGGATTTCTACTTATTTTATTAAATATCATCTCCACCAAACAGGACAAGCTTGCATGTGTTATAGTTTTGGAGAAAAATGTGTTCATTTCATGTATGCGCGAAATGCCTTAAAAATGGCTTTAAAATGGATTTGGAGCATGGAGACGATTATCTCGGGATTGCAAGATAACCAAACAAAACTTTTAGTGGATTTCTACTTATTTTATTAAATATCATCTCCACCAAACAGGACAAGCTTGCATCTGTTATAGTTTTGGAGAAAAATGTGTTCATTTCATGTATGCGCGAAATGCCTTAAAAATGGCTTTAAAATGGATTTGGAGCATGGAGACGATTATCTCGGGATTGCAAGATAACCAAACAAAACTTTTAGTGGATTTCTACTTATTTTATTAAATATCATCTCCACCAAACAGGACAAGCTTGCATGTGTTATAGTTTTGGAGAAAAATGTGTTCATTTCATGTATGCGCAAAATGCCTTTGAAATGGCTTTAAAATGGATTTGGAGCATGGAGACGATTATCTCAGGATGGCAATATAAACAAACGAAACTTTTAGTAGATTTCTACTTATTTTATTAAATATTATCTCCACCAAACAGGACAAGCTTGCATCTGTTATAGTTTTGGAGAAAAATGTGTTCATTTCATGTATGCGCGAAATGCCTTAAAAATGGCTTTAAAATGGATTTGGAGCATGGAGACGATTATCTCGGGATTGCAAGATAACCAAACAAAACTTTTAGTGGATTTCTACTTATTTTATTAAATATCATCTCCACCAAACAGGACAAGCTTGCATGTGTTATAGTTTTGGAGAAAAATGTGTTCATTTCATGTATGCGCAAAATGCCTTTGAAATGGCTTTAAAATGGATTTGGAGCATGGAGACGATTATCTCGGGATTGCAAGATAACCAAACAAAACTTTTAGTGGATTTCTACTTATTTTATTAAATATCATCTCCACCAAACAGGACAAGCTTGCATGTGTTATAGTTTTGGAGAAAAATGTGTTCATTTCATGTATGCGCGAAATGCCTTAAAAATGGCTTTAAAATGGATTTGGAGCATGGAGACGATTATCTCGGGATTGCAAGATAACCAAACAAAACTTTTAGTGGATTTCTACTTATTTTATTAAATATCATCTCCACCAAACAGGACAAGCTTGCATCTGTTATAGTTTTGGAGAAAAATGTGTTCATTTCATGTATGCGCGAAATGCCTTAAAAATGGCTTTAAAATGGATTTGGAGCATGGAGACGATTATCTCGGGATTGCAAGATAACCAAACAAAACTTTTAGTGGATTTCTACTTATTTTATTAAATATCATCTCCACCAAACAGGACAAGCTTGCATGTGTTATAGTTTTGGAGAAAAATGTGTTCATTTCATGTATGCGCAAAATGCCTTTGAAATGGCTTTAAAATGGATTTGGAGCATGGAGACGATTATCTCAGGATGGCAATATAAACAAACGAAACTTTTAGTAGATTTCTACTTATTTTATTAAATATTATCTCCACCAAACAGGACAAGCTTGCATCTGTTATAGTTTTGGAGAAAAATGTGTTCATTTCATGTATGCGCGAAATGCCTTAAAAATGGCTTTAAAATGGATTTGGAGCATGGAGACGATTATCTCGGGATTGCAAGATAACCAAACAAAACTTTTAGTGGATTTCTACTTATTTTATTAAATATCATCTCCACCAAACAGGACAAGCTTGCATGTGTTATAGTTTTGGAGAAAAATATGTTCATTTCATGTATGCGCAAAATGCCTTTGAAATGGCTTTAAAATGGATTTGGAGCATGGAGACGATTATCTCGGGATTGCAAGATAACCAAACAAAACTTTTAGTGGATTTCTACTTATTTTATTAAATATCATCTCCACCAAACAGGACAAGCTTGCATCTGTTATAGTTTTGGAGAAAAATGTGTTCATTTCATGTATGCGCGAAATGCCTTAAAAATGGCTTTAAAATGGATTTGGAGCATGGAGACGATTATCTCGGGATTGCAAGATAACCAAACAAAACTTTTAGTGGATTTCTACTTATTTTATTAAATATCATCTCCACCAAACAGGACAAGCTTGCATCTGTTATAGTTTTGGAGAAAAATGTGTTCATTTCATGTATGCGCGAAATGCCTTAAAAATGACTTTAAAATGGATTTGGAGCATGGAGACGATTATCTCGGGATTGCAAGATAACCAAACAAAACTTTTAGTGGATTTCTACTTATTTTATTAAATATCATCTCCACCAAACAGGACAAGCTTGCATCTGTTATAGTTTTGGAGAAAAATGTGTTCATTTCATGTATGCGCGAAATGCCTTTGAAATGGCTTTAAAATGGATTTGGAGCATGGAGACGATTATCTCAGGATGGCAATATAAACAAACGAAAGTTTTAGTAGATTTCTACTTATTTTATTAAATATTATCTCCACCAAACAGGACAAGCTTGCATCTGTTATAGTTTTGGAGAAAAATGTGTTCAATTCATGTATGCGCGAAATGCCTTAAAAATGGCTTTAAAATGGATTTGGAGCATGGAGACGATTATCTCGGGATTGCAAGATAACCAAACAAAACTTTTAGTGGATTTCTACTTATTTTATTAAATATCATCTCCACCAAACAGGACAAGCTTGCATCTGTTATAGTTTTGGAGAAAAATGTGTTCATTTCATGTATGCGCGAAATGCCTTTGAAATGGCTTTAAAATGGATTTGGAGCATGGAGACGATTATCTCAGGATGGCAATATAAACAAACGAAACTTTTAGTAGATTTCTACTTATTTTATTAAATATTATCTCCACCAAACAGGACAAGCTTGCATCTGTTATAGTTTTGGAGAAAAATGTGTTCATTTCATGTATGCGCGAAATGCCTTAAAAATGGCTTTAAAATGGATTTGGAGCATGGAGACGATTATCTCGGGATTGCAAGATAACCAAACAAAACTTTTAGTGGATTTCTACTTATTTTATTAAATATCATCTCCACCAAACAGGACAAGCTTGCATGTGTTATAGTTTTGGAGAAAAATATGTTCATTTCATGTATGCGCAAAATGCCTTTGAAATGGCTTTAAAATGGATTTGGAGCATGGAGACGATTATCTCGGGATTGCAAGATAACCAAACAAAACTTTTAGTGGATTTCTACTTATTTTATTAAATATCATCTCCACCAAACAGGACAAGCTTGCATCTGTTATAGTTTTGGAGAAAAATGTGTTCATTTCATGTATGCGCGAAATGCCTTAAAAATGGCTTTAAAATGGATTTGGAGCATGGAGACGATTATCTCGGGATTGCAAGATAACCAAACAAAACTTTTAGTGGATTTCTACTTATTTTATTAAATATCATCTCCACCAAACAGGACAAGCTTGCATCTGTTATAGTTTTGGAGAAAAATGTGTTCATTTCATGTATGCGCGAAATGCCTTAAAAATGACTTTAAAATGGATTTGGAGCATGGAGACGATTATCTCGGGATTGCAAGATAACCAAACAAAACTTTTAGTGGATTTCTACTTATTTTATTAAATATCATCTCCACCAAACAGGACAAGCTTGCATCTGTTATAGTTTTGGAGAAAAATGTGTTCATTTCATGTATGCGCAAAATGCCTTTGAAATGGCTTTAAAATGGATTTGGAGCATGGAGACGATTATCTCAGGATGGCAATATAAACAAACGAAACTTTTAGTAGATTTCTACTTATTTTATTAAATATTATCTCCACCAAACAGGACAAGCTTGCATCTGTTATAGTTTTGGAGAAAAATGTGTTCAATTCATGTATGCGCGAAATGCCTTAAAAATGGCTTTAAAATGGATTTGGAGCATGGAGACGATTATCTCGGGATTGCAAGATAACCAAACAAAACTTTTAGTGGATTTCTACTTATTTTATTAAATATCATCTCCACCAAACAGGACAAGCTTGCATCTGTTATAGTTTTGGAGAAAAATGTGTTCATTTCATGTATGCGCGAAATGCCTTAAAAATGGCTTTAAAATGGATTTGGAGCATGGAGACGATTATCTCGGGATTGCAAGATAACCAAACAAAACTTTTAGTGGATTTCTACTTATTTTATTAAATATCATCTCCACCAAACAGGACAAGCTTGCATCTGTTATAGTTTTGGAGAAAAATGTGTTCATTTCATGTATGCGCGAAATGCCTTAAAAATGGCTTTAAAATGGATTTGGAGCATGGAGACGATTATCTCGGGATTGCAAGATAACCAAACAAAACTTTTAGTGGATTTCTACTTATTTTATTAAATATCATCTCCACCAAACAGGACAAGCTTGCATGTGTTATAGTTTTGGAGAAAAATGTGTTCATTTCATGTATGCGCAAAATGCCTTTGAAATGGCTTTAAAATGGATTTGGAGCATGGAGACGATTATCTCAGGATGGCAATATAAACAAACGAAACTTTTAGTAGATTTCTACTTATTTTATTAAATATTATCTCCACCAAACAGGACAAGCTTGCATCTGTTATAGTTTTGGAGAAAAATGTGTTCATTTCATGTATGCGCGAAATGCCTTAAAAATGGCTTTAAAATGGATTTGGAGCATGGAGACGATTATCTCGGGATTGCAAGATAACCAAACAAAACTTTTAGTGGATTTCTACTTATTTTATTAAATATCATCTCCACCAAACAGGACAAGCTTGCATGTGTTATAGTTTTGGAGAAAAATGTGTTCATTTCATGTATGCGCAAAATGCCTTTGAAATGGCTTTAAAATGGATTTGGAGCATGGAGACGATTATCTCGGGATTGCAAGATAACCAAACAAAACTTTTAGTGGATTTCTACTTATTTTATTAAATATCATCTCCACCAAACAGGACAAGCTTGCATGTGTTATAGTTTTGGAGAAAAATGTGTTCATTTCATGTATGCGCGAAATGCCTTAAAAATGGCTTTAAAATGGATTTGGAGCATGGAGACGATTATCTCGGGATTGCAAGATAACCAAACAAAACTTTTAGTGGATTTCTACTTATTTTATTAAATATCATCTCCACCAAACAGGACAAGCTTGCATCTGTTATAGTTTTGGAGAAAAATGTGTTCATTTCATGTATGCGCGAAATGCCTTAAAAATGGCTTTAAAATGGATTTGGAGCATGGAGACGATTATCTCGGGATTGCAAGATAACCAAACAAAACTTTTAGTGGATTTCTACTTATTTTATTAAATATCATCTCCACCAAACAGGACAAGCTTGCATGTGTTATAGTTTTGGAGAAAAATGTGTTCATTTCATGTATGCGCAAAATGCCTTTGAAATGGCTTTAAAATGGATTTGGAGCATGGAGACGATTATCTCAGGATGGCAATATAAACAAACGAAACTTTTAGTAGATTTCTACTTATTTTATTAAATATTATCTCCACCAAACAGGACAAGCTTGCATCTGTTATAGTTTTGGAGAAAAATGTGTTCATTTCATGTATGCGCGAAATGCCTTAAAAATGGCTTTAAAATGGATTTGGAGCATGGAGACGATTATCTCGGGATTGCAAGATAACCAAACAAAACTTTTAGTGGATTTCTACTTATTTTATTAAATATCATCTCCACCAAACAGGACAAGCTTGCATGTGTTATAGTTTTGGAGAAAAATATGTTCATTTCATGTATGCGCAAAATGCCTTTGAAATGGCTTTAAAATGGATTTGGAGCATGGAGACGATTATCTCGGGATTGCAAGATAACCAAACAAAACTTTTAGTGGATTTCTACTTATTTTATTAAATATCATCTCCACCAAACAGGACAAGCTTGCATCTGTTATAGTTTTGGAGAAAAATGTGTTCATTTCATGTATGCGCGAAATGCCTTAAAAATGGCTTTAAAATGGATTTGGAGCATGGAGACGATTATCTCGGGATTGCAAGATAACCAAACAAAACTTTTAGTGGATTTCTACTTATTTTATTAAATATCATCTCCACCAAACAGGACAAGCTTGCATCTGTTATAGTTTTGGAGAAAAATGTGTTCATTTCATGTATGCGCGAAATGCCTTAAAAATGACTTTAAAATGGATTTGGAGCATGGAGACGATTATCTCGGGATTGCAAGATAACCAAACAAAACTTTTAGTGGATTTCTACTTATTTTATTAAATATCATCTCCACCAAACAGGACAAGCTTGCATCTGTTATAGTTTTGGAGAAAAATGTGTTCATTTCATGTATGCGCGAAATGCCTTAAAAATGGCTTTAAAATGGATTTGGAGCATGGAGACGATTATCTCGGGATTGCAAGATAACCAAACAAAACTTTTAGTGGATTTCTACTTATTTTATTAAATATCATCTCCACCAAACAGGACAAGCTTGCATCTGTTATAGTTTTGGAGAAAAATGTGTTCATTTCATGTATGCGCGAAATGCCTTAAAAATGGCTTTAAAATGGATTTGGAGCATGGAGACGATTATCTCGGGATTGCAAGATAACCAAACAAAACTTTTAGTGGATTTCTACTTATTTTATTAAATATCATCTCCACCAAACAGGACAAGCTTGCATCTGTTATAGTTTTGGAGAAAAATGTGTTCATTTCATGTATGCGCGAAATGCCTTAAAAATGGCTTTAAAATGGATTTGGAGCATGGAGACGATTATCTCGGGATTGCAAGATAACCAAACAAAACTTTTAGTGGATTTCTACTTATTTTATTAAATATCATCTCCACCAAACAGGACAAGCTTGCATGTGTTATAGTTTTGGAGAAAAATGTGTTCATTTCATGTATGCGCAAAATGCCTTTGAAATGGCTTTAAAATGGATTTGGAGCATGGAGACGATTATCTCAGGATGGCAATATAAACAAACGAAACTTTTAGTAGATTTCTACTTATTTTATTAAATATTATCTCCACCAAACAGGACAAGCTTGCATCTGTTATAGTTTTGGAGAAAAATGTGTTCATTTCATGTATGCGCGAAATGCCTTAAAAATGGCTTTAAAATGGATTTGGAGCATGGAGACGATTATCTCGGGATTGCAAGATAACCAAACAAAACTTTTAGTGGATTTCTACTTATTTTATTAAATATCATCTCCACCAAACAGGACAAGCTTGCATGTGTTATAGTTTTGGAGAAAAATATGTTCATTTCATGTATGCGCAAAATGCCTTTGAAATGGCTTTAAAATGGATTTGGAGCATGGAGACGATTATCTCGGGATTGCAAGATAACCAAACAAAACTTTTAGTGGATTTCTACTTATTTTATTAAATATCATCTCCACCAAACAGGACAAGCTTGCATCTGTTATAGTTTTGGAGAAAAATGTGTTCATTTCATGTATGCGCGAAATGCCTTAAAAATGACTTTAAAATGGATTTGGAGCATGGAGACGATTATCTCGGGATTGCAAGATAACCAAACAAAACTTTTAGTGGATTTCTACTTATTTTATTAAATATCATCTCCACCAAACAGGACAAGCTTGCATCTGTTATAGTTTTGGAGAAAAATGTGTTCATTTCATGTATGCGCGAAATGCCTTAAAAATGGCTTTAAAATGGATTTGGAGCATGGAGACGATTATCTCGGGATTGCAAGATAACCAAACAAAACTTTTAGTGGATTTCTACTTATTTTATTAAATATCATCTCCACCAAACAGGACAAGCTTGCATCTGTTATAGTTTTGGAGAAAAATGTGTTCATTTCATGTATGCGCGAAATGCCTTAAAAATGGCTTTAAAATGGATTTGGAGCATGGAGACGATTATCTCGGGATTGCAAGATAACCAAACAAAACTTTTAGTGGATTTCTACTTATTTTATTAAATATCATCTCCACCAAACAGGACAAGCTTGCATGTGTTATAGTTTTGGAGAAAAATGTGTTCATTTCATGTATGCGCAAAATGCCTTTGAAATGGCTTTAAAATGGATTTGGAGCATGGAGACGATTATCTCAGGATGGCAATATAAACAAACGAAACTTTTAGTAGATTTCTACTTATTTTATTAAATATTATCTCCACCAAACAGGACAAGCTTGCATCTGTTATAGTTTTGGAGAAAAATGTGTTCATTTCATGTATGCGCGAAATGCCTTAAAAATGGCTTTAAAATGGATTTGGAGCATGGAGACGATTATCTCGGGATTGCAAGATAACCAAACAAAACGTTTAGTGGATTTCTACTTATTTTATTAAATATCATCTCCACCAAACAGGACAAGCTTGCATGTGTTATAGTTTTGGAGAAAAATGTGTTCATTTCATGTATGCGCAAAATGCCTTTGAAATGGCTTTAAAATGGATTTGGAGCATGGAGACGATTATCTCGGGATTGCAAGATAACCAAACAAAACTTTTAGTGGATTTCTACTTATTTTATTAAATATCATCTCCACCAAACAGGACAAGCTTGCATCTGTTATAGTTTTGGAGAAAAATGTGTTCATTTCATGTATGCGCGAAATGCCTTAAAAATGGCTTTAAAATGGATTTGGAGCATGGAGACGATTATCTCGGGATTGCAAGATAACCAAACAAAACTTTTAGTGGATTTCTACTTATTTTATTAAATATCATCTCCACCAAACAGGACAAGCTTGCATCTGTTATAGTTTTGGAGAAAAATGTGTTCATTTCATGTATGCGCGAAATGCCTTAAAAATGGCTTTAAAATGGATTTGGAGCATGGAGACGATTATCTCGGGATTGCAAGATAACCAAACAAAACTTTTAGTGGATTTCTACTTATTTTATTAAATATCATCTCCACCAAACAGGACAAGCTTGCATCTGTTATAGTTTTGGAGAAAAATGTGTTCATTTCATGTATGCGCGAAATGCCTTAAAAATGGCTTTAAAATGGATTTGGAGCATGGAGACGATTATCTCGGGATTGCAAGATAACCAAACAAAACTTTTAGTGGATTTCTACTTATTTTATTAAATATCATCTCCACCAAACAGGACAAGCTTGCATGTGTTATAGTTTTGGAGAAAAATGTGTTCATTTCATGTATGCGCAAAATGCCTTTGAAATGGCTTTAAAATGGATTTGGAGCATGGAGACGATTATCTCAGGATGGCAATATAAACAAACGAAACTTTTAGTAGATTTCTACTTATTTTATTAAATATTATCTCCACCAAACAGGACAAGCTTGCATCTGTTATAGTTTTGGAGAAAAATGTGTTCATTTCATGTATGCGCGAAATGCCTTAAAAATGGCTTTAAAATGGATTTGGAGCATGGAGACGATTATCTCGGGATTGCAAGATAACCAAACAAAACTTTTAGTGGATTTCTACTTATTTTATTAAATATCATCTCCACCAAACAGGACAAGCTTGCATCTGTTATAGTTTTGGAGAAAAATGTGTTCATTTCATGTATGCGCGAAATGCCTTAAAAATGGCTTTAAAATGGATTTGGAGCATGGAGACGATTATCTCGGGATTGCAAGATAACCAAACCAAACTTTTAGTGGATTTCTACTTATTTTATTAAATATCATCTCCACCAAACAGGACAAGCTTGCATCTGTTATAGTTTTGGAGAAAAATGTGTTCATTTCATGTATGCGCGAAATGCCTTAAAAATGGCTTTAAAATGGATTTGGAGCATGGAGACGATTATCTCGGG
This sequence comes from Anomaloglossus baeobatrachus, assembly GCF_048569485.1. Lineage (NCBI taxonomy): Eukaryota > Metazoa > Chordata > Amphibia > Anura > Aromobatidae > Anomaloglossus > Anomaloglossus baeobatrachus. The sequence continues at coordinate 221,449 of NW_027441897.1, forward strand.
ATTGCAAGATAACCAAACAAAACTTTTAGTGGATTTCTACTTATTTTATTAAATATCATCTCCACCAAACAGGACAAGCTTGCATCTGTTATAGTTTTGGAGAAAAATGTGTTCATTTCATGTATGCGCGAAATGCCTTAAAAATGGCTTTAAAATGGATTTGGAGCATGGAGACGATTATCTCGGGATTGCAAGATAACCAAACAAAACTTTTAGTGGATTTCTACTTATTTTATTAAATATCATCTCCACCAAACAGGACAAGCTTGCATCTGTTATAGTTTTGGAGAAAAATGTGTTCATTTCATGTATGCGCGAAATGCCTTAAAAATGGCTTTAAAATGGATTTGGAGCATGGAGACGATTATCTCGGGATTGCAAGATAACCAAACAAAACTTTTAGTGGATTTCTACTTATTTTATTAAATATCATCTCCACCAAACAGGACAAGCTTGCATCTGTTATAGTTTTGGAGAAAAATGTGTTCATTTCATGTATGCGCGAAATGCCTTAAAAATGGCTTTAAAATGGATTTGGAGCATGGAGACGATTATCTCGGGATTGCAAGATAACCAAACAAAACTTTTAGTGGATTTCTACTTATTTTATTAAATATCATCTCCACCAAACAGGACAAGCTTGCATGTGTTATAGTTTTGGAGAAAAATGTGTTCATTTCATGTATGCGCAAAATGCCTTTGAAATGGCTTTAAAATGGATTTGGAGCATGGAGACGATTATCTCAGGATGGCAATATAAACAAACGAAACGTTTAGTAGATTTCTACTTATTTTATTAAATATTATCTCCACCAAACAGGACAAGCTTGCATCTGTTATAGTTTTGGAGAAAAATGTGTTCATTTCATGTATGCGCGAAATGCCTTAAAAATGGCTTTAAAATGGATTTGGAGCATGGAGACGATTATCTCGGGATTGCAAGATAACCAAACAAAACTTTTAGTGGATTTCTACTTATTTTATTAAATATTATCTCCACCAAACAGGACAAGCTTGCATCTGTTATAGTTTTGGAGAAAAATGTGTTCATTTCATGTATGCGCGAAATGCCTTAAAAATGGCTTTAAAATGGATTTGGAGCATGGAGACGATTATCTCGGGATTGCAAGATAACCAAACAAAACTTTTAGTGGATTTCTACTTATTTTATTAAATATCATCTCCACCAAACAGGACAAGCTTGCATGTGTTATAGTTTTGGAGAAAAATGTGTTCATTTCATGTATGCGCAAAATGCCTTTGAAATTGCTTTAAAATGGATTTGGAGCATGGAGACGATTATCTCGGGATTGCAAGATAACCAAACAAAACTTTTAGTGGATTTCTACTTATTTTATTAAATATCATCTCCACCAAACAGGACAAGCTTGCATCTGTTATAGTTTTGGAGAAAAATGTGTTCATTTCATGTATGCGCGAAATGCCTTAAAAATGGCTTTAAAATGGATTTGGAGCATGGAGACGATTATCTCGGGATTGCAAGATAACCAAAAAAAACTTTTAGTGGATTTCTACTTATTTTATTAAATATCATCTCCACCAAACAGGACAAGCTTGCATCTGTTATAGTTTTGGAGAAAAATGTGTTCATTTCATGTATGTGCGAAATGCCTTAAAAATGGCTTTAAAATGGATTTGGAGCATGGAGACGATTATCTCGGGATTGCAAGATAACCAAACAAAACTTTTAGTGGATTTCTACTTATTTTATTAAATATCATCTCCACCAAACAGGACAAGCTTGCATCTGTTATAGTTTTGGAGAAAAATGTGTTCATTTCATGTATGCGCGAAATGCCTTAAAAATGGCTTTAAAATGGATTTGGAGCATGGAGACGATTATCTCGGGATTGCAAGATAACCAAACAAAACTTTTAGTGGATTTCTACTTATTTTATTAAATATCATCTCCACCAAACAGGACAAGCTTGCATGTGTTATAGTTTTGGAGAAAAATGTGTTCATTTCATGTATGCGCAAAATGCCTTTGAAATGGCTTTAAAATGGATTTGGAGCATGGAGACGATTATCTCAGGATGGCAATATAAACAAACGAAACTTTTAGTAGATTTCTACTTTATTTATTAAATATTATCTCCACCAAACAGGACAAGCTTGCATCTGTTATAGTTTTGGAGAAAAATGTGTTCATTTCATGTATGCGCGAAATGCCTTAAAAATGGCTTTAAAATGGATTTGGAGCATGGAGACGATTATCTCGGGATTGCAAGATAACCAAACAAAACTTTTAGTGGATTTCTACTTATTTTATTAAATATCATCTCCACCAAACAGGACAAGCTTGCATGTGTTATAGTTTTGGAGAAAAATGTGTTCATTTCATGTATGCGCAAAATGCCTTTGAAATGGCTTTAAAATGGATTTGGAGCATGGAGACGATTATCTCAGGATGGCAATATAAACAAACGAAACTTTTAGTAGATTTCTACTTATTTTATTAAATATTATCTCCACCAAACAGGACAAGCTTGCATCTGTTATAGTTTTGGAGAAAAATGTGTTCATTTCATGTATGCGCGAAATGCCTTAAAAATGGCTTTAAAATGGATTTGGAGCATGGAGACGATTATCTCGGGATTGCAAGATAACCAAACAAAACTTTTAGTGGATTTCTACTTATTTTATTAAATATCATCTCCACCAAACAGGACAAGCTTGCATCTGTTATAGTTTTGGAGAAAAATGTGTTCATTTCATGTATGCGCGAAATGCCTTAAAAATGGCTTTAAAATGGATTTGGAGCATGGAGACGATTATCTCGGGATTGCAAGATAACCAAACAAAACTTTTAGTGGATTTCTACTTATTTTATTAAATATCATCTCCACCAAACAGGACAAGCTTGCATGTGTTATAGTTTTGGAGAAAAATGTGTTCATTTCATGTATGCGCAAAATGCCTTTGAAATGGCTTTAAAATGGATTTGGAGCATGGAGACGATTATCTCAGGATGGCAATATAAACAAACGAAACTTTTAGTAGATTTCTACTTATTTTATTAAATATTATCTCCACCAAACAGGACAAGCTTGCATCTGTTATAGTTTTGGAGAAAAATGTGTTCATTTCATGTATGCGCAAAATGCCTTAAAAATGGCTTTAAAATGGATTTGGAGCATGGAGACGATTATCTCGGGATTGCAAGATAACCAAACAAAACTTTTAGTGGATTTCTACTTATTTTATTAAATATCATCTCCACCAAACAGGACAAGCTTGCATCTGTTATAGTTTTGGAGAAAAATGTGTTCATTTCATGTATGCGCGAAATGCCTTAACAATGGCTTTAAAATGGATTTGGAGCATGGAGACGATTATCTCGGGATTGCAAGATAACCAAACAAAACTTTTAGTGGATTTCTACTTATTTTATTAAATATCATCTCCACCAAACAGGACAAGCTTGCATGTGTTATAGTTTTGGAGAAAAATGTGTTCATTTCATGTATGCGCAAAATGCCTTTGAAATGGCTTTAAAATGGATTTGGAGCATGGAGACGATTATCTCAGGATGGCAATATAAACAAACGAAACTTTTAGTAGATTTCTACTTATTTTATTAAATATTATCTCCACCAAACAGGACAAGCTTGCATCTGTTATAGTTTTGGAGAAAAATGTGTTCATTTCATGTATGCGCGAAATGCCTTAAAAATGGCTTTAAAATGGATTTGGAGCATGGAGACGATTATCTCGGGATTGCAAGATAACCAAACAAAACTTTTAGTGGATTTCTACTAATTTTATTAAATATCATCTCCACCAAACAGGACAAGCTTGCATCTGTTATAGTTTTGGAGAAAAATGTGTTCATTTCATGTATGCGCGAAATGCCTTAAAAATGGCTTTAAAATGGATTTGGAGCATGGAGACGATTATCTCGGGATTGCAAGATAACCAAACAAAACTTTTAGTGGATTTCTACTTATTTTATTAAATATCATCTCCACCAAACAGGACAAGCTTGCATGTGTTATAGTTTTGGAGAAAAATGTGTTCATTTCATGTATGCGCAAAATGCCTTTGAAATGGCTTTAAAATGGATTTGGAGCATGGAGACGATTATCTCAGGATGGCAATATAAACAAACGAAACTTTTAGTAGATTTCTACTTATTTTATTAAATATTATCTCCACCAAACAGGACAAGCTTGCATCTGTTATAGTTTTGGAGAAAAATGTGTTCATTTCATGTATGCGCGAAATGCCTTAAAAATGGCTTTAAAATGGATTTGGAGCATGGAGACGATTATCTCGGGATTGCAAGATAACCATCAAAACTTTTAGTGGATTTCTACTTATTTTATTAAATATCATCTCCACCAAACAGGACAAGCTTGCATCTGTTATAGTTTTGGAGAAAAATGTGTTCATTTCATGTATGCGCAAAATGCCTTTGAAATGGCTTTAAAATGGATTTGGAGCATGGAGACGATTATCTCAGGATGGCAATATAAACAAACGAAACTTTTAGTAGATTTCTACTTATTTTATTAAATATCATCTCCACCAAACAGGACAAGCTTGCATCTGTTATAGTTTTGGAGAAAAATGTGTTCATTTCATGTATGCGCGAAATGCCTTAAAAATGGCTTTAAAATGGATTTGGAGCATGGAGACGATTAAATCGGGATTGCAAGATAACCAAACAAAACTTTTAGTGGATTTCTACTTATTTTATTAAATATCATCTCCACCAAACAGGATCAAGCTTGCATCTGTTATAGTTTTGGAGAAAAATGTGTTCATTTCATGTATGCGCAAAATGCCTTTGAAATGGCTTTAAAATGGATTTGGAGCATGGAGACGATTATCTCAGGATGGCAATATAAACAAACGAAACTTTTAGTAGATTTCTACTTATTTTATTAAATATTATCTCCACCAAACAGGACAAGCTTGCATCTGTTATAGTTTTGGAGAAAAATGTGTTCATTTCATGTATGCGCGAAATGCCTTAAAAATGGCTTTAAAATGGATTTGGAGCATGGAGACGATTATCTCGGGATTGCAAGATAACCATCAAAACTATTAGTGGATTTCTACTTATTTTATTAAATATCATCTCCACCAAACAGGACAAGCTTGCAAATCTGTTATAGTTTTGGAGAAAAATGTGTTCATTTCATGTATGCGCGAAATGCCTTAAAAATGGCTTTAAAATGGATTTGGAGCATGGAGACGATTATCTCGGGATTGCAAGATAACCAAACAAAACTTTTAGTGGATTTCTACTTATTTTATTAAATATCATCTCCACCAAACAGGACAAGCTTGCATCTGTTATAGTTTTGGAGAAAAATGTGTTCATTTCATGTATGCGCGAAATGCCTTAAAAATGGCTTTAAAATGGATTTGGAGCATGGAGACGATTATCTCGGGATTGCAAGATAACCAAACAAAACTTTTAGTGGATTTCTACTTATTTTATTAAATATTATCTCCACCAAACAGGACAAGCTTGCATCTGTTATAGTTTTGGAGAAAAATGTGTTCATTTCATGTATGCGCGAAATGCCTTAAAAATGGCTTTAAAATGGATTTGGAGCATGGAGACGATTATCTCGGGATTGCAAGATAACCAAACAAAACTTTTAGTGGATTTCTACTTATTTTATTAAATATCATCTCCACCAAACAGGACAAGCTTGCATCTGTTATAGTTTTGGAGAAAAATGTGTTCATTTCATGTATGCGCGAAATGCCTTAAAAATGGCTTTAAAATGGATTTGGAGCATGGAGACGATTATCTCGGGATTGCAATATAACCAAACAAAACTTTTAGTGGATTTCTACTTATTTTATTAAATATCATCTCCACCAAACAGGACAAGCTTGCATCTGTTATAGTTTTGGAGAAAAATGTGTTCATTTCATGTATGCGCGAAATGCCTTAAAAATGGCTTTAAAATGGATTTGGAGCATGGAGACGATTATCTCGGGATTGCAAGATAACCAAACAAAACTTTTAGTGGATTTCTACTTATTTTATTAAATATCATCTCCACCAAACAGGACAAGCTTGCATCTGTTATAGTTTTGGAGAAAAATGTGTTCATTTCATGTATGCGCGAAATGCCTTAAAAATGGCTTTAAAATGGATTTGGAGCATGGAGACGATTATCTCGGGATTGCAAGATAACCAAACAAAACTTTTAGTGGATTTCTACTTATTTTATTAAATATCATCTCCACCAAACAGGACAAGCTTGCATGTGTTATAGTTTTGGAGAAAAATGTGTTCATTTCATGTATGCGCAAAATGCCTTTGAAATGGCTTTAAAATGGATTTGGAGCATGGAGACGATTATCTCGGGATTGCAAGATAACCAAACAAAACTTTTAGTGGATTTCTACTTATTTTATTAAATATCATCTCCACCAAACAGGACAAGCTTGCATCTGTTATAGTTTTGGAGAAAAATGTGTTCATTTCATGTATGCGCGAAATGCCTTAAAAATGGCTTTAAAATGGATTTGGAGCATGGAGACGATTATCTCGGGATTGCAAGATAACCAAACAAAACTTTTAGTGGATTTCTACTTATTTTATTAAATATCATCTCCACCAAACAGGACAAGCTTGCATCTGTTATAGTTTTGGAGAAAAATGTGTTCATTTCATGTATGCGCGAAATGCCTTAAAAATGGCTTTAAAATGGATTTGGAGCATGGAGACGATTATCTCGGGATTGCAATATAACCAAACAAAACTTTTAGTGGATTTCTACTTATTTTATTAAATATCATCTCCACCAAACAGGACAAGCTTGCATCTGTTATAGTTTTAGAGAAAAATGTGTTCATTTCATGTATGCGCGAAATGCCTTAAAAATGGCTTTAAAATGGATTTGGAGCATGGAGACGATTATCTCGGGATTGCAAGATAACCAAACAAAACTTTTAGTGGATTTCTACTTATTTTATTAAATATCATCTCCACCAAACAGGACAAGCTTGCATCTGTTATAGTTTTGGAGAAAAATGTGTTCATTTCATGTATGCGCGAAATGCCTTAAAAATGGCTTTAAAATGGATTTGGAGCATGGAGACGATTATCTCGGGATTGCAAGATAACCAAACAAAACTTTTAGTGGATTTCTACTTATTTTATTAAATATCATCTCCACCAAACAGGACAAGCTTGCATCTGTTATAGTTTTGGAGAAAAATGTGTTCATTTCATGTATGCGCGAAATGCCTTAAAAATGGCTTTAAAATGGATTTGGAGCATGGAGACGATTACCTCGGGATTGCAAGATAACCAAACAAAACTTTTAGTGGATTTCTACTTATTTTATTAAATATCATCTCCACCAAACAGGACAAGCTTGCATGTGTTATAGTTTTGGAGAAAAATGTGTTCATTTCATGTATGCGCAAAATGCCTTTGAAATGGCTTTAAAATGGATTTGGAGCATGGAGACGATTATCTCGGGATTGCAAGATAACCAAACAAAACTTTTAGTGGATTTCTACTTATTTTATTAAATATCATCTCCACCAAACAGGACAAGCTTGCATCTGTTATAGTTTTGGAGAAAAATGTGTTCATTTCATGTATGCGCGAAATGCCTTAAAAATGGCTTTAAAATGGATTTGGAGCATGGAGACGATTATCTCGGGATTGCAAGATAACCAAACAAAACTTTTAGTGGATTTCTACTTATTTTATTAAATATCATCTCCACCAAACAGGACAAGCTTGCATCTGTTATAGTTTTGGAGAAAAATGTGTTCATTTCATGTATGCGCGAAATGCCTTAAAAATGGCTTTAAAATGGATTTGGAGCATGGAGACGATTATCTCGGGATTGCAAGATAACCAAACAAAACTTTTAGTGGATTTCTACTTATTTTATTAAATATCATCTCCACCAAACAGGACAAGCTTGCATCTGTTATAGTTTTGGAGAAAAATGTGTTCATTTCATGTATGCGCGAAATGCCTTAAAAATGGCTTTAAAATGGATTTGGAGCATGGAGACGATTATCTCGGGATTGCAAGATAACCAAACAAAACTTTTAGTGGATTTCTACTTATTTTATTAAATATCATCTCCACCAAACAGGACAAGCTTGCATCTGTTATAGTTTTGGAGAAAAATGTGTTCATTTCATGTATGCGCGAAATGCCTTAAAAATGGCTTTAAAATGGATTTGGAGCATGGAGACGATTATCTCGGGATTGCAATATAACCAAACAAAACTTTTAGTGGATTTCTACTTATTTTATTAAATATCATCTCCACCAAACAGGACAAGCTTGCATCTGTTATAGTTTTGGAGAAAAATGTGTTCATTTCATGTATGCGCGAAATGCCTTAAAAATGGCTTTAAAATGGATTTGGAGCATGGAGACGATTATCTCGGGATTGCAAGATAACCAAACAAAACGTTTAGTGGATTTCTACTTATTTTATTAAATATCATCTCCACCAAACAGGACAAGCTTGCATCTGTTATAATTTTGGAGAAAAATGTGTTCATTTCATGTATGCGCGAAATGCCTTAAAAATGGCTTTAAAATGGATTTGGAGCATGGAGACGATTATCTCGGGATTGCAAGATAACCAAACAAAACTTTTAGTGGATTTCTACTTATTTTATTAAATATCATCTCCACCAAACAGGACAAGCTTGCATCTGTTATAGTTTTGGAGAAAAATGTGTTCATTTCATGTATGCGCGAAATGCCTTAAAAATGGCTTTAAAATGGATTTGGAGCATGGAGACGATTATCTCGGGATTGCAAGATAACCAAACAAAACTTTTAGTGGATTTCTACTTATTTTATTAAATATCATCTCCACCAACAGGACAAGCTTGCATCTGTTATAGTTTTGGAGAAAAATGTGTTCATTTCATGTATGCGCGAAATGCCTTAAAAATGGCTTTAAAATGGATTTGGAGCATGGAGACGATTATCTCGGGATTGCAAGATAACCAAACAAAACTTTTAGTGGATTTCTACTTATTTTATTAAATATCATCTCCACCAAACAGGACAAGCTTGCATCTGTTATAGTTTTGGAGAAAAATGTGTTCATTTCATGTATGCGCGAAATGCCTTAAAAATGGCTTTAAAATGGATTTGGAGCATGGAGACGATTATCTCGGGATTGCAAGATAACCAAACAAAACTTTTAGTGGATTTCTACTTATTTTATTAAATATCATCTCCACCAAACAGGACAAGCTTGCATCTGTTATAATTTTGGAGAAAAATGTGTTCATTTCATGTATGCGCGAAATGCCTTAAAAATGGCTTTAAAATGGATTTGGAGCATGGAGACGATTATCTCGGGATTGCAAGATAACCAAACAAAACTTTTAGTGGATTTCTACTTATTTTATTAAATATCATCTCCACCAAACAGGACAAGCTTGCATCTGTTATAGTTTTGGAGAAAAATGTGTTCATTTCATGTATGCGCGAAATGCCTTAAAAATGGCTTTAAAATGGATTTGGAGCATGGAGACGATTATCTCGGGATTGCAAGATAACCAAACAAAACTTTTAGTGGATTTCTACTTATTTTATTAAATATCATCTCCACCAACAGGACAAGCTTGCATCTGTTATAGTTTTGGAGAAAAATGTGTTCATTTCATGTATGCGCGAAATGCCTTAAAAATGGCTTTAAAATGGATTTGGAGCATGGAGACGATTATCTCGGGATTGCAAGATAACCAAACAAAACTTTTAGTGGATTTCTACTTATTTTATTAAATATCATCTCCACCAAACAGGACAAGCTTGCATCTGTTATAGTTTTGGAGAAAAATGTGTTCATTTCATGTATGCGCGAAATGCCTTAAAAATGGCTTTAAAATGGATTTGGAGCATGGAGACGATTATCTCGGGATTGCAAGATAACCAAACAAAACTTTTAGTGGATTTCTACTTATTTTATTAAATATCATCTCCACCAAACAGGACAAGCTTGCATCTGTTATAGTTTTGGAGAAAAATGTGTTCATTTCATGTATGCGCGAAATGCCTTAAAAATGGCTTTAAAATGGATTTGGAGCATGGAGACGATTATCTCGGGATTGCAATATAACCAAACAAAACTTTTAGTGGATTTCTACTTATTTTATTAAATATCATCTCCACCAAACAGGACAAGCTTGCATCTGTTATAGTTTTGGAGAAAAATGTGTTCATTTCATGTATGCGCGAAATGCCTTAAAAATGGCTTTAAAATGGATTTGGAGCATGGAGACGATTATCTCGGGATTGCAAGATAACCAAACAAAACTTTTAGTGGATTTCTACTTATTTTATTAAATATCATCTCCACCAAACAGGACAAGCTTGCATGTGTTATAGTTTTGGAGAAAAATGTGTTCATTTCATGTATGCGCGAAATGCCTTAAAAATGGCTTTAAAATGGATTTGGAGCATGGAGACGATTATCTCGGGATTGTAAGATAACCAAACAAAACTTTTAGTGGATTTCTACTTATTTTATTAAATATCATCTCCACCAAACAGGACAAGCTTGCATCTGTTATAGTTTTGGAGAAAAATGTGTTCATTTCATGTATGCGCGAAATGCCTTAAAAATGGCTTTAAAATGGATTTGGAGCATGGAGACGATTATCTCGGGATTGCAAGATAACCAAACAAAACTTTTAGTGGATTTCTACTTATTTTATTAAATATCATCTCCACCAAACAGGACAAGCTTGCATGTGTTATAGTTTTGGAGAAAAATGTGTTCATTTCATGTATGCGCAAAATGCCTTTGAAATGGCTTTAAAATGGATTTGGAGCATAGAGACGATTATCTCAGGATGGCAATATAAACAAACGAAACTTTTAGTAGATTTCTACTTATTTTATTAAATATTATCTCCACCAAACAGGACAAGCTTGCATCTGTTATAGTTTTGGAGAAAAATGTGTTCATTTCATGTATGCGCGAAATGCCTTAAAAATGGCTTTAAAATGGATTTGGAGCATGGAGACGATTATCTCGGGATTGCAAGATAACCAAACAAAACTTTTAGTGGATTTCTACTTATTTTATTAAATATCATCTCCACCAACAGGACAAGCTTGCATCTGTTATAGTTTTGGAGAAAAATGTGTTCATTTCATGTATGCGCGAAATGCCTTAAAAATGGCTTTAAAATGGATTTGGAGCATGGAGACGATTATCTCGGGATTGCAAGATAACCAAACAAAACTTTTAGTGGATTTCTACTTATTTTATTAAAAAATATCATCTCCACCAAACAGGACAAGCTTGCATCTGTTATAGTTTTGGAGAAAAATGTGTTCATTTCATGTATGCGCGAAATGCCTTAAAAATGGCTTTAAAATGGATTTGGAGCATGGAGACGATTATCTCGGGATTGCAAGATAACCAAACAAAACTTTTAGTGGATTTCTACTTATTTTATTAAATATCATCTCCACCAAACAGGACAAGCTTGCATCTGTTATAGTTTTGGAGAAAAATGTGTTCATTTCATGTATGCGCGAAATGCCTTAAAAATGGCTTTAAAATGGATTTGGAGCATGGAGACGATTATCTCGGGATTGCAATATAACCAAACAAAACTTTTAGTGGATTTCTACTTATTTTATTAAATATCATCTCCACCAAACAGGACAAGCTTGCATCTGTTATAGTTTTGGAGAAAAATGTGTTCATTTCATGTATGCGCGAAATGCCTTAAAAATGGCTTTAAAATGGATTTGGAGCATGGAGACGATTATCTCGGGATTGCAAGATAACCAAACAAAACTTTTAGTGGATTTCTACTTATTTTATTAAATATCATCTCCACCAAACAGGACAAGCTTGCATGTGTTATAGTTTTGGAGAAAAATGTGTTCATTTCATGTATGCGCGAAATGCCTTAAAAATGGCTTTAAAATGGATTTGGAGCATGGAGACGATTATCTCGGGATTGTAAGATAACCAAACAAAACTTTTAGTGGATTTCTACTTATTTTATTAAATATCATCTCCACCAAACAGGACAAGCTTGCATCTGTTATAGTTTTGGAGAAAAATGTGTTCATTTCATGTATGCGCGAAATGCCTTAAAAATGGCTTTAAAATGGATTTGGAGCATGGAGACGATTATCTCGGGATTGCAAGATAACCAAACAAAACTTTTAGTGGATTTCTACTTATTTTATTAAATATCATCTCCACCAAACAGGACAAGCTTGCATGTGTTATAGTTTTGGAGAAAAATGTGTTCATTTCATGTATGCGCAAAATGCCTTTGAAATGGCTTTAAAATGGATTTGGAGCATAGAGACGATTATCTCAGGATGGCAATATAAACAAACGAAACTTTTAGTAGATTTCTACTTATTTTATTAAATATTATCTCCACCAAACAGGACAAGCTTGCATCTGTTATAGTTTTGGAGAAAAATGTGTTCATTTCATGTATGCGCGAAATGCCTTAAAAATGGCTTTAAAATGGATTTGGAGCATGGAGACGATTATCTCGGGATTGCAAGATAACCAAACAAAACTTTTAGTGGATTTCTACTTATTTTATTAAATATCATCTCCACCAAACAGGACAAGCTTGCATCTGTTATAGTTTTGGAGAAAAATGTGTTCATTTCATGTATGCGCGAAATGCCTTAAAAATGGCTTTAAAATGGATTTGGAGCATGGAGACGATTATCTCGGGATTGCAAGATAACCAAACAAAACTTTTAGTGGATTTCTACTTATTTTATTAAATATCATCTCCACGAAACAGGACAAGCTTGCATGTGTTATAGTTTTGGAGAAAAATGTGTTCATTTCATGTATGCGCGAAATGCCTTAAAAATGGCTTTAAAATGGATTTGGAGCATGGAGACGATTATCTCGGGATTGCAAGATAACCAAACAAAACTTTTAGTGGATTTCTACTTATTTTATTAAATATCATCTCCACCAAACAGGACAAGCTTGCATCTGTTATAGTTTTGGAGAAAAATGTGTTCATTTCATGTATGCGCGAAATGCCTTAAAAATGGCTTTAAAATGGATTTGGAGCATGGAGACGATTATCTCGGGATTGCAAGATAACCAAACAAAACTTTTAGTGGATTTCTACTTATTTTATTAAATATCATCTCCACCAAACAGGACAAGCTTGCATCTGTTATAGTTTTGGAGAAAAATGTGTTCATTTCATGTATGCGCGAAATGCCTTAAAAATGGCTTTAAAATGGATTTGGAGCATGGAGACGATTATCTCGGGATTGCAAGATAACCAAACAAAACTTTTAGTGGATTTCTACTTATTTTATTAAATATCATCTCCACCAAACAGGACAAGCTTGCATGTGTTATAGTTTTGGAGAAAAATGTGTTCATTTCATGTATGCGCAAAATGCCTTTGAAATGGCTTTAAAATGGATTTGGAGCATGGAGACGATTATCTCAGGATGGCAATATAAACAAACGAAACTTTTAGTAGATTTCTACTTATTTTATTAAATATTATCTCCACCAAACAGGACAAGCTTGCATCTGTTATAGTTTTGGAGAAAAATGTGTTCATTTCATGTATGCGCGAAATGCCTTAAAAATGGCTTTAAAATGGATTTGGAGCATGGAGACGATTATCTCGGGATTGCAAGATAACCAAACAAAACTTTTAGTGGATTTCTACTTATTTTATTAAATATCATCTCCACCAAACAGGACAAGCTTGCATCTGTTATAGTTTTGGAGAAAAATGTGTTCATTTCATGTATGCGCGAAATGCCTTAAAAATGGCTTTAAAATGGATTTGGAGCATGGAGACGATTATCTCGGGATTGCAAGATAACCAAACAAAACTTTTAGTGGATTTCTACTTATTTTATTAAATATCATCTCCACCAAACAGGACAAGCTTGCATCTGTTATAGTTTTGGAGAAAAATGTGTTCATTTCATGTATGCGCGAAATGCCTTAAAAATGGCTTTAAAATGGATTTGGAGCATGGAGACGATTATCTCGGGATTGCAATATAACCAAACAAAACTTTTAGTGGATTTCTACTTATTTTATTAAATATCATCTCCACCAAACAGGACAAGCTTGCATCTGTTATAGTTTTGGAGAAAAATGTGTTCATTTCATGTATGCGCGAAATGCCTTAAAAATGGCTTTAAAATGGATTTGGAGCATGGAGACGATTATCTCGGGATTGCAAGATAACCAAACAAAACTTTTAGTGGATTTCTACTTATTTTATTAAATATCATCTCCACCAAACAGGACAAGCTTGCATCTGTTATAGTTTTGGAGAAAAATGTGTTCATTTCATGTATGCGCGAAATGCCTTAAAAATGGCTTTAAAATGGATTTGGAGCATGGAGACGATTATCTCGGGATTGCAAGATAACTAGTGATGAGCGAGCATGCTTGTCACTACTCGGTACTCGCACGAGTATCACTGTACTCGGGCTGCTCGGCGGGGACCGAGTAATCTCGCGATACTCGTGCTTTACTCGTGGTCTTCATTTCTGCATGTTGGCGCTCTTTTGAGAGCCAGCCCTCATGCAGGGATTGGCTGGCAGACCACTGCAATGCCACAGCCCTGTTAGTTGTGGAATTGCAGTGATTGGCCGGCCTGCACAGCGTCACCGAGCCTTTATATCGGCCGGCGCGCTGTGCTCTGCTCACAGCTATTCTGACAGTGAGTGTAGGGAGAGTGTCGCTGATTCAGGGAAAGCTTTGCGGCCCTTTATAGCTTTTTCAGTTGCAGGGCTGCAAACAGTGTGACCAAAAGTCCTTCTCAGGACTATTCTAGTTGTATACAGGCAGGCAGGGTATAGCCAGGTCGGAGTACAGTAGCAGAGTCCTTCTCAGGACTATTGTTGCTATATACAGGCAGGGTATAGCCAGGTCTGAATACAGGCTAGTGACCAAAAGAGTCCTTGTCAGGACTATTGTAGCAGTATACAGGCAGGCAGGCAGGCAGGGTAGTGGTGACCGTATACCAGCCTTCATATCTGGGGCTGGTGTACACAGTGTAAAACAGTCCAGATAGTGTCTGACTTGTCTGTACTGTAATTGTCGCTCCCCAAAAAAACCTGTTAGTAGGTTATTATTGCGTCCGTGCTTGGTTTTTAAAACCGCACGTGTGTGCCTGTTGGTGGCAGCGTACAGGTGCACTGGTGTGCGTTTACCAAACTATTATATAACGCACAAGTGTAGTGTATAATACACGTCAGTCAGCAGTGGCTGATAGTGTCAGAGTTCTTAATTTTTGCTCCTAAAACCTGTGTTAGGTTATTATTATTGCGTCCGTGCTTGGTTTTTAAAACCGCACGTGTGTGCCTGTTGGTGGCAGCGTACAGGTGCACTGGTGTGCGTTTACCAAACTATTATATAACGCACAAGTGTAGTGTATAATACACGTCAGTCAGCAGTGGCTGATAGTGTCAGAGTTCTTAATTTTTGCTCCTAAAACCTGTGTTAGGTTATTATTGCGTCCGTGCTTGGTTTTTAAAACCGCACGTGTGTGCCTGTTGGTGGCAGCGTACAGGTGCACTGGTGTGCGTTTACCAAACTATTATATAACGCACAAGTGTAGTGTATAATACACGTCAGTCAGCAGTGGCTGATAGTGTCAGAGTTCTTAATTTTTGCTCCTAAAACCTGTGTTAGGTTATTATTATTGCGTCCGTGCTTGGTTTTTAAAACCGCACGTGTGTGCCTGTTGGTGGCAGCGTACAGGTGCACTGGTGTGCGTTTACCAAACTATTATATAACGCACAAGTGTAGTGTATAATACACGTCAGTCAGCAGTGGCTGATAGTGTCAGAGTTCTTAATTTTTGCTCCTAAAACCTGTGTTAGGTTATTATTGCGTCCGTGCTTGGTTTTTAAAACCGCACGTGTGTGCCTGTTGGTGGCAGCGTACAGGTGCACTGGTGTGCGTTTACCAAACTATTATATAACGCACAAGTGTAGTGTATAATACACGTCAGTCAGCAGTGGCTGATAGTGTCAGAGTTCTTAATTTTTGCTCCTAAAACCTGTGTTAGGTTATTATTGCGTCCGTGCTTGGTTTTTAAAACCGCACGTGTGTGCCTGTTGGTGGCAGCGTACAGGTGCACTGGTGTGCGTTTACCAAACTATTATATAACGCACAAGTGTAGTGTATAATACACGTCAGTCAGCAGTGGCTGATAGTGTCAGAGTTCTTAATTTTTGCTCCTAAAACCTGTGTTAGGTTATTATTGCGTCCGTGCTTGGTTTTTAAAACCGCACGTGTGTGCCTGTTGGTGGCAGCGTACAGGTGCACTGGTGTGCGTTTACCAAACTATTATATAACGCACAAGTGTAGTGTATAATACACGTCAGTCAGCAGTGGCTGATAGTGTCAGAGTTCTTAATTTTTGCTCCTAAAACCTGTGTTAGGTTATTATTGCGTCCGTGCTTGGTTTTTAAAACCGCACGTGTGTGCCTGTTGGTGGCAGCGTACAGGTGCACTGGTGTGCAATTTCCAGAAACTTTGATATAACGCACAAGTAGTGAATATACACGTCAGCAGTGCACAGCATTGCAAAATGCGCAAGGGCATTGGCAAGGAACAAGGAAGTGGACGTGATGGTGGTGCAGGCAGAGGCCGAGGTCGTGGGCAAGCTCTAATTTCGCCACAACAAAGGGCCACATCTAGTCGCTCGCACGTCCTGTCCCAAATTCTTGGGGACCGCAGCAGTACACCGCTCTTGAACCAAGACCAGTGTCAACAGGTTGTTAGTTGGATAGCGGATAATGCTTCCAGTCAGATTGGCACCACCACAAACACTCTGTCTTCCACACGGTCAAGTGTCAGTAGCCGTGATACTGCACCGCACATTTCTGAACCTGATCCTCCTTCCTACCACCAGGCTGAGTACACGTCCTCCTCGGACATTAATGATCCCACACTTGGACACTCGGAAGAGCTGTTCACGTTTCCATTCACACATTCTGGCCTCTCGCCAGCTCATATTGAAGTGGGTCATGAGGAGATCGTCTGTACAGATAGCCAAATATTTGAGCAGCCACGTTCTCACGAAGTTGGCAACGTGTCTCAACAAGTGGTGGACGATGATGAGACACAATTGTCAGCAAGTCAGGAGGAGGAGCAGGGTGCGGAAGAGGAAGACGACGTGGTGGATGATCCAGTAACTGACCCAACCTGGCAGGAGGATATGCAGAGCGAGGACAGCAGTGCACAGGGGGAGGGAGGCGTAGCATCACAACAGGCAGTAAGAAGCAGGGTGGTGGTCCCAGGCAGAAGTCAGGCAACCGTTCCCCGTAACAACACGACGACACAAGGTGCCTGTACAAATGTTAGGTCTTCACGAGTCTGGCAGTTTTTTAAGTTGGATCCAGATGATTCAAAAAAGGCCATTTGCAACACCTGCCGTGCCAGCATCAGCAGGGGTACCAAAACTAGCAGCCTGACCACCACCAGCATGATCAGGCACATGTCAGCCAAGCACCCGACTTTGTGGGAAGTACAACAGAGTCGAGGAGCAGTGCTTGCTGATGTCACTGCTACGTCTTCGCTGGTTGTGCATGCGAGCCAATCCTCTGTCCATGCTGCCTGCGAACAAGCCTCCTCCACTCCTGCACCTGCAGTTGCCTACGCAGAAAGAACACCATCATCAAGCACGTCCTTGTCCCAGCGCAGCGTTCAGTTATCCATTCAGCAAACCTTTGAACGCAGGCGCAAATACACTGCCAACACCCCACATGCCACAGTTCTAAATGCTAACATTTCGCGACTGCTTGCGCTGGAAATGTTGCCTTTTAGGCTGGTGGAGACAGAAGCATTCCGTGACCTGATGGCGGCAGCTGTCCCACGTTACTCGGTCCCCAGCCGCCACTATTTCTCCCGGTGTGCCGTCCCCGCGTTGCATAACCACGTGTCACAAAACATCACACGTGCCCTGAACAACGCTGTTTCACCCAAAGTCCACCTAACCACAGACACGTGGACAAGTGCTTGTGGGCAAGGCCGCTACATCTCGTTGACGGCACACTGGGTTAATATTGTGGAAGCTGGGACCCAGTCTGAGCGAGGGACGGAACACGTCCTTCCCACACCAAGGTTTGCAGGCCCTACCTCAGTCAGTGTTTCACCCACACTCTACAGCTCCGGAATGTCATGCTCTTCAGCCTCCTCCTCCTCCTGCGCATCCTCATCCACTGTGCCCTCCACACCAGTCACAAGCTGGAAGCACTGCAGCACTGCCTCGGCGAAGCGGCAACAGGCTGTGCTGAAGCTAATCTGCATAGGTGACAAACCCCACAATGCAGAAGAGCTGTGGACAGCTCTGAAACAGCAGGCAGATCACTGGCTCACACCTCTGAACCTAAAGCCAGGAAAGGTCGTTTGTGACAATGGCCGGAACCTGGTGGCGGCTTTGAGGCGAGGCCAGCTGACACATGTTCCATGCGTGGCCCATGTGCTCAACCTCGTGGTTCAGCGGTTTATAAAGTCATACCCAGAGCTGTCTGATCTGCTGGTAAAAGTTCGCCGCCTGTCTGCACATTTTCGAAAGTCACCTACTGCTTCAGCCGGCCTTGCCGGCTTTCAGCGCCGTTTGCATCTTCCGGCTCACAGACTGGTGTGTGATGTCCCCACGCGTTGGAATTCAACTCTGCACATGTTGGTCAGGATATGTGAGCAGAAGAGGGCAGTTGTTGAGTACCTGCATCACCTAAGCCGTCGGGAAATGGGTCAAACTCCACACATAACACCTGAGGAGTGGAGATGGATGTCAGACCTATGTACCATCCTCCAAAACTTTGAGGACTCCACCAAGATGGTGAGTGGTGATGACGCCATTATTAGCGTCACCATACCGCTACTCTGCCTTCTAAAACGGTCCCTTTTGAAAAACAAACATGATGCATTGCAGGCGGAGCGCGATGAGTTGCAGCAAGAAACAGTAGTGGGTGTGGGTGATAACACACAGCCCAGCCTCGTCTCATCACAACGTGCAGTGGAGGACTATGACGAGGAGGAGGATGAAGACATGGAGCAACTCTCCGGCCAAATTGAGGATATGACATGCACACCAGTCATATCCTCGATTCAGCGTGGCTGGCCAGAGGACAGGGTAGATGAGGAGGAGGAGGAGGAGGAGGAGGAGGAGGACAGCATGTTCAGTCATCTTGTTGGTCAGGCTACTGAAGTCCTGGCTGTTAAGAGTCTGGCGCACATGGCTGACTTTATGGTAAGCTGCCTGTCTCGTGACCCTCGCGTTAAGAACATCTTGGCCGACAATCATTACTGGTTGGTAACACTGTTAGACCCACGCTACAAGGAGAACTTTTTGTCTCTTATTCCCGTGGATGAGAGGTCAACCAAAATGCAGCAGTTTCGGAAGGCCATACTCACGGAAGTAGGCAAAGCATTCCCCTCACAAAACGCTAGCGGCATAGGTCAGGAATCAGTGGACAACCGAGGCGTACAGCCGAGAGAGGCACAAGTCCAATCCGCCAGAGGTAGGGGAACAGTCTTTAAGATGTGGGACAGTTTTCTCAGCCCCTCACGTACCACAGCCCCTGAGGTGCGGGGTAGTGCCACAAGAAATCCTAAGTTTGCCCAGATGCTGAAGGAGTACCTTGCAGATCGAACAACTGTACTCCGACATTCCTCTGTGCCTTACAATTATTGGGTATCCAAGCTGGACACGTGGCATGAATTGGCTCTCTACGCCTTGGAAGTCCTGGCCTGCCCTGCTGCTAGCGTTTTGTCAGAGCGTGTTTTTAGTGCCGCAGGTGGAATCATTACAGATAAACGCACCCGCCTGTCAACTGAAAATGCTGACAGGCTGACTCTGATAAAGATGAACAAGGGTTGGATTGGGCCAGACTTCACCACACCACCAGCAAATGAGAGCGGAATTTAAAGTTTGCCATGTACCTCCACTCACCCATGGGTACACTTCTCGACTTTGGATAATCGCTGGACTGCTCCTCCTTCTCCTCATGCGCCATCATGATGACCGTTACAATAGTTAGGTCTTTGTTTCAGGTATACCCCCAGTGGTAAATTTTTTCGCCCATTCTTTGCAGAATGGACATTACAACGACAGGAGACCCGCTCCTTTGCAATGGGAACAATGTTTTGAGGCCCTCATGCACGTCTCTACCCAGGGACAACGTGGAGCCTCCCAATTTTTGGCTGCCCTGCCTAAGGGCTATACTGAAATACACCCACTTCCTTAAAATGGACACTTAATGTTTTGAGGCCCTCATGCACGTCTCTACCCAGGGACAATGTGGAGCCTCCCAATTTTTGGCTGCCCTGGCAAAGGGCTATACTGAAATAGACCCACTTCCTTACAATGGGCACTTCAGGTTTAAAGGCCATCATGCACGTCTCTACCCAGGGACAATGTGGAGCCTCCCAATTTTTGGCTGCCCTGCCTAAGGGCTATACTATAATACACCCACTTCCTGACAATGGACACTTAATGTTTTGAGGCCCTCATGCACGTCTCTACCCAGGGACAATGTGGAGCCTCCCAATTTTTGGCTGCCCTGCCTAAGGGCTATACTGAAATACACCCACTTCCTTAAAATGGACACTTAATGTTTTGAGGCCCTCATGCACGTCTCTACCCAGGGACAATGTGGAGCCTCCCAATTTTTGGCTGCCCTGGCAAAGGGCTATACTGAAATAGACCCACTTCCTTACAATGGGCACTTCAGGTTTAAAGGCCATCATGCACGTCTCTACCCAGGGACAATGTGGAGCCTCCCAATTTTTGGCTGCCCTGCCTAAGGGCTATACTATAATACACCCACTTCCTGACAATGGACACTTAATGTTTTGAGGCCCTCATGCACGTCTCTACCCAGGGACAATGTGGAGCCTCCCAATTTTTGGCTGCCCTGGCAAAGGGCTATACTGAAATAGACCCACTTCCTTACAATGGGCACTTCAGGTTTAAAGGCCATCATGCACGTCTCTACCCAGGGACAATGTGGAGCCTCCCAATTTTTGGCTGCCCTGGCAAAGGGCTATACTGAAATAGACCCACTTCCTTACAATGGGCACTTCAGGTTTAAAGGCCATCATGCACGTCTCTACCCAGGGACAATGTGGAGCCTCCCAATTTTTGGCTGCCCTGCCTAAGGGCTATACTATAATACACCCACTTCCTGACAATGGACACTTAATGTTTTGAGGCCCTCATGCACGTCTCTACCCAGGGACAATGTGGAGCCTCCCAATTTTTGGCTGCCCTGGCAAAGGGCTATACTGAAATAGACCCACTTCCTTACAATGGGCACTTCAGGTTTAAAGGCCATCATGCACGTCTCTACCCAGGGACAATGTGGAGCCTCCCAATTTTTGGCTGCCCTGCCTAAGGGCTATACTATAATACACCCACTTCCTGACAATGGACACTTAATGTTTTGAGGCCCTCATGCACGTCTCTACCCAGGGACAATGTGGAGCCTCCCAATTTTTGGCTGCCCTGGCAAAGGGCTATACTGAAATAGACCCACTTCCTTACAATGGGCACTTCAGGTTTAAAGGCCATCATGCACGTCTCTACCCAGGGACAATGTGGAGCCTCCCAATTTTTGGCTGCCCTGCCTAAGGGCTATACTATAATACACCCACTTCCTGACAATGGACACTTAATGTTTTGAGGCCCTCATGCACGTCTCTACCCAGGGACAATGTGGAGCCTCCCAATTTTTGGCTGCCCTGGCAAAGGGCTATACTGAAATAGACCCACTTCCTTACAATGGGCACTTCAGGTTTAAAGGCCATCATGCACGTCTCTACCCAGGGACAATGTGGAGCCTCCCAATTTTTGGCTGCCCTGCCTAAGGGCTATACTATAATACACCCACTTCCTGACAATGGACACTTAATGTTTTGAGGCCCTCATGCACGTCTGTATGCAGGGGCATTGGTGAACCTCACAATTTAGGACTGCCCTGGCAAAGGAAAATACTACAAAGACTCACTTCCTCAAAATGGGCACATTAGACTCAAGAGGCCTTCATGTACGTCTCTTCTCAGGGACATCGGAGTGCCACACAATGTTTTCACGTAAAATCTTTCATGTATTGATCTCAAAAAGTAACATACACCAGATCTATCTCACTATTGGGTATGTGCCCTTAACATTTCCGCCATGAAAAATCATTTTGGGGTCATTTTGGAAGGTTTTCTGGTGAGTCCGTAAAAATGGCGTAAAACGCGGACAAAATTGTTCACAGCTGTGACTTTTGAGTGATAAATGCTTCAAGGGGTCTTCCCCATGCTGTTGCCATGTCATTTGAGCACTCTTCTGAGACTTTTGTGACATTTTTAGGGTTTCTCCATGCTGCCGGGAGGTCATTTCACAAAAATACTCGGGTCTCCCATAGGATAACATTGGGCTCGTTGCTCGGGCCGAGTACACGAGTATCTTGGGAGGCTCGGCCCGAGCTTCGAGCACCCGAGCTTTTTAGTACTCGCTCATCACTAAAGATAACCAAACAAAACTTTTAGTGGATTTCTACTTATTTTATTAAATATCATATCCACCAAACAGGACAAGCTTGCATCTGTTATAGTTTTGGAGAAAAATGTGTTCATTTCATGTATGCGCGAAATGCCTTAAAAATGGCTTTAAAATGGATTTGGAGCATGGAGACGATTATCTCGGGATTGCAAGATAACCAAACAAAACTTTTAGTGGATTTCTACTTATTTTATTAAATATCATCTCCACCAAACAGGACAAGCTTGCATCTGTTATAGTTTTGGAGAAAAATGTGTTCATTTCATGTATGCGCGAAATGCCTTAAAAATGGCTTTAAAATGGATTTGGAGCATGGAGACGATTATCTCGGGATTGCAAGATAACTAGTGATGAGCGAGCATGCTTGTCACTACTCGGTACTCGCACGAGTATCACTGTACTCGGGCTGCTCGGCGGGGACCGAGTAATCTCGCGATACTCGTGCTTTACTCGTGGTCTTCATTTCTGCATGTTGGCGCTCTTTTGAGAGCCAGCCCTCATGCAGGGATTGGCTGGCAGACCACTGCAATGCCACAGCCCTGTTAGTTGTGGAATTGCAGTGATTGGCCGGCCTGCACAGCGTCACCGAGCCTTTATATCGGCCGGCGCGCTGTGCTCTGCTCACAGCTATTCTGACAGTGAGTGTAGGGAGAGTGTCGCTGATTCAGGGAAAGCTTTGCGGCCCTTTATAGCTTTTTCAGTTGCAGGGCTGCAAACAGTGTGACCAAAAGTCCTTCTCAGGACTATTCTAGTTGTATACAGGCAGGCAGGGTATAGCCAGGTCGGAGTACAGTAGCAGAGTCCTTCTCAGGACTATTGTTGCTATATACAGGCAGGGTATAGCCAGGTCTGAATACAGGCTAGTGACCAAAAGAGTCCTTGTCAGGACTATTGTAGCAGTATACAGGCAGGCAGGCAGGCAGGGTAGTGGTGACCGTATACCAGCCTTCATATCTGGGGCTGGTGTACACAGTGTAAAACAGTCCAGATAGTGTCTGACTTGTCTGTACTGTAATTGTCGCTCCCCAAAAAAACCTGTTAGTAGGTTATTATTGCGTCCGTGCTTGGTTTTTAAAACCGCACGTGTGTGCCTGTTGGTGGCAGCGTACAGGTGCACTGGTGTGCGTTTACCAAACTATTATATAACGCACAAGTGTAGTGTATAATACACGTCAGTCAGCAGTGGCTGATAGTGTCAGAGTTCTTAATTTTTGCTCCTAAAACCTGTGTTAGGTTATTATTGCGTCCGTGCTTGGTTTTTAAAACCGCACGTGTGTGCCTGTTGGTGGCAGCGTACAGGTGCACTGGTGTGCGTTTACCAAACTATTATATAACGCACAAGTGTAGTGTATAATACACGTCAGTCAGCAGTGGCTGATAGTGTCAGAGTTCTTAATTTTTGCTCCTAAAACCTGTGTTAGGTTATTATTGCGTCCGTGCTTGGTTTTTAAAACCGCACGTGTGTGCCTGTTGGTGGCAGCGTACAGGTGCACTGGTGTGCGTTTACCAAACTATTATATAACGCACAAGTGTAGTGTATAATACACGTCAGTCAGCAGTGGCTGATAGTGTCAGAGTTCTTAATTTTTGCTCCTAAAACCTGTGTTAGGTTATTATTGCGTCCGTGCTTGGTTTTTAAAACCGCACGTGTGTGCCTGTTGGTGGCAGCGTACAGGTGCACTGGTGTGCGTTTACCAAACTATTATATAACGCACAAGTGTAGTGTATAATACACGTCAGTCAGCAGTGGCTGATAGTGTCAGAGTTCTTAATTTTTGCTCCTAAAACCTGTGTTAGGTTATTATTGCGTCCGTGCTTGGTTTTTAAAACCGCACGTGTGTGCCTGTTGGTGGCAGCGTACAGGTGCACTGGTGTGCGTTTACCAAACTATTATATAACGCACAAGTGTAGTGTATAATACACGTCAGTCAGCAGTGGCTGATAGTGTCAGAGTTCTTAATTTTTGCTCCTAAAACCTGTGTTAGGTTATTATTGCGTCCGTGCTTGGTTTTTAAAACCGCACGTGTGTGCCTGTTGGTGGCAGCGTACAGGTGCACTGGTGTGCGTTTACCAAACTATTATATAACGCACAAGTGTAGTGTATAATACACGTCAGTCAGCAGTGGCTGATAGTGTCAGAGTTCTTAATTTTTGCTCCTAAAACCTGTGTTAGGTTATTATTGCGTCCGTGCTTGGTTTTTAAAACCGCACGTGTGTGCCTGTTGGTGGCAGCGTACAGGTGCACTGGTGTGCGTTTACCAAACTATTATATAACGCACAAGTGTAGTGTATAATACACGTCAGTCAGCAGTGGCTGATAGTGTCAGAGTTCTTAATTTTTGCTCCTAAAACCTGTGTTAGGTTATTATTGCGTCCGTGCTTGGTTTTTAAAACCGCACGTGTGTGCCTGTTGGTGGCAGCGTACAGGTGCACTGGTGTGCGTTTACCAAACTATTATATAACGCACAAGTGTAGTGTATAATACACGTCAGTCAGCAGTGGCTGATAGTGTCAGAGTTCTTAATTTTTGCTCCTAAAACCTGTGTTAGGTTATTATTGCGTCCGTGCTTGGTTTTTAAAACCGCACGTGTGTGCCTGTTGGTGGCAGCGTACAGGTGCACTGGTGTGCGTTTACCAAACTATTATATAACGCACAAGTGTAGTGTATAATACACGTCAGTCAGCAGTGGCTGATAGTGTCAGAGTTCTTAATTTTTGCTCCTAAAACCTGTGTTAGGTTATTATTGCGTCCGTGCTTGGTTTTTAAAACCGCACGTGTGTGCCTGTTGGTGGCAGCGTACAGGTGCACTGGTGTGCGTTTACCAAACTATTATATAACGCACAAGTGTAGTGTATAATACACGTCAGTCAGCAGTGGCTGATAGTGTCAGAGTTCTTAATTTTTGCTCCTAAAACCTGTGTTAGGTTATTATTGCGTCCGTGCTTGGTTTTTAAAACCGCACGTGTGTGCCTGTTGGTGGCAGCGTACAGGTGCACTGGTGTGCGTTTACCAAACTATTATATAACGCACAAGTGTAGTGTATAATACACGTCAGTCAGCAGTGGCTGATAGTGTCAGAGTTCTTAATTTTTGCTCCTAAAACCTGTGTTAGGTTATTATTGCGTCCGTGCTTGGTTTTTAAAACCGCACGTGTGTGCCTGTTGGTGGCAGCGTACAGGTGCACTGGTGTGCGTTTACCAAACTATTATATAACGCACAAGTGTAGTGTATAATACACGTCAGTCAGCAGTGGCTGATAGTGTCAGAGTTCTTAATTTTTGCTCCTAAAACCTGTGTTAGGTTATTATTGCGTCCGTGCTTGGTTTTTAAAACCGCACGTGTGTGCCTGTCGGTGGCAGCGTACAGGTGCACTTGTGTGCAATTTCCAGAAACTTTGATATAACGCACAAGTAGTGAATATACACGTCAGCAGTGCACAGCATTGCAAAATGCGCAAGGGCATTGGCAAGGAACAAGGAAGTGGACGTGATGGTGGTGCAGGCAGAGGCCGAGGTCGTGGGCAAGCTCTAATTTCGCCACAACAAAGGGCCACATCTAGTCGCTCGCACGTCCTGTCCCAAATTCTTGGGGACCGCAGCAGTACACCGCTCTTGAACCAAGACCAGTGTCAACAGGTTGTTAGTTGGATAGCGGATAATGCTTCCAGTCAGATTGGCACCACCACAAACACTCTGTCTTCCACACGGTCAAGTGTCAGTAGCCGTGATACTGCACCGCACATTTCTGAACCTGATCCTCCTTCCTACCACCAGGCTGAGTACACGTCCTCCTCGGACATTAATGATCCCACACTTGGACACTCGGAAGAGCTGTTCACGTTTCCATTCACACATTCTGGCCTCTCGCCAGCTCATATTGAAGTGGGTCATGAGGAGATCGTCTGTACAGATGGCCAAATATTTGAGCAGCCACGTTCTCACGAAGTTGGCAACGTGTCTCAACAAGTGGTGGACGATGATGAGACACAATTGTCAGCAAGTCAGGAGGAGGAGCAGGGTGCGGAAGAGGAAGACGACGTGGTGGATGATCCAGTAACTGACCCAACCTGGCAGGAGGATATGCAGAGCGAGGACAGCAGTGCACAGGGGGAGGGAGGCGTAGCATCACAACAGGCAGTAAGAAGCAGGGTGGTGGCCCCAGGCAGAAGTCAGGCAACCGTTCCCCGGAACAACACGACGACACAAGGTGCCTGTCCAAATGTTAGGTCTTCACGAGTCTGGCAGTTTTTTAAGTTGGATCCAGATGATTCAAAAAAGGCCATTTGCAACACCTGCCGTGCCAGCATCAGCAGGGGTACCAAAACTAGCAGCCTGACCACCACCAGCATGATCAGGCACATGTCAGCCAAGCACCCGACTTTGTGGGAAGTACAACAGAGTCGAGGAGCAGTGCTTGCTGATGTCACTGCTACGTCTTCGCTGGTTGTGCATGCGAGCCAATCCTCTGTCCATGCTGCCTGCGAACAAGCCTCCTCCACTCCTGCACCTACAGTTGCCTACGCAGAAAGAACACCATCATCAAGCACGTCCTTGTCCCAGCGCAGCGTTCAGTTATCCATTCAGCAAACCTTTGAACGCAGGCGCAAATACACTGCCAACACCCCACATGCCACAGTTCTAAATGCTAACATTTCGCGACTGCTTGCGCTGGAAATGTTGCCTTTTAGGCTGGTGGAGACAGAAGCATTCCGTGACCTGATGGCGGCAGCTGTCCCACGTTACTCGGTCCCCAGCCGCCACTATTTCTCCCGGTGTGCCGTCCCCGCGTTGCATAACCACGTGTCACAAAACATCACACGTGCCCTGAACAACGCTGTTTCACCCAAGGTCCACCTAACCACAGACACGTGGACAAGTGCTTGTGGGCAAGGCCGCTACATCTCGTTGACGGCACACTGGGTTAATATTGTGGAAGCTGGGACCCAGTCTGAGCGAGGGACGCAACACGTCCTTCCCACACCAAGGTTTGCAGGCCCTACCTCAGTCAGTGTTTCACCCACACTCTACAGCTCCGGAATGTCATGCTCTTCAGCCTCCTCCTCCTCCTGCGCATCCTCATCCACTGTGCCCTCCACACCAGTCACAAGCTGGAAGCACTGCAGCACTGCCTCGGCGAAGCGGCAACAGGCTGTGCTGAAGCTAATCTGCATAGGTGACAAACCCCACAATGCAGAAGAGCTGTGGACAGCTCTGAAACAGCAGGCAGATCACTGGCTCACACCTCTGAACCTAAAGCCAGGAAAGGTCGTTTGTGACAATGGCCGGAACCTGGTGGCGGCTTTGAGGCGAGGCCAGCTGACACATGTTCCATGCGTGGCCCATGTGCTCAACCTCGTGGTTCAGCGGTTTATAAAGTCATACCCAGAGCTGTCTGATCTGCTGGTAAAAGTTCGCCGCCTGTCTGCACATTTTCGAAAGTCACCTACTGCTTCAGCCGGCCTTGCCGGCTTTCAGCGCCGTTTGCATCTTCCGGCTCACAGACTGGTGTGTGATGTCCCCACGCGTTGGAATTCAACTCTGCACATGTTGGTCAGGATATGTGAGCAGAAGAGGGCAGTTGTTGAGTACCTGCATCACCTAAGCCGTCGGGAAATGGGTCAAACTCCACACATAACACCTGAGGAGTGGAGATGGATGTCAGACCTATGTACCATCCTCCAAAACTTTGAGGACTCCACCAAGATGGTGAGTGGTGATGACGCCATTATTAGCGTCACCATACCGCTACTCTGCCTTCTAAAACGGTCCCTGCTGAAAAACAAACATGATGCATTGCAGGCGGAGCGCGATGAGTTGCAGCAAGAAACAGTAGTGGGTGTGGGTGATAACACACAGCCCAGCCTCGTCTCATCACAACGTGCAGTGGAGGACTATGACGAGGAGGAGGATGAAGACATGGAGCAACTCTCCGGCCAAATTGAGGATATGACATGCACACCAGTCATATCCTCGATTCAGCGTGGCTGGCCAGAGGACAGGGTAGATGAGGAGGAGGAGGAGGAGGAGGAGGAGGAGGAGGAGGAGGAGGAGGACAGCATGTTCAGTCATCTTGTTGGTCAGGCTACTGAAGTCCTGGCTGTTAAGAGTCTGGCGCACATGGCTGACTTTATGGTAAGCTGCCTGTCTCGTGACCCTCGCGTTAAGAACATCTTGGCCGACAATCATTACTGGTTGGTAACACTGTTAGACCCACGCTACAAGGAGAACTTTTTGTCTCTTATTCCCGTGGAGGAGAGGTCAACCAAAATGCAGCAGTTTCGGAAGGCCATACTCACGGAAGTAGGCAAAGCATTCCCCTCACAAAACGCTAGCGGCATAGGTCAGGAATCAGTGGACAACCGAGGCGTACAGCCGAGAGAGGCACAAGTCCAATCCGCCAGAGGTAGGGGAACAGTCTTTAAGATGTGGGACAGTTTTCTCAGCCCCTCACGTACCACAGCCCCTGAGGTGCGGGGTAGTGCCACAAGAAATCCTAAGTTTGCCCAGATGCTGAAGGAGTACCTTGCAGATCGAACAACTGTACTCCGACATTCCTCTGTGCCTTACAATTATTGGGTATCCAAGCTGGACACGTGGCATGAATTGGCTCTCTACGCCTTGGAAGTCCTGGCCTGCCCTGCTGCTAGCGTTTTGTCAGAGCGTGTTTTTAGTGCCGCAGGTGGAATCATTACAGATAAACGCACCCGCCTGTCAACTGAAAATGCTGACAGGCTGACTCTGATAAAGATGAACAAGGGTTGGATTGGGCCAGACTTCACCACACCACCAGCAAATGAGAGCGGAATTTAAAGTTTGCCATGTACCTCCACTCACCCATGGGTACACTTCTCGACTTTGGATAATCGCTGGACTGCTCCTCCTTCTCCTCATGCGCCATCATGATGACCGTTACAATAGTTAGGTCTTTGTTTCAGGTATACCCCCAGTGGTAAATTTTTTCGCCCATTCTTTGCAGAATGGACATTACAACGACAGGAGA
Source organism: Anomaloglossus baeobatrachus (assembly GCF_048569485.1). Lineage (NCBI taxonomy): Eukaryota > Metazoa > Chordata > Amphibia > Anura > Aromobatidae > Anomaloglossus > Anomaloglossus baeobatrachus. Next base: position 251,000 of record NW_027441897.1, read on the forward strand.
CCCGCTCCTTTGCAATGGGAACAATGTTTTGAGGCCCTCATGCACGTCTCTACCCAGGGACAACGTGTAGCCTCCCAATTTTTGGCTGCCCTGCCTAAGGGCTATACTATAATACACCCACTTCCTGACAATGGACACTTAATGTTTTGAGGCCCTCATGCACGTCTCTACCCAGGGACAATGTGGAGCCTCCCAATTTTTGGCTGCCCTGGCAAAGGGCTATACTGAAATAGACCCACTTCCTTACAATGGGCACTTCAGGTTTAAAGGCCATCATGCACGTCTCTATCCAGGGACAATGTGGAGCCTCCCAATTTTTGGCTGCCCTGCCTAAGGGCTATACTGAAATACACCCACTTCCTTAAAATGGACACTTAATGTTTTGAGGCCCTCATGCACGTCTCTACCCAGGGACAATGTGGAGCCTCCCAATTTTTGGCTGCCCTGGCAAAGGGCTATACTGAAATAGACCCACTTCGTTACAATGGGCACTTCAGGTTTAAAGGCCATCATGCACGTCTCTACCCAGGGACAATGTGGAGCCTCCCAATTTTTGGCTGCCCTGGCAAAGGGCTATACTGAAATAGACCCACTTCCTTACAATGGGCACTTCAGGTTTAAAGGCCATCATGCACGTCTCTACCCAGGGACAATGTGGAGCCTCCCAATTTTTGGCTGCCCTGCCTAAGGGCTATACTATAATACACCCACTTCCTGACAATGGACACTTAATGTTTTGAGGCCCTCATGCACGTCTCTACCCAGGGACAATGTGGAGCCTCCCAATTTTTGGCTGCCCTGGCAAAGGGCTATACTGAAATAGACCCACTTCCTTACAATGGGCACTTCAGGTTTAAAGGCCATCATGCACGTCTCTATCCAGGGACAATGTGGAGCCTCCCAATTTTTGGCTGCCCTGCCTAAGGGCTATACTGAAATACACCCACTTCCTTAAAATGGACACTTAATGTTTTGAGGCCCTCATGCACGTCTCTACCCAGGGACAATGTGGAGCCTCCCAATTTTTGGCTGCCCTGGCAAAGGGCTATACTGAAATAGACCCACTTCGTTACAATGGGCACTTCAGGTTTAAAGGCCATCATGCACGTCTCTACCCAGGGACAATGTGGAGCCTCCCAATTTTTGGCTGCCCTGGCAAAGGGCTATACTGAAATAGACCCACTTCGTTACAATGGGCACTTCAGGTTTAAAGGCCATCATGCACGTCTCTACCCAGGGACAATGTGGAGCCTCCCAATTTTTGGCTGCCCTGGCAAAGGGCTATACTGAAATAGACCCACTTCCTTACAATGGGCACTTCAGGTTTAAAGGCCATCATGCACGTCTCTACCCAGGGACAATGTGGAGCCTCCCAATTTTTGGCTGCCCTGCCTAAGGGCTATACTATAATACACCCACTTCCTGACAATGGACACTTAATGTTTTGAGGCCCTCATGCACGTCTCTACCCAGGGACAATGTGGAGCCTCCCAATTTTTGGCTGCCCTGGCAAAGGGCTATACTGAAATAGACCCACTTCCTTACAATGGGCACTTCAGGTTTAAAGGCCATCATGCACGTCTCTACCCAGGGACAATGTGGAGCCTCCCAATTTTTGGCTGCCCTGCCTAAGGGCTATACTATAATACACCCACTTCCTGACAATGGACACTTAATGTTTTGAGGCCCTCATGCACGTCTGTATGCAGGGGCATTGGTGAACCTCACAATTTAGGACTGCCCTGGCAAAGGAAAATACTACAAAGACTCACTTCCTCAAAATGGGCACATTAGACTCAAGAGGCCTTCATGTACGTCTCTTCTCAGGGACATCGGAGTGCCACACAATGTTTTCACGTAAAATCTTTCATGTATTGATCTCAAAAAGTAACATACACCAGCTCTATCTCACTATTGGGTATGTGCCCTTAACATTTCCGCCATGAAAAATCATTTTGGGGTCATTTTGGAAGGTTTTCTGGTGAGTCCGTAAAAATGGCGTAAAACGCGGACAAAATTGTTCACAGCTGTGACTTTTGAGTGATAAATGCTTCAAGGGGTCTTCCCCATGCTGTTGCCATGTCATTTGAGCACTCTTCTGAGACTTTTGTGACATTTTTAGGGTTTCTCCATGCTGCCGGGAGGTCATTTCACAAAAATACTCGGGTCTCCCATAGGATAACATTGGGCTCGTTGCTCGGGCCGAGTACACGAGTATCTTGGGAGGCTCGGCCCGAGCTTCGAGCACCCGAGCTTTTTAGTACTCGCTCATCACTAAAGATAACCAAACAAAACTTTTAGTGGATTTCTACTTATTTTATTAAATATCATCTCCACCAAACAGGACAAGCTTGCATGTGTTATAGTTTTGGAGAAAAATGTGTTCATTTCATGTATGCGCAAAATGCCTTTGAAATGGCTTTAAAATGGATTTGGAGCATGGAGACGATTATCTCAGGATGGCAATATAAACAAACGAAACTTTTAGTAGATTTCGACTTATTTTATTAAATATTATCTCCACCAAACAGGACAAGCTTGCATATGTTATAGTTTTGGAGAAAAATGTGTTCATTTCATGTATGCGCGAAATGCCTTAAAAATGGCTTTAAAATGGATTTGGAGCATGGAGACGATTATCTCGGGATTGCAAGATAACCAAACAAAACTTTTAGTGGATTTCTACTTATTTTATTAAATATCATCTCCACCAAACAGGACAAGCTTGCATCTGTTATAGTTTTGGAGAAAAATGTGTTCATTTCATGTATGCGCGAAATGCCTTAAAAATGGCTTTAAAATGGATTTGGAGCATGGAGACGATTATCTCGGGATTGCAATATAACCAAACAAAACTTTTAGTGGATTTCTACTTATTTTATTAAATATCATCTCCACCAAACAGGACAAGCTTGCATCTGTTATAGTTTTGGAGAAAAATGTGTTCATTTCATGTATGCGCGAAATGCCTTAAAAATGGCTTTAAAATGGATTTGGAGCATGGAGACGATTATCTCGGGATTGCAAGATAACCAAACAAAACTTTTAGTGGATTTCTACTTATTTTATTAAATATCATCTCCACCAAACAGGACAAGCTTGCATCTGTTATAGTTTTGGAGAAAAATGTGTTCATTTCATGTATGCGCGAAATGCCTTAAAAATGGCTTTAAAATGGATTTGGAGCATGGAGACGATTATCTCGGGATTGCAAGATAACCAAACAAAACTTTTAGTGGATTTCTACTTATTTTATTAAATATCATCTCCACCAAACAGGACAAGCTTGCATCTGTTATAGTTTTGGAGAAAAATGTGTTCATTTCATGTATGCGCGAAATGCCTTAAAAATGGCTTTAAAATGGATTTGGAGCATGGAGACGATTATCTCGGGATTGCAAGATAACCAAACAAAACTTTTAGTGGATTTCTACTTATTTTATTAAATATCATCTCCACCAAACAGGACAAGCTTGCATCTGTTATAGTTTTGGAGAAAAATGTGTTCATTTCATGTATGCGCGAAATGCCTTAAAAATGGCTTTAAAATGGATTTGGAGCATGGAGACGATTATCTCGGGATTGCAAGATAACCAAACAAAACTTTTAGTGGATTTCTACTTATTTTATTAAATATCATCTCCACCAAACAGGACAAGCTTGCATGTGTTATAGTTTTGGAGAAAAATGTGTTCATTTCATGTATGCGCAAAATGCCTTTGAAATGGCTTTAAAATGGATTTGGAGCATGGAGACGATTATCTCAGGATGTCAATATAAACAAACGAAACTTTTAGTAGATTTCGACTTATTTTATTAAATATTATCTCCACCAAACAGGACAAGCTTGCATCTGTTATAGTTTTGGAGAAAAATGTGTTCATTTCATGTATGCGCGAAATGCCTTAAAAATGGCTTTAAAATGGATTTGGAGCATGGAGACGATTATCTCGGGATTGCAAGATAACCAAACAAAACTTTTAGTGGATTTCTACTTATTTTATTAAATATCATCTCCACCAAACAGGACAAGCTTGCATCTGTTATAGTTTTGGAGAAAAATGTGTTCATTTCATGTATGCGCGAAATGCCTTAAAAATGGCTTTAAAATGGATTTGGAGCATGGAGACGATTATCTCGGGATTGCAATATAACCAAACAAAACTTTTAGTGGATTTCTACTTATTTTATTAAATATCATCTCCACCAAACAGGACAAGCTTGCATCTGTTATAGTTTTGGAGAAAAATGTGTTCATTTCATGTATGCGCGAAATGCCTTAAAAATGGCTTTAAAATGGATTTGGAGCATGGAGACGATTATCTCGGGATTGCAAGATAACCAAACAAAACTTTTAGTGGATTTCTACTTATTTTATTAAATATCATCTCCACCAAACAGGACAAGCTTGCATCTGTTATAGTTTTGGAGAAAAATGTGTTCATTTCATGTATGCGCGAAATGCCTTAAAAATGGCTTTAAAATGGATTTGGAGCATGGAGACGATTATCTCGGGATTGCAAGATAACCAAACAAAACTTTTAGTGGATTTCTACTTATTTTATTAAATATCATCTCCACCAAACAGGACAAGCTTGCATCTGTTATAGTTTTGGAGAAAAATGTGTTCATTTCATGTATGCGCGAAATGCCTTAAAAATGGCTTTAAAATGGATTTGGAGCATGGAGACGATTATCTCGGGATTGCAAGATAACCAAACAAAACTTTTAGTGGATTTCTACTTATTTTATTAAATATCATCTCCACCAAACAGGACAAGCTTGCATCTGTTATAGTTTTGGAGAAAAATGTGTTCATTTCATGTATGCGCGAAATGCCTTAAAAATGGCTTTAAAATGGATTTGGAGCATGGAGACGATTATCTCGGGATTGCAAGATAACCAAACAAAACTTTTAGTGGATTTCTACTTATTTTATTAAATATCATCTCCACCAAACAGGACAAGCTTGCATCTGTTATAGTTTTGGAGAAAAATGTGTTCATTTCATGTATGCGCGAAATGCCTTAAAATGGCTTTAAAATGGATTTGGAGCATGGAGACGATTATCTCGGGATTGCAAGATAACCAAACAAAACTTTTAGTGGATTTCTACTTATTTTATTAAATATCATCTCCACCAAACAGGACAAGCTTGCATCTGTTATAGTTTTGGAGAAAAATGTGTTCATTTCATGTATGCGCGAAATGCCTTAAAAATGGCTTTAAAATGGATTTGGAGCATGGAGACGATGATCTCGGGATTGCAAGATAACCAAACAAAACTTTTAGTGGATTTCTACTTATTTTATTAAATATCATCTCCACCAAACAGGACAAGCTTGCATCTGTTATAGTTTTGGAGAAAAATGTGTTCATTTCATGTATGCGCGAAATGCCTTAAAAATGGCTTTAAAATGGATTTGGAGCATGGAGACGATTATCTCGGGATTGCAAGATAACCAAACAAAACTTTTAGTGGATTTCTACTTATTTTATTAAATATCATCTCCACCAAACAGGACAAGCTTGCATCTGTTATAGTTTTGGAGAAAAATGTGTTCATTTCATGTATGCGCGAAATGCCTTAAAATGGCTTTAAAATGGATTTGGAGCATGGAGACGATTATCTCGGGATTGCAAGATAACCAAACAAAACTTTTAGTGGATTTCTACTTATTTTATTAAATATCATCTCCACCAAACAGGACAAGCTTGCATCTGTTATAGTTTTGGAGAAAAATGTGTTCATTTCATGTATGCGCGAAATGCCTTAAAAATGGCTTTAAAATGGATTTGGAGCATGGAGACGATTATCTCGGGATTGCAAGATAACCAAACAAAACTTTTAGTGGATTTCTACTTATTTTATTAAATATCATCTCCACCAAACAGGACAAGCTTGCATCTGTTATAGTTTTGGAGAAAAATGTGTTCATTTCATGTATGCGCGAAATGCCTTAAAAATGGCTTTAAAATGGATTTGGAGCATGGAGACGATTATCTCGGGATTGCAAGATAACCAAACAAAACTTTTAGTGGATTTCTACTTATTTTATTAAATATCATCTCCACCAAACAGGACAAGCTTGCATCTGTTATAGTTTTGGAGAAAAATGTGTTCATTTCATGTATGCGCGAAATGCCTTAAAAATGGCTTTAAAATGGATTTGGAGCATGGAGACGATTATCTCGGGATTGCAAGATAACCAAACAAAACTTTTAGTGGATTTCTACTTATTTTATTAAATATCATCTCCACCAAACAGGACAAGCTTGCATCTGTTATAGTTTTGGAGAAAAATGTGTTCATTTCATGTATGCGCGAAATGCCTTAAAAATGGCTTTAAAATGGATTTGGAGCATGGAGACGATTATCTCGGGATTGCAAGATAACCAAACAAAACTTTTAGTGGATTTCTACTTATTTTATTAAATATCATCTCCACCAAACAGGACAAGCTTGCATCTGTTATAGTTTTGGAGAAAAATGTGTTCATTTCATGTATGCGCGAAATGCCTTAAAAATGGCTTTAAAATGGATTTGGAGCATGGAGACGATTATCTCGGGATTGCAAGATAACCAAACAAAACTTTTAGTGGATTTCTACTTATTTTATTAAATATCATCTCCACCAAACAGGACAAGCTTGCATCTGTTATAGTTTTGGAGAAAAATGTGTTCATTTCATGTATGCGCGAAATGCCTTAAAAATGGCTTTAAAATGGATTTGGAGCATGGAGACGATGATCTCGGGATTGCAAGATAACCAAACAAAACTTTTAGTGGATTTCTACTTATTTTATTAAATATCATCTCCACCAAACAGGACAAGCTTGCATCTGTTATAGTTTTGGAGAAAAATGTGTTCATTTCATGTATGCGCGAAATGCCTTAAAAATGGCTTTAAAATGGATTTGGAGCATGGAGACGATTATCTCGGGATTGCAAGATAACCAAACAAAACTTTTAGAGGATTTCTACTTATTTTATTAAATATCATCTCCACCAAACAGGACAAGCTTGCATGTGTTATAGTTTTGGAGAAAAATGTGTTCATTTCATGTATGCGCAAAATGCCTTTGAAATGGCTTTAAAATGGATTTGGAGCATGGAGACGATTATCTCAGGATGGCAATATAAACAAACGAAACTTTTAGTAGATTTCGACTTATTTTATTAAATATTATCTCCACCAAACAGGACAAGCTTGCATCTGTTATAGTTTTGGAGAAAAATGTGTTCATTTCATGTATGCGCGAAATGCCTTAAAAATGGCTTTAAAATGGATTTGGAGCATGGAGACGATTATCTCGGGATTGCAAGATAACCAAACAAAACTTTTAGTGGATTTCTACTTATTTTATTAAATATCATCTCCACCAAACAGGACAAGCTTGCATCTGTTATAGTTTTGGAGAAAAATGTGTTCATTTCATGTATGCGCGAAATGCCTTAAAAATGGCTTTAAAATGGATTTGGAGCATGGAGACGATTATCTCGGGATTGCAATATAACCAAACAAAACTTTTAGTGGATTTCTACTTATTTTATTAAATATCATCTCCACCAAACAGGACAAGCTTGCATCTGTTATAGTTTTGGAGAAAAATGTGTTCATTTCATGTATGCGCGAAATGCCTTAAAAATGGCTTTAAAATGGATTTGGAGCATGGAGACGATTATCTCGGGATTGCAAGATAACCAAACAAAACTTTTAGTGGATTTCTACTTATTTTATTAAATATCATCTCCACCAAACAGGACAAGCTTGCATCTGTTATAGTTTTGGAGAAAAATGTGTTCATTTCATGTATGCGCGAAATGCCTTAAAAATGGCTTTAAAATGGATTTGGAGCATGGAGACGATTATCTCGGGATTGCAAGATAACCAAACAAAACTTTTAGTGGATTTCTACTTATTTTATTAAATATCATCTCCACCAAACAGGACAAGCTTGCATCTGTTATAGTTTTGGAGAAAAATGTGTTCATTTCATGTATGCGCGAAATGCCTTAAAAATGGCTTTAAAATGGATTTGGAGCATGGAGACGATTATCTCGGGATTGCAATATAACCAAACAAAACTTTTAGTGGATTTCTACTTATTTTATTAAATATCATCTCCACCAAACAGGACAAGCTTGCATCTGTTATAGTTTTGGAGAAAAATGTGTTCATTTCATGTATGCGCGAAATGCCTTAAAAATGGCTTTAAAATGGATTTGGAGCATGGAGACGATTATCTCGGGATTGCAAGATAACCAAACAAAACTTTTAGTGGATTTCTACTTATTTTATTAAATATCATCTCCACCAAACAGGACAAGCTTGCATCTGTTATAGTTTTGGAGAAAAATGTGTTCATTTCATGTATGCGCGAAATGCCTTAAAAATGGCTTTAAAATGGATTTGGAGCATGGAGACGATTATCTCGGGATTGCAAGATAACCAAACAAAACTTTTAGTGGATTTCTACTTATTTTATTAAATATCATCTCCACCAAACAGGACAAGCTTGCATCTGTTATAGTTTTGGAGAAAAATGTGTTCATTTCATGTATGCGCGAAATGCCTTAAAAATGGCTTTAAAATGGATTTGGAGCATGGAGACGATTATCTCGGGATTGCAAGATAACCAAACAAAACTTTTAGTGGATTTCTACTTATTTTATTAAATATCATCTCCACCAAACAGGACAAGCTTGCATCTGTTATAGTTTTGGAGAAAAATGTGTTCATTTCATGTATGCGCGAAATGCCTTAAAAATGGCTTTAAAATGGATTTGGAGCATGGAGACGATTATCTCGGGATTGCAAGATAACCAAACAAAACTTTTAGTGGATTTCTACTTATTTTATTAAATATCATCTCCACCAAACAGGACAAGCTTGCATCTGTTATAGTTTTGGAGAAAAATGTGTTCATTTCATGTATGCGCGAAATGCCTTAAAAATGGCTTTAAAATGGATTTGGAGCATGGAGACGATTATCTCGGGATTGCAAGATAACCAAACAAAACTTTTAGTGGATTTCTACTTATTTTATTAAATATCATCTCCACCAAACAGGACAAGCTTGCATCTGTTATAGTTTTGGAGAAAAATGTGTTCATTTCATGTATGCGCGAAATGCCTTAAAAATGGCTTTAAAATGGATTTGGAGCATGGAGACGATGATCTCGGGATTGCAAGATAACCAAACAAACCTTTTAGTGGATTTCTACTTATTTTATTAAATATCATCTCCACCAAACAGGACAAGCTTGCATCTGTTATAGTTTTGGAGAAAAATGTGTTCATTTCATGTATGCGCGAAATGCCTTAAAAATGGCTTTAAAATGGATTTGGAGCATGGAGACGATTATCTCGGGATTGCAAGATAACCAAACAAAACTTTTAGTGGATTTCTACTTATTTTATTAAATATCATCTCCACCAAACAGGACAAGCTTGCATCTGTTATAGTTTTGGAGAAAAATGTGTTCATTTCATGTATGCGCGAAATGCCTTAAAAATGGCTTTAAAATGGATTTGGAGCATGGAGACGATTATCTCGGGATTGCAAGATAACCAAACAAAACTTTTAGTGGATTTCTACTTATTTTATTAAATATCATCTCCACCAAACAGGACAAGCTTGCATCTGTTATAGTTTTGGAGAAAAATGTGTTCATTTCATGTATGCGCGAAATGCCTTAAAAATGGCTTTAAAATGGATTTGGAGCATGGAGACGATTATCTCGGGATTGCAAGATAACCAAACAAAACTTTTAGTGGATTTCTACTTATTTTATTAAATATCATCTCCACCAAACAGGACAAGCTTGCATCTGTTATAGTTTTGGAGAAAAATGTGTTCATTTCATGTATGCGCGAAATGCCTTAAAAATGGCTTTAAAATGGATTTGGAGCATGGAGACGATTATCTCGGGATTGCAAGATAACCAAACAAAACTTTTAGTGGATTTCTACTTATTTTATTAAATATCATCTCCACCAAACAGGACAAGCTTGCATCTGTTATAGTTTTGGAGAAAAATGTGTTCATTTCATGTATGCGCGAAATGCCTTAAAAATGGCTTTAAAATGGATTTGGAGCATGGAGACGATTATCTCGGGATTGCAATATAACCAAACAAAACTTTTAGTGGATTTCTACTTATTTTATTAAATATCATCTCCACCAAACAGGACAAGCTTGCATCTGTTATAGTTTTGGAGAAAAATGTGTTCATTTCATGTATGCGCGAAATGCCTTAAAAATGGCTTTAAAATGGATTTGGAGCATGGAGACGATTATCTCGGGATTGCAAGATAACCAAACAAAACTTTTAGTGGATTTCTACTTATTTTATTAAATATCATCTCCACCAAACAGGACAAGCTTGCATCTGTTATAGTTTTGGAGAAAAATGTGTTCATTTCATGTATGCGCGAAATGCCTTAAAAATGGCTTTAAAATGGATTTGGAGCATGGAGACGATTATCTCGGGATTGTAAGATAACCAAACAAAACTTTTAGTGGATTTCTACTTATTTTATTAAATATCATCTCCACCAAACAGGACAAGCTTGCATCTGTTATAGTTTTGGAGAAAAATGTGTTCATTTCATGTATGCGCGAAAAGCCTTAAAAATGGCTTTAAAATGGATTTGGAGCATGGAGACGATTATCTCGGGATTGCAAGATAACCAAACAAAACTTTTAGTGGATTTCTACTTATTTTATTAAATATCATCTCCACCAAACAGGACAAGCTTGCATGTGTTATAGTTTTGGAGAAAAATGTGTTCATTTCATGTATGCGCAAAATGCCTTTGAAATGGCTTTAAAATGGATTTGGAGCATGGAGACGATTATCTCAGGATGGCAATATAAACAAACGAAACTTTTAGTAGATTTCTACTTATTTTATTAAATATTATCTCCACCAAACAGGACAAGCTTGCATCTGTTATAGTTTTGGAGAAAAATGTGTTCATTTCATGTATGCGCAAAATGCCTTTGAAATGGCTTTAAAATGGATTTGGAGCATGGAGACGATTATCTCAGGATGGCAATATAAACAAACGAAACTTTTAGTAGATTTCTACTTATTTTATTAAATATTATCTCCTCCAAACAGGACAAGCTTGCATCTGTTATAGTTTTGGAGAAAAATGTGTTCATTTCATGTATGCGCGAAATGCCTTAAAAATGGCTTTAAAATGGATTTGGAGCATGGAGACGATTATCTCGGGATTGCAAGATAACCAAACAAAACTTTTAGTGGATTTCTACTTATTTTATTAAATATCATCTCCACCAAACAGGACAAGCTTGCATCTGTTATAGTTTTGGAGAAAAATGTGTTCATTTCATGTATGCGCGAAATGCCTTAAAAATGGCTTTAAAATGGATTTGGAGCATGGAGACGATTATCTCGGGATTGCAATATAACCAAACAAAACTTTTAGTGGATTTCTACTTATTTTATTAAATATCATCTCCACCAAACAGGACAAGCTTGCATCTGTTATAGTTTTGGAGAAAAATGTGTTCATTTCATGTATGCGCGAAATGCCTTAAAAATGGCTTTAAAATGGATTTGGAGCATGGAGACGATTATCTCGGGATTGCAAGATAACCAAACAAAACTTTTAGTGGATTTCTACTTATTTTATTAAATATCATCTCCACCAAACAGGACAAGCTTGCATGTGTTATAGTTTTGGAGAAAAATGTGTTCATTTCATGTATGCGCAAAATGCCTTTGAAATGGCTTTAAAATGGATTTGGAGCATGGAGACGATTATCTCAGGATGGCAATATAAACAAACGAAACTTTTAGTAGATTTCGACTTATTTTATTAAATATTATCTCCACCAAACAGGACAAGCTTGCATCTGTTATAGTTTTGGAGAAAAATGTGTTCATTTCATGTATGCGCGAAATGCCTTAAAAATGGCTTTAAAATGGATTTGGAGCATGGAGACGATTATCTCGGGATTGCAATATAACCAAACAAAACTTTTAGTGGATTTCTACTTATTTTATTAAATATCATCTCCACCAAACAGGACAAGCTTGCATGTGTTATAGTTTTGGAGAAAAATGTGTTCATTTCATGTATGCGCGAAATGCCTTGAAAATGCCTTTAAAATGGATTTGGAGCATGGAGACGATTATCTCGGGATTGCAATATAACCAAACAAAACTTTTAGTGGATTTCTACTTATTTTATTAAATATCATCTCCACCAAACAGGACAAGCTTGCATCTGTTATAGTTTTGGAGAAAAATGTGTTCATTTCATGTATGCGCGAAATGCCTTAAAAATGGCTTTAAAATGGATTTGGAGCATGGAGACGATTATCTCGGGATTGCAAGATAACCAAACAAAACTTTTAGTGGATTTCTACTTATTTTATTAAATATCATCTCCACAAAACAGGACAAGCTTTCATCTGTTATAGTTTTGGAGAAAAATGTGTTCATTTCATGTATGCGCGAAATGCCTTAAAAATGGCTTTAAAATGGATTTGGAGCATGGAGACGATTATCTCGGGATTGCAAGATAACCAAACAAAACTTTTAGTGGATTTCTACTTATTTTATTAAATATCATCTCCACCAAACAGGACAAGCTTTCATCTGTTATAGTTTTGGAGAAAAATGTGTTCATTTCATGTATGCGCGAAATGCCTTAAAAATGGCTTTAAAATGGATTTGGAGCATGGAGACGATTATCTCGGGATTGCAAGATAACCAAACAAAACTTTTAGTGGATTTCTACTTATTTTATTAAATATCATCTCCACCAAACAGGACAAGCTTGCATCTGTTATAGTTTTGGAGAAAAATGTGTTCATTTCATGTATGCGCGAAATGCCTTAAAAATGGCTTTAAAATGGATTTGGAGCATGGAGACGATTATCTCGGGATTGCAAGATAACCAAACAAAACTTTTAGTGGATTTCTACTTATTTTATTAAATATCATCTCCACCAAACAGGACAAGCTTGCATCTGTTATAGTTTTGGAGAAAAATGTGTTCATTTCATGTATGCGCGAAATGCCTTAAAAATGGCTTTAAAATGGATTTGGAGCATGGAGACGATTATCTCGGGATTGCAAGATAACCAAACAAAACTTTTAGTGGATTTCTACTTATTTTATTAAATATCATCTCCACCAAACAGGACAAGCTTGCATCTGTTATAGTTTTGGAGAAAAATGTGTTCATTTCATGTATGCGCAAAATGCCTTAAAAATGGCTTTAAAATGGATTTGGAGCATGGAGACGATTATCTCGGGATTGCAAGATAACCAAACAAAACTTTTAGTGGATTTCTACTTATTTTATTAAATATCATCTCCACCAAACAGGACAAGCTTGCATGTGTTATAGTTTTGGAGAAAAATGTGTTCATTTCATGTATGCGCAAAATGCCTTTGAAATGGCTTTAAAATGGATTTGGAGCATGGAGACGATTATCTCAGGATGGCAATATAAACAAACGAAACTTTTAGTAGATTTCTACTTATTTTATTAAATATTATCTCCACCAAACAGGACAAGCTTGCATCTGTTATAGTTTTGGAGAAAAATGTGTTCATTTCATGTATGCGCGAAATGCCTTAAAAATGGCTTTAAAATGGATTTGGAGCATGGAGACGATTATCTCGGGATTGCAAGATAACCAAACAAAACTTTTAGTGGATTTCTACTTATTTTATTAAATATCATCTCCACCAAACAGGACAAGCTTGCATCTGTTATAGTTTTGGAGAAAAATGTGTTCATTTCATGTATGCGCGAAATGCCTTAAAAATGGCTTTAAAATGGATTTGGAGCATGGAGACGATTATCTCGGGATTGCAATATAACCAAACAAAACTTTTAGTGGATTTCTACTTATTTTATTAAATATCATCTCCACCAAACAGGACAAGCTTGCATCTGTTATAGTTTTGGAGAAAAATGTGTTCATTTCATGTATGCGCGAAATGCCTTAAAAATGGCTTTAAAATGGATTTGGAGCATGGAGACGATCAAACAAAACTTTTAGTGGATTTCTACTTATTTTATTAAATATCATCTCCACCAAACAGGACAAGACAAGCTTGCATCTGTTATAGTTTTGGAGAAAAATGTGTTCATTTCATGTATGCGCGAAATGCCTTAAAAATGGCTTTAAAATGGATTTGGAGCATGGAGACGATTATCTCGGGATTGCAAGATAACCAAACAAAACTTTTAGTGGATTTCTACTTATTTTATTAAATATCATCTCCACCAAACAGGACAAGCTTGCATCTGTTATAGTTTTGGAGAAAAATGTGTTCATTTCATGTATGCGCAAAATGCCTTTGAAATGGCTTTAAAATGGATTTGGAGCATGGAGACGATTATCTCGGGATTGCAAGATAACCAAACAAAACTTTTAGTGGATTTCTACTTATTTTATTAAATATCATCTCCACCAAACAGGACAAGCTTGCATCTGTTATAGTTTTGGAGAAAAATGTGTTCATTTCATGTATGCGCGAAATGCCTTAAAAATGGCTTTAAAATGGATTTGGAGCATGGAGACGATTATCTCGGGATTGCAAGATAACCAAACAAAACTTTTAGTGGATTTCTACTTATTTTATTAAATATCATCTCCACCAAACAGGACAAGCTTGCATCTGTTATAGTTTTGGAGAAAAATGTGTTCATTTCATGTATGCGCGAAATGCCTTAAAAATGGCATTAAAATGGATTTGGAGCATGGAGACGATTATCTCGGGATTGCAAGATAACCAAACAAATCTTTTAGTGGATTTCTACTTATTTTATTAAATATCATCTCCACCAAACAGGACAAGCTTGCATCTGTTATAGTTTTGAAGAAAAATGTGTTCATTTCATGTATGCGCGAAATGCCTTAAAAATGGCTTTAAAATGGATTTGGAGCATGGAGACGATTATCTCGGGATTGCAAGATAACCAAACAAAACTTTTAGTGGATTTCTACTTATTTTATTAAATATCATCTCCACCAAACAGGACAAGCTTGCATGTGTTATAGTTTTGGAGAAAAATGTGTTCATTTCATGTATGCGCGAAATGCCTTAAAAATGGCTTTAAAATGGATTTGGAGCATGGAGACGATTATCTCGGGATTGCAAGATAACCAAACAAAACTTTTAGTGGATTTCTACTTATTTTATTAAATATCATCTCCACCAAACAGGACAAGCTTGCATCTGTTATAGTTTTGGAGAAAAATGTGTTCATTTCATGTATGCGCAAAATGCCTTAAAAATGGCTTTAAAATGGATTTGGAGCATGGAGACGATTATCTCGGGATTGCAAGATAACCAAACAAAACTTTTAGTGGATTTCTACTTATTTTATTAAATATCATCTCCACCAAACAGGACAAGCTTGCATGTGTTATAGTTTTGGAGAAAAATGTGTTCATTTCATGTATGCGCAAAATGCCTTTGAAATGGCTTTAAAATGGATTTGGAGCATGGAGACGATTATCTCAGGATGGCAATATAAACAAACGAAACTTTTAGTAGATTTCTACTTATTTTATTAAATATTATCTCCACCAAACAGGACAAGCTTGCATCTGTTATAGTTTTGGAGAAAAATGTGTTCATTTCATGTATGCGCGAAATGCCTTAAAAATGGCTTTAAAATGGATTTGGAGCATGGAGACGATTATCTCGGGATTGCAAGATAACCAAACAAAACTTTTAGTGGATTTCTACTTATTTTATTAAATATCATCTCCACCAAACAGGACAAGCTTGCATCTGTTATAGTTTTGGAGAAAAATGTGTTCATTTCATGTATGCGCGAAATGCCTTAAAAATGGCTTTAAAATGGATTTGGAGCATGGAGACGATTATCTCGGGATTGCAATATAACCAAACAAAACTTTTAGTGGATTTCTACTTATTTTATTAAATATCATCTCCACCAAACAGGACAAGCTTGCATCTGTTATAGTTTTGGAGAAAAATGTGTTCATTTCATGTATGCGCGAAATGCCTTAAAAATGGCTTTAAAATGGATTTGGAGCATGGAGACGATCAAACAAAACTTTTAGTGGATTTCTACTTATTTTATTAAATATCATCTCCACCAAACAGGACAAGACAAGCTTGCATCTGTTATAGTTTTGGAGAAAAATGTGTTCATTTCATGTATGCGCGAAATGCCTTAAAAATGGCTTTAAAATGGATTTGGAGCATGGAGACGATTATCTCGGGATTGCAAGATAACCAAACAAAACTTTTAGTGGATTTCTACTTATTTTATTAAATATCATCTCCACCAAACAGGACAAGCTTGCATCTGTTATAGTTTTGGAGAAAAATGTGTTCATTTCATGTATGCGCAAAATGCCTTTGAAATGGCTTTAAAATGGATTTGGAGCATGGAGACGATTATCTCAGGATGGCAATATAAACAAACGAAACTTTTAGTAGATTTCGACTTATTTTATTAAATATTATCTCCACCAAACAGGACAAGCTTGCATATGTTATAGTTTTGGAGAAAAATGTGTTCATTTCATGTATGCGCGAAATGCCTTAAAAATGGCTTTAAAATGGATTTGGAGCATGGAGACGATTATCTCGGGATTGCAAGATAACCAAACAAAACTTTTAGTGGATTTCTACTTATTTTATTAAATATCATCTCCACCAAACAGGACAAGCTTGCATCTGTTATAGTTTTGGAGAAAAATGTGTTCATTTCATGTATGCGCGAAATGCCTTAAAAATGGCTTTAAAATGGATTTGGAGCATGGAGACGATTATCTCGGGATTGCAATATAACCAAACAAAACTTTTAGTGGATTTCTACTTATTTTATTAAATATCATCTCCACCAAACAGGACAAGCTTGCATCTGTTATAGTTTTGGAGAAAAATGTGTTCATTTCATGTATGCGCGAAATGCCTTAAAAATGGCTTTAAAATGGATTTGGAGCATGGAGACGATTATCTCGGGATTGCAAGATAACCAAACAAAACTTTTAGTGGATTTCTACTTATTTTATTAAATATCATCTCCACCAAACAGGACAAGCTTGCATCTGTTATAGTTTTGGAGAAAAATGTGTTCATTTCATGTATGCGCGAAATGCCTTAAAAATGGCTTTAAAATGGATTTGGAGCATGGAGACGATTATCTCGGGATTGCAAGATAACCAAACAAAACTTTTAGTGGATTTCTACTTATTTTATTAAATATCATCTCCACCAAACAGGACAAGCTTGCATCTGTTATAGTTTTGGAGAAAAATGTGTTCATTTCATGTATGCGCGAAATGCCTTAAAAATGGCTTTAAAATGGATTTGGAGCATGGAGACGATTATCTCGGGATTGCAAGATAACCAAACAAAACTTTTAGTGGATTTCTACTTATTTTATTAAATATCATCTCCACCAAACAGGACAAGCTTGCATCTGTTATAGTTTTGGAGAAAAATGTGTTCATTTCATGTATGCGCGAAATGCCTTAAAAATGGCTTTAAAATGGATTTGGAGCATGGAGACGATTATCTCGGGATTGCAAGATAACCAAACAAAACTTTTAGTGGATTTCTACTTATTTTATTAAATATCATCTCCACCAAACAGGACAAGCTTGCATCTGTTATAGTTTTGGAGAAAAATGTGTTCATTTCATGTATGCGCGAAATGCCTTAAAAATGGCTTTAAAATGGATTTGGAGCATGGAGACGATTATCTCGGGATTGCAAGATAACCAAACAAAACTTTTAGTGGATTTCTACTTATTTTATTAAATATCATCTCCACCAAACAGGACAAGCTTGCATCTGTTATAGTTTTGGAGAAAAATGTGTTCATTTCATGTATGCGCGAAATGCCTTAAAAATGGCTTTAAAATGGATTTGGAGCATGGAGACGATGATCTCGGGATTGCAAGATAACCAAACAAAACTTTTAGTGGATTTCTACTTATTTTATTAAATATCATCTCCACCAAACAGGACAAGCTTGCATCTGTTATAGTTTTGGAGAAAAATGTGTTCATTTCATGTATGCGCGAAATGCCTTAAAAATGGCTTTAAAATGGATTTGGAGCATGGAGACGATTATCTCGGGATTGCAAGATAACCAAACAAAACTTTTAGTGGATTTCTACTTATTTTATTAAATATCATCTCCACCAAACAGGACAAGCTTGCATGTGTTATAGTTTTGGAGAAAAATGTGTTCATTTCATGTATGCGCAAAATGCCTTTGAAATGGCTTTAAAATGGATTTGGAGCATGGAGACGATTATCTCAGGATGGCAATATAAACAAACGAAACTTTTAGTAGATTTCGACTTATTTTATTAAATATTATCTCCACCAAACAGGACAAGCTTGCATCTGTTATAGTTTTGGAGAAAAATGTGTTCATTTCATGTATGCGCGAAATGCCTTAAAAATGGCTTTAAAATGGATTTGGAGCATGGAGACGATTATCTCGGGATTGCAAGATAACCAAACAAAACTTTTAGTGGATTTCTACTTATTTTATTAAATATCATCTCCACCAAACAGGACAAGCTTGCATCTGTTATAGTTTTGGAGAAAAATGTGTTCATTTCATGTATGCGCGAAATGCCTTAAAAATGGCTTTAAAATGGATTTGGAGCATGGAGACGATTATCTCGGGATTGCAATATAACCAAACAAAACTTTTAGTGGATTTCTACTTATTTTATTAAATATCATCTCCACCAAACAGGACAAGCTTGCATCTGTTATAGTTTTGGAGAAAAATGTGTTCATTTCATGTATGCGCGAAATGCCTTAAAAATGGCTTTAAAATGGATTTGGAGCATGGAGACGATTATCTCGGGATTGCAAGATAACCAAACAAAACTTTTAGTGGATTTCTACTTATTTTATTAAATATCATCTCCACCAAACAGGACAAGCTTGCATCTGTTATAGTTTTGGAGAAAAATGTGTTCATTTCATGTATGCGCGAAATGCCTTAAAAATGGCTTTAAAATGGATTTGGAGCATGGAGACGATTATCTCGGGATTGCAAGATAACCAAACAAAACTTTTAGTGGATTTCTACTTATTTTATTAAATATCATCTCCACCAAACAGGACAAGCTTGCATCTGTTATAGTTTTGGAGAAAAATGTGTTCATTTCATGTATGCGCGAAATGCCTTAAAAATGGCTTTAAAATGGATTTGGAGCATGGAGACGATTATCTCGGGATTGCAAGATAACCAAACAAAACTTTTAGTGGATTTCTACTTATTTTATTAAATATCATCTCCACCAAACAGGACAAGCTTGCATCTGTTATAGTTTTGGAGAAAAATGTGTTCATTTCATGTATGCGCGAAATGCCTTAAAAATGGCTTTAAAATGGATTTGGAGCATGGAGACGATTATCTCGGGATTGCAAGATAACCAAACAAAACTTTTAGTGGATTTCTACTTATTTTATTAAATATCATCTCCACCAAACAGGACAAGCTTGCATCTGTTATAGTTTTGGAGAAAAATGTGTTCATTTCATGTATGCGCGAAATGCCTTAAAATGGCTTTAAAATGGATTTGGAGCATGGAGACGATTATCTCGGGATTGCAAGATAACCAAACAAAACTTTTAGTGGATTTCTACTTATTTTATTAAATATCATCTCCACCAAACAGGACAAGCTTGCATCTGTTATAGTTTTGGAGAAAAATGTGTTCATTTCATGTATGCGCGAAATGCCTTAAAAATGGCTTTAAAATGGATTTGGAGCATGGAGACGATGATCTCGGGATTGCAAGATAACCAAACAAAACTTTTAGTGGATTTCTACTTATTTTATTAAATATCATCTCCACCAAACAGGACAAGCTTGCATCTGTTATAGTTTTGGAGAAAAATGTGTTCATTTCATGTATGCGCGAAATGCCTTAAAAATGGCTTTAAAATGGATTTGGAGCATGGAGACGATTATCTCGGGATTGCAAGATAACCAAACAAAACTTTTAGTGGATTTCTACTTATTTTATTAAATATCATCTCCACCAAACAGGACAAGCTTGCATCTGTTATAGTTTTGGAGAAAAATGTGTTCATTTCATGTATGCGCGAAATGCCTTAAAAATGGCTTTAAAATGGATTTGGAGCATGGAGACGATTATCTCGGGATTGCAAGATAACCAAACAAAACTTTTAGTGGATTTCTACTTATTTTATTAAATATCATCTCCACCAAACAGGACAAGCTTGCATCTGTTATAGTTTTGGAGAAAAATGTGTTCATTTCATGTATGCGCGAAATGCCTTAAAAATGGCTTTAAAATGGATTTGGAGCATGGAGACGATTATCTCGGGATTGCAAGATAACCAAACAAAACTTTTAGTGGATTTCTACTTATTTTATTAAATATCATCTCCACCAAACAGGACAAGCTTGCATCTGTTATAGTTTTGGAGAAAAATGTGTTCATTTCATGTATGCGCGAAATGCCTTAAAAATGGCTTTAAAATGGATTTGGAGCATGGAGACGATTATCTCGGGATTGCAAGATAACCAAACAAAACTTTTAGTGGATTTCTACTTATTTTATTAAATATCATCTCCACCAAACAGGACAAGCTTGCATCTGTTATAGTTTTGGAGAAAAATGTGTTCATTTCATGTATGCGCGAAATGCCTTAAAAATGGCTTTAAAATGGATTTGGAGCATGGAGACGATTATCTCGGGATTGCAAGATAACCAAACAAAACTTTTAGTGGATTTCTACTTATTTTATTAAATATCATCTCCACCAAACAGGACAAGCTTGCATCTGTTATAGTTTTGGAGAAAAATGTGTTCATTTCATGTATGCGCGAAATGCCTTAAAAATGGCTTTAAAATGGATTTGGAGCATGGAGACGATTATCTCGGGATTGCAAGATAACCAAACAAAACGTTTAGTGGATTTCTACTTATTTTATTAAATATCATCTCCACCAAACAGGACAAGCTTGCATCTGTTATAGTTTTGGAGAAAAATGTGTTCATTTCATGTATGCGCGAAATGCCTTAAAAATGGCTTTAAAATGGATTTGGAGCATGGAGACGATTATCTCGGGATTGCAAGATAACCAAACAAAACTTTTAGTGGATTTCTACTTATTTTATTAAATATCATCTCCACCAAACAGGACAAGCTTGCATCTGTTATAGTTTTGGAGAAAAATGTGTTCATTTCATGTATGCGCGAAATGCCTTAAAAATGGCTTTAAAATGGATTTGGAGCATGGAGACGATGATCTCGGGATTGCAAGATAACCAAACAAAACTTTTAGTGGATTTCTACTTATTTTATTAAATATCATCTCCACCAAACAGGACAAGCTTGCATCTGTTATAGTTTTGGAGAAAAATGTGTTCATTTCATGTATGCGCGAAATGCCTTAAAAATGGCTTTAAAATGGATTTGGAGCATGGAGACGATTATCTCGGGATTGCAAGATAACCAAACAAAACTTTTAGTGGATTTCTACTTATTTTATTAAATATCATCTCCACCAAACAGGACAAGCTTGCATGTGTTATAGTTTTGGAGAAAAATGTGTTCATTTCATGTATGCGCAAAATGCCTTTGAAATGGCTTTAAAATGGATTTGGAGCATGGAGACGATTATCTCAGGATGGCAATATAAACAAACGAAACTTTTAGTAGATTTCGACTTATTTTATTAAATATTATCTCCACCAAACAGGACAAGCTTGCATCTGTTATAGTTTTGGAGAAAAATGTGTTCATTTCATGTATGCGCGAAATGCCTTAAAAATGGCTTTAAAATGGATTTGGAGCATGGAGACGATTATCTCGGGATTGCAAGATAACCAAACAAAACTTTTAGTGGATTTCTACTTATTTTATTAAATATCATCTCCACCAAACAGGACAAGCTTGCATCTGTTATAGTTTTGGAGAAAAATGTGTTCATTTCATGTATGCGCGAAATGCCTTAAAAATGGCTTTAAAATGGATTTGGAGCATGGAGACGATTATCTCGGGATTGCAATATAACCAAACAAAACTTTTAGTGGATTTCTACTTATTTTATTAAATATCATCTCCACCAAACAGGACAAGCTTGCATCTGTTATAGTTTTGGAGAAAAATGTGTTCATTTCATGTATGCGCGAAATGCCTTAAAAATGGCTTTAAAATGGATTTGGAGCATGGAGACGATTATCTCGGGATTGCAAGATAACCAAACAAAACTTTTAGTGGATTTCTACTTATTTTATTAAATATCATCTCCACCAAACAGGACAAGCTTGCATCTGTTATAGTTTTGGAGAAAAATGTGTTCATTTCATGTATGCGCGAAATGCCTTAAAAATGGCTTTAAAATGGATTTGGAGCATGGAGACGATTATCTCGGGATTGCAAGATAACCAAACAAAACTTTTAGTGGATTTCTACTTATTTTATTAAATATCATCTCCACCAAACAGGACAAGCTTGCATCTGTTATAGTTTTGGAGAAAAATGTGTTCATTTCATGTATGCGCGAAATGCCTTAAAATGGCTTTAAAATGGATTTGGAGCATGGAGACGATTATCTCGGGATTGCAAGATAACCAAACAAAACTTTTAGTGGATTTCTACTTATTTTATTAAATATCATCTCCACCAAACAGGACAAGCTTGCATCTGTTATAGTTTTGGAGAAAAATGTGTTCATTTCATGTATGCGCGAAATGCCTTAAAAATGGCTTTAAAATGGATTTGGAGCATGGAGACGATTATCTCGGGATTGCAAGATAACCAAACAAAACTTTTAGTGGATTTCTACTTATTTTATTAAATATCATCTCCACCAAACAGGACAAGCTTGCATCTGTTATAGTTTTGGAGAAAAATGTGTTCATTTCATGTATGCGCGAAATGCCTTAAAAATGGCTTTAAAATGGATTTGGAGCATGGAGACGATTATCTCGGGATTGCAAGATAACCAAACAAAACTTTTAGTGGATTTCTACTTATTTTATTAAATATCATCTCCACCAAACAGGACAAGCTTGCATCTGTTATAGTTTTGGAGAAAAATGTGTTCATTTCATGTATGCGCGAAATGCCTTAAAAATGGCTTTAAAATGGATTTGGAGCATGGAGACGATGATCTCGGGATTGCAAGATAACCAAACAAAACTTTTAGTGGATTTCTACTTATTTTATTAAATATCATCTCCACCAAACAGGACAAGCTTGCATCTGTTATAGTTTTGGAGAAAAATGTGTTCATTTCATGTATGCGCGAAATGCCTTAAAAATGGCTTTAAAATGGATTTGGAGCATGGAGACGATTATCTCGGGATTGCAAGATAACCAAACAAAACTTTTAGTGGATTTCTACTTATTTTATTAAATATCATCTCCACCAAACAGGACAAGCTTGCATCTGTTATAGTTTTGGAGAAAAATGTGTTCATTTCATGTATGCGCGAAATGCCTTAAAAATGGCTTTAAAATGGATTTGGAGCATGGAGACGATTATCTCGGGATTGCAAGATAACCAAACAAAACTTTTAGTGGATTTCTACTTATTTTATTAAATATCATCTCCACCAAACAGGACAAGCTTGCATCTGTTATAGTTTTGGAGAAAAATGTGTTCATTTCATGTATGCGCGAAATGCCTTAAAAATGGCTTTAAAATGGATTTGGAGCATGGAGACGATTATCTCGGGATTGCAAGATAACCAAACAAAACTTTTAGTGGATTTCTACTTATTTTATTAAATATCATCTCCACCAAACAGGACAAGCTTGCATCTGTTATAGTTTTGGAGAAAAATGTGTTCATTTCATGTATGCGCGAAATGCCTTAAAAATGGCTTTAAAATGGATTTGGAGCATGGAGACGATTATCTCGGGATTGCAAGATAACCAAACAAAACTTTTAGTGGATTTCTACTTATTTTATTAAATATCATCTCCACCAAACAGGACAAGCTTGCATCTGTTATAGTTTTGGAGAAAAATGTGTTCATTTCATGTATGCGCGAAATGCCTTAAAAATGGCTTTAAAATGGATTTGGAGCATGGAGACGATTATCTCGGGATTGCAATATAACCAAACAAAACTTTTAGTGGATTTCTACTTATTTTATTAAATATCATCTCCACCAAACAGGACAAGCTTGCATCTGTTATAGTTTTGGAGAAAAATGTGTTCATTTCATGTATGCGCGAAATGCCTTAAAAATGGCTTTAAAATGGATTTGGAGCATGGAGACGATTATCTCGGGATTGCAAGATAACCAAACAAAACTTTTAGTGGATTTCTACTTATTTTATTAAATATCATCTCCACCAAACAGGACAAGCTTGCATCTGTTATAGTTTTGGAGAAAAATGTGTTCATTTCATGTATGCGCGAAATGCCTTAAAAATGGCTTTAAAATGGATTTGGAGCATGGAGACGATTATCTCGGGATTGTAAGATAACCAAACAAAACTTTTAGTGGATTTCTACTTATTTTATTAAATATCATCTCCACCAAACAGGACAAGCTTGCATCTGTTATAGTTTTGGAGAAAAATGTGTTCATTTCATGTATGCGCGAAAAGCCTTAAAAATGGCTTTAAAATGGATTTGGAGCATGGAGACGATTATCTCGGGATTGCAAGATAACCAAACAAAACTTTTAGTGGATTTCTACTTATTTTATTAAATATCATCTCCACCAAACAGGACAAGCTTGCATGTGTTATAGTTTTGGAGAAAAATGTGTTCATTTCATGTATGCGCAAAATGCCTTTGAAATGGCTTTAAAATGGATTTGGAGCATGGAGACGATTATCTCAGGATGGCAATATAAACAAACGAAACTTTTAGTAGATTTCTACTTATTTTATTAAATATTATCTCCACCAAACAGGACAAGCTTGCATCTGTTATAGTTTTGGAGAAAAATGTGTTCATTTCATGTATGCGCAAAATGCCTTTGAAATGGCTTTAAAATGGATTTGGAGCATGGAGACGATTATCTCAGGATGGCAATATAAACAAACGAAACTTTTAGTAGATTTCTACTTATTTTATTAAATATTATCTCCTCCAAACAGGACAAGCTTGCATCTGTTATAGTTTTGGAGAAAAATGTGTTCATTTCATGTATGCGCGAAATGCCTTAAAAATGGCTTTAAAATGGATTTGGAGCATGGAGACGATTATCTCGGGATTGCAAGATAACCAAACAAAACTTTTAGTGGATTTCTACTTATTTTATTAAATATCATCTCCACCAAACAGGACAAGCTTGCATCTGTTATAGTTTTGGAGAAAAATGTGTTCATTTCATGTATGCGCGAAATGCCTTAAAAATGGCTTTAAAATGGATTTGGAGCATGGAGACGATTATCTCGGGATTGCAATATAACCAAACAAAACTTTTAGTGGATTTCTACTTATTTTATTAAATATCATCTCCACCAAACAGGACAAGCTTGCATCTGTTATAGTTTTGGAGAAAAATGTGTTCATTTCATGTATGCGCGAAATGCCTTAAAAATGGCTTTAAAATGGATTTGGAGCATGGAGACGATTATCTCGGGATTGCAAGATAACCAAACAAAACTTTTAGTGGATTTCTACTTATTTTATTAAATATCATCTCCACCAAACAGGACAAGCTTGCATGTGTTATAGTTTTGGAGAAAAATGTGTTCATTTCATGTATGCGCAAAATGCCTTTGAAATGGCTTTAAAATGGATTTGGAGCATGGAGACGATTATCTCAGGATGGCAATATAAACAAACGAAACTTTTAGTAGATTTCGACTTATTTTATTAAATATTATCTCCACCAAACAGGACAAGCTTGCATCTGTTATAGTTTTGGAGAAAAATGTGTTCATTTCATGTATGCGCGAAATGCCTTAAAAATGGCTTTAAAATGGATTTGGAGCATGGAGACGATTATCTCGGGATTGCAATATAACCAAACAAAACTTTTAGTGGATTTCTACTTATTTTATTAAATATCATCTCCACCAAACAGGACAAGCTTGCATGTGTTATAGTTTTGGAGAAAAATGTGTTCATTTCATGTATGCGCGAAATGCCTTAAAAATGCCTTTAAAATGGATTTGGAGCATGGAGACGATTATCTCGGGATTGCAATATAACCAAACAAAACTTTTAGTGGATTTCTACTTATTTTATTAAATATCATCTCCACCAAACAGGACAAGCTTGCATCTGTTATAGTTTTGGAGAAAAATGTGTTCATTTCATGTATGCGCGAAATGCCTTAAAAATGGCTTTAAAATGGATTTGGAGCATGGAGACGATTATCTCGGGATTGCAAGATAACCAAACAAAACTTTTAGTGGATTTCTACTTATTTTATTAAATATCATCTCCACAAAACAGGACAAGCTTTCATCTGTTATAGTTTTGGAGAAAAATGTGTTCATTTCATGTATGCGCGAAATGCCTTAAAAATGGCTTTAAAATGGATTTGGAGCATGGAGACGATTATCTCGGGATTGCAAGATAACCAAACAAAACTTTTAGTGGATTTCTACTTATTTTATTAAATATCATCTCCACCAAACAGGACAAGCTTTCATCTGTTATAGTTTTGGAGAAAAATGTGTTCATTTCATGTATGCGCGAAATGCCTTAAAAATGGCTTTAAAATGGATTTGGAGCATGGAGACGATTATCTCGGGATTGCAAGATAACCAAACAAAACTTTTAGTGGATTTCTACTTATTTTATTAAATATCATCTCCACCAAACAGGACAAGCTTGCATCTGTTATAGTTTTGGAGAAAAATGTGTTCATTTCATGTATGCGCGAAATGCCTTAAAAATGGCTTTAAAATGGATTTGGAGCATGGAGACGATTATCTCGGGATTGCAAGATAACCAAACAAAACTTTTAGTGGATTTCTACTTATTTTATTAAATATCATCTCCACCAAACAGGACAAGCTTGCATCTGTTATAGTTTTGGAGAAAAATGTGTTCATTTCATGTATGCGCGAAATGCCTTAAAAATGGCTTTAAAATGGATTTGGAGCATGGAGACGATTATCTCGGGATTGCAAGATAACCAAACAAAACTTTTAGTGGATTTCTACTTATTTTATTAAATATCATCTCCACCAAACAGGACAAGCTTGCATCTGTTATAGTTTTGGAGAAAAATGTGTTCATTTCATGTATGCGCAAAATGCCTTAAAAATGGCTTTAAAATGGATTTGGAGCATGGAGACGATTATCTCGGGATTGCAAGATAACCAAACAAAACTTTTAGTGGATTTCTACTTATTTTATTAAATATCATCTCCACCAAACAGGACAAGCTTGCATGTGTTATAGTTTTGGAGAAAAATGTGTTCATTTCATGTATGCGCAAAATGCCTTTGAAATGGCTTTAAAATGGATTTGGAGCATGGAGACGATTATCTCAGGATGGCAATATAAACAAACGAAACTTTTAGTAGATTTCTACTTATTTTATTAAATATTATCTCCACCAAACAGGACAAGCTTGCATCTGTTATAGTTTTGGAGAAAAATGTGTTCATTTCATGTATGCGCGAAATGCCTTAAAAATGGCTTTAAAATGGATTTGGAGCATGGAGACGATTATCTCGGGATTGCAAGATAACCAAACAAAACTTTTAGTGGATTTCTACTTATTTTATTAAATATCATCTCCACCAAACAGGACAAGCTTGCATCTGTTATAGTTTTGGAGAAAAATGTGTTCATTTCATGTATGCGCGAAATGCCTTAAAAATGGCTTTAAAATGGATTTGGAGCATGGAGACGATTATCTCGGGATTGCAATATAACCAAACAAAACTTTTAGTGGATTTCTACTTATTTTATTAAATATCATCTCCACCAAACAGGACAAGCTTGCATCTGTTATAGTTTTGGAGAAAAATGTGTTCATTTCATGTATGCGCGAAATGCCTTAAAAATGGCTTTAAAATGGATTTGGAGCATGGAGACGATCAAACAAAACTTTTAGTGGATTTCTACTTATTTTATTAAATATCATCTCCACCAAACAGGACAAGACAAGCTTGCATCTGTTATAGTTTTGGAGAAAAATGTGTTCATTTCATGTATGCGCGAAATGCCTTAAAAATGGCTTTAAAATGGATTTGGAGCATGGAGACGATTATCTCGGGATTGCAAGATAACCAAACAAAACTTTTAGTGGATTTCTACTTATTTTATTAAATATCATCTCCACCAAACAGGACAAGCTTGCATCTGTTATAGTTTTGGAGAAAAATGTGTTCATTTCATGTATGCGCAAAATGCCTTTGAAATGGCTTTAAAATGGATTTGGAGCATGGAGACGATTATCTCGGGATTGCAAGATAACCAAACAAAACTTTTAGTGGATTTCTACTTATTTTATTAAATATCATCTCCACCAAACAGGACAAGCTTGCATCTGTTATAGTTTTGGAGAAAAATGTGTTCATTTCATGTATGCGCGAAATGCCTTAAAAATGGCTTTAAAATGGATTTGGAGCATGGAGACGATTATCTCGGGATTGCAAGATAACCAAACAAAACTTTTAGTGGATTTCTACTTATTTTATTAAATATCATCTCCACCAAACAGGACAAGCTTGCATCTGTTATAGTTTTGGAGAAAAATGTGTTCATTTCATGTATGCGCGAAATGCCTTAAAAATGGCATTAAAATGGATTTGGAGCATGGAGACGATTATCTCGGGATTGCAAGATAACCAAACAAATCTTTTAGTGGATTTCTACTTATTTTATTAAATATCATCTCCACCAAACAGGACAAGCTTGCATCTGTTATAGTTTTGAAGAAAAATGTGTTCATTTCATGTATGCGCGAAATGCCTTAAAAATGGCTTTAAAATGGATTTGGAGCATGGAGACGATTATCTCGGGATTGCAAGATAACCAAACAAAACTTTTAGTGGATTTCTACTTATTTTATTAAATATCATCTCCACCAAACAGGACAAGCTTGCATGTGTTATAGTTTTGGAGAAAAATGTGTTCATTTCATGTATGCGCGAAATGCCTTAAAAATGGCTTTAAAATGGATTTGGAGCATGGAGACGATTATCTCGGGATTGCAAGATAACCAAACAAAACTTTTAGTGGATTTCTACTTATTTTATTAAATATCATCTCCACCAAACAGGACAAGCTTGCATCTGTTATAGTTTTGGAGAAAAATGTGTTCATTTCATGTATGCGCGAAATGCCTTAAAAATGGCTTTAAAATGGATTTGGAGCATGGAGACGATTATCTCGGGATTGCAAGATAACCAAACAAAACTTTTAGTGGATTTCTACTTATTTTATTAAATATCATCTCCACCAAACAGGACAAGCTTGCATGTGTTATAGTTTTGGAGAAAAATGTGTTCATTTCATGTATGCGCAAAATGCCTTTGAAATGGCTTTAAAATGGATTTGGAGCATGGAGACGATTATCTCAGGATGGCAATATAAACAAACGAAACTTTTAGTAGATTTCTACTTATTTTATTAAATATTATCTCCACCAAACAGGACAATCTTGCATCTGTTATAGTTTTGGAGAAAAATGTGTTCATTTCATGTATGCGCGAAATGCCTTAAAAATGGCTTTAAAATGGATTTGGAGCATGGAGACGATTATCTCGGGATTGCAAGATAACCAAACAAAACTTTTAGTGGATTTCTACTTATTTTATTAAATATCATCTCCACCAAACAGGACAAGCTTGCATGTGTTATAGTTTTGGAGAAAAATGTGTTCATTTCATGTATGCGCAAAATGCCTTTGAAATGGCTTTAAAATGGATTTGGAGCATGGAGACGATTATCTCGGGATTGCAAGATAACCAAACAAAACTTTTAGTGGATTTCTACTTTTTTTATTAAATATCATCTCCACCAAATAGGACAAGCTTGCATCTGTTATAGTTTTGGAGAAAAATGTGTTCATTTCATGTATGCGCGAAATGCCTTAAAAATGGCTTTAAAATGGATTTGGAGCATGGAGACGATTATCTCGGGATTGCAAGATAACCAAACAAAACTTTTAGTGGATTTCTACTTATTTTATTAAATATCATCTCCACCAAACAGGACAAGCTTGCATCTGTTATAGTTTTGGAGAAAAATGTGTTCATTTCATGTATGCGCGAAATGCCTTAAAAATGGCTTTAAAATGGATTTGGAGCATGGAGACGATTATCTCGGGATTGCAAGATAACCAAACAAAACTTTTAGTGGATTTCTACTTATTTTATTAAATATCATCTCCACCAAACAGGACAAGCTTGCATGTGTTATAGTTTTGGAGAAAAATGTGTTCATTTCATGTATGCGCAAAATGCCTTTGAAATGGCTTTAAAATGGATTTGGAGCATGGAGACGATTATCTCGGGATTGCAAGATAACCAAACAAAACTTTTAGTGGATTTCTACTTATTTTATTAAATATCATCTCCACCAAACAGGACAAGCTTGCATGTGTTATAGTTTTGGAGAAAAATGTGTTCATTTCATGTATGCGCAAAATGCCTTTGAAATGGCTTTAAAATGGATTTGGAGCATGGAGACGATTATCTCAGGATGGCAATATAAACAAACGAAACTTTTAGTAGATTTCTACTTATTTTATTAAATATTATCTCCACCAAACAGGACAATCTTGCATCTGTTATAGTTTTGGAGAAAAATGTGTTCATTTCATGTATGCGCGAAATGCCTTAAAAATGGCTTTAAAATGGATTTGGAGCATGGAGACGATTATCTCGGGATTGCAAGATAACCAAACAAAACTTTTAGTGGATTTCTACTTATTTTATTAAATATCATCTCCACCAAACAGGACAAGCTTGCATCTGTTATAGTTTTGGAGAAAAATGTGTTCATTTCATGTATGCGCAAAATGCCTTTGAAATGGCTTTAAAATGGATTTGGAGCATGGAGACGATTATCTCAGGATGGCAATATAAACAAACGAAACTTTTAGTAGATTTCTACTTATTTTATTAAATATTATCTCCACCAAACAGGACAAGCTTGCATCTGTTATAGTTTTGGAGAAAAATGTGTTCATTTCATGTATGCGCGAAATGCCTTAAAAATGGCTTTAAAATGGATTTGGAGCATGGAGACGATTATCTCGGGATTGCAAGATAACCAAACAAAACTTTTAGTGGATTTCTACTTATTTTATTAAATATCATCTCCACCAAACAGGACAAGCTTGCATGTGTTATAGTTTTGGAGAAAAATGTGTTCATTTCATGTATGCGCAAAATGCCTTTGAAATGGCTTTAAAATGGATTTGGAGCATGGAGACGATTATCTCGGGATTGCAAGATAACCAAACAAAACTTTTAGTGGATTTCTACTTTTTTTATTAAATATCATCTCCACCAAATAGGACAAGCTTGCATCTGTTATAGTTTTGGAGAAAAATGTGTTCATTTCATGTATGCGCGAAATGCCTTAAAAATGGCTTTAAAATGGATTTGGAGCATGGAGACGATTATCTCGGGATTGCAAGATAACCAAACAAAACTTTTAGTGGATTTCTACTTATTTTATTAAATATCATCTCCACCAAACAGGACAAGCTTGCATCTGTTATAGTTTTGGAGAAAAATGTGTTCATTTCATGTATGCGCGAAATGCCTTAAAAATGGCTTTAAAATGGATTTGGAGCATGGAGACGATTATCTCGGGATTGCAAGATAACCAAACAAAACTTTTAGTGGATTTCTACTTATTTTATTAAATATCATCTCCACCAAACAGGACAAGCTTGCATGTGTTATAGTTTTGGAGAAAAATGTGTTCATTTCATGTATGCGCAAAATGCCTTTGAAATGGCTTTAAAATGGATTTGGAGCATGGAGACGATTATCTCGGGATTGCAAGATAACCAAACAAAACTTTTAGTGGATTTCTACTTATTTTATTAAATATCATCTCCACCAAACAGGACAAGCTTGCATCTGTTATAGTTTTGGAGAAAAATGTGTTCATTTCATGTATGCGCGAAATGCCTTAAAAATGGCTTTAAAATGGATTTGGAGCATGGAGACGATTATCTCGGGATTGCAAGATAACCAAACAAAACTTTTAGTGGATTTCTACTTATTTTATTAAATATCATCTCCACCAAACAGGACAAGCTTGCATCTGTTATAGTTTTGGAGAAAAATGTGTTCATTTCATGTATGCGCGAAATGCCTTAAAAATGGCTTTAAAATGGATTTGGAGCATGGAGACGATTATCTCGAAATTGCAAGATAACCAAACAAAACTTTTAGTGGATTTCTACTTATTTTATTAAATATCATCTCCACCAAACAGGACAAGCTTGCATCTGTTATAGTTTTGGAGAAAAATGTGTTCATTTCATGTATGCGCGAAATGCCTTAAAAATGGCTTTAAAATGGATTTGGAGCATGGAGACGATTATCTCGGGATTGCAAGATAACCAAACAAAACTTTTAGTGGATTTTTACTTATTTTATTAAATATCATCTCCACCAAACAGGACAAGCTTGCATCTGTTATAGTTTTGGAGAAAAATGTGTTCATTTCATGTATGCGCGAAATGCCTTAAAAATGGCTTTAAAATGGATTTGGAGCATGGAGACGATTATCTCGGGATTGCAATATAACCAAACAAAACTTTTAGTGGATTTCTACTTATTTTATTAAATATCATCTCCACCAAACAGGACAAGCTTGCATCTGTTATAGTTTTGGAGAAAAATGTGTTCATTTCATGTATGCGCGAAATGCCTTAAAAATGGCTTTAAAATGGATTTGGAGCATGGAGACGATTATCTCGGGATTGCAAGATAACCAAACAAAACTTTTAGTGGATTTCTACTTATTTTATTAAATATCATCTCCACCAAACAGGACAAGCTTGCATCTGTTATAGTTTTGGAGAAAAATGTGTTCATTTCATGTATGCGCGAAATGCCTTAAAAATGGCTTTAAAATGGATTTGGAGCATGGAGACGATTATCTCGGGATTGCAAGATAACCAAACAAAACTTTTAGTGGATTTCTACTTATTTTATTAAATATCATCTCCACCAAACAGGACAAGCTTGCATCTGTTATAGTTTTGGAGAAAAATGTGTTCATTTCATGTATGCGCAAAATGCCTTTGAAATGGCTTTAAAATGGATTTGGAGCATGGAGACGATTATCTCAGGATGGCAATATAAACAAACGAAACTTTTAGTAGATTTCTACTTATTTTATTAAATATTATCTCCACCAAACAGGACAAGCTTGCATCTGTTATAGTTTTGGAGAAAAATGTGTTCATTTCATGTATGCGCGAAATGCCTTAAAAATGGCTTTAAAATAGATTTGGAGCATGGAGACGATTATCTCGGGATTGCAAGATAACCAAACAAAACTTTTAGTGGATTTCTACTTATTTTATTAAATATCATCTCCACCAAACAGGACAAGCTTGCATGTGTTATAGTTTTGGAGAAAAATGTGTTCATTTCATGTATGCGCAAAATGCCTTTGAAATGGCTTTAAAATGGATTTGGAGCATGGAGACGATTATCTCGGGATTGCAAGATAACCAAACAAAACTTTTAGTGGATTTCTACTTTTTTTATTAAATATCATCTCCACCAA
Organism: Anomaloglossus baeobatrachus; assembly: GCF_048569485.1. Taxonomy (NCBI): domain Eukaryota; kingdom Metazoa; phylum Chordata; class Amphibia; order Anura; family Aromobatidae; genus Anomaloglossus; species Anomaloglossus baeobatrachus. The sequence continues at coordinate 284,701 of NW_027441897.1, forward strand.
ATAGGACAAGCTTGCATCTGTTATAGTTTTGGAGAAAAATGTGTTCATTTCATGTATGCGCGAAATGCCTTAAAAATGGCTTTAAAATGGATTTGGAGCATGGAGACGATTATCTCGGGATTGCAAGATAACCAAACAAAACTTTTAGTGGATTTCTACTTATTTTATTAAATATCATCTCCACCAAACAGGACAAGCTTGCATCTGTTATAGTTTTGGAGAAAAATGTGTTCATTTCATGTATGCGCGAAATGCCTTAAAAATGGCTTTAAAATGGATTTGGAGCATGGAGACGATTATCTCGGGATTGCAAGATAACCAAACAAAACTTTTAGTGGATTTCTACTTATTTTATTAAATATCATCTCCACCAAACAGGACAAGCTTGCATGTGTTATAGTTTTGGAGAAAAATGTGTTCATTTCATGTATGCGCAAAATGCCTTTGAAATGGCTTTAAAATGGATTTGGAGCATGGAGACGATTATCTCGGGATTGCAAGATAACCAAACAAAACTTTTAGTGGATTTCTACTTATTTTATTAAATATCATCTCCACCAAACAGGACAAGCTTGCATCTGTTATAGTTTTGGAGAAAAATGTGTTCATTTCATGTATGCGCGAAATGCCTTAAAAATGGCTTTAAAATGGATTTGGAGCATGGAGACGATTATCTCGGGATTGCAAGATAACCAAACAAAACTTTTAGTGGATTTCTACTTATTTTATTAAATATCATCTCCACCAAACAGGACAGGCTTGCATCTGTTATAGTTTTGGAGAAAAATGTGTTCATTTCATGTATGCGCGAAATGCCTTAAAAATGGCTTTAAAATGGATTTGGAGCATGGAGACGATTATCTCGAAATTGCAAGATAACCAAACAAAACTTTTAGTGGATTTCTACTTATTTTATTAAATATCATCTCCACCAAACAGGACAAGCTTGCATCTGTTATAGTTTTGGAGAAAAATGTGTTCATTTCATGTATGCGCGAAATGCCTTAAAAATGGCTTTAAAATGGATTTGGAGCATGGAGACGATTATCTCGGGATTGCAAGATAACCAAACAAAACTTTTAGTGGATTTTTACTTATTTTATTAAATATCATCTCCACCAAACAGGACAAGCTTGCATCTGTTATAGTTTTGGAGAAAAATGTGTTCATTTCATGTATGCGCGAAATGCCTTAAAAATGGCTTTAAAATGGATTTGGAGCATGGAGACGATTATCTCGGGATTGCAATATAACCAAACAAAACTTTTAGTGGATTTCTACTTATTTTATTAAATATCATCTCCACCAAACAGGACAAGCTTGCATCTGTTATAGTTTTGGAGAAAAATGTGTTCATTTCATGTATGCGCGAAATGCCTTAAAAATGGCTTTAAAATGGATTTGGAGCATGGAGACGATTATCTCGGGATTGCAAGATAACCAAACAAAACTTTTAGTGGATTTCTACTTATTTTATTAAATATCATCTCCACCAAACAGGACAAGCTTGCATCTGTTATAGTTTTGGAGAAAAATGTGTTCATTTCATGTATGCGCGAAATGCCTTAAAAATGGCTTTAAAATGGATTTGGAGCATGGAGACGATTATCTCGGGATTGCAAGATAACCAAACAAAACTTTTAGTGGATTTCTACTTATTTTATTAAATATCATCTCCACCAAACAGGACAAGCTTAAATCTGTTATAGTTTTGGAGAAAAATGTGTTCATTTCATGTATGCGCGAAATGCCTTAAAAATGGCTTTAAAATGGATTTGGAGCATGGAGACGATTATCTCGGGATTGCAAGATAACCAAACAAAACTTTTAGTGGATTTCTACTTATTTTATTAAATATCATCTCCACCAAACAGGACAAGCTTGCATCTGTTATAGTTTTGGAGAAAAATGTGTTCATTTCATGTATGCGCGAAATGCCTTAAAAATGGCTTTAAAATGGATTTGGAGCATGGAGACGATTATCTCGGGATTGCAATATAACCAAACAAAACTTTTAGTGGATTTCTACTTATTTTATTAAATATCATCTCCACCAAACAGGACAAGCTTGCATCTGTTATAGTTTTGGAGAAAAATGTGTTCATTTCATGTATGCGCAAAATGCCTTTGAAATTGCTTTAAAATGGATTTGGAGCATGGAGACGATTATCTCGGGATTGCAAGATAACCAAACAAAACTTTTAGTGGATTTCTACTTATTTTATTAAATATCATCTCCACCAAACAGGACAAGCTTGCATCTGTTATAGTTTTGGAGAAAAATGTGTTCATTTCATGTATGCGCGAAATGCCTTAAAAATGGCTTTAAAATGGATTTGGAGCATGGAGACGATTATCTCGGGATTGCAAGATAACCAAACAAAACTTTTAGTGGATTTCTACTTATTTTATTAAATATCATCTCCACCAAACAGGACAAGCTTGCATCTGTTATAGTTTTGGAGAAAAATGTGTTCATTTCATGTATGTGCGAAATGCCTTAAAAATGGCTTTAAAATGGATTTGGAGCATGGAGACGATTATCTCGGGATTGCAAGATAACCAAACAAAACTTTTAGTGGATTTCTACTTATTTTATTAAATATCATCTCCACCAAACAGGACAAGCTTGCATCTGTTATAGTTTTGGAGAAAAATGTGTTCATTTCATGTATGCGCGAAATGCCTTAAAAATGGCTTTAAAATGGATTTGGAGCATGGAGACGATTATCTCGGGATTGCAAGATAACCAAACAAAACTTTTAGTGGATTTCTACTTATTTTATTAAATATCATCTCCACTAAACAGGACAAGCTTGCATGTGTTATAGTTTTGGAGAAAAATGTGTTCATTTCATGTATGCGCAAAATGCCTTTGAAATGGCTTTAAAATGGATTTGGAGCATGGAGACGATTATCTCAGGATGGCAATATAAACAAACGAAACTTTTAGTAGATTTCTACTTATTTTATTAAATATTATCTCCACCAAACAGGACAAGCTTGCATCTGTTATAGTTTTGGAGAAAAATGTGTTCATTTCATGTATGCGCGAAATGCCTTAAAAATGGCTTTAAAATGGATTTGGAGCATGGAGACGATTATCTCGGGATTGCAAGATAACCAAACAAAACTTTTAGTGGATTTCTACTTATTTTATTAAATATCATCTCCACCAAACAGGACAAGCTTACATCTGTTATAGTTTTGGAGAAAAATGTGTTCATTTCATGTATGCGCGAAATGCCTTAAAAATGGCTTTAAAATGGATTTGGAGCATGGAGACGATTATCTCGGGATTGCAAGATAACCAAACAAAACTTTTAGTGGATTTCTACTTATTTTATTAAATATCATCTCCACCAAACAGGACAAGCTTGCATGTGTTATAGTTTTGGAGAAAAATGTGTTCATTTCATGTATGCGCAAAATGCCTTTGAAATGGCTTTAAAATGGATTTGGAGCATGGAGACGATTATCTCAGGATGGCAATATAAACAAACGAAACTTTTAGTAGATTTCTACTTATTTTATTAAATATTATCTCCACCAATTAGGACAAGCTTGCATCTGTTATAGTTTTGGAGAAAAATGTGTTCATTTCATGTATGCGCGAAATGCCTTAAAAATGGCTTTAAAATGGATTTGGAGCATGGAGACGATTATCTCGGGATTGCAAGATAACCAAACAAAACTTTTAGTGGATTTCTACTTATTTTATTAAATATCTCCACCAAACAGGAGAAGCTTGCATCTGTTATAGTTTTGGAGAAAAATGTGTTCATTTCATGTATGCGCGAAATGCCTTAAAAATGGCTTTAAAATGGATTTGGAGCATGGAGACGATTATCTCGGGATTGCAAGATAACCAAACAAAACTTTAATTAGTGGATTTCTACTTATTTTATTAAATATCATCTCCACCAAACAGGACAAGCTTGCATGTGTTATAGTTTTGGAGAAAAATGTGTTCATTTCATGTATGCGCAAAATGCCTTTGAAATGGCTTTAAAATGGATTTGGAGCATGGAGACGATTATCTCGGGATTGCAAGATAACCAAACAAAACTTTTAGTGGATTTCTACTTATTTTATTAAATATCATCTCCACCAAACAGGACAAGCTTGCATCTGTTATAGTTTTGGAGAAAAATGTGTTCATTTCATGTATGCGCGAAATGCCTTAAAAATGGCTTTAAAATGGATTTGGAGCATGGAGACGATTATCTCGGGATTGCAAGATAACCAAACAAAACTTTTAGTGGATTTCTACTTATTTTATTAAATATCATCTCCACCAAACAGGACAAGCTTGCATCTGTTATAGTTTTGGAGAAAAATGTGTTCATTTCATGTATGCGCGAAATGCCTTAAAAATGGCTTTAAAATGGATTTGGAGCATGGAGACGATTATCTCGGGATTGCAAGATAACCAAACAAAACTTTTAGTGGATTTCTACTTATTTTATTAAATATCATCTCCACCAAACAGGACAAGCTTGCATCTGTTATAGTTTTGGAGAAAAATGTGTTCATTTCATGTATGCGCGAAATGCCTTAAAATGGCTTTAAAATGGATTTGGAGCATGGAGACGATTATCTCGGGATTGCAAGATAACCAAACAAAACTTTTAGTGGATTTCTACTTATTTTATTAAATATCATCTCCACCAAACAGGACAAGCTTGCATCTGTTATAGTTTTGGAGAAAAATGTGTTCATTTCATGTATGCGCGAAATGCCTTAAAAATGGCTTTAAAATGGATTTGGAGCATGGAGACGATTATCTCGGGATTGCAAGATAACCAAACAAAACTTTTAGTGGATTTCTACTTATTTTATTAAATATCATCTCCACCAAACAGGACAAGCTTGCATCTGTTATAGTTTTGGAGAAAAATGTGTTCATTTCATGTATGCGCGAAATGCCTTAAAAATGGCTTTAAAATGGATTTGGAGCATGGAGACGATTATCTCGGGATTGCAAGATAACCAAACAAAACTTTTAGTGGATTTCTACTTATTTTATTAAATATCATCTCCACCAAACAGGACAAGCTTGCATCTGTTATAGTTTTGGAGAAAAATGTGTTCATTTCATGTATGCGCGAAATGCCTTAAAATGGCTTTAAAATGGATTTGGAGCATGGAGACGATTATCTCGGGATTGCAAGATAACCAAAAGAAACTTTTAGTGGATTTCTACTTATTTTATTAAATATCATCTCCACCAAACAGGACAAGCTTGCATCTGTTATAGTTTTGGAGAAAAATGTGTTCATTTCATGTATGCGCGAAATGCCTTAAAAATGGCTTTAAAATGGATTTGGAGCATGGAGACGATTCTCTCGGGATTGCAAGATAACCAAACAAAACTTTTAGTGGATTTCTACTTATTTTATTAAATATCATCTCCACCAAACAGGACAAGCTTGCATCTGTTATAGTTTTGGAGAAAAATGTGTTCATTTCATGTATGCGCGAAATGCCTTAAAAATGGCTTTAAAATGGATTTGGAGCATGGAGACGATTATCTCGGGATTGCAAGATAACCAAACAAAACTTTTAGTGGATTTCTACTTATTTTATTAAATATCATCTCCACCAAACAGGACAAGCTTGCATCTGTTATAGTTTTGGAGAAAAATGTGTTCATTTCATGTATGCGCGAAATGCCTTAAAAATGGCTTTAAAATGGATTTGGAGCATGGAGACGATTATCTCGGGATTGCAAGATAACCAAACAAAACTTTTAGTGGATTTCTACTTATTTTATTAAATATCATCTCCACCAAACAGGACAAGCTTGCATCTGTTATAGTTTTGGAGAAAAATGTGTTCATTTCATGTATGCGCGAAATGCCTTAAAAATGGCTTTAAAATGGATTTGGAGCATGGAGACGATTATCTCGGGATTGCAAGATAACCAAAAGAAACTTTTAGTGGATTTCTACTTATTTTATTAAATATCATCTCCACCAAACAGGACAAGCTTGCATCTGTTATAGTTTTGGAGAAAAATGTGTTCATTTCATGTATGCGCGAAATGCCTTAAAAATGGCTTTAAAATGGATTTGGAGCATGGAGACGATTATCTCGGGATTGCAAGATAACCAAACAAAACTTTTAGTGGATTTCTACTTATTTTATTAAATATCATCTCCACCAAACAGGACAAGCTTGCATCTGTTATAGTTTTGGAGAAAAATGTGTTCATTTCATGTATGCGCGAAATGCCTTAAAAATGGCTTTAAAATGGATTTGGAGCATGGAGACGATTATCTCGGGATTGCAAGATAACCAAACAAAACTTTTAGTGGATTTCTACTTATTTTATTAAATATCATCTCCACCAAACAGGACAAGCTTGCATCTGTTATAGTTTTGGAGAAAAATGTGTTCATTTCATGTATGCGCGAAATGCCTTAAAAATGGCTTTAAAATGGATTTGGAGCATGGAGACGATTATCTCGGGATTGCAAGATAACCAAACAAAACTTTTAGTGGATTTCTACTTATTTTATTAAATATCATCTCCACCAAACAGGACAAGCTTGCATCTGTTATAGTTTTGGAGAAAAATGTGTTCATTTCATGTATGCGCGAAATGCCTTAAAAATGGCTTTAAAATTATTTTGGAGCATGGAGACGATTATCTCGGGATTGCAAGATAACCAAACAAAACTTTTAGTGGATTTCTACTTATTTTATTAAATATCATCTCCACCAAACAGGACAAGCTTGCATCTGTTATAGTTTTGGAGAAAAATGTGTTCATTTCATGTATGCGCGAAATGCCTTAAAAATGGCTTTAAAATGGATTTGGAGCATGGAGACGATTATCTCGGGATTGCAAGATAACCAAACAAAACTTTTAGTGGATTTCTACTTATTTTATTAAATATCATCTCCACCAAACAGGACAAGCTTGCATCTGTTATAGTTTTGGAGAAAAATGTGTTCATTTCATGTATGCGCGAAATGCCTTAAAAATGGCTTTAAAATGGATTTGGAGCATGGAGACGATTATCTCGGGATTGCAAGATAACCAAACAAAACTTTTAGTGGATTTCTACTTATTTTATTAAATATCATCTCCACCAAACAGGACAAGCTTGCATCTGTTATAGTTTTGGAGAAAAATGTGTTCATTTCATGTATGCGCAAAATGCCTTAAAAATGGCTTTAAAATGGATTTGGAGCATGGAGACGATTATCTCGGGATTGCAAGATAACCAAACAAAACTTTTAGTGGATTTCTACTTATTTTATTAAATATCATCTCCACCAAACAGGACAAGCTTGCATCTGTTATAGTTTTGGAGAAAAATGTGTTCATTTCATGTATGCGCGAAATGCCTTAAAAACGGCTTTAAAATGGATTTGGAGCATGGAGACGATTATCTCGGGATTGCAATATAACCAAACAAAACTTTTAGTGGATTTCTACTTATTTTATTAAATATCATCTCCACCAAACAGGACAAGCTTGCATCTGTTATAGTTTTGGAGAAAAATGTGTTCATTTCATGTATGCGCGAAATGCCTTAAAAATGGCTTTAAGATGGATTTGGAGCATGGAGACGATTATCTCGGGATTGCAAGATAACCAAACAAAACTTTTAGTGGATTTCTACTTATTTTATTAAATATCATCTCCACCAAACAGGACAAGCTTGCATCTGTTATAGTTTTGGAGAAAAATGTGTTCATTTCATGTATGCGCGAAATGCCTTAAAAATGGCTTTAAGATGGATTTGGAGCATGGAGACGATTATCTCGGGATTGTAAGATAACCAAACAAAACTTTTAGTGGATTTCTACTTATTTTATTAAATATCATCTCCACCAAACAGGACAAGCTTGCATCTGTTATAGTTTTGGAGAAAAATGTGTTCATTTCATGTATGCGCGAAATGCCTTAAAAATGGCTTTAAAATGGATTTGGAGCATGGAGACGATTATCTCGGGATTGCAAGATAACCAAACAAAACTTTTAGTGGATTTCTACTTATTTTATTAAATATCATCTCCACCAAACAGGACAAGCTTGCATGTGTTATAGTTTTGGAGAAAAATGTGTTCATTTCATGTATGCGCAAAATGCCTTTGAAATGGCTTTAAAATGGATTTGGAGCATGGAGACGATTATCTCGGGATTGCAAGATAACCAAACAAAACTTTTAGTGGATTTCTACTTATTTTATTAAATATCATCTCCACCAAACAGGACAAGCTTGCATGTGTTATAGTTTTGGAGAAAAATGTGTTCATTTCATGTATGCGCAAAATGCCTTTGAAATGGCTTTAAAATGGATTTGGAGCATGGAGACGATTATCTCAGGATGGCAATATAAACAAACGAAACTTTTAGTAGATTTCTACTTATTTTATTAAATATTATCTCCACCAAACAGGACAAGCTTGCATCTGTTATAGTTTTGGAGAAAAATGTGTTCATTTCATGTATGCGCGAAATGCCTTAAAAATGGCTTTAAAATGGATTTGGAGCATGGAGACGATTATCTCGGGATTGCAAGATAACCAAACAAAACTTTTAGTGGATTTCTACTTATTTTATTAAATATCATCTCCACCAAACAGGACAAGCTTGCATCTGTTATAGTTTTGGAGAAAAATGTGTTCATTTCATGTATGCGCGAAATGCCTTAAAAATGGCTTTAAAATGGATTTGGAGCATGGAGACGATTATCTCGGGATTGCAAGATAACCAAACAAAACTTTTAGTGGATTTCTACTTATTTTATTAAATATCATCTCCACGAAACAGGACAAGCTTGCATGTGTTATAGTTTTGGAGAAAAATGTGTTCATTTCATGTATGCGCGAAATGCCTTAAAAATGGCTTTAAATGGATTTGGAGCATGGAGACGATTATCTCGGGATTGCAAGATAACCAAACAAAACTTTTAGTGGATTTCTACTTATTTTATTAAATATCATCTCCACCAAACAGGACAAGCTTGCATCTGTTATAGTTTTGGAGAAAAATGTGTTCATTTCATGTATGCGCGAAATGCCTTAAAAATGGCTTTAAAATGGATTTGGAGCATGGAGACGATTATCTCGGGATTGCAAGATAACCAAACAAAACTTTTAGTGGATTTCTACTTATTTTATTAAATATCATCTCCACCAAACAGGACAAGCTTGCATCTGTTATAGTTTTGGAGAAAAATGTGTTCATTTCATGTATGCGCGAAATGCCTTAAAAATGGCTTTAAAATGGATTTGGAGCATGGAGACGATTATCTCGGGATTGCAAGATAACCAAACAAAACTTTTAGTGGATTTCTACTTATTTTATTAAATATCATCTCCACCAAACAGGACAAGCTTGCATGTGTTATAGTTTTGGAGAAAAATGTGTTCATTTCATGTATGCGCAAAATGCCTTTGAAATGGCTTTAAAATGGATTTGGAGCATGGAGACGATTATCTCAGGATGGCAATATAAACAAACGAAACTTTTAGTAGATTTCTACTTATTTTATTAAATATCATCTCCACCAAACAGGACAAGCTTGCATCTGTTATAGTTTTGGAGAAAAATGTGTTCATTTCATGTATGCGCGAAATGCCTTAAAAATGGCTTTAAAATGGATTTGGAGCATGGAGACGATTATCTCGGGATTGCAAGATAACCAAACAAAACTTTTAGTGGATTTCTACTTATTTTATTAAATATCATCTCCACCAAACAGGACAAGCTTGCATCTGTTATAGTTTTGGAGAAAAATGTGTTCATTTCATGTATGCGCGAAATGCCTTAAAAATGGCTTTAAAATGGATTTGGAGCATGGAGACGATTATCTCGGGATTGCAAGATAACCAAACAAAACTTTTAGTGGATTTCTACTTATTTTATTAAATATCATCTCCACCAAACAGGACAAGCTTGCATCTGTTATAGTTTTGGAGAAAAATGTGTTCATTTCATGTATGCGCGAAATGCCTTAAAAATGGCTTTAAAATGGATTTGGAGCATGGAGACGATTATCTCGGGATTGCAAGATAACCAAACAAAACTTTTAGTGGATTTCTACTTATTTTATTAAATATCATCTCCACCAAACAGGACAAGCTTGCATCTGTTATAGTTTTGGAGAAAAATGTGTTCATTTCATGTATGCGCGAAATGCCTTAAAAACGGCTTTAAAATGGATTTGGAGCATGGAGACGATTATCTCGGGATTGCAATATAACCAAACAAAACTTTTAGTGGATTTCTACTTATTTTATTAAATATCATCTCCACCAAACAGGACAAGCTTGCATCTGTTATAGTTTTGGAGAAAAATGTGTTCATTTCATGTATGCGCGAAATGCCTTAAAAACGGCTTTAAGATGGATTTGGAGCATGGAGACGATTATCTCGGGATTGCAAGATAACCAAACAAAACTTTTAGTGGATTTCTACTTATTTTATTAAATATCATCTCCACCAAACAGGACAAGCTTGCATCTGTTATAGTTTTGGAGAAAAATGTGTTCATTTCATGTATGCGCGAAATGCCTTAAAAATGGCTTTAAAATGGATTTGGAGCATGGAGACGATTATCTCGGGATTGTAAGATAACCAAACAAAACTTTTAGTGGATTTCTACTTATTTTATTAAATATCATCTCCACCAAACAGGACAAGCTTGCATCTGTTATAGTTTTGGAGAAAAATGTGTTCATTTCATGTATGCGCGAAATGCCTTAAAAATGGCTTTAAAATGGATTTGGAGCATGGAGACGATTATCTCGGGATTGCAAGATAACCAAACAAAACTTTTAGTGGATTTCTACTTATTTTATTAAATATCATCTCCACCAAACAGGACAAGCTTGCATGTGTTATAGTTTTGGAGAAAAATGTGTTCATTTCATGTATGCGCAAAATGCCTTTGAAATGGCTTTAAAATGGATTTGGAGCATGGAGACGATTATCTCAGGATGGCAATATAAACAAACGAAACTTTTAGTAGATTTCTACTTATTTTATTTAATATTATCTCCACCAAACAGGACAAGCTTGCATCTGTTATAGTTTTGGAGAAAAATGTGTTCATTTCATGTATGCGCGAAATGCCTTAAAAATGGCTTTAAAATGGATTTGGAGCATGGAGACGATTATCTCGGGATTGCAAGATAACCAAACAAAACTTTTAGTGGATTTCTACTTATTTTATTAAATATCATCTCCACGAAACAGGACAAGCTTGCATGTGTTATAGTTTTGGAGAAAAATGTGTTCATTTCATGTATGCGCGAAATGCCTTAAAAATGGCTTTAAAATGGATTTGGAGCATGGAGACGATTATCTCGGGATTGCAAGATAACCAAACAAAACTTTTAGTGGATTTCTACTTATTTTATTAAATATCATCTCCACCAAACAGGACAAGCTTGCATCTGTTATAGTTTTGGAGAAAAATGTGTTCATTTCATGTATGCGCGAAATGCCTTAAAAACGGCTTTAAAATGGATTTGGAGCATGGAGACGATTATCTCGGGATTGCAATATAACCAAACAAAACTTTTAGTGGATTTCTACTTATTTTATTAAATATCATCTCCACCAAACAGGACAAGCTTGCATCTGTTATAGTTTTGGAGAAAAATGTGTTCATTTCATGTATGCGCGAAATGCCTTAAAAACGGCTTTAAGATGGATTTGGAGCATGGAGACGATTATCTCGGGATTGCAAGATAACCAAACAAAACTTTTAGTGGATTTCTACTTATTTTATTAAATATCATCTCCACCAAACAGGACAAGCTTGCATCTGTTATAGTTTTGGAGAAAAATGTGTTCATTTCATGTATGCGCGAAATGCCTTAAAAATGGCTTTAAAATGGATTTGGAGCATGGAGACGATTATCTCGGGATTGTAAGATAACCAAACAAAACTTTTAGTGGATTTCTACTTATTTTATTAAATATCATCTCCACCAAACAGGACAAGCTTGCATCTGTTATAGTTTTGGAGAAAAATGTGTTAATTTCATGTATGCGCGAAATGCCTTAAAAATGGCTTTAAAATGGATTTGGAGCATGGAGACGATTATCTCGGGATTGCAAGATAACCAAACAAAACTTTTAGTGGATTTCTACTTATTTTATTAAATATCATCTCCACCAAACAGGACAAGCTTGCATGTGTTATAGTTTTGGAGAAAAATGTGTTCATTTCATGTATGCGCAAAATGCCTTTGAAATGGCTTTAAAATGGATTTGGAGCATGGAGACGATTATCTCAGGATGGCAATATAAACAAACGAAACTTTTAGTAGATTTCTACTTATTTTATTAAATATTATCTCCACCAAACAGGACAAGCTTTCATCTGTTATAGTTTTGGAGAAAAATGTGTTCATTTCATGTATGCGCGAAATGCCTTAAAAATGGCTTTAAAATGGATTTGGAGCATGGAGACGATTATCTCGGGATTGCAAGATAACCAAACAAAACTTTTAGTGGATTTCTACTTATTTTATTAAATATCATCTCCACCAAACAGGACAAGCTTGCATCTGTTATAGTTTTGGAGAAAAATGTGTTCATTTCATGTATGCGCGAAATGCCTTAAAAATGGCTTTAAAATGGATTTGGAGCATGGAGACGATTATCTCGGGATTGCAAGATAACCAAACAAAACTTTTAGTGGATTTCTACTTATTTTATTAAATATCATCTCCACCAAACAGGACAAGCTTGCATGTGTTATAGTTTTGGAGAAAAATGTGTTCATTTCATGTATGCGCAAAATGCCTTTGAAATGGCTTTAAAATGGATTTGGAGCATGGAGACGATTATCTCAGGATGGCAATATAAACAAACGAAACTTTTAGTAGATTTCTACTTATTTTATTAAATATTATCTCCACCAAACAGGACAAGCTTGCATCTGTTATAGTTTTGGAGAAAAATGTGTTCATTTCATGTATGCGCGAAATGCCTTAAAAATGGCTTTAAAATGGATTTGGAGCATGGAGACGATTATCTCGGGATTGCAAGATAACCAAACAAAACTTTTAGTGGATTTCTACTTATTTTATTAAATATCATCTCCACCAAACAGGACAAGCTTGCATCTGTTATAGTTTTGGAGAAAAATGTGTTCATTTCATGTATGCGCGAAATGCCTTAAAAATGGCTTTAAAATGGATTTGGAGCATGGAGACGATTATCTCGGGATTGCAAGATAACCAAACAAAACTTTTAGTGGATTTCTACTTATTTTATTAAATATCATCTCCACCAAACAGGACAAGCTTGCATCTGTTATAGTTTTGGAGAAAAATGTGTTCATTTCATGTATGCGCGAAATGCCTTAAAAATGGCTTTAAAATGGATTTGGAGCATGGAGACGATTATCTCGGGATTGCAATATAACCAAACAAAACTTTTAGTGGATTTCTACTTATTTTATTAAATATCATCTCCACCAAACAGGACAAGCTTGCATCTGTTATAGTTTTGGAGAAAAATGTGTTCATTTCATGTATGCGCGAAATGCCTTAAAAATGGCTTTAAAATGGATTTGGAGCATGGAGACGATTATCTCGGGATTGCAAGATAACCAAACAAAACTTTTAGTGGATTTCTACTTATTTTATTAAATATCATCTCCACCAAACAGGACAAGCTTGCATCTGTTATAGTTTTGGAGAAAAATGTGTTCATTTCATGTATGCGCGAAATGCCTTAAAAATGGCTTTAAAATGGATTTGGAGCATGGAGACGATTATCTCGGGATTGCAAGATAACCAAACAAAACTTTTAGTGGATTTCTACTTATTTTATTAAATATCATCTCCACCAAACAGGACAAGCTTGCATCTGTTATAGTTTTGGAGAAAAATGTGTTCATTTCATGTATGCGCGAAATGCCTTAAAAATGGCTTTAAAATGGATTTGGAGCATGGAGACGATTATCTCGGGATTGCAAGATAACCAAACAAAACTTTTAGTGGATTTCTACTTATTTTATTAAATATCATCTCCACCAAACAGGACAAGCTTGCATGTGTTATAGTTTTGGAGAAAAATGTGTTCATTTCATGTATGCGCAAAATGCCTTTGAAATGGCTTTAAAATGGATTTGGAGCATGGAGACGATTATCTCGGGATTGCAAGATAACCAAACAAAACTTTTAGTGGATTTCTACTTATTTTATTAAATATCATCTCCACCAAACAGGACAAGCTTGCATCTGTTATAGTTTTGGAGAAAAATGTGTTCATTTCATGTATGCGCGAAATGCCTTAAAAATGGCTTTAAAATGGATTTGGAGCATGGAGACGATTATCTCGGGATTGCAAGATAACCAAACAAAACTTTTAGTGGATTTCTACTTATTTTATTAAATATCATCTCCACCAAACAGGACAAGCTTGCATCTGTTATAGTTTTGGAGAAAAATGTGTTCATTTCATGTATGCGCAAAATGCCTTTGAAATGGCTTTAAAATGGATTTGGAGCATGGAGACGATTATCTCAGGATGGCAATATAAACAAACGAAACTTTTAGTAGATTTCTACGTTTTTTATTAAATATTATCTCCACCAAACAGGACAAGCTTGCATCTGTTATAGTTTTGGAGAAAAATGTGTTCATTTCATGTATGCGCGAAATGCCTTAAAAATGGCTTTAAAATGGATTTGGAGCATGGAGACGATTATCTCGGGATTGCAAGATAACCAAACAAAACTTTTAGTGGATTTCTACTTATTTTATTAAATATCATCTCCACCAAACAGGACAAGCTTGCATCTGTTATAGTTTTGGAGAAAAATGTGTTCATTTCATGTATGCGCGAAATGCCTGAAAAATGGCTTTAAAATGGATTTGGAGCATGGAGACGATTATCTCGGGATTGCAAGATAACCAAACAAAACTTTTAGTGGATTTCTACTTATTTTATTAAATATCATCTCCACCAAACAGGACAAGCTTGCATCTGTTATACTTTTGGAGAAAAATGTGTTCATTTCATGAATGCGCGAAATGCCTTAAAAATGGCTTTAAAATGGATTTGGAGCATGGAGACGATTATCTCGGGATTGCAAGATAACCAAACAAAACTTTTAGTGGATTTCTACTTATTTTATTAAATATCATCTCCACCAAACAGGACAAGCTTGCATCTGTTATAGTTTTGGAGAAAAATGTGTTCATTTCATGTATGCGCGAAATGCCTTAAAAATGGCTTTAAAATGGATTTGGAGCATGGAGACGATTATCTCGGGATTGCAAGATAACCAAACAAAACTTTTAGTGGATTTCTACTTATTTTATTAAATATCATCTCCACCAAACAGGACAAGCTTGCATCTGTTATAGTTTTGGAGAAAAATGTGTTCATTTCATGTATGCGCGAAATGCCTTAAAAATGGCTTTAAAATGGATTTGGAGCATGGAGACGATTATCTCGGGATTGCAATATAACCAAACAAAACTTTTAGTGAATTTCTACTTATTTTATTAAATATCATCTCCACCAAACAGGACAAGCTTGCATCTGTTATAGTTTTGGAGAAAAATGTGTTCATTTCATGTATGCGCGAAATGCCTTAAAAATGGCTTTAAAATGGATTTGGAGCATGGAGACGATTATCTCGGGATTGCAAGATAACCAAACAAAACGTTTAGTGGATTTCTACTTATTTTATTAAATATCATCTCCACCAAACAGGACAAGCTTGCATCTGTTATAGTTTTGGAGAAAAATGTGTTCATTTCATGTATGTGCGAAATGCCTTAAAAATGGCTTTAAAATGGATTTGGAGCATGGAGACGATTATCTCGGGATTGCAAGATAACCAAACAAAACTTTTAGTGGATTTCTACTTATTTTATTAAATATCATCTCCACCAAACAGGACAAGCTTGCATCTGTTATAGTTTTGGAGAAAAATGTGTTCATTTCATGTATGCGCGAAATGCCTTAAAAATGGCTTTAAAATGGATTTGGAGCATGGAGACGATTATCTCGGGATTGCAAGATAACCAAACAAAACTTTTAGTGGATTTCTACTTATTTTATTAAATATCATCTCCACCAAACAGGACAAGCTTGCATGTGTTATAGTTTTGGAGAAAAATGTGTTCATTTCATGTATGCGCAAAATGCCTTTGAAATGGCTTTAAAATGGATTTGGAGCATGGAGACGATTATCTCGGGATTGCAAGATAACCAAACAAAACTTTTAGTGGATTTCTACTTATTTTATTAAATATCATCTCCACCAAACAGGACAAGCTTGCATCTGTTATAGTTTTGGAGAAAAATGTGTTCATTTCATGTATGCGCGAAATGCCTTAAAAATGGCTTTAAAATGGATTTGGAGCATGGAGACGATTATCTCGGGATTGCAAGATAACCAAACAAAACTTTTAGTGGATTTCTACTTATTTTATTAAATATCATCTCCACCAAACAGGACAAGCTTGCATCTGTTATAGTTTTGGAGAAAAATGTGTTCATTTCATGTATGCGCGAAATGCCTTAAAAATGGCTTTAAAATGGATTTGGAGCATGGAGACGATTATCTCGGGATTGCAAGATAACCAAACAAAACTTTTAGTGGATTTCTACTTATTTTATTAAATATCATCTCCACCAAACAGGACAAGCTTGCATCTGTTATAGTTTTGGAGAAAAATGTGTTCATTTCATGTATGCGCGAAATGCCTTAAAAATGGCTTTAAAATGGATTTGGAGCATGGAGACGATTATCTCGGGATTGCAAGATAACCAAACAAAACTTTTAGTGGATTTCTACTTATTTTATTAAATATCATCTCCACCAAACAGGACAAGCTTGCATGTGTTATAGTTTTGGAGAAAAATGTGTTCATTTCATGTATGCGCAAAATGCCTTTGAAATGGCTTTAAAATGGATTTGGAGCATGGAGACGATTATCTCAGGATGGCAATATAAACAAACGAAACTTTTAGTAGATTTCTACTTATTTTATTAAATATTATCTCCACCAAACAGGACAAGCTTGCATCTGTTATAGTTTTGGAGAAAAATGTGTTCATTTCATGTATGCGCGAAATGCCTTAAAAATGGCTTTAAAATGGATTTGGAGCATGGAGACGATTATCTCGGGATTGCAAGATAACCAAACAAAACTTTTAGTGGATTTCTACTTATTTTATTAAATATCATCTCCACCAAACAGGACAAGCTTGCATCTGTTATAGTTTTGGAGAAAAATGTGTTCATTTCATGTATGCGCGAAATGCCTTAAAAATGGCTTTAAAATGGATTTGGAGCATGGAGACGATTATCTCGGGATTGCAATATAACCAAACAAAACTTTTAGTGGATTTCTACTTATTTTATTAAATATCATCTCCACCAAACAGGACAAGCTTGCATCTGTTATAGTTTTGGAGAAAAATGTGTTCATTTCATGTATGCGCGAAATGCCTTAAAAATGGCTTTAAAATGGATTTGGAGCATGGAGACGATTATCTCGGGATTGCAAGATAACCAAACAAAACTTTTAGTGGATTTCTACTTATTTTATTAAATATCATCTCCACCAAACAGGACAAGCTTGCATCTGTTATAGTTTTGGAGAAAAATGTGTTCATTTCATGTATGCGCGAAATGCCTTAAAAATGGCTTTAAAATGGATTTGGAGCATGGAGACGATTATCTCAGGATGGCAATATAAACAAACGAAACTTTTAGTAGATTTCTACTTATTTTATTAAATATTATCTCCACCAAACAGGACAAGCTTGCATCTGTTATAGTTTTGGAGAAAAATGTGTTCATTTCATGTATGCGCGAAATGCCTTAAAAATGGCTTTAAAATGGATTTGGAGCATGGAGACGATTATCTCGGGATTGCAAGATAACCAAACAAAACTTTTAGTGGATTTCTACTTATTTTATTAAATATCATCTCCACCAAACAGGACAAGCTTGCATCTGTTATAGTTTTGGAGAAAAATGTGTTCATTTCATGTATGCGCGAAATGCCTTAAAAATGGCTTTAAAATGGATTTGGAGCATGGAGACGATTATCTCGGGATTGCAAGATAACCAAACAAAACTTTTAGTGGATTTCTACTT
Organism: Anomaloglossus baeobatrachus; assembly: GCF_048569485.1. Lineage (NCBI taxonomy): Eukaryota > Metazoa > Chordata > Amphibia > Anura > Aromobatidae > Anomaloglossus > Anomaloglossus baeobatrachus. The sequence goes on from NW_027441897.1 coordinate 302,811, forward strand.
ATTTTATTAAATATCATCTCCACCAAACAGGACAAGCTTGCATCTGTTATAGTTTTGGAGAAAAATGTGTTCATTTCATGTATGCGCGAAATGCCTTAAAAATGGCTTTAAAATGGATTTGGAGCATGGAGACGATTATCTCGGGATTGCAAGATAACCAAACAAAACTTTTAGTGGATTTCTACTTATTTTATTAAATATCATCTCCACCAAACAGGACAAGCTTGCATCTGTTATAGTTTTGGAGAAAAATGTGTTCATTTCATGTATGCGCGAAATGCCTTAAAAATGGCTTTAAAATGGATTTGGAGCATGGAGACGATTATCTCGGGATTGCAAGATAACCAAACAAAACTTTTAGTGGATTTCTACTTATTTTATTAAATATCATCTCCACCAAACAGGACAAGCTTGCATGTGTTATAGTTTTGGAGAAAAATGTGTTCATTTCATGTATGCGCAAAATGCCTTTGAAATGGCTTTAAAATGGATTTGGAGCATGGAGACGATTATCTCAGGATGGCAATATAAACAAACGAAACTTTTAGTAGATTTCTACTTATTTTATTAAATATTATCTCCACCAAACAGGACAAGCTTGCATCTGTTATAGTTTTGGAGAAAAATGTGTTCATTTCATGTATGCGCGAAATGCCTTAAAAATGGCTTTAAAATGGATTTGGAGCATGGAGACGATTATCTCGGGATTGCAAGATAACCAAACAAAACTTTTAGTGGATTTCTACTTATTTTATTAAATATCATCTCCACCAAACAGGACAAGCTTGCATCTGTTATAGTTTTGGAGAAAAATGTGTTCATTTCATGTATGCGCGAAATGCCTTAAAAATGGCTTTAAAATGGATTTGGAGCATGGAGACGATTATCTCGGGATTGCAAGATAACCAAACAAAACTTTTAGTGGATTTCTACTTATTTTATTAAATATCATCTCCACCAAACAGGACAAGCTTGCATGTGTTATAGTTTTGGAGAAAAATGTGTTCATTTCATGTATGCGCAAAATGCCTTTGAAATGGCTTTAAAATGGATTTGGAGCATGGAGACGATTATCTCAGGATGGCAATATAAACAAACGAAACTTTTAGTAGATTTCTACTTATTTTATTAAATATTATCTCCACCAAACAGGACAAGCTTGCATCTGTTATAGTTTTGGAGAAAAATGTGTTCATTTCATGTATGCGCGAAATGCCTTAAAAATGGCTTTAAAATGGATTTGGAGCATGGAGACGATTATCTCGGGATTGCAAGATAACCAAACAAAACTTTTAGTGGATTTCTACTTATTTTATTAAATATCATCTCCACCAAACAGGACAAGCTTGCATCTGTTATAGTTTTGGAGAAAAATGTGTTCATTTCATGTATGCGCAAAATGCCTTAAAAATGGCTTTAAAATGGATTTGGAGCATGGAGACGATTATCTCGGGATTGCAAGATAACCAAACAAAACTTTTAGTGGATTTCTACTTATTTTATTAAATATCATCTCCACCAAACAGGACAAGCTTGCATGTGTTATAGTTTTGGAGAAAAATGTGTTCATTTCATGTATGCGCAAAATGCCTTTGAAATGGCTTTAAAATGGATTTGGAGCATGGAGACGATTATCTCAGGATGGCAATATAAACAAACGAAACTTTTAGTAGATTTCTACTTATTTTATTAAATATTATCTCCACCAAACAGGACAAGCTTGCATCTGTTATAGTTTTGGAGAAAAATGTGTTCATTTCATGTATGCGCGAAATGCCTTAAAAATGGCTTTAAAATGGATTTGGAGCATGGAGACGATTATCTCGGGATTGCAAGATAACCAAACAAAACTTTTAGTGGATTTCTACTTATTTTATTAAATATCATCTCCACCAAACAGGACAAGCTTGCATCTGTTATAGTTTTGGAGAAAAATGTGTTCATTTCATGTATGCGCGAAATGCCTTAAAAATGGCTTTAAAATGGATTTGGAGCATGGAGACGATTATCTCGGGATTGCAAGATAACCAAACAAAACTTTTAGTGGATTTCTACTTATTTTATTAAATATCATCTCCACCAAACAGGACAAGCTTGCATCTGTTATAGTTTTGGAGAAAAATGTGTTCATTTCATGTATGCGCGAAATGCCTTAAAAATGGCTTTAAAATGGATTTGGAGCATGGAGACGATTATCTCGGGATTGCAAGATAACCAAACAAAACTTTTAGTGGATTTCTACTTATTTTATTAAATATCATCTCCACCAAACAGGACAAGCTTGCATCTGTTATAGTTTTGGAGAAAAATGTGTTCATTTCATGTATGCGCGAAATGCCTTAAAAATGGCTTTAAAATGGATTTGGAGCATGGAGACGATTATCTCGGGATTGCAAGATAACCAAACAAAACTTTTAGTGGATTTCTACTTATTTTATTAAATATCATCTCCACCAAACAGGACAAGCTTGCATGTGTTATAGTTTTGGAGAAAAATGTGTTCATTTCATGTATGCGCAAAATGCCTTTGAAATGGCTTTAAAATGGATTTGGAGCATGGAGACGATTATCTCAGGATGGCAATATAAACAAACGAAACTTTTAGTAGATTTCTACTTATTTTATTAAATATTATCTCCACCAAACAGGACAAGCTTGCATCTGTTATAGTTTTGGAGAAAAATGTGTTCATTTCATGTATGCGCGAAATGCCTTAAAAATGGCTTTAAAATGGATTTGGAGCATGGAGACGATTATCTCGGGATTGCAAGATAACCAAACAAAACTTTTAGTGGATTTCTACTTATTTTATTAAATATCATCTCCACCAAACAGGACAAGCTTGCATCTGTTATAGTTTTGGAGAAAAATGTGTTCATTTCATGTATGCGCGAAATGCCTTAAAAATGGCTTTAAAATGGATTTGGAGCATGGAGACGATTATCTCGGGATTGCAAGATAACCAAACAAAACTTTTAGTGGATGTCTACTTATTTTATTAAATATCATCTCCACCAAACAGGACAAGCTTGCATCTGTTATAGTTTTGGAGAAAAATGTGTTCATTTCATGTATGCGCGAAATGCCTTAAAAATGACTTTAAAATGGATTTGGAGCATGGAGACGATTATCTCGGGATTGCAAGATAACCAAACAAAACTTTTAGTGGATTTCTACTTATTTTATTAAATATCATCTCCACCAAACAGGACAAGCTTGCATCTGTTATAGTTTTGGAGAAAAATGTGTTCATTTCATGTATGCGCGAAATGCCTTAAAAATGGCTTTAAAATGGATTTGGAGCATGGAGACGATTATCTCGGGATTGCAAGATAACCAAACAAAACATTTAGTGGATTTCTACTTATTTTATTAAATATCATCTCCACCAAACAGGACAAGCTTGCATCTGTTATAGTTTTGGAGAAAAATGTGTTCATTTCATGTATGCGCGAAATGCCTTAAAAATGGCTTTAAAATGGATTTGGAGCATGGAGACGATTATCTCGGGATTGCAAGATAACCAAACAAAACTTTTAGTGGATTTCTACTTATTTTATTAAATATCATCTCCACCAAACAGGACAAGCTTGCATGTGTTATAGTTTTGGAGAAAAATGTGTTCATTTCATGTATGCGCAAAATGCCTTTGAAATGGCTTTAAAATGGATTTGGAGCATGGAGACGATTATCTCGGGATTGCAAGATAACCAAACAAAACTTTTAGTGGATTTCTACTTATTTTATTAAATATCATCTCCACCAAACAGGACAAGCTTGCATCTGTTATAGTTTTGGAGAAAAATGTGTTCATTTCATGTATGCGCGAAATGCCTTAAAAATGGCTTTAAAATGGATTTGGAGCATGGAGACGATTATCTCGGGATTGCAAGATAACCAAACAAAACTTTTAGTGGATTTCTACTTATTTTATTAAATATCATCTCCACCAAACAGGACAAGCTTGCATCTGTTATAGTTTTGGAGAAAAATGTGTTCATTTCATGTATGCGCGAAATGCCTTAAAAATGGCTTTAAAATGGATTTGGAGCATGGAGACGATTATCTCGGGATTGCAAGATAACCAAACAAAACTTTTAGTGGATTTCTACTTATTTTATTAAATATCATCTCCACCAAACAGGACAAGCTTGCATCTGTTATAGTTTTGGAGAAAAATGTGTCCATTTCATGTATGCGCGAAATGCCTTAAAAATGGCTTTAAAATGGATTTGGAGCATGGAGACGTTTATCTCGGGATTGCAAGATAACCAAACAAAACTTTTAGTGGATTTCTACTTATTTTATTAAATATCATCTCCACCAAACAGGACAAGCTTGCATGTGTTATAGTTTTGGAGAAAAATGTGTTCATTTCATGTATGCGCAAAATGCCTTTGAAATGGCTTTAAAATGGATTTGGAGCATGGAGACGATTATCTCAGGATGGCAATATAAACAAACGAAACTTTTAGTAGATTTCTACTTATTTTATTAAATATTATCTCCACCAAACAGGACAAGCTTGCATCTGTTATAGTTTTGGAGAAAAATGTGTTCATTTCATGTATGCGCGAAATGCCTTAAAAATGGCTTTAAAATGGATTTGGAGCATGGAGACGATTATCTCGGGATTGCAAGATAACCAAACAAAACTTTTAGTGGATTTCTACTTATTTTATTAAATATCATCTCCACCAAACAGGACAAGCTTGCATCTGTTATAGTTTTGGAGAAAAATGTGTTCATTTCATGTATGCGCGAAATGCCTTAAAAATGGCTTTAAAATGGATTTGGAGCATGGAGACGATTATCTCGGGATTGCAAGATAACCAAACAAAACTTTTAGTGGATTTCTACTTATTTTATTAAATATCATCTCCACCAAACAGGACAAGCTTGCATGTGTTATAGTTTTGGAGAAAAATGTGTTCATTTCATGTATGCGCAAAATGCCTTTGAAATGGCTTTAAAATGGATTTGGAGCATGGAGACGATTATCTCAGGATGGCAATATAAACAAACGAAACTTTTAGTAGATTTCTACTTATTTTATTAAATATTATCTCCACCAAACAGGACAAGCTTGCATCTGTTATAGTTTTGGAGAAAAATGTGTTCATTTCATGTATGCGCGAAATGCCTTAAAAATGGCTTTAAAATGGATTTGGAGCATGGAGACGATTATCTCGGGATTGCAAGATAACCAAACAAAACTTTTAGTGGATTTCTACTTATTTTATTAAATATCATCTCCACCAAACAGGACAAGCTTGCATCTGTTATAGTTTTGGAGAAAAATGTGTTCATTTCATGTATGCGCGAAATGCCTTAAAAATGGCTTTAAAATGGATTTGGAGCATGGAGACGATTATCTCGGGATTGCAAGATAACCAAACAAAACTTTTAGTGGATTTCTACTTATTTTATTAAATATCATCTCCACCAAACAGGACAAGCTTGCATGTGTTATAGTTTTGGAGAAAAATGTGTTCATTTCATGTATGCGCAAAATGCCTTTGAAATGGCTTTAAAATGGATTTGGAGCATGGAGACGATTATCTCAGGATGGCAATATAAACAAACGAAACTTTTAGTAGATTTCTACTTATTTTATTAAATATTATCTCCACCAAACAGGACAAGCTTGCATCTGTTATAGTTTTGGAGAAAAATGTGTTCATTTCATGTATGCGCGAAATGCCTTAAAAATGGCTTTAAAATGGATTTGGAGCATGGAGACGATTATCTCTGGATTGCAAGATAACCAAACAAAACTTTTAGTGGATTTCTACTTATTTTATTAAATATCATCTCCACCAAACAGGACAAGCTTGCATCTGTTATAGTTTTGGAGAAAAATGTGTTCATTTCATGTATGCGCGAAATGCCTTAAAAATGGCTTTAAAATGGATTTGGAGCATGGAGACGATTATCTCGGGATTGCAAGATAACCAAACAAAACTTTTAGTGGATTTCTACTTATTTTATTAAATATCATCTCCACCAAACAGGACAAGCTTGCATCTGTTATAGTTTTGGAGAAAAATGTGTTCATTTCATGTATGCGCGAAATGCCTTAAAAATGGCTTTAAAATGGATTTGGAGCATGGAGACGATTATCTCGGGATTGCAATATAACCAAACAAAACTTTTAGTGGATTTCTACTTATTTTATTAAATATCATCTCCACCAAACAGGACAAGCTTGCATCTGTTATAGTTTTGGAGAAAAATGTGTTCATTTCATGTATGCGCGAAATGCCTTAAAAATGGCTTTAAAATGGATTTGGAGCATGGAGACGATTATCTCGGGATTGCAAGATAACCAAACAAAACTTTTAGTGGATTTCTACTTATTTTATTAAATATCATCTCCACCAAACAGGACAAGCTTGCATCTGTTATAGTTTTGGAGAAAAATGTGTTCATTTCATGTATGCGCGAAATGCCTTAAAAATGGCTTTAAAATGGATTTGGAGCATGGAGACGATTATCTCGGGATTGCAAGATAACCAAACAAAACTTTTAGTGGATTTCTACTTATTTTATTAAATATCATCTCCACCAAACAGGACAAGCTTGCATCTGTTATAGTTTTGGAGAAAAATGTGTTCATTTCATGTATGCGCGAAATGCCTTAAAAATGGCTTTAAAATGGATTTGGAGCATGGAGACGATTATCTCGGGATTGCAAGATAACCAAACAAAACTTTTAGTGGATTTCTACTTATTTTATTAAATATCATCTCCACCAAACAGGACAAGCTTGCATGTGTTATAGTTTTGGAGAAAAATGTGTTCATTTCATGTATGCGCAAAATGCCTTTGAAATGGCTTTAAAATGGATTTGGAGCATGGAGACGATTATCTCGGGATTGCAAGATAACCAAACAAAACTTTTAGTGGATTTCTACTTATTTTATTAAATATCATCTCCACCAAACAGGACAAGCTTGCATCTGTTATAGTTTTGGAGAAAAATGTGTTCATTTCATGTATGCGCGAAATGCCTTAAAAATGGCTTTAAAATGGATTTGGAGCATGGAGACGATTATCTCGGGATTGCAAGATAACCAAACAAAACATTTAGTGGATTTCTACTTATTTTATTAAATATCATCTCCACCAAACAGGACAAGCTTGCATCTGTTATAGTTTTGGAGAAAAATGTGTTCATTTCATGTATGCGCGAAATGCCTTAAAAATGGCTTTAAAATGGATTTGGAGCATGGAGACGATTATCTCGGGATTGCAAGATAACCAAACAAAACTTTTAGTGGATTTCTACTTATTTTATTAAATATCATCTCCACCAAACAGGACAAGCTTGCATGTGTTATAGTTTTGGAGAAAAATGTGTTCATTTCATGTATGCGCAAAATGCCTTTGAAATGGCTTTAAAATGGATTTGGAGCATGGAGACGATTATCTCAGGATGGCAATATAAACAAACGAAACTTTTAGTAGATTTCTACTTATTTTATTAAATATTATCTCCACCAAACAGGACAAGCTTGCATCTGTTATAGTTTTGGAGAAAAATGTGTTCATTTCATGTATGCGCGAAATGTCTTAAAAATGACTTTAAAATGGATTTGGAGCATGGAGACGATTATCTCGGGATTGCAAGATAACCAAACAAAACTTTTAGTGGATTTCTACTTATTTTATTAAATATCATCTCCACCAAACAGGACAAGCTTGCATCTGTTATAGTTTTGGAGAAAAATGTGTTCATTTCATGTATGCGCGAAATGCCTTAAAAATGGCTTTAAAATGGATTTGGAGCATGGAGACGATTATCTCGGGATTGCAAGATAACCAAACAAAACTTTTAGTGGATTTCTACTTATTTTATTAAATATCATCTCCACCAAACAGGACAAGCTTGCATCTGTTATAGTTTTGGAGAAAAATGTGTTCATTTCATGTATGCGCGAAATGCCTTAAAAATGGCTTTAAAATGGATTTGGAGCATGGAGACGATTATCTCGGGATTGCAAGATAACCAAACAAAACTTTTAGTGGATTTCTACTTATTTTATTAAATATCATCTCCACCAAACAGGACAAGCTTGCATGTGTTATAGTTTTGGAGAAAAATGTGTTCATTTCATGTATGCGCGAAATGCCTTAAAAATGGCTTTAAAATGGATTTGGAGCATGGAGACGATTATCTCGGGATTGCAAGATAACCAAACAAAACTTTTAGTGGATTTCTACTTATTTTATTAAATATCATCTCCACCAAACAGGACAAGCTTGCATGTGTTATAGTTTTGGAGAAAAATGTGTTCATTTCATGTATGCGCAAAATGCCTTTGAAATGGCTTTAAAATGGATTTGGAGCACGGAGACGATTATCTCGGGATTGCAAGATAACCAAACAAAACTTTTAGTGGATTTCTACTTATTTTATTAAATATCATCTCCACCAAACAGGACAAGCTTGCATCTGTTATAGTTTTGGAGAAAAATGTGTTCATTTCATGTATGCGCGAAATGCCTTAAAAATGGCTTTAAAATGGATTTGGAGCATGGAGACGATTATCTCGGGATTGCAAGATAACAAAACAAAACTTTTAGTGGATTTCTACTTATTTTATTAAATATCATCTCCACCAAACAGGACAAGCTTGCATCTGTTATAGTTTTGGAGAAAAATGTGTTCATTTCATGTATGCGCGAAATGCCTTAAAAATGACTTTAAAATGGATTTGGAGCATGGAGACGATTATCTCGGGATTGCAAGATAACCAAACAAAACTTTTAGTGGATTTCTACTTATTTTATTAAATATCATCTCCACCAAACAGGACAAGCTTGCATCTGTTATAGTTTTGGAGAAAAATGTGTTCATTTCATGTATGCGCGAAATGCCTTAAAAATGGCTTTAAAATGGATTTGGAGCATGGAGACGATTATCTCGGGATTGCAAGATAACCAAACAAAACTTTTAGTGGATTTCTACTTATTTTATTAAATATCATCTCCACCAAACAGGACAAGCTTGCATCTGTTATAGTTTTGGAGAAAAATGTGTTCATTTCATGTATGCGCGAAATGCCTTAAAAATGGCTTTAAAATGGATTTGGAGCATGGAGACGATTATCTCGGGATTGCAAGATAACCAAACAAAACTTTTAGTGGATTTCTACTTATTTTATTAAATATCATCTCCACCAAACAGGACAAGCTTGCATGTGTTATAGTTTTGGAGAAAAATGTGTTCATTTCATGTATGCGCAAAATGCCTTTGAAATGGCTTTAAAATGGATTTGGAGCATGGAGACGATTATCTCGGGATTGCAAGATAACCAAACAAAACTTTTAGTGGATTTCTACTTATTTTATTAAATATCATCTCCACCAAACAGGACAAGCTTGCATCTGTTATAGTTTTGGAGAAAAATGTGTTCATTTCATGTATGCGCGAAATGCCTTAAAAATGGCTTTAAAATGGATTTGGAGCATGGAGACGATTATCTCGGGATTGCAAGATAACCAAACAAAACATTTAGTGGATTTCTACTTATTTTATTAAATATCATCTCCACCAAACAGGACAAGCTTGCATCTGTTATAGTTTTGGAGAAAAATGTGTTCATTTCATGTATGCGCGAAATGCCTTAAAAATGGCTTTAAAATGGATTTGGAGCATGGAGACGATTATCTCGGGATTGCAAGATAACCAAACAAAACTTTTAGTGGATTTCTACTTATTTTATTAAATATCATCTCCACCAAACAGGACAAGCTTGCATGTGTTATAGTTTTGGAGAAAAATGTGTTCATTTCATGTATGCGCAAAATGCCTTTGAAATGGCTTTAAAATGGATTTGGAGCATGGAGACGATTATCTCAGGATGGCAATATAAACAAACGAAACTTTTAGTAGATTTCTACTTATTTTATTAAATATTATCTCCACCAAACAGGACAAGCTTGCATCTGTTATAGTTTTGGAGAAAAATGTGTTCATTTCATGTATGCGCGAAATGCCTTAAAAATGGCTTTAAAATGGATTTGGAGCATGGAGACGATTATCTCGGGATTGCAAGATAACCAAACAAAACTTTTAGTGGATTTCTACTTATTTTATTAAATATCATCTCCACCAAACAGGACAAGCTTGCATCTGTTATAGTTTTGGAGAAAAATGTGTTCATTTCATGTATGCGCGAAATGCCTTAAAAATGGCTTTAAAATGGATTTGGAGCATGGAGACGATTATCTCGGGATTGCAAGATAACCAAACAAAACTTTTAGTGGATTTCTACTTATTTTATTAAATATCATCTCCACCAAACAGGACAAGCTTGCATGTGTTATAGTTTTGGAGAAAAATGTGTTCATTTCATGTATGCGCGAAATGCCTTAAAAATGGCTTTAAAATGGATTTGGAGCACGGAGACGATTATCTCGGGATTGCAAGATAACCAAACAAAACTTTTAGTGGATTTCTACTTATTTTATTAAATATCATCTCCACCAAACAGGACAAGCTTGCATCTGTTATAGTTTTGGAGAAAAATGTGTTCATTTCATGTATGCGCGAAATGCCTTAAAAATGGCTTTAAAATGGATTTGGAGCATGGAGACGATTATCTCGGGATTGCAAGATAACAAAACAAAACTTTTAGTGGATTTCTACTTATTTTATTAAATATCATCTCCACCAAACAGGACAAGCTTGCATCTGTTATAGTTTTGGAGAAAAATGTGTTCATTTCATGTATGCGCGAAATGCCTTAAAAATGACTTTAAAATGGATTTGGAGCATGGAGACGATTATCTCGGGATTGCAAGATAACCAAACAAAACTTTTAGTGGATTTCTACTTATTTTATTAAATATCATCTCCACCAAACAGGACAAGCTTGCATCTGTTATAGTTTTGGAGAAAAATGTGTTCATTTCATGTATGCGCGAAATGCCTTAAAAATGGCTTTAAAATGGATTTGGAGCATGGAGACGATTATCTCGGGATTGCAAGATAACCAAACAAAACTTTTAGTGGATTTCTACTTATTTTATTAAATATCATCTCCACCAAACAGGACAAGCTTGCATCTGTTATAGTTTTGGAGAAAAATGTGTTCATTTCATGTATGCGCGAAATGCCTTAAAAATGGCTTTAAAATGGATTTGGAGCATGGAGACGATTATCTCGGGATTGCAAGATAACCAAACAAAACTTTTAGTGGATTTCTACTTATTTTATTAAATATCATCTCCACCAAACAGGACAAGCTTGCATGTGTTATAGTTTTGGAGAAAAATGTGTTCATTTCATGTATGCGCAAAATGCCTTTGAAATGGCTTTAAAATGGATTTGGAGCATGGAGACGATTATCTCGGGATTGCAAGATAACCAAACAAAACTTTTAGTGGATTTCTACTTATTTTATTAAATATCATCTCCACCAAACAGGACAAGCTTGCATCTGTTATAGTTTTGGAGAAAAATGTGTTCATTTCATGTATGCGCGAAATGCCTTAAAAATGGCTTTAAAATGGATTTGGAGCATGGAGACGATTATCTCGGGATTGCAAGATAACCAAACAAAACATTTAGTGGATTTCTACTTATTTTATTAAATATCATCTCCACCAAACAGGACAAGCTTGCATCTGTTATAGTTTTGGAGAAAAATGTGTTCATTTCATGTATGCGCGAAATGCCTTAAAAATGGCTTTAAAATGGATTTGGAGCATGGAGACGATTATCTCGGGATTGCAAGATAACCAAACAAAACTTTTAGTGGATTTCTACTTATTTTATTAAATATCATCTCCACCAAACAGGACAAGCTTGCATGTGTTATAGTTTTGGAGAAAAATGTGTTCATTTCATGTATGCGCAAAATGCCTTTGAAATGGCTTTAAAATGGATTTGGAGCATGGAGACGATTATCTCAGGATGGCAATATAAACAAACGAAACTTTTAGTAGATTTCTACTTATTTTATTAAATATTATCTCCACCAAACAGGACAAGCTTGCATCTGTTATAGTTTTGGAGAAAAATGTGTTCATTTCATGTATGCGCGAAATGCCTTAAAAATGGCTTTAAAATGGATTTGGAGCATGGAGACGATTATCTCGGGATTGCAAGATAACCAAACAAAACTTTTAGTGGATTTCTACTTATTTTATTAAATATCATCTCCACCAAACAGGACAAGCTTGCATCTGTTATAGTTTTGGAGAAAAATGTGTTCATTTCATGTATGCGCGAAATGCCTTAAAAATGGCTTTAAAATGGATTTGGAGCATGGAGACGATTATCTCGGGATTGCAAGATAACCAAACAAAACTTTTAGTGGATTTCTACTTATTTTATTAAATATCATCTCCACCAAACAGGACAAGCTTGCATGTGTTATAGTTTTGGAGAAAAATGTGTTCATTTCATGTATGCGCAAAATGCCTTTGAAATGGCTTTAAAATGGATTTGGAGCATGGAGACGATTATCTCAGGATGGCAATATAAACAAACGAAACTTTTAGTAGATTTCTACTTATTTTATTAAATATTATCTCCACCAAACAGGACAAGCTTGCATCTGTTATAGTTTTGGAGAAAAATGTGTTCATTTCATGTATGCGCGAAATGCCTTAAAAATGGCTTTAAAATGGATTTGGAGCATGGAGACGATTATCTCGGGATTGCAAGATAACCAAACAAAACTTTTAGTGGATTTCTACTTATTTTATTAAATATCATCTCCACCAAACAGGACAAGCTTGCATGTGTTATAGTTTTGGAGAAAAATGTGTTCATTTCATGTATGCGCAAAATGCCTTTGAAATGGCTTTAAAATGGATTTGGAGCATGGAGACGATTATCTCGGGATTGCAAGATAACCAAACAAAACTTTTAGTGGATTTCTACTTATTTTATTAAATATCATCTCCACCAAACAGGACAAGCTTGCATCTGTTATAGTTTTGGAGAAAAATGTGTTCATTTCATGTATGCGCGAAATGCCTTAAAAATGGCTTTAAAATGGATTTGGAGCATGGAGACGATTATCTCGGGATTGCAAGATAACAAAACAAAACTTTTAGTGGATTTCTACTTATTTTATTAAATATCATCTCCACCAAACAGGACAAGCTTGCATCTGTTATAGTTTTGGAGAAAAATGTGTTCATTTCATGTATGCGCGAAATGCCTTAAAAATGACTTTAAAATGGATTTGGAGCATGGAGACGATTATCTCGGGATTGCAAGATAACCAAACAAAACTTTTAGTGGATTTCTACTTATTTTATTAAATATCATCTCCACCAAACAGGACAAGCTTGCATCTGTTATAGTTTTGGAGAAAAATGTGTTCATTTCATGTATGCGCGAAATGCCTTAAAAATGGCTTTAAAATGGATTTGGAGCATGGAGACGATTATCTCGGGATTGCAAGATAACCAAACAAAACTTTTAGTGGATTTCTACTTATTTTATTAAATATCATCTCCACCAAACAGGACAAGCTTGCATCTGTTATAGTTTTGGAGAAAAATGTGTTCATTTCATGTATGCGCGAAATGCCTTAAAAATGGCTTTAAAATTGATTTGGAGCATGGAGACGATTATCTCGGGATTGCAACATAACCAAACAAAACTTTTAGTGGATTTCTACTTATTTTATTAAATATCATCTCCACCAAACAGGACAAGCTTGCATGTGTTATAGTTTTGGAGAAAAATGTGTTCATTTCATGTATGCGCAAAATGCCTTTGAAATGGCTTTAAAATGGATTTGGAGCATGGAGACGATTATCTCAGGATGGCAATATAAACAAACGAAACTTTTAGTAGATTTCTACTTATTTTATTAAATATTATCTCCACCAAACAGGACAAGCTTGCATCTGTTATAGTTTTGGAGAAAAATGTGTTCATTTCATGTATGCGCGAAATGCCTTAAAAATGGCTTTAAAATGGATTTGGAGCATGGAGACGATTATCTCGGGATTGCAAGATAACCAAACAAAACTTTTAGTGGATTTCTACTTATTTTATTAAATATCATCTCCACCAAACAGGACAAGCTTGCATGTGTTATAGTTTTGGAGAAAAATGTGTTCATTTCATGTATGCGCAAAATGCCTTTGAAATGGCTTTAAAATGGATTTGGAGCATGGAGACGATTATCTCGGGATTGCAAGATAACCAAACAAAACTTTTAGTGGATTTCTACTTATTTTATTAAATATCATCTCCACCAAACAGGACAAGCTTGCATCTGTTATAGTTTTGGAGAAAAATGTGTTCATTTCATGTATGCGCGAAATGCCTTAAAAATGGCTTTAAAATGGATTTGGAGCATGGAGACGATTATCTCGGGATTGCAAGATAACCAAACAAAACTTTTAGTGGATTTCTACTTATTTTATTAAATATCATCTCCACCAAACAGGACAAGCTTGCATCTGTTATAGTTTTGGAGAAAAATGTGTTCATTTCATGTATGCGCGAAATGCCTTAAAAATGGCTTTAAAATGGATTTGGAGCATGGAGACGATTATCTCGGGATTGCAAGATAACCAAACAAAACTTTTAGTGGATTTCTACTTATTTTATTAAATATCATCTCCACCAAACAGGACAAGCTTGCATCTGTTATAGTTTTGGAGAAAAATGTGTTCATTTCATGTATGCGCGAAATGCCTTAAAAATGGCTTTAAAATGGATTTGGAGCATGGAGACGATTATCTCGGGATTGCAAGATAACCAAACAAAACTTTTAGTGGATTTCTACTTATTTTATTAAATATCATCTCCACCAAACAGGACAAGCTTGCATGTGTTATAGTTTTGGAGAAAAATGTGTTCATTTCATGTATGCGCAAAATGCCTTTGAAATGGCTTTAAAATGGATTTGGAGCATGGAGACGATTATCTCAGGATGGCAATATAAACAAACGAAACTTTTAGTAGATTTCTACTTATTTTATTAAATATTATCTCCACCAAACAGGACAAGCTTGCATCTGTTATAGTTTTGGAGAAAAATGTGTTCATTTCATGTATGCGCGAAATGCCTTAAAAATGGCTTTAAAATGGATTTGGAGCATGGAGACGATTATCTCGGGATTGCAAGATAACCAAACAAAACTTTTAGTGGATTTCTACTTATTTTATTAAATATCATCTCCACCAAACAGGACAAGCTTGCATCTGTTATAGTTTTGGAGAAAAATGTGTTCATTTCATGTATGCGCGAAATGCCTTAAAAATGGCTTTAAAATGGATTTGGAGCATGGAGACGATTATCTCGGGATTGCAAGATAACCAAACAAAACTTTTAGTGGATTTCTACTTATTTTATTAAATATCATCTCCACCAAACAGGACAAGCTTGCATCTGTTATAGTTTTGGAGAAAAATGTGTTCATTTCATGTATGCGCGAAATGCCTTAAAAATGGCTTTAAAATGGATTTGGAGCATGGAGACGATTATCTCGGGATTGCAAGATAACCAAACAAAACTTTTAGTGGATTTCTACTTATTTTATTAAATATCATCTCCACCAAACAGGACAAGCTTGCATGTGTTATAGTTTTGGAGAAAAATGTGTTAATTTCATGTATGCGCAAAATGCCTTTGAAATGGCTTTAAAATGGATTTGGAGCATGGAGACGATTATCTCAGGATGGCAATATAAACAAACGAAACTTTTAGTAGATTTCTACTTATTTTATTAAATATTATCTCCACCAAACAGGACAAGCTTGCATCTGTTATAGTTTTGGAGAAAAATGTGTTCATTTCATGTATGCGCGAAATGCCTTAAAAATGGCTTTAAAATGGATTTGGAGCATGGAGACGATTATCTCGGGATTGCAAGATAACCAAACAAAACTTTTAGTGGATTTCTACTTATTTTATTAAATATCATCTCCACCAAACAGGACAAGCTTGCATGTGTTATAGTTTTGGAGAAAAATGTGTTCATTTCATGTATGCGCAAAATGCCTTTGAAATGGCTTTAAAATAGATTTGGAGCATGGAGACGATTATCTCGGGATTGCAAGATAACCAAACAAAACTTTTAGTGGATTTCTACTTATTTTATTAAATATCATCTCCACCAAACAGGACAAGCTTGCATCTGTTATAGTTTTGGAGAAAAATGTGTTCATTTCATGTATGCGCGAAATGCCTTAAAAATGGCTTTAAAATGGATTTGGAGCATGGAGACGATTATCTCGGGATTGCAAGATAACCAAACAAAACTTTTAGTGGATTTCTACTTATTTTATTAAATATCATCTCCACCAAACAGGACAAGCTTGCATCTGTTATAGTTTTGGAGAAAAATGTGTTCATTTCATGTATGCGCGAAATGCCTTAAAAATGACTTTAAAATGGATTTGGAGCATGGAGACGATTATCTCGGGATTGCAAGATAACCAAACAAAACTTTTAGTGGATTTCTACTTATTTTATTAAATATCATCTCCACCAAACAGGACAAGCTTGCATCTGTTATAGTTTTGGAGAAAAATGTGTTCATTTCATGTATGCGCGAAATGCCTTAAAAATGGCTTTAAAATGGATTTGGAGCATGGAGACGATTATCTCGGGATTGCAAGATAACCAAACAAAACTTTTAGTGGATTTCTACTTATTTTATTAAATATCATCTCCACCAAACAGGACAAGCTTGCATCTGTTATAGTTTTGGAGAAAAATGTGTTCATTTCATGTATGCGCGAAATGCCTTAAAAATGGCTTTAAAATGGATTTGGAGCATGGAGACGATTATCTCGGGATTGCAAGATAACCAAACAAAACTTTTAGTGGATTTCTACTTATTTTATTAAATATCATCTCCACCAAACAGGACAAGCTTGCATGTGTTATAGTTTTGGAGAAAAATGTGTTCATTTCATGTATGCGCAAAATGCCTTTGAAATGGCTTTAAAATGGATTTGGAGCATGGAGACGATTATCTCAGGATGGCAATATAAACAAACGAAACTTTTAGTAGATTTCTACTTATTTTATTAAATATTATCTCCACCAAACAGGACAAGCTTGCATCTGTTATAGTTTTGGAGAAAAATGTGTTCATTTCATGTATGCGCGAAATGCCTTAAAAATGGCTTTAAAATGGATTTGGAGCATGGAGACGATTATCTCGGGATTGCAAGATAACCAAACAAAACTTTTAGTGGATTTCTACTTATTTTATTAAATATCATCTCCACCAAACAGGACAAGCTTGCATGTGTTATAGTTTTGGAGAAAAATGTGTTCATTTCATGTATGCGCAAAATGCCTTTGAAATGGCTTTAAAATGGATTTGGAGCATGGAGACGATTATCTCGGGATTGCAAGATAACCAAACAAAACTTTTAGTGGATTTCTACTTATTTTATTAAATATCATCTCCACCAAACAGGACAAGCTTGCATCTGTTATAGTTTTGGAGAAAAATGTGTTCATTTCATGTATGCGCGAAATGCCTTAAAAATGGCTTTAAAATGGATTTGGAGCATGGAGACGATTATCTCGGGATTGCAAGATAACCAAACAAAACTTTTAGTGGATTTCTACTTATTTTATTAAATATCATCTCCACCAAACAGGACAAGCTTGCATCTGTTATAGTTTTGGAGAAAAATGTGTTCATTTCATGTATGCGCGAAATGCCTTAAAAATGGCTTTAAAATGGATTTGGAGCATGGAGACGATTATCTCGGGATTGCAAGATAACCAAACAAAACTTTTAGTGGATTTCTACTTATTTTATTAAATATCATCTCCACCAAACAGGACAAGCTTGCATCTGTTATAGTTTTGGAGAAAAATGTGTTCATTTCATGTATGCGCGAAATGCCTTAAAAATGGCTTTAAAATGGATTTGGAGCATGGAGACGATTATCTCGGGATTGCAAGATAACCAAACAAAACTTTTAGTGGATTTCTACTTATTTTATTAAATATCATCTCCACCAAACAGGACAAGCTTGCATGTGTTATAGTTTTGGAGAAAAATGTGTTCATTTCATGTATGCGCAAAATGCCTTTGAAATGGCTTTAAAATGGATTTGGAGCATGGAGACGATTATCTCAGGATGGCAATATAAACAAACGAAACTTTTAGTAGATTTCTACTTATTTTATTAAATATTATCTCCACCAAACAGGACAAGCTTGCATCTGTTATAGTTTTGGAGAAAAATGTGTTCATTTCATGTATGCGCGAAATGCCTTAAAAATGGCTTTAAAATGGATTTGGAGCATGGAGACGATTATCTCGGGATTGCAAGATAACCAAACAAAACTTTTAGTGGATTTCTACTTATTTTATTAAATATCATCTCCACCAAACAGGACAAGCTTGCATCTGTTATAGTTTTGGAGAAAAATGTGTTCATTTCATGTATGCGCGAAATGCCTTAAAAATGGCTTTAAAATGGATTTGGAGCATGGAGACGATTATCTCGGGATTGCAAGATAACCAAACAAAACTTTTAGTGGATTTCTACTTATTTTATTAAATATCATCTCCACCAAACAGGACAAGCTTGCATCTGTTATAGTTTTGGAGAAAAATGTGTTCATTTCATGTATGCGCGAAATGCCTTAAAAATGGCTTTAAAATGGATTTGGAGCATGGAGACGATTATCTCGGGATTGCAAGATAACCAAACAAAACTTTTAGTGGATTTCTACTTATTTTATTAAATATCATCTCCACCAAACAGGACAAGCTTGCATGTGTTATAGTTTTGGAGAAAAATGTGTTCATTTCATGTATGCGCAAAATGCCTTTGAAATGGCTTTAAAATGGATTTGGAGCATGGAGACGATTATCTCAGGATGGCAATATAAACAAACGAAACTTTTAGTAGATTTCTACTTATTTTATTAAATATTATCTCCACCAAACAGGACAAGCTTGCATCTGTTATAGTTTTGGAGAAAAATGTGTTCATTTCATGTATGCGCGAAATGCCTTAAAAATGGCTTTAAAATGGATTTGGAGCATGGAGACGATTATCTCGGGATTGCAAGATAACCAAACAAAACTTTTAGTGGATTTCTACTTATTTTATTAAATATCATCTCCACCAAACAGGACAAGCTTGCATGTGTTATAGTTTTGGAGAAAAATGTGTTCATTTCATGTATGCGCAAAATGCCTTTGAAATGGCTTTAAAATGGATTTGGAGCATGGAGACAATTATCTCGGGATTGCAAGATAACCAAACAAAACTTTTAGTGGATTTCTACTTATTTTATTAAATATCATCTCCACCAAACAGGACAAGCTTGCATCTGTTATAGTTTTGGAGAAAAATGTGTTCATTTCATGTATGCGCGAAATGCCTTAAAAATGGCTTTAAAATGGATTTGGAGCATGGAGACGATTATCTCGGGATTGCAAGATAACCAAACAAAACTTTTAGTGGATTTCTACATATTTTATTAAATATCATCTCCACCAAACAGGACAAGCTTGCATCTGTTATAGTTTTGGAGAAAAATGTGTTCATTTCATGTATGCGCGAAATGCCTTAAAAATGACTTTAAAATGGATTTGGAGCATGGAGACGATTATCTCGGGATTGCAAGATAACCAAACAAAACTTTTAGTGGATTTCTACTTATTTTATTAAATATCATCTCCACCAAACAGGACAAGCTTGCATCTGTTATAGTTTTGGAGAAAAATGTGTTCATTTCATGTATGCGCGAAATGCCTTAAAAATGGCTTTAAAATGGATTTGGAGCATGGAGACGATTATCTCGGGATTGCAAGATAACCAAACAAAACTTTTAGTGGATTTCTACTTATTTTATTAAATATCATCTCCACCAAACAGGACAAGCTTGCATCTGTTATAGTTTTGGAGAAAAATGTGTTCATTTCATGTATGCGCGAAATGCCTTAAAAATGGCTTTAAAATGGATTTGGAGCATGGAGACGATTATCTCGGGATTGCAAGATAACCAAACAAAACTTTTAGTGGATTTCTACTTATTTTATTAAATATCATCTCCACCAAACAGGACAAGCTTGCATGTGTTATAGTTTTGGAGAAAAATGTGTTCATTTCATGTATGCGCAAAATGCCTTTGAAATGGCTTTAAAATGGATTTGGAGCATGGAGACGATTATCTCAGGATGGCAATATAAACAAACGAAACTTTTAGTAGATTTCTACTTATTTTATTAAATATTATCTCCACCAAACAGGACAAGCTTGCATCTGTTATAGTTTTGGAGAAAAATGTGTTCATTTCATGTATGCGCGAAATGCCTTAAAAATGGCTTTAAAATGGATTTGGAGCATGGAGACGATTATCTCGGGATTGCAAGATAACCAAACAAAACTTTTAGTGGATTTCTACTTATTTTATTAAATATCATCTCCACCAAACAGGACAAGCTTGCATGTGTTATAGTTTTGGAGAAAAATGTGTTCATTTCATGTATGCGCAAAATGCCTTTGAAATGGCTTTAAAATGGATTTGGAGCATGGAGACGATTATCTCGGGATTGCAAGATAACCAAACAAAACTTTTAGTGGATTTCTACTTATTTTATTAAATATCATCTCCACCAAACAGGACAAGCTTGCATCTGTTATAGTTTTGGAGAAAAATGTGTTCATTTCATGTATGCGCGAAATGCCTTAAAAATGGCTTTAAAATGGATTTGGAGCATGGAGACGATTATCTCGGGATTGCAAGATAACCAAACAAAACTTTTAGTGGATTTCTACTTATTTTATTAAATATCATCTCCACCAAACAGGACAAGCTTGCATCTGTTATAGTTTTGGAGAAAAATGTGTTCATTTCATGTATGCGCGAAATGCCTTAAAAATGGCTTTAAAATGGATTTGGAGCATGGAGACGATTATCTCGGGATTGCAAGATAACCAAACAAAACTTTTAGTGGATTTCTACTTATTTTATTAAATATCATCTCCACCAAACAGGACAAGCTTGCATCTGTTATAGTTTTGGAGAAAAATGTGTTCATTTCATGTATGCGCGAAATGCCTTAAAAATGGCTTTAAAATGGATTTGGAGCATGGAGACGATTATCTCGGGATTGCAAGATAACCAAACAAAACTTTTAGTGGATTTCTACTTATTTTATTAAATATCATCTCCACCAAACAGGACAAGCTTGCATGTGTTATAGTTTTGGAGAAAAATGTGTTCATTTCATGTATGCGCAAAATGCCTTTGAAATGGCTTTAAAATGGATTTGGAGCATGGAGACGATTATCTCAGGATGGCAATATAAACAAACGAAACTTTTAGTAGATTTCTACTTATTTTATTAAATATTATCTCCACCAAACAGGACAAGCTTGCATCTGTTATAGTTTTGGAGAAAAATGTGTTCATTTCATGTATGCGCGAAATGCCTTAAAAATGGCTTTAAAATGGATTTGGAGCATGGAGACGATTATCTCGGGATTGCAAGATAACCAAACAAAACTTTTAGTGGATTTCTACTTATTTTATTAAATATCATCTCCACCAAACAGGACAAGCTTGCATCTGTTATAGTTTTGGAGAAAAATGTGTTCATTTCATGTATGCGCGAAATGCCTTAAAAATGGCTTTAAAATGGATTTGGAGCATGGAGACGATTATCTCGGGATTGCAAGATAACCAAACAAAACTTTTAGTGGATTTCTACTTATTTTATTAAATATCATCTCCACCAAACAGGACAAGCTTGCATCTGTTATAGTTTTGGAGAAAAATGTGTTCATTTCATGTATGCGCGAAATGCCTTAAAAATGGCTTTAAAATGGATTTGGAGCATGGAGACGATTATCTCGGGATTGCAAGATAACTAAACAAAACTTTTAGTGGATTTCTACTTATTTTATTAAATATCATCTCCACCAAACAGGACAAGCTTGCATGTGTTATAGTTTTGGAGAAAAATGTGTTCATTTCATGTATGCGCAAAATGCCTTTGAAATGGCTTTAAAATGGATTTGGAGCATGGAGACGATTATCTCGGGATTGCAAGATAACCAAACAAAACTTTTAGTGGATTTCTACTTATTTTATTAAATATCATCTCCACCAAACAGGACAAGCTTGCATCTGTTATAGTTTTGGAGAAAAATGTGTTCATTTCATGTATGCGCGAAATGCCTTAAAATGGCTTTAAAATGGATTTGGAGCATGGAGACGATTATCTCGGGATTGCAAGATAACCAAACAAAACTTTTAGTGGATTTCTACTTATTTTATTAAATATCATCTCCACCAAACAGGACAAGCTTGCATCTGTTATAGTTTTGGAGAAAAATGTGTTCATTTCATGTATGCGCGAAATGCCTTAAAAATGACTTTAAAATGGATTTGGAGCATGGAGACGATTATCTCGGGATTGCAAGATAACCAAACAAAACTTTTAGTGGATTTCTACTTATTTTATTAAATATCATCTCCACCAAACAGGACAAGCTTGCATCTGTTATAGTTTTGGAGAAAAATGTGTTCATTTCATGTATGCGCGAAATGCCTTAAAAATGGCTTTAAAATGGATTTGGAGCATGGAGACGATTATCTCGGGATTGCAAGATAACCAAACAAAACTTTTAGTGGATTTCTACTTATTTTATTAAATATCATCTCCACCAAACAGGACAAGCTTGCATCTGTTATAGTTTTGGAGAAAAATGTGTTCATTTCATGTATGCGCGAAATGCCTTAAAAATGGCTTTAAAATGGATTTGGAGCATGGAGACGATTATCTCGGGATTGCAAGATAACCAAACAAAACTTTTAGTGGATTTCTACTTATTTTATTAAATATCATCTCCACCAAACAGGACAAGCTTGCATGTGTTATAGTTTTGGAGAAAAATGTGTTAATTTCATGTATGCGCAAAATGCCTTTGAAATGGCTTTAAAATGGATTTGGAGCATGGAGACGATTATCTCAGGATGGCAATATAAACAAACGAAACTTTTAGTAGATTTCTACTTATTTTATTAAATATTATCTCCACCAAACAGGACAAGCTTGCATCTGTTATAGTTTTGGAGAAAAATGTGTTCATTTCATGTATGCGCGAAATGCCTTAAAAATGGCTTTAAAATGGATTTGGAGCATGGAGACGATTATCTCGGGATTGCAAGATAACCAAACAAAACTTTTAGTGGATTTCTACTTATTTTATTAAATATCATCTCCACCAAACAGGACAAGCTTGCATGTGTTATAGTTTTGGAGAAAAATGTGTTCATTTCATGTATGCGCAAAATGCCTTTGAAATGGCTTTAAAATGGATTTGGAGCATGGAGACGATTATCTCGGGATTGCAAGATAACCAAACAAAACTTTTAGTGGATTTCTACTTATTTTATTAAATATCATCTCCACCAAACAGGACAAGCTTGCATCTGTTATAGTTTTGGAGAAAAATGTGTTCATTTCATGTATGCGCGAAATGCCTTAAAAATGGCTTTAAAATGGATTTGGAGCATGGAGACGATTATCTCGGGATTGCAAGATAACCAAACAAAACTTTTAGTGGATTTCTACTTATTTTATTAAATATCATCTCCACCAAACAGGACAAGCTTGCATCTGTTATAGTTTTGGAGAAAAATGTGTTCATTTCATGTATGCGCGAAATGCCTTAAAAATGGCTTTAAATTGGATTTGGAGCATGGAGACGATTATCTCGGGATTGCAAGATAACCAAACAAAACTTTTAGTGGATTTCTACTTATTTTATTAAATATCATCTCCACCAAACAGGACAAGCTTGCATCTGTTATAGTTTTGGAGAAAAATGTGTTCATTTCATGTATGCGCGAAATGCCTTAAAAATGGCTTTAAAATGGATTTGGAGCATGGAGACGATTATCTCGGGATTGCAAGATAACCAAACAAAACTTTTAGTGGATTTCTACTTATTTTATTAAATATCATCTCCACCAAACAGGACAAGCTTGCATGTGTTATAGTTTTGGAGAAAAATGTGTTCATTTCATGTATGCGCAAAATGCCTTTGAAATGGCTTTAAAATGGATTTGGAGCATGGAGACGATTATCTCAGGATGGCAATATAAACAAACGAAACTTTTAGTAGATTTCTACTTATTTTATTAAATATTATCTCCACCAAACAGGACAAGCTTGCATCTGTTATAGTTTTGGAGAAAAATGTGTTCATTTCATGTATGCGCGAAATGCCTTAAAAATGGCTTTAAAATGGATTTGGAGCATGGAGACGATTATCTCGGGATTGCAAGATAACCAAACAAAACTTTTAGTGGATTTCTACTTATTTTATTAAATATCATCTCCACCAAACAGGACAAGCTTGCATCTGTTATAGTTTTGGAGAAAAATGTGTTCATTTCATGTATGCGCGAAATGCCTTAAAAATGGCTTTAAAATGGATTTGGAGCATGGAGACGATTATCTCGGGATTGCAAGATAACCAAACAAAACTTTTAGTGGATTTCTACTTATTTTATTAAATATCATCTCCACCAAACAGGACAAGCTTGCATCTGTTATAGTTTTGGAGAAAAATGTGTTCATTTCATGTATGCGCGAAATGCCTTAAAAATGGCTTTAAAATGGATTTGGAGCATGGAGACGATTATCTCGGGATTGCAAGATAACCAAACAAAACTTTTAGTGGATTTCTACTTATTTTATTAAATATCATCTCCACCAAACAGGACAAGCTTGCATGTGTTATAGTTTTGGAGAAAAATGTGTTCATTTCATGTATGCGCAAAATGCCTTTGAAATGGCTTTAAAATGGATTTGGAGCATGGAGACGATTATCTCAGGATGGCAATATAAACAAACGAAACTTTTAGTAGATTTCTACTTATTTTATTAAATATCATCTCCACCAAACAGGACAAGCTTGCATCTGTTATAGTTTTGGAGAAAAATGTGTTCATTTCATGTATGCGCGAAATGCCTTAAAAATGGCTTTAAAATGGATTTGGAGCATGGAGACGATTATCTCGGGATTGCAAGATAACCAAACAAAACTTTTAGTGGATTTCTACTTATTTTATTAAATATCATCTCCACCAAACAGGACAAGCTTGCATGTGTTATAGTTTTGGAGAAAAATGTGTTCATTTCATGTATGCGCAAAATGCCTTTGAAATGGCTTTAAAATGGATTTGGAGCATGGAGACGATTATCTCGGGATTGCAAGATAACCAAACAAAACTTTTAGTGGATTTCTACTTATTTTATTAAATATCATCTCCACCAAACAGGACAAGCTTGCATCTGTTATAGTTTTGGAGAAAAATGTGTTCATTTCATGTATGCGCGAAATGCCTTAAAAATGGCTTTAAAATGGATTTGGAGCATGGAGACGATTATCTCGGGATTGCAAGATAACCAAACAAAACTTTTAGTGGATTTCTACTTATTTTATTAAATATCATCTCCACCAAACAGGACAAGCTTGCATCTGTTATAGTTTTGGAGAAAAATGTGTTCATTTCATGTATGCGCGAAATGCCTTAAAAATGACTTTAAAATGGATTTGGAGCATGGAGACGATTATCTCGGGATTGCAAGATAACCAAACAAAACTTTTAGTGGATTTCTACTTATTTTATTAAATATCATCTCCACCAAACAGGACAAGCTTGCATCTGTTATAGTTTTGGAGAAAAATGTGTTCATTTCATGTATGCGCGAAATGCCTTAAAAATGGCTTTAAAATGGATTTGGAGCATGGAGACGATTATCTCGGGATTGCAAGATAACCAAACAAAACTTTTAGTGGATTTCTACTTATTTTATTAAATATCATCTCCACCAAACAGGACAAGCTTGCATCTGTTATAGTTTTGGAGAAAAATGTGTTCATTTCATGTATGCGCGAAATGCCTTAAAAATGGCTTTAAATTGGATTTGGAGCATGGAGACGATTATCTCGGGATTGCAAGATAACCAAACAAAACTTTTAGTGGATTTCTACTTATTTTATTAAATATCATCTCCACCAAACAGGACAAGCTTGCATGTGTTATAGTTTTGGAGAAAAATGTGTTCATTTCATGTATGCGCAAAATGCCTTTGAAATGGCTTTAAAATGGATTTGGAGCATGGAGACGATTATCTCAGGATGGCAATATAAACAAACGAAACTTTTAGTAGATTTCTACTTATTTTATTAAATATTATCTCCACCAAACAGGACAAGCTTGCATCTGTTATAGTTTTGGAGAAAAATGTGTTCATTTCATGTATGCGCGAAATGCCTTAAAAATGGCTTTAAAATGGATTTGGAGCATGGAGACGATTATCTCGGGATTGCAAGATAACCAAACAAAACTTTTAGTGGATTTCTACTTATTTTATTAAATATCATCTCCACCAAACAGGACAAGCTTGCATCTGTTATAGTTTTGGAGAAAAATGTGTTCATTTCATGTATGCGCGAAATGCCTTAAAAATGGCTTTAAAATGGATTTGGAGCATGGAGACGATTATCTCGGGATTGCAAGATAACCAAACAAAACTTTTAGTGGATTTCTACTTATTTTATTAAATATCATCTCCACCAAACAGGACAAGCTTGCATGTGTTATAGTTTTGGAGAAAAATGTGTTCATTTCATGTATGCGCAAAATGCCTTTGAAATTGCTTTAAAATGGATTTGGAGCATGGAGACGATTATCTCGGGATTGCAAGATAACCAAACAAAACTTTTAGTGGATTTCTACTTATTTTATTAAATATCATCTCCACCAAACAGGACAAGCTTGCATCTGTTATAGTTTTGGAGAAAAATGTGTTCATTTCATGTATGCGCGAAATGCCTTAAAAATGGCTTTAAAATGGATTTGGAGCATGGAGACGATTATCTCGGGATTGCAAGATAACCAAACAAAACTTTTAGTGGATTTCTACTTATTTTATTAAATATCATCTCCACCAAACAGGACAAGCTTGCATCTGTTATAGTTTTGGAGAAAAATGTGTTCATTTCATGTATGCGCGAAATGCCTTAAAAATGGCTTTAAAATGGATTTGGAGCATGGAGACGATTATCTCGGGATTGCAAGATAACCAAACAAAACTTTTAGTGGATTTCTACTTATTTTATTAAATATCATCTCCACCAAACAGGACAAGCTTGCATCTGTTATAGTTTTGGAGAAAAATGTGTTCATTTCATGTATGCGCGAAATGCCTTAAAAATGGCTTTAAAATGGATTTGGAGCATGGAGACGATTATCTCGGGATTGCAAGATAACCAAACAAAACTTTTAGTGGATTTCTACTTATTTTATTAAATATCATCTCCACCAAACAGGACAAGCTTGCATGTGTTATAGTTTTGGAGAAAAATGTGTTCATTTCATGTATGCGCAAAATGCCTTTGAAATGGCTTTAAAATGGATTTGGAGCATGGAGACGATTATCTCAGGATGGCAATATAAACAAACGAAACTTTTAGTAGATTTCTACTTATTTTATTAAATATTATCTCCACCAAACAGGACAAGCTTGCATCTGTTATAGTTTTGGAGAAAAATGTGTTCATTTCATGTATGCGCGAAATGCCTTAAAAATGGCTTTAAAATGGATTTGGAGCATGGAGACGATTATCTCGGGATTGCAAGATAACCAAACAAAACTTTTAGTGGATTTCTACTTATTTTATTAAATATCATCTCCACCAAACAGGACAAGCTTGCATCTGTTATAGTTTTGGAGAAAAATGTGTTCATTTCATGTATGCGCGAAATGCCTTAAAAATGGCTTTAAAATGGATTTGGAGCATGGAGACGATTATCTCGGGATTGCAAGATAACCAAACAAAACTTTTAGTGGATTTCTACTTATTTTATTAAATATCATCTCCACCAAACAGGACAAGCTTGCATCTGTTATAGTTTTGGAGAAAAATGTGTTCATTTCATGTATGCGCGAAATGCCTTAAAAATGGCTTTAAAATGGATTTGGAGCATGGAGACGATTATCTCGGGATTGCAAGATAACCAAACAAAACTTTTAGTGGATTTCTACTTATTTTATTAAATATCATCTCCACCAAACAGGACAAGCTTGCATCTGTTATAGTTTTGGAGAAAAATGTGTTCATTTCATGTATGCGCGAAATGCCTTAAAAATGGCTTTAAAATGGATTTGGAGCATGGAGACGATTATCTCGGGATTGCAAGATAACCAAACAAAACTTTTAGTGGATTTCTACTTATTTTATTAAATATCATCTCCACCAAACAGGACAAGCTTGCATCTGTTATAGTTTTGGAGAAAAATGTGTTCATTTCATGTATGCGCGAAATGCCTTAAAAATGGCTTTAAAATGGATTTGGAGCATGGAGACGATTATCTCGGGATTGCAAGATAACCAAACAAAACTTTTAGTGGATTTCTACTTATTTT
Source organism: Anomaloglossus baeobatrachus (assembly GCF_048569485.1). Lineage (NCBI taxonomy): Eukaryota > Metazoa > Chordata > Amphibia > Anura > Aromobatidae > Anomaloglossus > Anomaloglossus baeobatrachus. The sequence continues at coordinate 331,239 of NW_027441897.1, forward strand.
ATTAAATATCATCTCCACCAAACAGGACAAGCTTGCATCTGTTATAGTTTTGGAGAAAAATGTGTTCATTTCATGTATGCGCGAAATGCCTTAAAAATGGCTTTAAAATGGATTTGGAGCATGGAGACGATTATCTCGGGATTGCAAGATAACCAAACAAAACTTTTAGTGGATTTCTACTTATTTTATTAAATATCATCTCCACCAAACAGGACAAGCTTGCATCTGTTATAGTTTTGGAGAAAAATGTGTTCATTTCATGTATGCGCGAAATGCCTTAAAAATGGCTTTAAAATGGATTTGGAGCATGGAGACGATTATCTCGGGATTGCAAGATAACCAAACAAAACTTTTAGTGGATTTCTACTTATTTTATTAAATATCATCTCCACCAAACAGGACAAGCTTGCATCTGTTATAGTTTTGGAGAAAAATGTGTTCATTTCATGTATGCGCGAAATGCCTTAAAAATGGCTTTAAAATGGATTTGGAGCATGGAGACGATTATCTCGGGATTGCAAGATAACCAAACAAAACTTTTAGTGGATTTCTACTTATTTTATTAAATATCATCTCCACCAAACAGGACAAGCTTGCATGTGTTATAGTTTTGGAGAAAAATGTGTTCATTTCATGTATGCGCAAAATGCCTTTGAAATGGCTTTAAAATGGATTTGGAGCATGGAGACGATTATCTCAGGATGGCAATATAAACAAACGAAACGTTTAGTAGATTTCTACTTATTTTATTAAATATTATCTCCACCAAACAGGACAAGCTTGCATCTGTTATAGTTTTGGAGAAAAATGTGTTCATTTCATGTATGCGCGAAATGCCTTAAAAATGGCTTTAAAATGGATTTGGAGCATGGAGACGATTATCTCGGGATTGCAAGATAACCAAACAAAACTTTTAGTGGATTTCTACTTATTTTATTAAATATCATCTCCACCAAACAGGACAAGCTTGCATGTGTTATAGTTTTGGAGAAAAATGTGTTCATTTCATGTATGCGCAAAATGCCTTTGAAATTGCTTTAAAATGGATTTGGAGCATGGAGACGATTATCTCGGGATTGCAAGATAACCAAACAAAACTTTTAGTGGATTTCTACTTATTTTATTAAATATCATCTCCACCAAACAGGACAAGCTTGCATCTGTTATAGTTTTGGAGAAAAATGTGTTCATTTCATGTATGCGCGAAATGCCTTAAAAATGGCTTTAAAATGGATTTGGAGCATGGAGACGATTATCTCGGGATTGCAAGATAACCAAACAAAACTTTTAGTGGATTTCTACTTATTTTATTAAATATCATTTCCACCAAACAGGACAAGCTTGCATCTGTTATAGTTTTGGAGAAAAATGTGTTCATTTCATGTATGTGCGAAATGCCTTAAAAATGGCTTTAAAATGGATTTGGAGCATGGAGACGATTATCTCGGGATTGCAAGATAACCAAACAAAACTTTTAGTGGATTTCTACTTATTTTATTAAATATCATCTCCACCAAACAGGACAAGCTTGCATCTGTTATAGTTTTGGAGAAAAATGTGTTCATTTCATGTATGCGCGAAATGCCTTAAAAATGGCTTTAAAATGGATTTGGAGCATGGAGACGATTATCTCGGGATTGCAAGATAACCAAACAAAACTTTTAGTGGATTTCTACTTATTTTATTAAATATCATCTCCACCAAACAGGACAAGCTTGCATGTGTTATAGTTTTGGAGAAAAATGTGTTCATTTCATGTATGCGCAAAATGCCTTTGAAATGGCTTTAAAATGGATTTGGAGCATGGAGACGATTATCTCAGGATGGCAATATAAACAAACGAAACTTTTAGTAGATTTCTACTTATTTTATTAAATATTATCTCCACCAAACAGGACAAGCTTGCATCTGTTATAGTTTTGGAGAAAAATGTGTTCATTTCATGTATGCGCGAAATGCCTTAAAAATGGCTTTAAAATGGATTTGGAGCATGGAGACGATTATCTCGGGATTGCAAGATAACCAAACAAAACTTTTAGTGGATTTCTACTTATTTTATTAAATATCATCTCCACCAAACAGGACAAGCGTGCATGTGTTATAGTTTTGGAGAAAAATGTGTTCATTTCATGTATGCGCAAAATGCCTTTGAAATGGCTTTAAAATGGATTTGGAGCATGGAGACGATTATCTCAGGATGGCAATATAAACAAACGAAACTTTTAGTAGATTTCTACTTATTTTATTAAATATTTTCTCCACCAAACAGGACAAGCTTGCATCTGTTATAGTTTTGGAGAAAAATGTGTTCATTTCATGTATGCGCGAAATGCCTTAAAAATGGCTTTAAAATGGATTTGGAGCATGGAGACGATTATCTCGGGATTGCAAGATAACCAAACAAAACTTTTAGTGGATTTCTACTTATTTTATTAAATATCATCTCCACCAAACAGGACAAGCTTGCATCTGTTATAGTTTTGGAGAAAAATGTGTTCATTTCATGTATGCGCGAAATGCCTTAAAAATGGCTTTAAAATGGATTTGGAGCATGGAGACGATTATCTCGGGATTGCAAGATAACCAAACAAAACTTTTAGTGGATTTCTACTTATTTTATTAAATATCATCTCCACCAAACAGGACAAGCTTGCATGTGTTATAGTTTTGGAGAAAAATGTGTTCATTTCATGTATGCGCAAAATGCCTTTGAAATGGCTTTAAAATGGATTTGGAGCATGGAGACGATTATCTCAGGATGGCAATATAAACAAACGAAACTTTTAGTAGATTTCTACTTATTTTATTAAATATTATCTCCACCAAACAGGACAAGCTTGCATCTGTTATAGTTTTGGAGAAAAATGTGTTCATTTCATGTATGCGCGAAATGCCTTAAAAATGGCTTTAAAATGGATTTGGAGCATGGAGACGATTATCTCGGGATTGCAAGATAACCAAACAAAACTTTTAGTGGATTTCTACTTATTTTATTAAATATCATCTCCACCAAACAGGACAAGCTTGCATCTGTTATAGTTTTGGAGAAAAATGTGTTCATTTCATGTATGCGCAAAATGCCTTTGAAATGGCTTTAAAATGGATTTGGAGCATGGAGGCGATTATCTCAGGATGGCAATATAAACAAACGAAACTTTTAGTAGATTTATACTTATTTTATTAAATATTATCTCCACCAAACAGGACAAGCTTGCATCTGTTATAGTTTTGGAGAAAAATGTGTTCATTTCATGTATGCGCGAAATGCCTTAAAAATGGCTTTAAAATGGATTTGGAGCATGGAGACGATTATCTCGGGATTGCAAGATAACCAAACAAAACTTTTAGTGGATTTCTACTTATTTTATTAAATATCATCTCCACCAAACAGGATCAAGCTTGCATCTGTTATAGTTTTGGAGAAAAATGTGTTCATTTCATGTATGCGCAAAATGCCTTTGAAATGGCTTTAAAATGGATTTGGAGCATGGAGACGATTATCTCAGGATGGCAATATAAACAAACGAAACTTTTAGTAGATTTCTACTTATTTTATTAAATATTATCTCCACCAAACAGGACAAGCTTGCATCTGTTATAGTTTTGGAGAAAAATGTGTTCATTTCATGTATGCGCGAAATGCCTTAAAAATGGCTTTAAAATGGATTTGGAGCATGGAGACGATTATCTCGGGATTGCAAGATAACCATCAAAACTTTTAGTGGATTTCTACTTATTTTATTAAATATCATCTCCACCAAACAGGACAAGCTTGCATCTGTTATAGTTTTGGAGAAAAATGTGTTCATTTCATGTATGCGCAAAATGCCTTTGAAATGGCTTTAAAATGGATTTGGAGCATGGAGACGATTATCTCAGGATGGCAATATAAACAAACGAAACTTTTAGTAGATTTCTACTTATTTTATTAAATATCATCTCCACCAAACAGGACAAGCTTGCATCTGTTATAGTTTTGGAGAAAAATGTGTTCATTTCATGTATGCGCGAAATGCCTTAAAAATGGCTTTAAAATGGATTTGGAGCATGGAGACGATTAAATCGGGATTGCAAGATAACCAAACAAAACTTTTAGTGGATTTCTACTTATTTTATTAAATATCATCTCCACCAAACAGGATCAAGCTGGCATCTGTTATAGTTTTGGAGAAAAATGTGTTCATTTCATGTATGCGCAAAATGCCTTTGAAATGGCTTTAAAATGGATTTGGAGCATGGAGACGATTATCTCAGGATGGCAATATAAACAAACGAAACTTTTAGTAGATTTCTACTTATTTTATTAAATATTATCTCCACCAAACAGGACAAGCTTGCATCTGTTATAGTTTTGGAGAAAAATGTGTTCATTTCATGTATGCGCGAAATGCCTTAAAAATGGCTTTAAAATGGATTTGGAGCATGGAGACGATTATCTCGGGATTGCAAGATAACCATCAAAACTTTTAGTGGATTTCTACTTATTTTATTAAATATCATCTCCACCAAACAGGACAAGCTTGCATCTGTTATAGTTTTGGAGAAAAATGTGTTCATTTCATGTATGCGCGAAATGCCTTAAAAATGGCTTTAAAATGGATTTGGAGCATGGAGACGATTATCTCGGGATTGCAAGATAACCAAACAAAACTTTTAGTGGATTTCTACTTATTTTATTAAATATCATCTCCACCAAACAGGACAAGCTTGCATCTGTTATAGTTTTGGAGAAAAATGTGTTCATTTCATGTATGCGCGAAATGCCTTAAAAATGGCTTTAAAATGGATTTGGAGCATGGAGACGATTATCTCGGGATTGCAAGATAACCAAACAAAACTTTTAGTGGATTTCTACTTATTTTATTAAATATCATCTCCACCAAACAGGACAAGCTTGCATCTGTTATAGTTTTGGAGAAAAATGTGTTCATTTCATGTATGCGCGAAATGCCTTAAAAATGGCTTTAAAATGGATTTGGAGCATGGAGACGATTATCTCGGGATTGCAAGATAACCAAACAAAACTTTTAGTGGATTTCTACTTATTTTATTAAATATCATCTCCACCAAACAGGACAAGCTTGCATGTGTTATAGTTTTGGAGAAAAATGTGTTCATTTCATGTATGCGCAAAATGCCTTTGAAATGGCTTTAAAATGGATTTGGAGCATGGAGGCGATTATCTCAGGATGGCAATATAAACAAACGAAACTTTTAGTAGATTTCTACTTATTTTATTAAATATTATCTCCACCAAACAGGACAAGCTTGCATCTGTTATAGTTTTGGAGAAAAATGTGTTCATTTCATGTATGCGCGAAATGCCTTAAAAATGGCTTTAAAATGGATTTGGAGCATGGAGACGATTATCTCGGGATTGCAAGATAACCATCAAAACTTTTAGTGGATTTCTACTTATTTTATTAAATATCATCTCCACCAAACAGGACAAGCTTGCATCTGTTATAGTTTTGGAGAAAAATGTGTTCATTTCATGTATGCGCAAAATGCCTTTGAAATGGCTTTAAAATGGATTTGGAGCATGGAGACGATTATCTCAGGATGGCAATATAAACAAACGAAACTTTTAGTAGATTTCTACTTATTTTATTAAATATCATCTCCACCAAACAGGACAAGCTTGCATCTGTTATAGTTTTGGAGAAAAATGTGTTCATTTCATGTATGCGCGAAATGCCTTAAAAATGGCTTTAAAATGGATTTGGAGCATGGAGACGATTAAATCGGGATTGCAAGATAACCAAACAAAACTTTTAGTGGATTTCTACTTATTTTATTAAATATCATCTCCACCAAACAGGACAAGCTTGCATCTGTTATAGTTTTGGAGAAAAATGTGTTCATTTCATGTATGCGCGAAATGCCTTAAAAATGGCTTTAAAATGGATTTGGAGCATGGAGACGATTATCTCGGGATTGCAAGATAACCAAACAAAACTTTTAGTGGATTTCTACTTATTTTATTAAATATCATCTCCACCAAACAGGACAAGCTTGCATCTGTTATAGTTTTGGAGAAAAATGTGTTCATTTCATGTATGCGCGAAATGCCTTAAAAATGGCTTTAAAATGGATTTGGAGCATGGAGACGATTATCTCGGGATTGCAAGATAACCAAACAAAACTTTTAGTGGATTTCTACTTATTTTATTAAATATCATCTCCACCAAACAGGACAAGCTTGCATCTGTTATAGTTTTGGAGAAAAATGTGTTCATTTCATGTATGCGCGAAATGCCTTAAAAATGGCTTTAAAATGGATTTGGAGCATGGAGACGATTATCTCGGGATTGCAAGATAACCAAACAAAACTTTTAGTGGATTTCTACTTATTTTATTAAATATCATCTCCACCAAACAGGACAAGCTTGCATGTGTTATAGTTTTGGAGAAAAATGTGTTCATTTCATGTATGCGCAAAATGCCTTTGAAATGGCTTTAAAATGGATTTGGAGCATGGAGGCGATTATCTCAGGATGGCAATATAAACAAACGAAACTTTTAGTAGATTTCTACTTATTTTATTAAATATTATCTCCACCAAACAGGACAAGCTTGCATCTGTTATAGTTTTGGAGAAAAATGTGTTCATTTCATGTATGCGCGAAATGCCTTAAAAATGGCTTTAAAATGGATTTGGAGCATGGAGACGATTATCTCGGGATTGCAAGATAACCATCAAAACTTTTAGTGGATTTCTACTTATTTTATTAAATATCATCTCCACCAAACAGGACAAGCTTGCATCTGTTATAGTTTTGGAGAAAAATGTGTTCATTTCATGTATGCGCAAAATGCCTTTGAAATGGCTTTAAAATGGATTTGGAGCATGGAGACGATTATCTCAGGATGGCAATATAAACAAACGAAACTTTTAGTAGATTTCTACTTATTTTATTAAATATCATCTCCACCAAACAGGACAAGCTTGCATCTGTTATAGTTTTGGAGAAAAATGTGTTCATTTCATGTATGCGCGAAATGCCTTAAAAATGGCTTTAAAATGGATTTGGAGCATGGAGACGATTAAATCGGGATTGCAAGATAACCAAACAAAACTTTTAGTGGATTTCTACTTATTTTATTAAATATCATCTCCACCAAACAGGATCAAGCTTGCATCTGTTATAGTTTTGGAGAAAAATGTGTTCATTTCATGTATGCGCAAAATGCCTTTGAAATGGCTTTAAAATGGATTTGGAGCATGGAGACGATTATCTCAGGATGGCAATATAAACAAACGAAACTTTTAGTAGATTTCTACTTATTTTATTAAATATTATCTCCACCAAACAGGACAAGCTTGCATCTGATATAGTTTTGGAGAAAAATGTGTTCATTTCATGTATGCGCGAAATGCCTTAAAAATGGCTTTAAAATGGATTTGGAGCATGGAGACGATTATCTCGGGATTGCAAGATAACCATCAAAACTTTTAGTGGATTTCTACTTATTTTATTAAATATCATCTCCACCAAACAGGACAAGCTTGCATCTGTTATAGTTTTGGAGAAAAATGTGTTCATTTCATGTATGCGCGAAATGCCTTAAAAATGGCTTTAAAATGGATTTGGAGCATGGAGACGATTATCTCGGGATTGCAAGATAACCAAACAAAACTTTTAGTGGATTTCTACTTATTTTATTAAATATCATCTCCACCAAACAGGACAAGCTTGCATCTGTTATAGTTTTGGAGAAAAATGTGTTCATTTCATGTATGCGCGAAATGCCTTAAAAATGGCTTTAAAATGGATTTGGAGCATGGAGACGATTATCTCGGGATTGCAAGATAACCAAACAAAACTTTTAGTGGATTTCTACTTATTTTATTAAATATCATCTCCACCAAACAGGACAAGCTTGCATCTGTTATAGTTTTGGAGAAAAATGTGTTCATTTCATGTATGCGCGAAATGCCTTAAAAATGGCTTTAAAATGGATTTGGAGCATGGAGACGATTATCTCGGGATTGCAAGATAACCAAACAAAACTTTTAGTGGATTTCTACTTATTTTATTAAATATCATCTCCACCAAACAGGACAAGCTTGCATCTGTTATAGTTTTGGAGAAAAATGTGTTCATTTCATGTATGCGCGAAATGCCTTAAAAATGGCTTTAAAATGGATTTGGAGCATGGAGACGATTATCTCGGGATTGCAATATAACCAAACAAAACTTTTAGTGGATTTCTACTTATTTTATTAAATATCATCTCCACCAAACAGGACAAGCTTGCATCTGTTATAGTTTTGGAGAAAAATGTGTTCATTTCATGTATGCGCGAAATGCCTTAAAAATGGCTTTAAAATGGATTTGGAGCATGGAGACGATTATCTCGGGATTGCAAGATAACCAAACAAAACTTTTAGTGGATTTCTACTTATTTTATTAAATATCATCTCCACCAAACAGGACAAGCTTGCATCTGTTATAGTTTTGGAGAAAAATGTGTTCATTTCATGTATGCGCGAAATGCCTTAAAAATGGCTTTAAAATGGATTTGGAGCATGGAGACGATTATCTCGCGATTGCAATATAACCAAACAAAACTTTTAGTGGATTTCTACTTATTTTATTAAATATCATCTCCACCAAACAGGACAAGCTTGCATCTGTTATAGTTTTGGAGAAAAATGTGTTCATTTCATGTATGCGCGAAATGCCTTAAAAATGGCTTTAAAATGGATTTGGAGCATGGAGACGATTATCTCGGGATTGCAAGATAACCAAACAAAACTTTTAGTGGATTTCTACTTATTTTATTAAATATCATCTCCACCAAAAGGACAAGCTTGCATCTGTTATAGTTTTGGAGAAAAATGTGTTCATTTCATGTATGCGCGAAATGCCTTAAAAATGGCTTTAAAATGGATTTGGAGCATGGAGACGATTATCTCGGGATTGCAAGATAACCAAACAAAACTTTTAGTGGATTTCTACTTATTTTATTAAATATCATCTCCACCAAACAGGACAAGCTTGCATCTGTTATAGTTTTGGAGAAAAATGTGTTCATTTCATGTATGCGCGAAATGCCTTAAAAATGGCTTTAAAATGGATTTGGAGCATGGAGACGATTACCTCGGGATTGCAAGATAACCAAACAAAACTTTTAGTGGATTTCTACTTATTTTATTAAATATCATCTCCACCAAACAGGACAAGCTTGCATGTGTTATAGTTTTGGAGAAAAATGTGTTCATTTCATGTATGCGCAAAATGCCTTTGAAATGGCTTTAAAATGGATTTGGAGCATGGAGACGATTATCTCGGGATTGCAAGATAACCAAACAAAACCTTTAGTGGATTTCTACTTATTTTATTAAATATCATCTCCACCAAACAGGACAAGCTTGCATCTGTTATAGTTTTGGAGAAAAATGTGTTCATTTCATGTATGCGCGAAATGCCTTAAAAATGGCTTTAAAATGGATTTGGAGCATGGAGACGATTATCTCGGGATTGCAAGATAACCAAACAAAACTTTTAGTGGATTTCTACTTATTTTATTAAATATCATCTCCACCAAACAGGACAAGCTTGCATCTGTTATAGTTTTGGAGAAAAATGTGTTCATTTCATGTATGCGCGAAATGCCTTAAAAATGGCTTTAAAATGGATTTGGAGCATGGAGACGATTATCTCGGGATTGCAAGATAACCAAACAAAACTTTTAGTGGATTTCTACTTATTTTATTAAATATCATCTCCACCAAACAGGACAAGCTTGCATCTGTTATAGTTTTGGAGAAAAATGTGTTCATTTCATGTATGCGCGAAATGCCTTAAAAATGGCTTTAAAATGGATTTGGAGCATGGAGACGATTATCTCGGGATTGCAAGATAACCAAACAAAACTTTTAGTGGATTTCTACTTATTTTATTAAATATCATCTCCACCAAACAGGACAAGCTTGCATCTGTTATAGTTTTGGAGAAAAATGTGTTCATTTCATGTATGCGCGAAATGCCTTAAAAATGGCTTTAAAATGGATTTGGAGCATGGAGACGATTATCTCGGGATTGCAAGATAACCAAACAAAACTTTTAGTGGATTTCTACTTATTTTATTAAATATCATCTCCACCAAACAGGACAAGCTTGCATCTGTTATAGTTTTGGAGAAAAATGTGTTCATTTCATGTATGCGCGAAATGCCTTAAAAATGGCTTTAAAATGGATTTGGAGCATGGAGACGATTATCTCGGGATTGCAAGATAACCAAACAAAACTTTTAGTGGATTTCTACTTATTTTATTAAATATCATCTCCACCAAACAGGACAAGCTTGCATCTGTTATAGTTTTGGAGAAAAATGTGTTCATTTCATGTATGCGCGAAATGCCTTAAAAATGGCTTTAAAATGGATTTGGAGCATGGAGACGATTATCTCGGGATTGCAATATAACCAAACAAAACTTTTAGTGGATTTCTACTTATTTTATTAAATATCATCTCCACCAAACAGGACAAGCTTGCATCTGTTATAGTTTTGGAGAAAAATGTGTTCATTTCATGTATGCGCGAAATGCCTTAAAAATGGCTTTAAAATGGATTTGGAGCATGGAGACGATTATCTCGGGATTGCAAGGTAACCAAACAAAACTTTTAGTGGATTTCTACTTATTTTATTAAATATCATCTCCACCAAACAGGACAAGCTTGCATCTGTTATAGTTTTGGAGAAAAATGTGTTCATTTCATGTATGCGCGAAATGCCTTAAAAATGGCTTTAAAATGGATTTGGAGCATGGAGACGATTATCTCGGGATTGCAAGATAACCAAACAAAACTTTTAGTGGATTTCTACTTATTTTATTAAATATCATCTCCACCAAACAGGACAAGCTTGCATCTGTTATAATTTTGGAGAAAAATGTGTTCATTTCATGTATGCGCGAAATGCCTTAAAAATGGCTTTAAAATGGATTTGGAGCATGGAGACGATTATCTCGGGATTGCAAGATAACCAAACAAAACTTTTAGTGGATTTCTACTTATTTTATTAAATATCATCTCCACCAAACAGGACAAGCTTGCATCTGTTATAGTTTTGGAGAAAAATGTGTTCATTTCATGTATGCGCGAAATGCCTTAAAAATGGCTTTAAAATGGATTTGGAGCATGGAGACGATTATCTCGGGATTGCAAGATAACCAAACAAAACTTTTAGTGGATTTCTACTTATTTTATTAAATATCATCTCCACCAAACAGGACAAGCTTGCATCTGTTATAGTTTTGGAGAAAAATGTGTTCATTTCATGTATGCGCGAAATGCCTTAAAAATGGCTTTAAAATGGATTTGGAGCATGGAGACGATTATCTCGGGATTGCAAGATAACCAAACAAAACTTTTAGTGGATTTCTACTTATTTTATTAAATATCATCTCCACCAACAGGACAAGCTTGCATCTGTTATAGTTTTGGAGAAAAATGTGTTCATTTCATGTATGCGCGAAATGCCTTAAAAATGGCTTTAAAATGGATTTGGAGCATGGAGACGATTATCTCGGGATTGCAAGATAACCAAACAAAACTTTTAGTGGATTTCTACTTATTTTATTAAATATCATCTCCACCAAACAGGACAAGCTTGCATCTGTTATAGTTTTGGAGAAAAATGTGTTCATTTCATGTATGCGCGAAATGCCTTAAAAATGGCTTTAAAATGGATTTGGAGCATGGAGACGATTATCTCGGGATTGCAAGATAACCAAACAAAACTTTTAGTGGATTTCTACTTATTTTATTAAATATCATCTCCACCAAACAGGACAAGCTTGCATCTGTTATAGTTTTGGAGAAAAATGTGTTCATTTCATGTATGCGCGAAATGCCTTAAAAATGGCTTTAAAATGGATTTGGAGCATGGAGACGATTATCTCGGGATTGCAATATAACCAAACAAAACTTTTAGTGGATTTCTACTTATTTTATTAAATATCATCTCCACCAAACAGGACAAGCTTGCATCTGTTATAGTTTTGGAGAAAAATGTGTTCATTTCATGTATGCGCGAAATGCCTTAAAAATGGCTTTAAAATGGATTTGGAGCATGGAGACGATTATCTCGGGATTGCAAGATAACCAAACAAAACTTTTAGTGGATTTCTACTTATTTTATTAAATATCATCTCCACCAAACAGGACAAGCTTGCATCTGTTATAGTTTTGGAGAAAAATGTGTTCATTTCATGTATGCGCGAAATGCCTTAAAAATGGCTTTAAAATGGATTTGGAGCATGGAGACGATTATCTCGGGATTGTAAGATAACCAAACAAAACTTTTAGTGGATTTCTACTTATTTTATTAAATATCATCTCCACCAAACAGGACAAGCTTGCATCTGTTATAGTTTTGGAGAAAAATGTGTTCATTTCATGTATGCGCGAAATGCCTTAAAAATGGCTTTAAAATGGATTTGGAGCATGGAGACGATTATCTCGGGATTGCAAGATAACCAAACAAAACTTTTAGTGGATTTCTACTTATTTTATTAAATATCATCTCCACCAAACAGGACAAGCTTGCATGTGTTATAGTTTTGGAGAAAAATGTGTTCATTTCATGTATGCGCAAAATGCCTTTGAAATGGCTTTAAAATGGATTTGGAGCATAGAGACGATTATCTCAGGATGGCAATATAAACAAACGAAACTTTTAGTAGATTTCTACTTATTTTATTAAATATTATCTCCACCAAACAGGACAAGCTTGCATCTGTTATAGTTTTGGAGAAAAATGTGTTCATTTCATGTATGCGCGAAATGCCTTAAAAATGGCTTTAAAATGGATTTGGAGCATGGAGACGATTATCTCGGGATTGCAAGATAACCAAACAAAACTTTTAGTGGATTTCTACTTATTTTATTAAATATCATCTCCACCAAACAGGACAAGCTTGCATCTGTTATAGTTTTGGAGAAAAATGTGTTCATTTCATGTATGCGCGAAATGCCTTAAAAATGGCTTTAAAATGGATTTGGAGCATGGAGACGATTATCTCGGGATTGCAAGATAACCAAACAAAACTTTTAGTGGATTTCTACTTATTTTATTAAATATCATCTCCACGAAACAGGACAAGCTTGCATGTGTTATAGTTTTGGAGAAAAATGTGTTCATTTCATGTATGCGCGAAATGCCTTAAAAATGGCTTTAAAATGGATTTGGAGCATGGAGACGATTATCTCGGGATTGCAAGATAACCAAACAAAACTTTTAGTGGATTTCTACTTATTTTATTAAATATCATCTCCACCAAACAGGACAAGCTTGCATCTGTTATAGTTTTGGAGAAAAATGTGTTCATTTCATGTATGCGCGAAATGCCTTAAAAATGGCTTTAAAATGGATTTGGAGCATAAAGACGATTATCTCGGGATTGCAAGATAACCAAACAAAACTTTTAGTGGATTTCTACTTATTTTATTAAATATCATCTCCACCAAACAGGACAAGCTTGCATCTGTTATAGTTTTGGAGAAAAATGTGTTCATTTCATGTATGCGCGAAATGCCTTAAAAATGGCTTTAAAATGGATTTGGAGCATGGAGACGATTATCTCGGGATTGCAAGATAACCAAACAAAACTTTTAGTGGATTTCTACTTATTTTATTAAATATCATCTCCACCAAACAGGACAAGCTTGCATGTGTTATAGTTTTGGAGAAAAATGTGTTCATTTCATGTATGCGCAAAATGCCTTTGAAATGGCTTTAAAATGGATTTGGAGCATGGAGACGATTATCTCAGGATGGCAATATAAACAAACGAAACTTTTAGTAGATTTCTACTTATTTTATTAAAATTATCTCCACCAAACAGGACAAGCTTGCATCTGTTATAGTTTTGGAGAAAAATGTGTTCATTTCATGTATGCGCGAAATGCCTTAAAAATGGCTTTAAAATGGATTTGGAGCATGGAGACGATTATCTCGGGATTGCAAGATAACCAAACAAAACTTTTAGTGGATTTCTACTTATTTTATTAAATATCATCTCCACCAAACAGGACAAGCTTGCATCTGTTATAGTTTTGGAGAAAAATGTGTTCATTTCATGTATGCGCGAAATGCCTTAAAAATGGCTTTAAAATGGATTTGGAGCATGGAGACGATTATCTCGGGATTGCAAGATAACCAAACAAAACTTTTAGTGGATTTCTACTTATTTTATTAAATATCATCTCCACCAAACAGGACAAGCTTGCATGTGTTATAGTTTTGGAGAAAAATGTGTTCATTTCATGTATGCGCAAAATGCCTTTGAAATGGCTTTAAAATGGATTTGGAGCATGGAGACGATTATCTCAGGATGGCAATATAAACAAACGAAACTTTTAGTAGATTTCGACTTATTTTATTAAATATTTTCTCCACCAAACAGGACAAGCTTGCATCTGTTATAGTTTTGGAGAAAAATGTGTTCATTTCATGTATGCGCGAAATGCCTTAAAAATGGCTTTAAAATGGATTTGGAGCATGGAGACGATTATCTCGGGATTGCAAGATAACCAAACAAAACTTTTAGTGGATTTCTACTTATTTTATTAAATATCATCTCCACCAAACAGGACAAGCTTGCATCTGTTATAGTTTTGGAGAAAAATGTGTTCATTTCATGTATGCGCGAAATGCCTTAAAAATGGCTTTAAAATGGATTTGGAGCATGGAGACGATTATCTCGGGATTGCAATATAACCAAACAAAACTTTTAGTGGATTTCTACTTATTTTATTAAATATCATCTCCACCAAACAGGACAAGCTTGCATCTGTTATAGTTTTGGAGAAAAATGTGTTCATTTCATGTATGCGCGAAATGCCTTAAAAATGGCTTTAAAATGGATTTGGAGCATGGAGACGATTATCTCGGGATTGCAAGATAACCAAACAAAACTTTTAGTGGATTTCTACTTATTTTATTAAATATCATCTCCACCAAACAGGACAAGCTTGCATCTGTTATAGTTTTGGAGAAAAATGTGTTCATTTCATGTATGCGCGAAATGCCTTAAAAATGGCTTTAAAATGGATTTGGAGCATGGAGACGATTATCTCGGGATTGCAAGATAACCAAACAAAACTTTTAGTGGATTTCTACTTATTTTATTAAATATCATCTCCACCAAACAGGACAAGCTTGCATCTGTTATAGTTTTGGAGAAAAATGTGTTCATTTCATGTATGCGCGAAATGCCTTAAAATGGCTTTAAAATGGATTTGGAGCATGGAGACGATTATCTCAGGATTGCAAGATAACCAAACAAAACTTTTAGTGGATTTCTACTTATTTTGTTAAATATCATCTCCACCAAACAGGACAAGCTTGCATCTGTTATAGTTTTGGAGAAAAATGTGTTCATTTCATGTATGCGCGAAATGCCTTAAAAATGGCTTTAAAATGGATTTGGAGCATGGAGACGATTATCTCGGGATTGCAAGATAACCAAACAAAACTTTTAGTGGATTTCTACTTATTTTATTAAATATCATCTCCACCAAACAGGACAAGCTTGCATCTGTTATAGTTTTGGAGAAAAATGTGTTCATTTCATGTATGCGCGAAATGCCTTAAAAATGGCTTTAAAATGGATTTGGAGCATGGAGACGATTATCTCGGGATTGCAAGATAACCAAACAAAACTTTTAGTGGATTTCTACTTATTTTATTAAATATCATCTCCACCAAACAGGACAAGCTTGCATCTGTTATAGTTTTGGAGAAAAATGTGTTCATTTCATGTATGCGCGAAATGCCTTAAAAATGGCTTTAAAATGGATTTGGAGCATGGAGACGATTATCTCGGGATTGCAAGATAACCAAACAAAACTTTTAGTGGATTTCTACTTATTTTATTAAATATCATCTCCACCAAACAGGACAAGCTTGCATCTGTTATAGTTTTGGAGAAAAATGTGTTCATTTCATGTATGCGCGAAATGCCTTAAAAATGGCTTTAAAATGGATTTGGAGTATGGAGACGATTATCTCGGGATTGCAAGATAACCAAACAAAACTTTTAGTGGATTTCTACTTATTTTATTAAATATCATCTCCACCAAACAGGACAAGCTTGCATGTGTTATAGTTTTGGAGAAAAATGTGTTCATTTCATGTATGCGCAAAATGCCTTTGAAATGGCTTTAAAATGGATTTGGAGCATGGAGACGATTATCTCAGGATGGCAATATAAACAAACGAAACTTTTAGTAGATTTCGACTTATTTTATTAAATATTATCTCCACCAAACAGGACAAGCTTGCATCTGTTATAGTTTTGGAGAAAAATGTGTTCATTTCATGTATGCGCGAAATGCCTTAAAAATGGCTTTAAAATGGATTTGGAGCATGGAGACGATTATCTCGGGATTGCAAGATAACCAAACAAAACTTTTAGTGGATTTCTACTTATTTTATTAAATATCATCTCCACCAAACAGGACAAGCTTGCATCTGTTATAGTTTTGGAGAAAAATGTGTTCATTTCATGTATGCGCGAAATGCCTTAAAAATGGCTTTAAAATGGATTTGGAGCATGGAGACGATTATCTCGGGATTGCAATATAACCAAACAAAACTTTTAGTGGATTTCTACTTATTTTATTAAATATCATCTCCACCAAACAGGACAAGCTTGCATCTGTTATAGTTTTGGATAAAAATGTGTTCATTTCATGTATGCGCGAAATGCCTTAAAAATGGCTTTAAAATGGATTTGGAGCATGGAGACGATTATCTCGGGATTGCAAGATAACCAAACAAAACTTTTAGTGGATTTCTACTTATTTTATTAAATATCATCTCCACCAAACAGGACAAGCTTGCATCTGTTATAGTTTTGGAGAAAAATGTGTTCATTTCATGTATGCGCAAAATGCCTTTGAAATGGCTTTAAAATGGATTTGGAGAATGGAGACGATTATCTCAGGATGGCAATATAAACAAACGAAACTTTTAGTAGATTTCTACTTATTTTATTAAATATTATCTCCACCAAACAGGACAAGCTTGCATCTGTTATAGTTTTGGAGAAAAATGTGTTCATTTCATGTATGCGCGAAATGCCTTAAAAATGGCTTTAAAATGGATTTGGAGCATGGAGACGATTATCTCGGGATTGCAAGATAACCAAACAAAACTTTTAGTGGATTTCTACTTATTTTATTAAATATCATCTCCACCAAACAGGACAAGCTTGCATGTGTTATAGTTTTGGAGAAAAATGTGTTCATTTCATGTATGCGCAAAATGCCTTTGAAATGGCTTTAAAATGGATTTGGAGCATGGAGACGATTATCTCGGGATTGCAAGATAACCAAACAAAACTTTTAGTGGATTTCTACTTATTTTATTAAATATCATCTCCACCAAACAGGACAAGCTTGCATCTGTTATAGTTTTGGAGAAAAATGTGTTCATTTCATGTATGCGCGAAATGCCTTAAAAATGGCTTTAAAATGGATTTGGAGCATGGAGACGATTATCTCGGGATTGCAAGATAACCAAACAAAACTTTTAGTGGATTTCTACTTATTTTATTAAATATCATCTCCACCAAACAGGACAAGCTTGCATCTGTTATAGTTTTGGAGAAAAATGTGTTCATTTCATGTATGCGCGAAATGCCTTAAAAATGGCTTTAAAATGGATTTGGAGCATGGAGACGATTATCTCGGGATTGCAAGATAACCAAACAAAACTTTTAGTGGATTTCTACTTATTTTATTAAATATCATCTCCACCAAACAGGACAAGCTTGCATCTGTTATAGTTTTGGAGAAAAATGTGTTCATTTCATGTATGCGCGAAATGCCTTAAAAATGGCTTTAAAATGGATTTGGAGCATGGAGACGATGATCTCGGGATTGCAAGATAACCAAACAAAACTTTTAGTGGATTTCTACTTATTTTATTAAATATCATCTCCACCAAACAGGACAAGCTTGCATCTGTTATAGTTTTGGAGAAAAATGTGTTCATTTCATGTATGCGCGAAATGCCTTAAAAATGGCTTTAAAATGGATTTGGAGCATGGAGACGATTATCTCGGGATTGCAAGATAACCAAACAAAACTTTTAGTGGATTTCTACTTATTTTATTAAATATCATCTCCACCAAACAGGACAAGCTTGCATCTGTTATAGTTTTGGAGAAAAATGTGTTCATTTCATGTATGCGCGAAATGCCTTAAAAATGGCTTTAAAATGGATTTGGAGCATGGAGACGATTATCTCGCGATTGCAAGATAACCAAACAAAACTTTTAGTGGATTTCTACTTATTTTATTAAATATCATCTCCACCAAACAGGACAAGCTTGCATCTGTTATAGTTTTGGAGAAAAATGTGTTCATTTCATGTATGCGCGAAATGCCTTAAAAATGGCTTTAAAATGGATTTGGAGCATGGAGACGATTATCTCGGGATTGCAAGATAACCAAACAAAACTTTTAGTGGATTTCTACTTATTTTATTAAATATCATCTCCACCAAACAGGACAAGCTTGCATCTGTTATAGTTTTGGAGAAAAATGTGTTCATTTCATGTATGCGCGAAATGCCTTAAAAATGGCTTTAAAATGGATTTGGAGCATGGAGACGATTATCTCGGGATTGCAAGATAACCAAACAAAACTTTTAGTGGATTTCTACTTATTTTATTAAATATCATCTCCACCAAACAGGACAAGCTTGCATCTGTTATAGTTTTGGAGAAAAATGTGTTCATTTCATGTATGCGCGAAATGCCTTAAAAATGGCTTTAAAATGGATTTGGAGCATGGAGACGATTATCTCGGGATTGCAAGATAACCAAACAAAACTTTTAGTGGATTTCTACTTATTTTATTAAATATCATCTCCACCAAACAGGACAAGCTTGCATCTGTTATAGTTTTGGAGAAAAATGTGTTCATTTCATGTATGCGCGAAATGCCTTAAAAATGGCTTTAAAATGGATTTGGAGCATGGAGACGATTATCTCGGGATTGCAAGATAACCAAACAAAACTTTTAGTGGATTTCTACTTATTTTATTAAATATCATCTCCACCAAACAGGACAAGCTTGCATGTGTTATAGTTTTGGAGAAAAATGTGTTCATTTCATGTATGCGCAAAATGCCTTTGAAATGGCTTTAAAATGGATTTGGAGCATGGAGACGATTATCTCAGGATGGCAATATAAACAAACGAAACTTTTAGTAGATTTCTACTTATTTTATTAAATATTATCTCCACCAAACAGGACAAGCTTGCATCTGTTATAGTTTTGGAGAAAAATGTGTTCATTTCATGTATGCGCAAAATGCCTTTGAAATGGCTTTAAAATGGATTTGGAGCATGGAGACGATTATCTCAGGATGGCAATATAAACAAACGAAACTTTTAGTAGATTTCTACTTATTTTATTAAATATTATCTCCTCCAAACAGGACAAGCTTGCATCTGTTATAGTTTTGGAGAAAAATGTGTTCATTTCATGTATGCGCGAAATGCCTTAAAAATGGCTTTAAAATGGATTTGGAGCATGGAGACGATTATCTCGGGATTGCAAGATAACCAAACAAAACTTTTAGTGGATTTCTACTTATTTTATTAAATATCATCTCCACCAAACAGGACAAGCTTGCATCTGTTATAGTTTTGGAGAAAAATGTGTTCATTTCATGTATGCGCGAAATGCCTTAAAAATGGCTTTAAAATGGATTTGGAGCATGGAGACGATTATCTCGGGATTGCAATATAACCAAACAAAACTTTTAGTGGATTTCTACTTATTTTATTAAATATCATCTCCACCAAACAGGACAAGCTTGCATCTGTTATAGTTTTGGAGAAAAATGTGTTCATTTCATGTATGCGCGAAATGCCTTAAAAATGGCTTTAAAATGGATTTGGAGCATGGAGACGATTATCTCGGGATTGCAAGATAACCAAACAAAACTTTTAGTGGATTTCTACTTATTTTATTAAATATCATCTCCACCAAACAGGACAAGCTTGCATCTGTTATAGTTTTGGAGAAAAATGTGTTCATTTCATGTATGCGCGAAATGCCTTAAAAATGCCTTTAAAATGGATTTGGAGCATGGAGACGATTATCTCGGGATTGCAATATAACCAAACAAAACTTTTAGTGGATTTCTACTTATTTTATTAAATATCATCTCCACCAAACAGGACAAGCTTGCATCTGTTATAGTTTTGGAGAAAAATGTGTTCATTTCATGTATGCGCGAAATGCCTTAAAAATGGCTTTAAAATGGATTTGGAGCATGGAGACGATTATCTCGGGATTGCAAGATAACCAAACAAAACGTTTAGTGGATTTCTACTTATTTTATTAAATATCATCTCCACCAAACAGGACAAGCTTGCATCTGTTATAGTTTTGGAGAAAAATGTGTTCATTTCATGTATGCGCGAAATGCCTTAAAAATGGCTTTAAAATGGATTTGGAGCATGGAGACGATTATCTCGGGATTGCAAGATAACCAAACAAAACTTTTAGTGGATTTCTACTTATTTTATTAAATATCATCTCCACCAAACAGGACAAGCTTGCATCTGTTATAGTTTTGGAGAAAAATGTGTTCATTTCATGTATGCGCAAAATGCCTTAAAAATGGCTTTAAAATGGATTTGGAGCATGGAGACAATTATCTCGGGATTGCAAGATAACCAAACAAAACCTTTAGTGGATTTCTACTTATTTTATTAAATATCATCTCCACCAAACAGGACAAGCTTGCATGTGTTATAGTTTTGGAGAAAAATGTGTTCATTTCATGTATGCGCAAAATGCCTTTGAAATGGCTTTAAAATGGATTTGGAGCATGGAGACGATTATCTCAGGATGGCAATATAAACAAACGAAACTTTTAGTAGATTTCTACTTATTTTATTAAATATTATCTCCACCAAACAGGACAAGCTTGCATCTGTTATAGTTTTGGAGAAAAATGTGTTCATTTCATGTATGCGCGAAATGCCTTAAAAATGGCTTTAAAATGGATTTGGAGCATGGAGACGATTATCTCGGGATTGCAAGATAACCAAACAAAACTTTTAGTGGATTTCTACTTATTTTATTAAATATCATCTCCACCAAACAGGACAAGCTTGCATCTGTTATAGTTTTGGAGAAAAATGTGTTCATTTCATGTATGCGCGAAATGCCTTAAAAATGGCTTTAAAATGGATTTGGAGCATGGAGACGATTATCTCGGGATTGCAAGATAACCAAACAAAACTTTTAGTGGATTTCTACTTATTTTATTAAATATCATCTCCACCAAACAGGACAAGCTTGCATCTGTTATAGTTTTGGAGAAAAATGTGTTCATTTCATGTATGCGCGAAATGCCTTAAAAATGGCTTTAAAATGGATTTGGAGCATGGAGACGATTATCTCGGGATTGCAAGATAACCAAACAAAACTTTTAGTGGATTTCTACTTATTTTATTAAATATCATCTCCACCAAACAGGACAAGCTTGCATCTGTTATAGTTTTGGAGAAAAATGTGTTCATTTCATGTATGCGCGAAATGCCTTAAAATGGCTTTAAAAAGGATTTGGAGCATGGAGACGATTATCTCGGGATTGCAAGATAACCAAACAAAACTTTTAGTGGATTTCTACTTATTTTATTAAATATCATCTCCACCAAACAGGACAAGCTTGCATCTGTTATAGTTTTGGAGAAAAATGTGTTCATTTCATGTATGCGCGAAATGCCTTAAAAATGGCTTTAAAATGGATTTGGAGCATGGAGACGATTATCTCGGGATTGCAAGATAACCAAACAAAACTTTTAGTGGATTTCTACTTATTTTATTAAATATCATCTCCACCAAACAGGACAAGCTTGCATGTGTTATAGTTTTGGAGAAAAATGTGTTCATTTCATGTATGCGCAAAATGCCTTTGAAATGGCTTTAAAATGGATTTGGAGCATGGAGACGATTATCTCAGGATGGCAATATAAACAAACGAAACTTTTAGTAGATTTCTACTTATTTTATTAAATATTATCTCCACCAAACAGGACAAGCTTGCATCTGTTATAGTTTTGGAGAAAAATGTGTTCATTTCATGTATGCGCGAAATGCCTTAAAAATGGCTTTAAAATGGATTTGGAGCATGGAGACGATTATCTCGGGATTGCAAGATAACCAAACAAAACTTTTAGTGGATTTCTACTTATTTTATTAAATATCATCTCCACCAAACAGGACAAGCTTGCATCTGTTATAGTTTTGGAGAAAAATGTGTTCATTTCATGTATGCGCGAAATGCCTTAAAAATGGCTTTAAAATGGATTTGGAGCATGGAGACGATTATCTCGGGATTGCAATATAACCAAACAAAACTTTTAGTGGATTTCTACTTATTTTATTAAATATCATCTCCACCAAACAGGACAAGCTTGCATCTGCTATAGTTTTGGAGAAAAATGTGTTCATTTCATGTATGCGCGAAATGCCTTAAAAATGGCTTTAAAATGGATTTGGAGCATGGAGACGATTATCTCGGGATTGCAAGATAACCAAACAAAAATTTTAGTGGATTTCTACTTATTTTATTAAATATCATCTCCACCAAACAGGACAAGCTTGCATCTGTTATAGTTTTGGAGAAAAATGTGTTCATTTCATGTATGCGCGAAATGCCTTAAAAATGGCTTTAAAATGGATTTGGAGCATGGAGACGATTATCTCGGGATTGCAAGATAACCAAACAAAACTTTTAGTGGATTTCTACTTATTTTATTAAATATCATCTCCACCAAACAGGACAAGCTTGCATCTGTTATAGTTTTGGAGAAAAATGTGTTCATTTCATGTATACGCGAAATGCCTTAAAAATGGCTTTAAAATGGATTTGGAGCATGGAGACGATTATCTCGGGATTGCAAGATAACCAAACAAAACTTTTAGTGGATTTCTACTTATTTTATTAAATATCATCTCCACCAAACAGGACAAGCTTGCATGTGTTATAGTTTTGGAGAAAAATGTGTTCATTTCATGTATGCGCAAAATGCCTTTGAAATGGCTTTAAAATGGATTTGGAGCATGGAGACGATTATCTCGGGATTGCAAGATAACCAAACAAAACTTTTAGTGGATTTCTACTTATTTTATTAAATATCATCTCCACCAAATAGGACAAGCTTGCATCTGTTATAGTTTTGGAGAAAAATGTGTTCATTTCATGTATGCGCGAAATGCCTTAAAAATGGCTTTAAAATGGATTTGGAGCATGGAGACGATTATCTCGGGATTGCAAGATAACCAAACAAAACTTTTAGTGGATTTCTACTTATTTTATTAAATATCATCTCCACCAAACAGGACAAGCTTGCATCTGTTATAGTTTTGGAGAAAAATGTGTTCATTTCATGTATGCGCGAAATGCCTTAAAAATGGCTTTAAAATGGATTTGGAGCATGGAGACGATTATCTCGGGATTGCAAGATAACCAAACAAAACTTTTAGTGGATTTCTACTTATTTTATTAAATATCATCTCCACCAAACAGGACAAGCTTGCATCTGTTATAGTTTTGGAGAAAAATGTGTTCATTTCATGTATGCGCGAAATGCCTTAAAAATGGCTTTAAAATGGATTTGGAGCATGGAGACGATTATCTCGGGATTGCAAGATAACCAAACAAAACTTTTAGTGGATTTCTACTTATTTTATTAAATATCATCTCCACCAAACAGGACAAGCTTGCATCTGTTATAGTTTTGGAGAAAAATGTGTTCATTTCATGTATGCGCGAAATGCCTTAAAAATGGCTTTAAAATGGATTTGGAGCATGGAGACGATTATCTCGGGATTGCAAGATAACCAAACAAAACTTTTAGTGGATTTCTACTTATTTTATTAAATATCATCTCCACCAAACAGGACAAGCTTGCATCTGTTATAGTTTTGGAGAAAAATGTGTTCATTTCATGTATGCGCGAAATGCCTTAAAAATGGCTTTAAAATGGATTTGGAGCATGGAGACGATTATCTCGGGATTGCAAGATAACCAAACAAAACTTTTAGTGGATTTCTACTTATTTTATTAAATATTATCTCCACCAAACAGGACAAGCTTGCATCTGTTATAGTTTTGGAGAAAAATGTGTTCATTTCATGTATGCGCGAAATGCCTTAAAAATGGCTTTAAAATGGATTTGGAGCATGGAGACGATTATCTCGGGATTGCAAGATAACCAAACAAAACTTTTAGTGGATTTCTACTTATTTTATTAAATATCATCTCCACCAAACAGGACAAGCTTGCATCTAGTATAGTTTTGGAGAAAAATGTGTTCATTTCATGTATGCGCGAAATGCCTTAAAAATGGCTTTAAAATGGATTTGGAGCATGGAGACGATTATCTCGGGATTGCAAGATAACCAAACAAAACTTTTAGTGGATTTCTACTTATTTTATTAAATATCATCTCCACCAAACAGGACAAGCTTGCATGTGTTATAGTTTTGGAGAAAAATGTGTTCATTTCATGTATGCGCAAAATGCCTTTGAAATGGCTTTAAAATGGATTTGGAGCATGGAGACGATTATCTCAGGATGGCAATATAAACAAACGAAACTTTTAGTAGATTTCTACTTATTTTATTAAATATTATCTCCACCAAACAGGACAAGCTTGCATCTGTTATAGTTTTGGAGAAAAATGTGTTCATTTCATGTATGCGCGAAATGCCTTAAAAATGGCTTTAAAATGGATTTGGAGCATGGAGACGATTATCTCGGGATTGCAAGATAACCAAACAAAACTTTTAGTGGATTTCTACTTATTTTATTAAATATCATCTCCACCAAACAGGACAAGCTTGCATCTGTTATAGTTTTGGAGAAAAAATGTGTTCATTTCATGTATGCGCGAAATGCCTTAAAAATGGCTTTAAAATGGATTTGGAGCATGGAGACGATTATCTCGGGATTGCAAGATAACCAAACAAAACTTTTAGTGGATTTCTACTTATTTTATTAAATATCATCTCCACCAAACAGGACAAGCTTGCATCTGTTATAGTTTTGGAGAAAAATGTGTTCATTTCATGTATGCGCGAAATGCCTTAAAAATGGCTTTAAAATGGATTTGGAGCATGGAGACGATTATCTCGGGATTGCAAGATAACCAAACAAAACTTTTAGTGGATTTCTACTTATTTTATTAAATATCATCTCCACCAAACAGGACAAGCTTGCATCTGTTATAGTTTTGGAGAAAAATGTGTTCATTTCATGTATGCGCGAAATGCCTTAAAAATGGCTTTAAAATGGATTTGGAGCATGGAGACGATTATCTCGGGATTGCAAGATAACCAAACCAAACTTTTAGTGGATTTCTACTTATTTTATTAAATATCATCTCCACCAAACAGGACAAGCTTGCATCTGTTATAGTTTTGGAGAAAAATGTGTTCATTTCATGTATGCGCGAAATGCCTTAAAAATGGCTTTAAAATGGATTTGGAGCATGGAGACGATTATCTCGGGATTGCAAGATAACCAAACAAAACTTTTAGTGGATTTCTACTTATTTTATTAAATATCATCTCCACCAAACAGGACAAGCTTGCATCTGTTATAGTTTTGGAGAAAAATGTGTTCATTTCATGTATGCGCAAAATGCCTTTGAAATGGCTTTAAAATGGATTTGGAGCATGGAGACGATTATCTCGGGATTGCAAGATAACCAAACAAAACTTTTAGTGGATTTCTACTTATTTTATTAAATATCATCTCCACCAAACAGGACAAGCTTGCATCTGTTATAGTTTTGGAGAAAAATGTGTTCATTTCATGTATGCTAAAAATGGCTTTAAAATGGATTTGGAGCATGGAGACGATTATCTCGGGATTGCAAGATAACCAAACAAAAATTTTAGTGGATTTCTACTTATTTTATTAAATATCATCTCCACCAAACAGGACAAGCTTGCATCTGTTATAGTTTTGGAGAAAAATGTGTTCATTTCATGTATGCGCGAAATGCCTTAAAATGGCTTTAAAATGGATTTGGAGCATGGAGACGATTATCTCGGGATTGCAAGATAACCAAACCAAACTTTTAGTGGATTTCTACTTATTTTATTAAATATCATCTCCACCAAACAGGACAAGCTTGCATCTGTTATAGTTTTGGAGAAAAATGTGTTCATTTCATGTATGCGCGAAATGCCTTAAAAATGGCTTTAAAATGGATTTGGAGCATGGAGACGATTATCTCGGGATTGCAAGATAACCAAACAAAACTTTTAGTGGATTTCTACTTATTTTATTAAATATCATCTCCACCAAACAGGACAAGCTTGCATCTGTTATAGTTTTGGAGAAAAATGTGTTCATTTCATGTATGCGCAAAATGCCTTTGAAATGGCTTTAAAATGGATTTGGAGCATGGAGACGATTATCTCGGGATTGCAAGATAACCAAACAAAACTTTTAGTGGATTTCTACTTATTTTATTAAATATCATCTCCACCAAACAGGACAAGCTTGCATCTGTTATAGTTTTGGAGAAAAATGTGTTCATTTCATGTATGCGCGAAATGCCTTAAAAATGGCTTTAAAATGGATTTGGAGCATGGAGACGATTATCTCGGGATTGCAAGATAACCAAACAAAAATTTTAGTGGATTTCTACTTATTTTGTTAAATATCATCTCCACCAAACAGGACAAGCTTGCATCTGTTATAGTTTTGGAGAAAAATGTGTTCATTTCATGTATGCGCGAAATGCCTTAAAAATGGCTTTAAAATGGATTTGGAGCATGGAGACGATTATCTCGGGATTGCAAGATAACCAAACAAAATTTTTAGTGGATTTCTACTTATTTTATTAAATATCATCTCCACCAAACAGGACAAGCTTGCATCTGTTATAGTTTTGGAGAAAAATGTGTTCATTTCATGTATGCGCGAAATGCCTTAAAAATGGCTTTAAAATGGATTTGGAGCATGGAGACGATTATCTCGGGATTGCAAGATAACCAAACAAAACTTTTAGTGGATTTCTACTTATTTTATTAAATATCATCTCCACCAAACAGGACAAGCTTGCATGTGTTATAGTTTTGGAGAAAAATGTGTTCATTTCATGTATGCGCAAAATGCCTTTGAAATGGCTTTAAAATGGATTTGGAGCATGGAGACGATTATCTCGGGATTGCAAGATAACCAAACAAAACTTTTAGTGGATTTCTACTTATTTTATTAAATATCATCTCCACCAAATAGGACAAGCTTGCATCTGTTATAGTTTTGGAGAAAAATGTGTTCATTTCATGTATGCGCGAAATGCCTTAAAAATGGCTTTAAAATGGATTTGGAGCATGGAGACGATTATCTCGGGATTGCAAGATAACCAAACAAAACTTTTAGTGGCTTTCTACTTATTTTATTAAATATCATCTCCACCAAACAGGACAAGCTTGCATCTGTTATAGTTTTGGAGAAAAATGTGTTCATTTCATGTATGCGCGAAATGCCTTAAAAATGGCTTTAAAATGGATTTGGAGCATGGAGACGATTATCTCGGGATTGCAAGATAACCAAACAAAATTTTTAGTGGATTTCTACTTATTTTATTAAATATCATCTCCACCAAACAGGACAAGCTTGCATCTGTTATAGTTTTGGAGAAAAATGTGTTCATTTCATGTATGCGCGAAATGCCTTAAAAATGGCTTTAAAATGGATTTGGAGCATGGAGACGATTATCTCGGGATTGCAAGATAACCAAACAAAACTTTTAGTGGATTTCTACTTATTTTATTAAATATCATCTCCACCAAACAGGACAAGCTTGCATGTGTTATAGTTTTGGAGAAAAATGTGTTCATTTCATGTATGCGCAAAATGCCTTTGAAATGGCTTTAAAATGGATTTGGAGCATGGAGACGATTATCTCGGGATTGCAAGATAACCAAACAAAACTTTTAGTGGATTTCTACTTATTTTATTAAATATCATCTCCACCAAATAGGACAAGCTTGCATCTGTTATAGTTTTGGAGAAAAATGTGTTCATTTCATGTATGCGCGAAATGCCTTAAAAATGGCTTTAAAATGGATTTGGAGCATGGAGACGATTATCTCGGGATTGCAAGATAACCAAACAAAACTTTTAGTGGATTTCTACTTATTTTATTAAATATCATCTCCACCAAACAGGACAAGCTTGCATCTGTTATAGTTTTGGAGAAAAATGTGTTCATTTCATGTATGCGCGAAATGCCTTAAAAATGGCTTTAAAATGGATTTGGAGCATGGAGACGATTATCTCGGGATTGCAAGATAACCAAACAAAACTTTTAGTGGATTTCTACTTATTTTATTAAATATCATCTCCACCAAATAGGACAAGCTTGCATCTGTTATAGTTTTGGAGAAAAATGTGTTCATTTCATGTATGCGCGAAATGCCTTAAAAATGGCTTTAAAATGGATTTGGAGCATGGAGACGATTATCTCGGGATTGCAAGATAACCAAACAAAACTTTTAGTGGATTTCTACTTATTTTATTAAATATCATCTCCACCAAACAGGACAAGCTTGCATCTGTTATAGTTTTGGAGAAAAATGTGTTCATTTCATGTATGCGCGAAATGCCTTAAAAATGGCTTTAAAATGGATTTGGAGCATGGAGACGATTATCTCGGGATTGCAAGATAACCAAACAAAACTTTTAGTGGATTTCTACTTATTTTATTAAATATCATCTCCACCAAACAGGACAAGCTTGCATCTGTTATAGTTTTGGAGAAAAATGTGTTAATTTCATGTATGCGCGAAATGCCTTAAAAATGGCTTTAAAATGGATTTGGAGCATGGAGACGATTATCTCGGGATTGCAAGATAACCAAACAAAACTTTTAGGTGATTTCTACTTATTTTATTAAATATCATCTCCACCAAACAGGACAAGCTTGCATCTGTTATAGTTTTGGAGAAAAATGTGTTCATTTCATGTATGCGCGAAATGCCTTAAAAATGGCTTTAAAATGGATTTGGAGCATGGAGACGATTATCTCGGGATTGCAAGATAACCAAACAAAACTTTTAGTGGATTTCTACTTATTTTATTAAATATCATCTCCACCAAACAGGACAAGCTTGCATGTGTTATAGTTTTGGAGAAAAATGTGTTCATTTCATGTATGCGCAAAATGCCTTTGAAATGGCTTTAAAATGGATTTGGAGCATGGAGACGATTATCTCGGGATTGCAAGATAACCAAACAAAACTTTTAGTGGATTTCTACTTATTTTATTAAATATCATCTCCACCAAATAGGACAAGCTTGCATCTGTTATAGTTTTGGAGAAAAATGTGTTCATTTCATGTATGCGCGAAATGCCTTAAAAATGGCTTTAAAATGGATTTGGAGCATGGAGACGATTATCTCGGGATTGCAAGATAACCAAACAAAACTTTTAGTGGATTTCTACTTATTTTATTAAATATCATCTCCACCAAACAGGACAAGCTTGCATCTGTTATAGTTTTGGAGAAAAATGTGTTCATTTCATGTATGCGCAAAATGCCTTTGAAATGGCTTTAAAATGGATTTGGAGCATGGAGACGATTATCTCAGGATGGCAATATAAACAAACGAAACTTTTAGTAGATTTCTACTTATTTTATTAAATATTATCTCCACCAAACAGGACAAGCTTGCATCTGTTATAGTTTTGGAGAAAAATGTGTTCATTTCATGTATGCGCGAAATGCCTTAAAAATGGCTTTAAAATGGATTTGGAGCATGGAGACGATTATCTCGGGATTGCAAGATAACCAAACAAAACTTTTAGTGGATTTCTACTTATTTTATTAAATATCATCTCCACCAAACAGGACAAGCTTGCATCTGTTATAGTTTTGGAGAAAAATGTGTTCATTTCATGTATGCGCGAAATGCCTTAAAAATGGCTTTAAAATGGATTTGGAGCATGGAGACGATTATCTCGGGATTGCAATATAACCAAACAAAACTTTTAGTGGATTTCTACTTATTTTATTAAATATCATCTCCACCAAACAGGACAAGCTTGCATCTGTTATAGTTTTGGAGAAAAATGTGTTCATTTCATGTATGCGCGAAATGCCTTAAAAATGGCTTTAAAATGGATTTGGAGCATGGAGACGATTATCTCGGGATTGCAAGATAACCAAACAAAAATTTTAGTGGATTTCTACTTATTTTATTAAATATCATCTCCACCAAACAGGACAAGCTTGCATCTGTTATAGTTTTGGAGAAAAATGTGTTCATTTCATGTATGCGCGAAATGCCTTAAAAATGGCTTTAAAATGGATTTGGAGCATGGAGACGATTATCTCGGGATTGCAAGATAACCAAACAAAACTTTTAGTGGATTTCTACTTATTTTATTAAATATCATCTCCACCAAACAGGACAAGCTTGCATCTGTTATAGTTTTGGAGAAAAATGTGTTCATTTCATGTATGCGCGAAATGCCTTAAAAATGGCTTTAAAATGGATTTGGAGCATGGAGACGATTATCTCGGGATTGCAAGATAACCATACAAAACTTTTAGTGGATTTCTACTTATTTTATTAAATATCATCTCCACCAAACAGGACAAGCTTGCATGTGTTATAGTTTTGGAGAAAAATGTGTTCATTTCATGTATGCGCGAAATGCCTTAAAAATGGCTTTAAAATGGATTTGGAGCATGGAGACGATTATCTCGGGATTGCAAGATAACCAAACAAAACTTTTAGTGGATTTCTACTTATTTTATTAAATATCATCTCCACCAAACAGGACAAGCTTGCATCTGTTATAGCTTTGGAGAAAAATGTGTTCATTTCATGTATGCGCGAAATGCCTTAAAAATGGCTTTAAAATGGATTTGGAGCATGGAGACGATTATCTCGGGATTGCAAGATAACCAAACAAAAATTTTAGTGGATTTCTACTTATTTTAATTAAATATCATCTCCACCAAACAGGACAAGCTTGCATCTGTTATAGTTTTGGAGAAAAATGTGTTCATTTCATGTATGCGCGAAATGCCTTAAAAATGGCTTAAAAATGGATTTGGAGCATGGAGACGATTATCTCGGGATTGCAAGATAACCAAACAAAACTTTTAGTGGATTTCTACTTATTTTATTAAATATCATCTCCACCAAACAGGACAAGCTTGCATCTGTTATAGTTTTGGAGAAAAATGTGTTCATTTCATGTATGCGCGAAATGCCTTAAAAATGGCTTTAAAATGGATTTGGAGCATGGAGACGATTATCTCGGGATTGCAAGATAACCAAACAAAACTTTTAGTGGATTTCTACTTATTTTATTAAATATCATCTCCACCAAACAGGACAAGCTTGCATGTGTTATAGTTTTGGAGAAAAATGTGTTCATTTCATGTATGCGCAAAATGCCTTTGAAATGGCTTTAAAATGGATTTGGAGCATGGAGACGATTATCTCGGGATTGCAAGATAACCAAACAAAACCTTTAGTGGATTTCTACTTATTTTATTAAATATCATCTCCACCAAACAGGACAAGCTTGCATCTGTTATAGTTTTGGAGAAAAATGTGTTCATTTCATGTATGCGCGAAATGCCTTAAAAATGGCTTTAAAATGGATTTGGAGCATGGAGACGATTATCTCGGGATTGCAAGATAACCAAACAAAACTTTTAGTGGATTTCTACTTATTTTATTAAATATCATCTCCACCAAACAGGACAAGCTTGCATCTGTTATAGTTTTGGAGAAAAATGTGTTCATTTCATGTATGCGCGAAATGCCTTAAAAATGGCTTTAAAATGGATTTGGAGCATGGAGACGATTACCTCGGGATTGCAAGATAACCAAACAAAACTTTTAGTGGATTTCTACTTATTTTATTAAATATCATCTCCACCAAACAGGACAAGCTTGCATGTGTTATAGTTTTGGAGAAAAATGTGTTCATTTCATGTATGCGCAAAATGCCTTTGAAATGGCTTTAAAATGGATTTGGAGCATGGAGACGATTATCTCGGGATTGCAAGATAACCAAACAAAACTTTTAGTGGATTTCTACTTATTTTATTAAATATCATCTCCACCAAACAGGACAAGCTTGCATCTGTTATAGTTTTGGAGAAAAATGTGTTCATTTCATGTATGCGCGAAATGCCTTAAAAATGGCTTTAAAATGGATTTGGAGCATGGAGACGATTATCTCGGGATTGCAAGATAACCAAACAAAACGTTTAGTGGATTTCTACTTATTTTATTAAATATCATCTCCACCAAACAGGACAAGCTTGCATGTGTTATAGTTTTGGAGAAAAATGTGTTCATTTCATGTATGCGCAAAATGCCTTTGAAATGGCTTTAAAATGGATTTGGAGCATGGAGACGATTATCTCGGGATTGCAAGATAACCAAACAAAACTTTTAGTGGATTTCTACTTATTTTATTAAATATCATCTCCACCAAATAGGACAAGCTTGCATCTGTTATAGTTTTGGAGAAAAATGTGTTCATTTCATGTATGCGCGAAATGCCTTAAAAATGGCTTTAAAATGGATTTGGAGCATGGAGACGATTATCTCGGGATTGCAAGATAACCAAACAAAACTTTTAGTGGATTTCTACTTATTTTATTAAATATCATCTCCACCAAACAGGACAAGCTTGCATCTGTTATAGTTTTGGAGAAAAATGTGTTCATTTCATGTATGCGCGAAATGCCTTAAAAATGGCTTTAAAATGGATTTGGAGCATGGAGACGATTATCTCGGGATTGCAAGATAACCAAACAAAACTTTTAGAGGATTTCTACTTATTTTATTAAATATCATCTCCACCAAACAGGACAAGCTTGCATCTGTTATAGTTTTGGAGAAAAATGTGTTCATTTCATGTATGCGCGAAATGCCTTAAAAATGGCTTTAAAATGGATTTGGAGCATGGAGACGATTATCTCGGGATTGCAAGATAACCAAACAAAACTTTTAGTGGATTTCTACTTATTTTAATAAATATCATCTCCACCAAACAGGACAAGCTTGCATCTGTTATAGTTTTGGAGAAAAATGTGTTCATTTCATGTATGCGCGAAATGCCTTAAAAATGGCTTTAAAATGGATTTGGAGCATGGAGACGATTATCTCGGGATTGCAAGATAACCAAACAAAACTTTTAGTGGATTTCTACTTATTTTATTAAATATCATCTCCACCAAACAGGACAAGCTTGCATCTGTTATAGTTTTGGAGAAAAATGTGTTCATTTCATGTATGCGCGAAATGCCTTAAAAATGGCTTTAAAATGGATTTGGAGCATGGAGACGATTATCTCGGGATTGCAAGATAACCAAACAAAACTTTTAGTGGATTTCTACTTATTTTATTAAATATCATCTCCACCAAACAGGACAAGCTTGCATCTGTTATAGTTTTGGAGAAAAATGTGTTCATTTCATGTATGCGCGAAATGCCTTAAAAATGGCTTTAAAATGGATTTGGAGCATGGAGACGATTATCTCGGGATTGCAAGATAACCAAACAAAACTTTTAGTGGATTTCTACTTATTTTATTAAATATCATCTCCACCAAACAGGACAAGCTTGCATCTGTTATAGTTTTGGAGAAAAATGTGTTCATTTCATGTATGCGCGAAATGCCTTAAAAATGGCTTTAAATGGATTTGGAGCATGGAGACGATTATCTCGGGATTGCAAGATAACCAAACAAAACTTTTAGTGGATTTCTACTTATTTTATTAAATATCATCTCCACCAAACAGGACAAGCTTGCATCTGTTATAGTTTTGGAGAAAAATGTGTTCATTTCATGTATGCGCGAAATGCCTTAAAAATGGCTTTAAAATGGATTTGGAGCATGGAGACGATTATCTCGGGATTGCAAGATAACCAAACAAAAATTTTAGTGGATTTCTACTTATTTTATTAAATATCATCTCCACCAAACAGGACAAGCTTGCATCTGTTATAGTTTTGGAGAAAAATGTGTTCATTTCATGTATGCGCGAAATGCCTTAAAAATGGCTTTAAAATGGATTTGGAGCATGGAGACGATTATCTCGGGATTGCAAGATAACCAAACAAAACTTTTAGTTGATTTCTACTTATTTTATTAAATATCATCTCCACCAAACAGGACAAGCTTGCATCTGTTATAGTTTTGGAGAAAAATGTGTTCATTTCATGTATGCGCGAAATGCCTTAAAAATGGCTTTAAAATGGATTTGGAGCATGGAGACGATTATCTCGGGATTGCAAGATAACCAAACAAAACTTTTAGTGGATTTCTACTTATTTTATTAAATATCATCTCCACCAAACAGGACAAGCTTGCATGTGTTATAGTTTTGGAGAAAAATGTGTTCATTTCATGTATGCGCAAAATGCCTTTGAAATGGCTTTAAAATGGATTTGGAGCATGGAGACGATTATCTCGGGATTGCAAGATAACCAAACAAAACTTTTAGTGGATTTCTACTTATTTTATTAAATATCATCTCCACCAAATAGGACAAGCTTGCATCTGTTATAGTTTTGGAGAAAAATGTGTTCATTTCATATATGCGCGAAATGCCTTAAAAATGGCTTTAAAATGGATTTGGAGCATGGAGACGATTATCTCGGGATTGCAAGATAACCAAACAAAACTTTTAGTGGATTTCTACTTATTTTATTAAATATCATCTCCACCAAACAGGACAAGCTTGCATCTGTTATAGTTTTGGAGAAAAATGTGTTCATTTCATGTATGCGCGAAATGTCTTAAAAATGGCTTTAAAATGGATTTGGAGCATGGAGACGATTATCTCGGGATTGCAAGATAACCAAACAAAACTTTTA
The DNA here is from genome assembly GCF_048569485.1 of Anomaloglossus baeobatrachus. Taxonomy (NCBI): domain Eukaryota; kingdom Metazoa; phylum Chordata; class Amphibia; order Anura; family Aromobatidae; genus Anomaloglossus; species Anomaloglossus baeobatrachus. The sequence continues at coordinate 366,171 of NW_027441897.1, forward strand.
GTGGATTTCTACTTATTTTATTAAATATCATCTCCACCAAACAGGACAAGCTTGCATCTGTTATAGTTTTGGAGAAAAATGTGTTCATTTCATGTATGCGCGAAATGCCTTAAAAATGGCTTTAAAATGGATTTGGAGCATGGAGACGATTATCTCGGGATTGCAAGATAACCAAACAAAAATTTTAGTGGATTTCTACTTATTTTATTAAATATCATCTCCACCAAACAGGACAAGCTTGCATCTGTTATAGTTTTGGAGAAAAATGTGTTCATTTCATGTATGCGCGAAATGCCTTAAAAATGGCTTTAAAATGGATTTGGAGCATGGAGACGATTATCTCGGGATTGCAAGATAACCAAACAAAACTTTTAGTGGATTTCTACTTATTTTATTAAATATCATCTCCACCAAACAGGACAAGCTTGCATCTGTTATAGTTTTGGAGAAAAATGTGTTCATTTCATGTATGCGCGAAATGCCTTAAAAATGGCTTTAAAATGGATTTGGAGCATGGAGACGATTATCTCGGGATTGCGAGATAACCAAACAAAACTTTTAGTGGATTTCTACTTATTTTATTAAATATCATCTCCACCAAACAGGACAAGCTTGCATGTGTTATAGTTTTGGAGAAAAATGTGTTCATTTCATGTATGCGCAAAATGCCTTTGAAATGGCTTTAAAATGGATTTGGAGCATGGAGACGATTATCTCGGGATTGCAAGATAACCAAACAAAACTTTTAGTGGATTTCTACTTATTTTATTAAATATCATCTCCACCAAATAGGACAAGCTTGCATCTGTTATAGTTTTGGAGAAAAATGTGTTCATTTCATGTATGCGCGAAATGCCTTAAAAATGGCTTTAAAATGGATTTGGAGCATGGAGACGATTATCTCGGGATTGCAAGATAACCAAACAAAACTTTTAGTGGATTTCTACTTATTTTATTAAATATCATCTCCACCAAACAGGACAAGCTTGCATCTGTTATAGTTTTGGAGAAAAATGTGTTCATTTCATGTATGCGCGAAATGCCTTAAAAATGGCTTTAAAATGGATTTGGAGCATGGAGACGATTATCTCGGGATTGCAATATAACCAAACAAAACTTTTAGTGGATTTCTACTTATTTTATTAAATATCATCTCCACCAAACAGGACAAGCTTGCATCTGTTATAGTTTTGGAGAAAAATGTGTTCATTTCATGTATGCGCGAAATGCCTTAAAAATGGCTTTAAAATGGATTTGGAGCATGGAGACGATTATCTCGGGATTGCAAGATAACCAAACAAAAATTTTAGTGGATTTCTACTTATTTTATTAAATATCATCTCCACCAAACAGGACAAGCTTGCATCTGTTATAGTTTTGGAGAAAAATGTGTTCATTTCATGTATGCGCGAAATGCCTTAAAAATGGCTTTAAAATGGATTTGGAGCATGGAGACGATTATCTCGGGATTGCAAGATAACCAAACAAAACTTTTAGTGGATTTCTACTTATTTTATTAAATATCATCTCCACCAAACAGGACAAGCTTGCATCTGTTATAGTTTTGGAGAAAAATGTGTTCATTTCATGTATGCGCGAAATGCCTTAAAAATGGCTTTAAAATGGATTTGGAGCATGGAGACGATTATCTCGGGATTGCAAGATAACCAAACAAAACTTTTAGTGGATTTCTACTTATTTTATTAAATATCATCTCCACCAAACAGGACAAGCTTGCATGTGTTATAGTTTTGGAGAAAAATGTGTTCATTTCATGTATGCGCAAAATGCCTTTGAAATGGCTTTAAAATGGATTTGGAGCATGGAGACGATTATCTCGGGATTGCAAGATAACCAAACAAAACTTTTAGTGGATTTCTACTTATTTTATTAAATATCATCTCCACCAAATAGGACAAGCTTGCATCTGTTATAGTTTTGGAGAAAAATGTGTTCATTTCATGTATGCGCGAAATGCCTTAAAAATGGCTTTAAAATGGATTTGGAGCATGGAGACGATTATCTCGGGATTGCAAGATAACCAAACAAATCTTTTAGTGGATTTCTACTTATTTTATTAAATATCATCTCCACCAAACAGGACAAGCTTGCATCTGTTATAGTTTTGGAGAAAAATTTGTTCATTTCATGTATGCGCGAAATGCCTTAAAAATGGCTTTAAAATGGATTTGGAGCATGGAGACGATTATCTCGGGATTGCAAGATAACCAAACAAAACTTTTAGTGGATTTCTACTTATTTTATTAAATATCATCTCCACCAAACAGGACAAGCTTGCATCTGTTATAGTTTTGGAGAAAAATGTGTTCATTTCATGTATGCGCGAAATGCCTTAAAAATGGCTTTAAAATGGATTTGGAGCATGGAGACGATTATCTCGGGATTGCAAGATAACCAAACAAAACTTTTAGTGGATTTCTACTTATTTTATTAAATATCATCTCCACCAAACAGGACAAGCTTGCATCTGTTATAGTTTTGGAGAAAAATGTGTTCATTTCATGTATGCGCGAAATGCCTTAAAAATGGCTTTAAAATGGATTTGGAGCATGGAGACGATTATCTCGGGATTGCAAGATAACCAAACAAAACTTTTAGTGGATTTCTACTTATTTTATTAAATATCATCTCCACCAAACAGGACAAGCTTGCATGTGTTATAGTTTTGGAGAAAAATGTGTTCATTTCATGTATGCGCAAAATGCCTTTGAAATGGCTTTAAAATGGATTTGGAGCATGGAGACGATTATCTCAGGATGGCAATATAAACAAACGAAACTTTTAGTAGATTTCTACTTATTTTATTAAATATTATCTCCACCAAACAGGACAAGCTTGCATCTGTTATAGTTTTGGAGAAAAATGTGTTCATTTCATGTATGCGCGAAATGCCTTAAAAATGGCTTTAAAATGGATTTGGAGCATGGAGACGATTATCTCGGGATTGCAAGATAACCAAACAAAACTTTTGATGGATTTCTACTTATTTTATTAAATATCATCTCCACCAAACAGGACAAGCTTGCATCTGTTATAGTTTTGGAGAAAAATGTGTTCATTTCATGTATGCGCGAAATGCCTTAAAAATGGCTTTAAAATGGATTTGGAGCATGGAGACGATTATCTCGGGATTGCAAGATAACCAAACAAAACTTTTAGTGGATTTCTACTTATTTTATTAAATATCATCTCCACCAAATAGGACAAGCTTGCATCTGTTATAGTTTTGGAGAAAAATGTGTTCATTTCATGTATGCGCGAAATGCCTTAAAAATGGCTTTAAAATGGATTTGGAGCATGGAGACGATTATCTCGGGATTGCAAGATAACCAAACAAAACTTTTAGTGGATTTCTACTTATTTTATTAAATATCATCTCCACCAAACAGGACAAGCTTGCATCTGTTATAGTTTTGGAGAAAAATGTGTTCATTTCATGTATGCGCGAAATGCCTTAAAAATGGCTTTAAAATGGATTTGGAGCATGGAGACGATTATCTCGGGATTGCAAGATAACCAAACAAAACTTTTAGTGGATTTCTACTTATTTTATTAAATATCATCTCCACCAAACAGGACAAGCTTGCATCTGTTATAGTTTTGGAGAAAAATGTGTTCATTTCATGTATGCGCGAAATGCCTTAAAAATGGCTTTAAAATGGATTTGGAGCATGGAGACGATTATCTCGGGATTGCAAGATAACCAAACAAAACTTTTAGTGGATTTCTACTTATTTTATTAAATATCATCTCCACCAAACAGGACAAGCTTGCATCTGTTATAGTTTTGGAGAAAAATGTGTTCATTTCATGTATGCGCGAAATGCCTTAAAAATGGCTTTAAAATGGATTTGGAGCATGGAGACGATTATCTCGGGATTGCAAGATAACTAAACAAAACTTTTAGTGGATTTCTACTTATTTTATTAAATATCATCTCCACCAAACAGGACAAGCTTGCATGTGTTATAGTTTTGGAGAAAAATGTGTTCATTTCATGTATGCGCAAAATGCCTTTGAAATGGCTTTAAAATGGATTTGGAGCATGGAGACGATTATCTCAGGATGGCAATATAAACAAACGAAACTTTTAGTAGATTTCTACTTATTTTATTAAATATTATCTCCACCAAACAGGACAAGCTTGCATCTGTTATAGTTTTGGAGAAAAATGTGTTCATTTCATGTATGCGCGAAATGCCTTAAAAATGGCTTTAAAATGGATTTGGAGCATGGAGACGATTATCTCGGGATTGCAAGATAACCAAACAAAACTTTTGATGGATTTCTACTTATTTTATTAAATATCATCTCCACCAAACAGGACAAGCTTGCATCTGTTATAGTTTTGGAGAAAAATGTGTTCATTTCATGTATGCGCGAAATGCCTTAAAAATGGCTTTAAAATGGATTTGGAGCATGGAGACGATTATCTCGGGATTGCAATATAACCAAACAAAACTTTTAGTGGATTTCTACTTATTTTATTAAATATCATCTCCACCAAACAGGACAAGCTTGCATCTGTTATAGTTTTGGAGAAAAATGTGTTCATTTCATGTATGCGCGAAATGCCTTAAAAATGGCTTTAAAATGGATTTGGAGCATGGAGACGATTATCTCGGGATTGCAAGATAACCAAACAAAAATTTTAGTGGATTTCTACTTATTTTATTAAATATCATCTCCACCAAACAGGACAAGCTTGCATCTGTTATAGTTTTGGAGAAAAATGTGTTCATTTCATGTATGCGCGAACTTTAAAATGGATTTGGAGCATGGAGACGATTATCTCGGGATTGCAAGATAACCAAACAAAACTTTTAGTGGATTTCTACTTATTTTATTAAATATCATCTCCACCAAACAGGACAAGCTTGCATCTGTTATAGTTTTGGAGAAAAATGTGTTCATTTCATGTATGCGCGAAATGCCTTAAAAATGGCTTTAAAATGGATTTGGAGCATGGAGACGATTATCTCGGGATTGCAAGATAACCAAACAAAACTTTTAGTGGATTTCTACTTATTTTATTAAATATCATCTCCACCAAACAGGACAAGCTTGCATGTGTTATAGTTTTGGAGAAAAATGTGTTCATTTCATGTATGCGCAAAATGCCTTTGAAATGGCTTTAAAATGGATTTGGAGCATGGAGACGATTATCTCGGGATTGCAAGATAACCAAACAAAACTTTTAGTGGATTTCTACTTATTTTATTAAATATCATCTCCACCAAATAGGACAAGCTTGCATCTGTTATAGTTTTGCAGAAAAATGTGTTCATTTCATGTATGCGCGAAATGCCTTAAAAATGGCTTTAAAATGGATTTGGAGCATGGAGACGATTATCTCGGGATTGCAAGATAACCAAACAAAACTTTTAGTGGATTTCTACTTATTTTATTAAATATCATCTCCACCAAACAGGACAAGCTTGCATCTGTTATAGTTTTGGAGAAAAATGTGTTCATTTCATGTATGCGCGAAATGCCTTAAAAATGGCTTTAAAATGGATTTGGAGCATGGAGACGATTATCTCGGGATTGCAAGATAACCAAACAAAACTTTTAGTGGATTTCTACTTATTTTATTAAATATCATCTCCACCAAACAGGACAAGCTTGCATCTGTTATAGTTTTGGAGAAAAATGTGTTCATTTCATGTATGCGCGAAATGCCTTAAAAATGGCTTTAAAATGGATTTGGAGCATGGAGACGATTATCTCGGGATTGCAAGATAACCAAACAAAACTTTTAGTGGATTTCTACTTATTTTATTAAATATCATCTCCACCAAACAGGACAAGCTTGCATCTGTTATAGTTTTGGAGAAAAATGTGTTCATTTCATGTATGCGCGAAATGCCTTAAAAATGGCTTTAAAATGGATTTGGAGCATGGAGACGATTATCTCGGGATTGCAAGATAACCAAACAAAACTTTTAGTGGATTTCTACTTATTTTATTAAATATCATCTCCACCAAACAGGACAAGCTTGCATGTGTTATAGTTTTGGAGAAAAATGTGTTCATTTCATGTATGCGCAAAATGCCTTTGAAATGGCTTTAAAATGGATTTGGAGCATGGAGACGATTATCTCAGGATGGCAATATAAACAAACGAAACTTTTAGTAGATTTCTACTTATTTTATTAAATATTATCTCCACCAAACAGGACAAGCTTGCATCTGTTATAGTTTTGGAGAAAAATGTGTTCATTTCATGTATGCGCGAAATGCCTTAAAAATGGCTTTAAAATGGATTTGGAGCATGGAGACGATTATCTCGGGATTGCAAGATAACCAAACAAAACTTTTGATGGATTTCTACTTATTTTATTAAATATCATCTCCACCAAACAGGACAAGCTTGCATCTGTTATAGTTTTGGAGAAAAATGTGTTCATTTCATGTATGCGCGAAATGCCTTAAAAATGGCTTTAAAATGGATTTGGAGCATGGAGACGATTATCTCGGGATTGCAATATAACCAAACAAAACTTTTAGTGGATTTCTACTTATTTTATTAAATATCATCTCCACCAAACAGGACAAGCTTGCATCTGTTATAGTTTTGGAGAAAAATGTGTTCATTTCATGTATGCGCGAAATGCCTTAAAAATGGCTTTAAAATGGATTTGGAGCATGGAGACGATTATCTCGGGATTGCAAGATAACCAAACAAAAATTTTAGTGGATTTCTACTTATTTTATTAAATATCATCTCCACCAAACAGGACAAGCTTGCATCTGTTATAGTTTTGGAGAAAAATGTGTTCATTTCATGTATGCGCGAAATGCCTTAAAAATGGCTTTAAAATGGATTTGGAGCATGGAGACGATTATCTCGGGATTGCAAGATAACCAAACAAAACTTTTAGTGGATTTCTACTTATTTTATTAAATATCATCTCCACCAAACAGGACAAGCTTGCATGTGTTATAGTTTTGGAGAAAAATGTGTTCATTTCATGTATGCGCAAAATGCCTTTGAAATGGCTTTAAAATGGATTTGGAGCATGGAGACGATTATCTCGGGATTGCAAGATAACCAAACAAAACTTTTAGTGGATTTCTACTTATTTTATTAAATATCATCTCCACCAAACAGGACAAGCTTGCATCTGTTATAGTTTTGGAGAAAAATGTGTTCATTTCATGTATGCGCGAAATGCCTTAAAAATGGCTTTAAAATGGATTTGGAGCATGGAGACGATTATCTCGGGATTGCAAGATAACCAAACAAAACTTTTAGTGGATTTCTACTTATTTTATTAAATATCATCTCCACCAAACAGGACAAGCTTGCATCTGTTATAGTTTTGGAGAAAAATGTGTTCATTTCATGTATGCGCGAAATGCCTTAAAAATGGCTTTAAAATGGATTTGGAGCATGGAGACGATTATCTCGGGATTGCAAGATAACCAAACAAAACTTTTAGTGGATTTCTACTTATTTTATTAAATATCATCTCCACCAAACAGGACAAGCTTGCATCTGTTATAGTTTTGGAGAAAAATGTGTTCATTTCATGTATGCGCGAAATGCCTTAAAAATGGCTTTAAAATGGATTTGGAGCATGGAGACGATTATCTCGGGATTGCAAGATAACCAAACAAAAATTTTAGTGGATTTCTACTTATTTTATTAAATATCATCTCCACCAAACAGGACAAGCTTGCATCTGTTATAGTTTTGGAGAAAAATGTGTTCATTTCATGTATGCGCGAAATGCCTTAAAAATGGCTTTAAAATGGATTTGGAGCATGGAGACGATTATCTCGGGATTGCAAGATAACCAAACAAAACTTTTAGTGGATTTCTACTTATTTTATTAAATATCATCTCCACCAAACAGGACAAGCTTGCATCTGTTATAGTTTTGGAGAAAAATGTGTTCATTTCATGTATGCGCGAAATGCCTTAAAAATGGTTTTAAAATGGATTTGGAGCATGGAGACGATTATCTCGGGATTGCAAGATAACCAAACAAAACTTTTAGTGGATTTCTACTTATTTTATTAAATATCATCTCCACCAAACAGGACAAGCTTGCATGTGTTATAGTTTTGGAGAAAAATGTGTTCATTTCATGTATGCGCAAAATGCCTTTGAAATGGCTTTAAAATGGATTTGGAGCATTGAGACGATTATCTCGGGATTGCAAGATAACCAAACAAAACTTTTAGTGGATTTCTACTTATTTTATTAAATATCATCTCCACCAAACAGGACAAGCTTGCATCTGTTATAGTTTTGGAGAAAAATGTGTTCATTTCATGTATGCGCGAAATGCCTTAAAAATGGCTTTAAAATGGATTTGGAGCATGGAGACGATTATCTCGGGATTGCAAGATAACCAAACAAAACTTTTAGTGGATTTCTACTTATTTTATTAAATATCATCTCCACCAAACAGGACAAGCTTGCATCTGTTATAGTTTTGGAGAAAAATGTGTTCATTTCATGTATGCGCGAAATGCCTTAAAAATGGCTTTAAAATGGATTTGGAGCATGGAGACGATTATCTCGGGATTGCAAGATAACCAAACAAAAAACAAAAATTTTAGTGGATTTCTACTTATTTTATTAAATATCATCTCCACCAAACAGGACAAGCTTGCATCTGTTATAGTTTTGGAGAAAAATGTGTTCATTTCATGTATGCGCGAAATGCCTTAAAAATGGCTTTAAAATGGATTTGGAGCATGGAGACGATTATCTCGGGATTGCAAGATAACCAAACAAAACTTTTAGTGGATTTCTACTTATTTTATTAAATATCATCTCCACCAAACAGGACAAGCTTGCATCTGTTATAGTTTTGGAGAAAAATGTGTTCATTTCATGTATGCGCGAAATGCCTTAAAAATGGCTTTAAAATGGATTTGGAGCATGGAGACGATTATCTCGGGATTGCAAGATAACCAAACAAAACTTTTAGTGGATTTCTACTTATTTTATTAAATATCATCTCCACCAAACAGGACAAGCTTGCATCTGTTATAGTTTTGGAGAAAAATGTGTTCATTTCATGTATGCGCGAAATGCCTTAAAAATGGCTTTAAAATGGATTTGGAGCATGGAGACGATTATCTCGGGATTGCAAGATAACCAAACAAAACTTTTAGTGGATTTCTACTTATTTTATTAAATATCATCTCCACCAAACAGGACAAGCTTGCATCTGTTATAGTCTTGGAGAAAAATGTGTTCATTTCATGTATGCGCGAAATGCCTTAAAAATGGCTTTAAAATGGATTTGGAGCATGGAGACGATTATCTCGGGATTGCAAGATAACCAAACAAAACTTTTAGTGGATTTCTACTTATTTTATTAAATATCATCTCCACCAAACAGGACAAGCTTGCATCTGTTATAGTTTTGGAGAAAAATGTGTTCATTTCATGTATGCGCAAAATGCCTTAAAAATTGCTTTAAAATGGATTTGGAGCATGGAGACGATTATCTCGGGATTGCAAGATAACCAAACAAAACTTTTAGTGGATTTCTACTTATTTTATTAAATATCATCTCCACCAAACAGGACAAGCTTGCATCTGTTATAGTTTTGGAGAAAAATGTGTTCATTTCATGTATGCGCGAAATGCCTTAAAAATGGTTTTAAAATGGATTTGGAGCATGGAGACGATTATCTCGGGATTGCAAGATAACCAAACAAAACTTTTAGTGGATTTCTACTTATTTTATTAAATATCATCTCCACCAAACAGGACAAGCTTGCATGTGTTATAGTTTTGGAGAAAAATGTGTTCATTTCATGTATGCGCAAAATGCCTTTGAAATGGCTTTAAAATGGATTTGGAGCATGGAGACGATTATCTCGGGATTGCAAGATAACCAAACAAAACTTTTAGTGGATTTCTACTTATTTTATTAAATATCATCTCCACCAAACAGGACAAGCTTGCATCTGTTATAGTTTTGGAGAAAAATGTGTTCATTTCATGTATGCGCGAAATGCCTTAAAAATGGCTTTAAAATGGATTTGGAGCATGGAGACGATTATCTCGGGATTGCAAGATAACCAAACAAAACTTTTAGTGGATTTCTACTTATTTTATTAAATATCATCTCCACCAAACAGGACAAGCTTGCATCTGTTATAGTTTTGGAGAAAAATGTGTTCATTTCATGTATGCGCGAAATGCCTTAAAAATGGCTTTAAAATGGATTTGGAGCATGGAGACGATTATCTCGGGATTGCAAGATAACCAAACAAAAAACAAAAATTTTAGTGGATTTCTACTTATTTTATTAAATATCATCTCCACCAAACAGGACAAGCTTGCATCTGTTATAGTTTTGGAGAAAAATGTGTTCATTTCATGTATGCGCGAAATGCCTTAAAAATGGCTTTAAAATGGATTTGGAGCATGGAGACGATTATCTCGGGATTGCAAGATAACCAAACAAAACTTTTAGTGGATTTCTACTTATTTTATTAAATATCATCTCCACCAAACAGGACAAGCTTGCATCTGTTATAGTTTTGGAGAAAAATGTGTTCATTTCATGTATGCGCGAAATGCCTTAAAAATGGCTTTAAAATGGATTTGGAGCATGGAGACGATTATCTCGGGATTGCAAGATAACCAAACAAAACTTTTAGTGGATTTCTACTTATTTTATTAAATATCATCTCCACCAAACAGGACAAGCTTGCATCTGTTATAGTCTTGGAGAAAAATGTGTTCATTTCATGTATGCGCGAAATGCCTTAAAAATGGCTTTAAAATGGATTTGGAGCATGGAGACGATTATCTCGGGATTGCAAGATAACCAAACAAAACTTTTAGTGGATTTCTACTTATTTTATTAAATATCATCTCCACCAAACAGGACAAGCTTGCATCTGTTATAGTCTTGGAGAAAAATGTGTTCATTTCATGTATGCGCGAAATGCCTTAAAAATGGCTTTAAAATGGATTTGGAGCATGGAGACGATTATCTCGGGATTGCAAGATAACCAAACAAAACTTTTAGTGGATTTCTACTTATTTTATTAAATATCATCTCCACCAAACAGGACAAGCTTGCATCTGTTATAGTTTTGGAGAAAAATGTGTTCATTTCATGTATGCGCGAAATGCCTTAAAAATTGCTTTAAAATGGATTTGGAGCATGGAGACGATTATCTCGGGATTGCAAGATAACCAAACAAAACTTTTAGTGGATTTCTACTTATTTTATTAAATATCATCTCCACCAAACAGGACAAGCTTGCATGTGTTATAGTTTTGGAGAAAAATGTGTTCATTTCATGTATGCGCAAAATGCCTTTGAAATGGCTTTAAAATGGATTTGGAGCATGGAGACGATTATCTCAGGATGGCAATATAAACAAACGAAACTTTTAGTAGATTTCTACTTATTTTATTAAATATTATCTCCACCAAACAGGACAAGCTTGCATCTGTTATAGTTTTGGAGAAAAATGTGTTCATTTCATGTATGCGCGAAATGCCTTAAAAATGGCTTTAAAATGGATTTGGAGCATGGAGACGATTATCTCAGGATTGCAAGATAACCAAACAAAACTTTTAGTGGATTTCTACTTATTTTATTAAATATCATCTCCACCAAACAGGACAAGCTTGCATCTGTTATAGTTTTGGAGAAAAATGTGTTCATTTCATGTATGCGCGAAATGCCTTAAAAATGGCTTTAAAATGGATTTGGAGCATGGAGACGATTATCTCGGGATTGCAAGATAACCAAACAAAACTTTTAGTGGATTTCTACTTATTTTATTAAATATCATCTCCACCAAACAGGACAAGCTTGCATGTGTTATAGTTTTGGAGAAAAATGTGTTCATTTCATGTATGCGCGAAATGCCTTAAAAATTGCTTTAAAATGGATTTGGAGCATGGAGACGATTATCTCGGGATTGCAAGATAACCAAACAAAACTTTTAGTGGATTTCTACTTATTTTATTAAATATCATCTCCACCAAACAGGACAAGCTTGCATGTGTTATAGTTTTGGAGAAAAATGTGTTCATTTCATGTATGCGCAAAATGCCTTTGAAATGGCTTTAAAATGGATTTGGAGCATGGAGACGATTATCTCAGGATGGCAATATAAACAAACGAAACTTTTAGTAGATTTCTACTTATTTTATTAAATATTATCTCCACCAAACAGGACAAGCTTGCATCTGTTATAGTTTTGGAGAAAAATGTGTTCATTTCATGTATGCGCGAAATGCCTTAAAAATGGCTTTAAAATGGATTTGGAGCATGGAGACGATTATCTCGGGATTTCAAGATAACCAAACAAAACTTTTAGTGGATTTCTACTTATTTTATTAAATATCATCTCCACCAAACAGGACAAGCTTGCATGTGTTATAGTTTTGGAGAAAAATGTGTTCATTTCATGTATGCGCAAAATGCCTTTGAAATGGCTTTAAAATGGATTTGGAGCATGGAGACGATTATCTCGGGATTGCAAGATAACCAAACAAAACTTTTAGTGGATTTCTACTTATTTTATTAAATATCATCTCCACCAAACAGGACAAGCTTGCATCTGTTATAGTTTTGGAGAAAAATGTGTTCATTTCATGTATGCGCGAAATGCCTTAAAAATGGCTTTAAAATGGATTTGGAGCATGGAGACGATTATCTCGGGATTGCAAGATAACCAAACAAAACTTTTAGTGGATTTCTACTTATTTTATTAAATATCATCTCCACCAAACAGGACAAGCTTGCATCTGTTATAGTTTTGGAGAAAAATGTGTTCATTTCATGTATGCGCGAAATGCCTTAAAAATGGCTTTAAAATGGATTTGGAGCATGGAGACGATTATCTCGGGATTGCAAGATAACCAAACAAAACTTTTAGTGGATTTCTACTTATTTTATTAAATATCATCTCCACCAAACAGGACAAGCTTGCATCTGTTATAGTTTTGGAGAAAAATGTGTTCATTTCATGTATGCGCGAAATGCCTTAAAAATGGCTTTAAAATGGATTTGGAGCATGGAGACGATTATCTCGGGATTGCAAGATAACCAAACAAAACTTTTAGTGGATTTCTACTTATTTTATTAAATATCATCTCCACCAAACAGGACAAGCTTGCATCTGTTATAGTTTTGGAGAAAAATGTGTTCATTTCATGTATGCGCGAAATGCCTTAAAAATGGCTTTAAAATGGATTTGGAGCATGGAGACGATTATCTCGGGATTGCAAGATAACCAAACAAAACCTTTAGTGGATTTCTACTTATTTTATTAAATATCATCTCCACCAAACAGGACAAGCTTGCATCTGTTATAGTTTTGGAGAAAAATGTGTTCATTTCATGTATGCGCGAAATGCCTTAAAAATGGCTTTAAAATGGATTTGGAGCATGGAGACGATTATCTCGGGATTGCAAGATAACCAAACAAAACTTTTAGTGGATTTCTACTTATTTTATTAAATATCATCTCCACCAAACAGGACAAGCTTGCATCTGTTATAGTTTTGGAGAAAAATGTGTTCATTTCATGTATGCGCGAAATGCCTTAAAAATGGCTTTAAAATGGATTTGGAGCATGGAGACGATTATCTCGGGATTGCAAGATAACCAAACAAAACTTTTAGTGGATTTCTACTTATTTTATTAAATATCATCTCCACCAAACAGGACAAGCTTGCATCTGTTATAGTTTTGGAGAAAAATGTGTTCATTTCATGTATGCGCGAAATGCCTTAAAAATGGCTTTAAAATGGATTTGGAGCATGGAGACGATTATTTTGGGATTGCAATATAACCAAACAAAACTTTTAGTGGATTTCTACTTATTTTATTAAATATCATCTCCACCAAACAGGACAAGCTTGCATCTGTTATAGTTTTGGAGAAAAATGTGTTCATTTCATGTATGCGCGAAATGCCTTAAAAATGGCTTTAAAATGGATTTGGAGCATGGAGACGATTATCTCGGGATTGCAAGATAACCAAACAAAACTTTTAGTGGATTTCTACTTATTTTATTAAATATCATCTCCACCAAACAGGACAAGCTTGCATCTGTTATAGTTTTGGAGAAAAATGTGTTCATTTCATGTATGCGCGAAATGCCTTAAAAATGGCTTTAAAATGGATTTGGAGCATGGAGACGATTATCTCGGGATTGCAAGATAACCAAATAAAAATTTTAGTGGATTTCTACTTATTTTATTAAATATCATCTCCACCAAACAGGACAAGCTTGCATCTGTTATAGTTTTGGAGAAAAATGTGTTCATTTCATGTATGCGCGAAATGCCTTAAAAATGGCTTTAAAATGGATTTGGAGCATGGAGACGATTATCTCGGGATTGCAAGATAACCAAACAAAACTTTTAGTGGATTTCTACTTATTTTATTAAATATCATCTCCACCAAACAGGACAAGCTTGCATGTTTTATAGTTTTGGAGAAAAATGTGTTCATTTCATGTATGCGCAAAATGCCTTTGAAATGGCTTTAAAATGGATTTGGAGCATGGAGACGATTATCTCAGGATGGCAATATAAACAAAAGAAACTTTTAGTGGATTTCTACTTATTTTATTAAATATCATCTCCACCAAACAGGACAAGCTTGCATCTGTTATAGTTTTGGAGAAAAATGTGTTCATTTCATGTATGCGCGAAATGCCTTAAAAATGGCTTTAAAATGGATTTGGAGCATGGAGACGATTATCTCGGGATTGCAAGATAACCAAACAAAACTTTTAGTGGATTTCTACTTATTTTATTAAATATCATCTCCACCAAACAGGACAAGCTTGCATCTGTTATAGTTTTGGAGAAAAATGTGTTCATTTCATGTATGCGCGAAATGCCTTAAAAATGGCTTTAAAATGGATTTGGAGCATGGAGACGATTATCTCGGGATTGCAAGATAACCAAACAAAACTTTTAGTGGATTTCTACTTATTTTATTAAATATCATCTCCACCAAACAGGACAAGCTTGCATGTGTTATAGTTTTGGAGAAAAATGTGTTCATTTCATGTATGCGCAAAATGCCTTTGAAATGGCTTTAAAATGGATTTGGAGCATGGAGACGATTATCTCAGGATGGCAATATAAACAAAAGAAACTTTTAGTAGATTTCTACTTATTTTATTAAATATTATCTCCACCAAACAGGACAAGCTTGCATCTGTTATAGTTTTGGAGAAAAATGTGTTCATTTCATGTATGCGCGAAATGCCTTAAAAATGGCTTTAAAATGGATTTGGAGCATGGAGACGATTATCTCGGGATTGCAAGATAACCAAATAAAAATTTTAGTGGATTTCTACTTATTTTATTAAATATCATCTCCACCAAACAGGACAAGCTTGCATCTGTTATAGTTTTGGAGAAAAATGTGTTCATTTCATGTATGCGCGAAATGCCTTAAAAATGGCTTTAAAATGGATTTGGAGCATGGAGACGATTATCTCGGGATTGCAAGATAACCAAACAAAACTTTTAGTGGATTTCTACTTATTTTATTAAATATTATCTCCACCAAACAGGACAAGCTTGCATCTGTTATAGTTTTGGAGAAAAATGTGTTCATTTCATGTATGCGCGAAATGCCTTAAAAATGGCTTTAAAATGGATTTGGAGCATGGAGACGATTATCTCGGGATTGCAAGATAACCAAACAAAACGTTTAGTGGATTTCTACTTATTTTATTAAATATCATCTCCACCAAACAGGACAAGCTTGCATCTGTTATAGTTTTGGAGAAAAATGTGTTCATTTCATGTATGCGCGAAATGCCTTAAAAATGGCTTTAAAATGGATTTGGAGCATGGAGACGATTATCTCGGGATTGCAAGATAACCAAACAAAACTTTTAGTGGATTTCTACTTATTTTATTAAATATCATCTCCACCAAACAGGACAAGCTTGCATCTGTTATAGTTTTGGAGAAAAATGTGTTCATTTCATGTATGCGCGAAATGCCTTAAAAATGGCTTTAAAATGGATTTGGAGCATGGAGACGATTATCTCGGGATTGCAAGATAACCAAACAAAACTTTTAGTGGATTTCTACTTATTTTATTAAATATCATCTCCACCAAACAGGACAAGCTTGCATCTGTTATAGTTTTGGAGAAAAATGTGTTCATTTCATGTATGCGCGAAATGCCTTAAAAATGGCTTTAAAATGGATTTGGAGCATGGAGACGATTATCTCGGGATTGCAATATAACCAAACAAAACTTTTAGTGGATTTCTACTTATTTTATTAAATATCATCTCCACCAAACAGGACAAGCTTGCATCTGTTATAGTTTTGGAGAAAAATGTGTTCATTTCATGTATGCGCGAAATGCCTTAAAAATGGCTTTAAAATGGATTTGGAGCATGGAGACGATTATCTCGGGATTGCAAGATAACCAAACAAAACTTTTAGTGGATTTCTACTTATTTTATTAAATATCATCTCCACCAAACAGGACAAGCTTGCATCTGTTATAGTTTTGGAGAAAAATGTGTTCATTTCATGTATGCGCGAAATGCCTTAAAAATGGCTTTAAAATGGATTTGGAGCATGGAGACGATTATCTCGGGATTGCAAGATAACCAAACAAAACTTTTAGTGGATTTCTACTTATTTTATTAAATATCATCTCCACCAAACAGGACAAGCTTGCATCTGTTAAAGTTTTGGAGAAAAATGTGTTCATTTCATGTATGCGCGAAATGCCTTAAAAATGGCTTTAAAATGGATTTGGAGCATGGAGACGATTATCTCGGGATTGCAAGATAACCAAACAAAACTTTTAGTGGATTTCTACTTATTTTATTAAATATCATCTCCACCAAACAGGACAAGCTTGCATCTGTTATAGTTTTGGAGAAAAATGTGTTCATTTCATGTATGCGCGAAATGCCTTAAAAATGGCTTTAAAATGGATTTGGAGCATGGAGACGATTATCTCGGGATTGCAAGATAACCAAACAAAACTTTTAGTGGATTTCTACTTATTTTATTAAATATCATCTCCACCAAACAGGACAAGCTTGCATGTGTTATAGTTTTGGAGAAAAATGTGTTCATTTCATGTATGCGCAAAATGCCTTTGAAATGGCTTTAAAATGGATTTGGAGCATGGAGACGATTATCTCAGGATGGCAATATAAACAAACGAAACTTTTAGTAGATTTCTACTTATTTTATTAAATATTATCTCCACCAAACAGGACAAGCTTGCATCTGTTATAGTTTTGGAGAAAAATGTGTTCATTTCATGTATGCGCGAAATTCCTTAAAAATGGCTTTAAAATGGATTTGGAGCATGGAGACGATTATCTCGGGATTGCAAGATAACCAAACAAAACTTTTAGTGGATTTCTACTTATTTTATTAAATATCATCTCCACCAAACAGGACAAGCTTGCATCTGTTATAGTTTTGGAGAAAAATGTGTTCATTTCATGTATGCGCGAAATGCCTTAAAAATGGCTTTAAAATGGATTTGGAGCATGGAGACGATTATCTCGGGATTGCAATATAACCAAACAAAACTTTTAGTGGATTTCTACTTATTTTATTAAATATCATCTCCACCAAACAGGACAAGCTTGCATCTGCTATAGTTTTGGAGAAAAATGTGTTCATTTCATGTATGCGCGAAATGCCTTAAAAATGGCTTTAAAATGGATTTGGAGCATGGAGACGATTATCTCGGGATTGCAAGATAACCAAACAAAAATTTTAGTGGATTTCTACTTATTTTATTAAATATCATCTCCACCAAACAGGACAAGCTTGCATCTGTTATAGTTTTGGAGAAAAATGTGTTCATTTCATGTATGCGCGAAATGCCTTAAAAATGGCTTTAAAATGGATTTGGAGCATGGAGACGATTATCTCGGGATTGCAAGATAACCAAACAAAACTTTTAGTGGATTTCTACTTATTTTATTAAATATCATCTCCACCAAACAGGACAAGCTTGCATCTGTTATAGTTTTGGAGAAAAATGTGTTCATTTCATGTATGCGCGAAATGCCTTAAAAATGGCTTTAAAATGGATTTGGAGCATGGAGACGATTATCTCGGGATTGCAAGATAACCAAACAAAACTTTTAGTGGATTTCTACTTATTTTATTAAATATCATCTCCACCAAACAGGACAAGCTTGCATGTGTTATAGTTTTGGAGAAAAATGTGTTCATTTCATGTATGCGCAAAATGCCTTTGAAATGGCTTTAAAATGGATTTGGAGCATGGAGACGATTATCTCGGGATTGCAAGATAACCAAACAAAACTTTTAGTGGATTTCTACTTATTTTATTAAATATCATCTCCACCAAATAGGACAAGCTTGCATCTGTTATAGTTTTGGAGAAAAATGTGTTCATTTCATGTATGCGCGAAATGCCTTAAAAATGGCTTTAAAATGGATTTGGAGCATGGAGACGATTATCTCGGGATTGCAAGATAACCAAACAAAAAATTTAGTGGATTTCTACTTATTTTATTAAATATCATCTCCACCAAACAGGACAAGCTTGCATCTGTTATAGTTTTGGAGAAAAATGTGGTCATTTCATGTATGCGCGAAATGCCTTAAAAATGGCTTTAAAATGGATTTGGAGCATGGAGACGATTATCTCGGGATTGCAAGATAACCAAACAAAACTTTTAGTGGATTTCTACTTATTTTATTAAATATCATCTCCACCAAACAGGACAAGCTTGCATCTGTTATAGTTTTGGAGAAAAATGTGTTCATTTCATGTATGCGCGAAATGCCTTAAAAATGGCTTTAAAATGGATTTGGAGCATGGAGACGATTATCTCGGGATTGCAAGATAACCAAACAAAACTTTTAGTGGATTTCTACTTATTTTATTAAATATCATCTCCACCAAACAGGACAAGCTTGCATCTGTTATAGTTTTGGAGAAAAATGTGTTCATTTCATGTATGCGCGAAATGCCTTAAAAATGGTTTTAAAATGGATTTGGAGCATGGAGACGATTATCTCGGGATTGCAAGATAACCAAACAAAACTTTTAGTGGATTTCTACTTATTTTATTAAATATCATCTCCACCAAACAGGACAAGCTTGCATGTGTTATAGTTTTGGAGAAAAATGTGTTCATTTCATGTATGCGCAAAATGCCTTTGAAATGGCTTTAAAATGGATTTGGAGCATGGAGACGATTATCTCAGGATGGCAATATAAACAAACGAAACTTTTAGTAGATTTCTACTTATTTTATTAAATATTATCTCCACCAAACAGGACAAGCTTGCATCTGTTATAGTTTTGGAGAAAAATGTGTTCATTTCATGTATGCGCGAAATGCCTTAAAAATGGCTTTAAAATGGATTTGGAGCATGGAGACGATTATCTCGGGATTGCAAGATAACCAAACAAAACTTTTAGTGGATTTCTACTTATTTTATTAAATATCATCTCCACCAAACAGGACAAGCTTGCATCTGTTATAGTTTTGGAGAAAAATGTGTTCATTTCATGTATGCGCGAAATGCCTTAAAAATGGCTTTAAAATGGATTTGGAGTATGGAGACGATTATCTCGGGATTGCAAGATAACCAAACAAAACTTTTAGTGGATTTCTACTTATTTTATTAAATATCATCTCCACCAAACAGGACAAGCTTGCATCTGTTATAGTTTTGGAGAAAAATGTGTTCATTTCATGTATGCGCGAAATGCCTTAAAAATGGCTTTAAAATGGATTTGGAGCATGGAGACGATTATCTCGGGATTGCAAGATAACCAAACAAAACTTTTAGTGGATTTCTACTTATTTTATTAAATATCATCTCCACCAAACAGGACAAGCTTGCATGTGTTATAGTTTTGGAGAAAAATGTGTTCATTTCATGTATGCGCGAAATGCCTTAAAAATGGCTTTAAAATGGATTTGGAGCATGGAGACGATTATCTCGGGATGGCAAGATAACCAAACAAAACTTTTAGTGGATTTCTACTTATTTTATTAAATATCATCTCCACCAAATAGGACAAGCTTGCA
This sequence comes from Anomaloglossus baeobatrachus, assembly GCF_048569485.1. Lineage (NCBI taxonomy): Eukaryota > Metazoa > Chordata > Amphibia > Anura > Aromobatidae > Anomaloglossus > Anomaloglossus baeobatrachus. The sequence continues at coordinate 386,235 of NW_027441897.1, forward strand.
TCTGTTATAGTTTTGGAGAAAAATGTGTTCATTTCATGTATGCGCGAAATGCCTTAAAAATGGCTTTAAAATGGATTTGGAGCATGGAGACGATTATCTCGGGATTGCAAGATAACCAAACAAAACTTTTAGTGGATTTCTACTTATTTTATTAAATATCATCTCCACCAAACAGGACAAGCTTGCATCTGTTATAGTTTTGGAGAAAAATGTGTTCATTTCATGTATGCGCGAAATGCCTTAAAAATGGCTTTAAAATGGATTTGGAGCATGGAGACGATTATCTCGGGATTGCAAGATAACCAAACAAAACTTTTAGTGGATTTCTACTTATTTTATTAAATATCATCTCCACCAAACAGGACAAGCTTGCATCTGTTATAGTTTTGGAGAAAAATGTGTTCATTTCATGTATGCGCGAAATGCCTTAAAAATGGCTTTAAAATGGATTTGGAGCATGGAGACGATTATCTCGGGATTGCAAGATAACCAAACAAAACTTTTAGTGGATTTCTACTTATTTTATTAAATATCATCTCCACCAAACAGGACAAGCTTGCATCTGTTATAGTTTTGGAGAAAAATGTGTTCATTTCATGTATGCGCGAAATGCCTTAAAAATGGCTTTAAAATGGATTTGGAGCATGGAGACGATTATCTCGGGATTGCAAGATAACCAAACAAAACTTTTAGTGGATTTCTACTTATTTTATTAAATATCATCTCCACCAAACAGGACAAGCTTGCATGTGTTATAGTTTTGGAGAAAAATGTGTTCATTTCATGTATGCGCAAAATGCCTTTGAAATGGCTTTAAAATGGATTTGGAGCATGGAGACGATTATCTCAGGATGGCAATATAAACAAACGAAACTTTTAGTAGATTTCTACTTATTTTATTAAATATTATCTCCACCAAACAGGACAAGCTTGCATCTGTTATCGTTTTGGAGAAAAATGTGTTCATTTCATGTATGCGCGAAATGCCTTAAAAATGGCTTTAAAATGGATTTGGAGCATGGAGACGATTATCTCGGGATTGCAAGATAACCAAACAAAACTTTTAGTGGATTTCTACTTATTTTATTAAATATCATCTCCACCAAACAGGACAAGCTTGCATCTGTTATAGTTTTGGAGAAAAATGTGTTCATTTCATGTATGCGCAAAATGCCTTAAAAATGGCTTTAAAATGGATTTGGAGCATGGAGACGATTATCTCGGGATTGCAAGATAACCAAACAAAACTTTTAGTGGATTTCTACTTATTTTATTAAATATCATCTCCACCAAACAGGACAAGCTTGCATCTGTTATAGTTTTGGAGAAAAATGTGTTCATTTCATGTATGCGCGAAATGCCTTAAAAATGGCTTTAAAATGGATTTGGAGCATGGAGACGATTATCTCGGGATTGCAAGATAACCAAACAAAACTTTTAGTGGATTTCTACTTATTTTATTAAATATCATCTCCACCAAACAGGACAAGCTTGCATGTGTTATAGTTTTGGAGAAAAATGTGTTCATTTCATGTATGCGCAAAATGCCTTTGAAATGGCTTTAAAATGGATTTGGAGCATGGAGACGATTATCTCAGGATGGCAATATAAACAAACGAAACTTTTAGTAGATTTCTACTTATTTTATTAAATATTATCTCCACCAAACAGGACAAGCTTGCATCTGTTATCGTTTTGGAGAAAAATGTGTTCATTTCATGTATGCGCGAAATGCCTTAAAAATGGCTTTAAAATGGATTTGGAGCATGGAGACGATTATCTCGGGATTGCAAGATAACCAAACAAAACTTTTAGTGGATTTCTACTTATTTTATTAAATATCATCTCCACCAAACAGGACAAGCTTGCATCTGTTATAGTTTTGGAGAAAAATGTGTTCATTTCATGTATGCGCAAAATGCCTTAAAAATGGCTTTAAAATGGATTTGGAGCATGGAGACGATTATCTCGGGATTGCAATATAACCAAACAAAACTTTTAGTGGATTTCTACTTATTTTATTAAATATCATCTCCACCAAACAGGACAAGCTTGCATCTGTTATAGTTTTGGAGAAAAATGTGTTCATTTCATGTATGCGCGAAATGCCTTAAAAATGGCTTTAAAATGGATTTGGAGCATGGAGACGATTATCTCGGGATTGCAAGATAACCAAACAAAAATTTTAGTGGATTTCTACTTATTTTATTAAATATCATCTCCACCAAACAGGACAAGCTTGCATCTGTTATAGTTTTGGAGAAAAATGTGTTCATTTCATGTATGCGCGAAATGCCTTAAAAATGGCTTTAAAATGGATTTGGAGCATGGAGACGATTATCTCGGGATTGCAAGATAACCAAACAAAACTTTTAGTGGATTTCTACTTATTTTATTAAATATCATCTCCACCAAACAGGACAAGCTTGCATCTGTTATAGTTTTGGAGAAAAATGTGTTCATTTCATGTATGCGCGAAATGCCTTAAAAATGGCTTTAAAATGGATTTGGAGCATGGAGACGATTATCTCGGCATTGCAAGATAACCATACCAAACTTTTAGTGGATTTCTACTTATTTTATTAAATATCATCTCCACCAAACAGGACAAGCTTGCATGTGTTATAGTTTTGGAGAAAAATGTGTTCATTTCATGTATGCGCAAAATGCCTTTGAAATGGCTTTAAAATGGATTTGGAGCATGGAGACGATTATCTCGGGATTGCAAGATAACCAAACAAAACTTTTAGTGGATTTCTACTTATTTTATTAAATATCATCTCCACCAAACAGGACAAGCTTGCATCTGTTATAGTTTTGGAGAAAAATGTGTTCATTTCATGTATGCGCGAAATGCCTTAAAAATGGCTTTAAAATGGATTTGGAGCATGGAGACGATTATCTCGGGATTGCAAGATAACCAAACAAAACTTTTAGTGGATTTCTACTTATTTTATTAAATATCATCTCCACCAAACAGGACAAGCTTGCATCTGTTATAGTTTTGGAGAAAAATGTGTTCATTTCATGTATGCGCGAAATGCCTTAAAAATGGCTTTAAAATGGATTTGGAGCATGGAGACGATTATCTCGGGATTGCAAGATAACCAAACAAAACTTTTAGTGGATTTCTACTTATTTTATTAAATATCATCTCCACCAAACAGGACAAGCTTGCATCTGTTATAGTTTTGGAGAAAAATGTGTTCATTTCATGTATGCGCGAAATGCCTTAAAAATGGCTTTAAAATGGATTTGGAGCATGGAGACGATTATCTCGGGATTGCAAGATAACCAAACAAAACTTTTAGTGGATTTCTACTTATTTTATTAAATATCATCTCCACCAAACAGGACAAGCTTGCATGTGTTATAGTTTTGGAGAAAAATGTGTTCATTTCATGTATGCGCAAAATGCCTTTGAAATGGCTTTAAAATGGATTTGGAGCATGGAGACGATTATCTCGGGATTGCAAGATAACCAAACAAAACTTTTAGTGGATTTCTACTTATTTTATTAAATATCATCTCCACCAAACAGGACAAGCTTGCATCTGTTATAGTTTTGGAGAAAAATGTGTTCATTTCATGTATGCGCGAAATGCCTTAAAAATGGCTTTAAAATGGATTTGGAGCATGGAGACGATTATCTCGGGATTGCAAGATAACCAAACAAAACTTTTAGTGGATTTCTACTTATTTTATTAAATATCATCTCCACCAAACAGGACAAGCTTGCATGTGTTATAGTTTTGGAGAAAAATGTGTTCATTTCATGTATGCGCGAAATGCCTTAAAAATGGCTTTAAAATGGATTTGGAGCATGGAGACGATTATCTCGGGATTGCAATATAACCAAACAAAACTTTTAGTGGATTTCTACTTATTTTATTAAATATCATCTCCACCAAACAGGACAAGCTTGCATCTGTTATAGTTTTGGAGAAAAATGTGTTCATTTCATGTATGCGCGAAATGCCTTAAAAATGGCTTTAAAATGGATTTGGAGCATGGAGACGATTATCTCGGGATTGCAAGATAACCAAACAAAAATTTTAGTGGATTTCTACTTATTTTATTAAATATCATCTCCTCCAAACAGGACAAGCTTGCATCTGTTATAGTTTTGGAGAAAAATGTGTTCATTTCATGTATGCGCGAAATGCCTTAAAAATGGCTTTAAAATGGATTTGGAGCATGGAGACGATTATCTCGGGATTGCAAGATAACCAAACAAAACTTTTAGTGGATTTCTACCTATTTTATTAAATATCATCTCCACCAAACAGGACAAGCTTGCATCTGTTATAGTTTTGGAGAAAAATGTGTTCATTTCATGTATGCGCGAAATGCCTTAAAAATGGCTTTAAAATGGATTTGGAGCATGGAGACGATTATCTCGGGATTGCAAGATAACCAAACAAAACTTTTAGTGGATTTCTACTTATTTTATTAAATATCATCTCAACCAAACAGGACAAGCTTGCATCTGTTATAGTTTTGGAGAAAAATGTGTTCATTTCATGTATGCGCGAAATGCCTTAAAAATGGCTTTAAAATGGATTTGGAGCATGGAGACGATTATCTCGGGATTGCAAGATAACCAAACAAAACTTTTAGTGGATTTCTACTTATTTTATTAAATATCATCTCCACCAAACAGGACAAGCTTGCATGTGTTATAGTTTTGGAGAAAAATGTGTTCATTTCATGTATGCGCAAAATGCCTTTGAAATGGCTTTAAAATGGATTTGGAGCATGGAGACGATTATCTCAGGATGGCAATATAAACAAACGAAACTTTTAGTAGATTTCTACTTATTTTATTAAATATTATCTCCACCAAACAGGACAAGCTTGCATCTGTTATAGTTTTGGAGAAAAATGTGTACATTTCATGTATGCGCGAAATGCCTTAAAAATGGCTTTAAAATGGATTTGGAGCATGGAGACGATTATCTCGGGATTGCAAGATAACCAAACAAAACTTTTAGTGGATTTCTACTTATTTTATTAAATATCATCTCCACCAAACAGGACAAGCTTGCATCTGTTATACTTTTAGAGAAAAATGTGTTCATTTCATGTATGCGCGAAATGCCTTAAAAATGGCTTTAAAATGGATTTGGAGCATGGAGACGATTATCTCGGGATTGCAATATAACCAAACAAAACTTTTAGTGGATTTCTACTTATTTTATTAAATATCATCTCCACCAAACAGGACAAGCTTGCATCTGTTATAGTTTTGGAGAAAAATGTGTTCATTTCATGTATGCGCGAAATGCCTTAAAAATGGCTTTAAAATGGATTTGGAGCATGGAGACGATTATCTCGGGATTGCAAGATAACCAAACAAAAATTTTAGTGGATTTCTACTTATTTTATTAAATATCATCTCCACCAAACAGGACAAGCTTGCATCTGTTATAGTTTTGGAGAAAAATGTGTTCATTTCATGTATGCGCGAAATGCCTTAAAAATGGCTTTAAAATGGATTTGGAGCATGGAGACGATTATCTCGGGATTGCAAGATAACCAAACAAAACTTTTAGTGGATTTCTACTTATTTTATTAAATATCATCTCCACCAAACAGGACAAGCTTGCATCTGTTATAGTTTTGGAGAAAAATGTGTTCATTTCATGTATGCGCGAAATGCCTTAAAAATGGCTTTAAAATGGATTTGGAGCATGGAGACGATTATCTCGGGATTGCAATATAACCAAACAAAACTTTTAGTGGATTTCTACTTATTTTATTAAATATCATCTCCACCAAACAGGACAAGCTTGCATCTGTTATAGTTTTGGAGAAAAATGTGTTCATTTCATGTATGCGCGAAATGCCTTAAAAATGGCTTTAAAATGGATTTGGAGCATGGAGACGATTATCTCGGGATTGCAAGATAACCAAACAAAAATTTTAGTGGATTTCTACTTATTTTATTAAATATCATCTCCACCAAACAGGACAAGCTTGCATCTGTTATAGTTTTGGAGAAAAATGTGTTCATTTCATGTATGCGCGAAATGCCTTAAAAATGGCTTTAAAATGGATTTGGAGCATGGAGACGATTATCTCGGGATTGCAAGATAACCAAACAAAACTTTTAGTGGATTTCTACTTATTTTATTAAATATCATCTCCACCAAACAGGACAAGCTTGCATCTGTTATAGTTTTGGAGAAAAATGTGTTCATTTCATGTATGCGCGAAATGCCTTAAAAATGGCTTTAAAATGGATTTGGAGCATGGAGACGATTATCTCGGGATTGCAAGATAACCATACCAAACTTTTAGTGGATTTCTACTTATTTTATTAAATATCATCTCCACCAAACAGGACAAGCTTGCATGTGTTATAGTTTTGGAGAAAAATGTGTTCATTTCATGTATGCGCAAAATGCCTTTGAAATGGCTTTAAAATGGATTTGGAGCATGGAGACGATTATCTCGGGATTGCAAGATAACCAAACAAAACTTTTAGTGGATTTCTACTTATTTTATTAAATATCATCTCCACCAAACAGGACAAGCTTGCATCTGTTATAGTTTTGGAGAAAAATGTGTTCATTTCATGTATGCGCGAAATGCCTTAAAAATGGCTTTAAAATGGATTTGGAGCATGGAGACGATTATCTCGGGATTGCAAGATAACCATACCAAACTTTTAGTGGATTTCTACTTATTTTATTAAATATCATCTCCACCAAACAGGACAAGCTTGCATGTGTTATAGTTTTGGAGAAAAATGTGTTCATTTCATGTATGCGCAAAATGCCTTTGAAATGGCTTTAAAATGGATTTGGAGCATGGAGACGATTATCTCGGGATTGCAAGATAACCAAACAAAACTTTTAGTGGATTTCTACTTATTTTATTAAATATCATCTCCACCAAACAGGACAAGCTTGCATCTGTTATAGTTTTGGAGAAAAATGTGTTCATTTCATGTATGCGCGAAATGCCTTAAAAATGGCTTTAAAATGGATTTGGAGCATGGAGACGATTATCTCGGGATTGCAAGATAACCAAACAAAACTTTTAGTGGATTTCTACTTATTTTATTAAATATCATCTCCACCAAACAGGACAAGCTTGCATCTGTTATAGTTTTGGAGAAAAATGTGTTCATTTCATGTATGCGCGAAATGCCTTAAAAATGGCTTTAAAATGGATTTGGAGCATGGAGACGATTATCTCGGGATTGCAAGATAACCAAACAAAACTTTTAGTGGATTTCTACTTATTTTATTAAATATCATCTCCACCAAACAGGACAAGCTTGCATGTTATAGTTTTGGAGAAAAATGTGTTCATTTCATGTATGCGCAAAATGCCTTTGAAATGGCTTTAAAATGGATTTGGAGCATGGAGACGATTATCTCGGGATTGCAAGATAACCAAACAAAACTTTTAGTGGATTTCTACTTATTTTATTAAATATCATCTCCACCAAACAGGACAAGCTTGCATCTGTTATAGTTTTGGAGAAAAATGTGTTCATTTCATGTATGCGCGAAATGCCTTAAAAATGGCTTTAAAATGGATTTGGAGCATGGAGACGATTATCTCGGGATTGCAAGATAACCAAACAAAACTTTTAGTGGATTTCTACTTATTTTATTAAATATCATCTCCACCAAACAGGACAAGCTTGCATGTGTTATAGTTTTGGAGAAAAATGTGTTCATTTCATGTATGCGCGACATGCCTTAAAAATGGCTTTAAAATGGATTTGGAGCATGGAGACGATTATCTCGGGATTGCAATATAACCAAACAAAACTTTTAGTGGATTTCTACTTATTTTATTAAATATCATCTCCACCAAACAGGACAAGCTTGCATCTGTTATAGTTTTGGAGAAAAATGTGTTCATTTCATGTATGCGCGAAATACCTTAAAAATGGCTTTAAAATGGATTTGGAGCATGGAGACGATTATCTCGGGATTGCAAGATAACCAAACAAAAATTTTAGTGGATTTCTACTTATTTTATTAAATATCATCTCCACCAAACAGGACAAGCTTGCATCTGTTATAGTTTTGGAGAAAAATGTGTTCATTTCATGTATGCGCGAAATGCCTTAAAAATGGCTTTAAAATGGATTTGGAGCATGGAGACGATTATCTCGGGATTGCAAGATAACCAAACAAAACTTTTAGTGGATTTCTACCTATTTTATTAAATATTAAATATCATCTCCACCAAACAGGACAAGCTTGCATCTGTTATAGTTTTGGAGAAAAATGTGTTCATTTCATGTATGCGCGAAATGCCTTAAAAATGGCTTTAAAATGGATTTGGAGCATGGAGACGATTATCTCGGGATTGCAAGATAACCAAACAAAACTTTTAGTGGATTTCTACTTATTTTATTAAATATCATCTCCACCAAACAGGACAAGCTTGCATCTGTTATAGTTTTGGAGAAAAATGTGTTCATTTCATGTATGCGCGAAATGCCTTAAAAATGGCTTTAAAATGGATTTGGAGCATGGAGACGATTATCTCGGGATTGCAAGATAACCAAACAAAACTTTTAGTGGATTTCTACTTATTTTATTAAATATCATCTCCACCAAACAGGACAAGCTTGCATGTGTTATAGTTTTGGAGAAAAATGTGTTCATTTCATGTATGCGCAAAATGCCTTTGAAATGGCTTTAAAATGGATTTGGAGCATGGAGACGATTATCTCAGGATGGCAATATAAACAAACGAAACTTTTAGTAGATTTCTACTTATTTTATTAAATATTATCTCCACCAAACAGGACAAGCTTGCATCTGTTATAGTTTTGGAGAAAAATGTGTTCATTTCATGTATGCGCGAAATGCCTTAAAAATGGCTTTAAAATGGATTTGGAGCATGGAGACGATTATCTCGGGATTGCAAGATAACCAAACAAAAATTTTAGTGGATTTCTACTTATTTTATTAAATATCATCTCCACCAAACAGGACAAGCTTGCATCTGTTATAGTTTTGGAGAAAAATGTGTTCATTTCATGTATGCGCGAAATGCCTTAAAAATGGCTTTAAAATGGATTTGGAGCATGGAGACGATTATCTCGGGATTGCAAGATAACCAAACAAAACTTTTAGTGGATTTCTACTTATTTTATTAAATATCATCTCCACCAAACAGGACAAGCTTGCATCTGTTATAGTTTTGGAGAAAAATGTGTTCATTTCATGTATGCGCGAAATGCCTTAAAAATGGCTTTAAAATGGATTTGGAGCATGGAGACGATTATCTCGGCATTGCAAGATAACCATACCAAACTTTTAGTGGATTTCTACTTATTTTATTAAATATCATCTCCACCAAACAGGACAAGCTTGCATGTGTTATAGTTTTGGAGAAAAATGTGTTCATTTCATGTATGCGCAAAATGCCTTTGAAATGGCTTTAAAATGGATTTGGAGCATGGAGACGATTATCTCGGGATTGCAAGATAACCAAACAAAACTTTTAGTGGATTTCTACTTATTTTATTAAATATCATCTCCACCAAACAGGACAAGCTTGCATCTGTTATAGTTTTGGAGAAAAATGTGTTCATTTCATGTATGCGCGAAATGCCTTAAAAATGGCTTTAAAATGGATTTGGAGCATGGAGACGATTATCTCGGGATTGCAAGATAACCAAACAAAACTTTTAGTGGATTTCTACTTATTTTATTAAATATCATCTCCACCAAACAGGACAAGCTTGCATCTGTTATAGTTTTGGAGAAAAATGTGTTCATTTCATGTATGCGCGAAATGCCTTAAAAATGGCTTTAAAATGGATTTGGAGCATGGAGACGATTATCTCGGGATTGCAAGATAACCAAACAAAACTTTTAGTGGATTTCTACTTATTTTATTAAATATCATCTCCACCAAACAGGACAAGCTTGCATCTGTTATAGTTTTGGAGAAAAATGTGTTCATTTCATGTATGCGCGAAATGCCTTAAAAATGGCTTTAAAATGGATTTGGAGCATGGAGACGATTATCTCGGGATTGCAAGATAACCAAACAAAACTTTTAGTGGATTTCTACTTATTTTATTAAATATCATCTCCACCAAACAGGACAAGCTTGCATGTGTTATAGTTTTGGAGAAAAATGTGTTCATTTCATGTATGCGCAAAATGCCTTTGAAATGGCTTTAAAATGGATTTGGAGCATGGAGACGATTATCTCGGGATTGCAAGATAACCAAACAAAACTTTTAGTGGATTTCTACTTATTTTATTAAATATCATCTCCACCAAACAGGACAAGCTTGCATCTGTTATAGTTTTGGAGAAAAATGTGTTCATTTCATGTATGCGCGAAATGCCTTAAAAATGGCTTTAAAATGGATTTGGAGCATGGAGACGATTATCTCGGGATTGCAAGATAACCAAACAAAACTTTTAGTGGATTTCTACTTATTGTATTAAATATCATCTCCACCAAACAGGACAAGCTTGCATGTGTTATAGTTTTGGAGAAAAATGTGTTCATTTCATGTATGCGCGAAATGCCTTAAAAATGGCTTTAAAATGGATTTGGAGCATGGAGACGATTATCTCGGGATTGCAATATAACCAAACAAAACTTTTAGTGGATTTCTACTTATTTTATTAAATATCATCTCCACCAAACAGGACAAGCTTGCATCTGTTATAGTTTTGGAGAAAAATGTGTTCATTTCATGTATGCGCGAAATGCCTTAAAAATGGCTTTAAAATGGATTTGGAGCATGGAGACGATTATCTCGGGATTGCAAGATAACCAAACAAAAATTTTAGTGGATTTCTACTTATTTTATTAAATATCATCTCCTCCAAACAGGACAAGCTTGCATCTGTTATAGTTTTGGAGAAAAATGTGTTCATTTCATGTATGCGCGAAATGCCTTAAAAATGGCTTTAAAATGGATTTGGAGCATGGAGACGATTATCTCGGGATTGCAAGATAACCAAACAAAACTTTTAGTGGATTTCTACCTATTTTATTAAATATCATCTCCACCAAACAGGACAAGCTTGCATCTGTTATAGTTTTGGAGAAAAATGTGTTCATTTCATGTATGCGCGAAATGCCTTAAAAATGGCTTTAAAATGGATTTGGAGCATGGAGACGATTATCTCGGGATTGCAAGATAACCAAACAAAACTTTTAGTGGATTTCTACTTATTTTATTAAATATCATCTCAACCAAACAGGACAAGCTTGCATCTGTTATAGTTTTGGAGAAAAATGTGTTCATTTCATGTATGCGCGAAATGCCTTAAAAATGGCTTTAAAATGGATTTGGAGCATGGAGACGATTATCTCGGGATTGCAAGATAACCAAACAAAACTTTTAGTGGATTTCTACTTATTTTATTAAATATCATCTCCACCAAACAGGACAAGCTTGCATGTGTTATAGTTTTGGAGAAAAATGTGTTCATTTCATGTATGCGCAAAATGCCTTTGAAATGGCTTTAAAATGGATTTGGAGCATGGAGACGATTATCTCAGGATGGCAATATAAACAAACGAAACTTTTAGTAGATTTCTACTTATTTTATTAAATATTATCTCCACCAAACAGGACAAGCTTGCATCTGTTATAGTTTTGGAGAAAAATGTGTACATTTCATGTATGCGCGAAATGCCTTAAAAATGGCTTTAAAATGGATTTGGAGCATGGAGACGATTATCTCGGGATTGCAATATAACCAAACAAAACTTTTAGTGGATTTCTACTTATTTTATTAAATATCATCTCCACCAAACAGGACAAGCTTGCATCTGTTATAGTTTTGGAGAAAAATGTGTTCATTTCATGTATGCGCGAAATGCCTTAAAAATGGCTTTAAAATGGATTTGGAGCATGGAGACGATTATCTCGGGATTGCAAGATAACCAAACAAAAATTTTAGTGGATTTCTACTTATTTTATTAAATATCATCTCCACCAAACAGGACAAGCTTGCATCTGTTATAGTTTTGGAGAAAAATGTGTTCATTTCATGTATGCGCGAAATGCCTTAAAAATGGCTTTAAAATGGATTTGGAGCATGGAGACGATTATCTCGGGATTGCAAGATAACCAAACAAAACTTTTAGTGGATTTCTACTTATTTTATTAAATATCATCTCCACCAAACAGGACAAGCTTGCATCTGTTATAGTTTTGGAGAAAAATGTGTTCATTTCATGTATGCGCGAAATGCCTTAAAAATGGCTTTAAAATGGATTTGGAGCATGGAGACGATTATCTCGGGATTGCAATATAACCAAACAAAACTTTTAGTGGATTTCTACTTATTTTATTAAATATCATCTCCACCAAACAGGACAAGCTTGCATCTGTTATAGTTTTGGAGAAAAATGTGTTCATTTCATGTATGCGCGAAATGCCTTAAAAATGGCTTTAAAATGGATTTGGAGCATGGAGACGATTATCTCGGGATTGCAAGATAACCAAACAAAAATTTTAGTGGATTTCTACTTATTTTATTAAATATCATCTCCACCAAACAGGACAAGCTTGCATCTGTTATAGTTTTGGAGAAAAATGTGTTCATTTCATGTATGCGCGAAATGCCTTAAAAATGGCTTTAAAATGGATTTGGAGCATGGAGACGATTATCTCGGGATTGCAAGATAACCAAACAAAACTTTTAGTGGATTTCTACTTATTTTATTAAATATCATCTCCACCAAACAGGACAAGCTTGCATCTGTTATAGTTTTGGAGAAAAATGTGTTCATTTCATGTATGCGCGAAATGCCTTAAAAATGGCTTTAAAATGGATTTGGAGCATGGAGACGATTATCTCGGGATTGCAAGATAACCATACCAAACTTTTAGTGGATTTCTACTTATTTTATTAAATATCATCTCCACCAAACAGGACAAGCTTGCATGTGTTATAGTTTTGGAGAAAAATGTGTTCATTTCATGTATGCGCAAAATGCCTTTGAAATGGCTTTAAAATGGATTTGGAGCATGGAGACGATTATCTCGGGATTGCAAGATAACCAAACAAAACTTTTAGTGGATTTCTACTTATTTTATTAAATATCATCTCCACCAAACAGGACAAGCTTGCATCTGTTATAGTTTTGGAGAAAAATGTGTTCATTTCATGTATGCGCGAAATGCCTTAAAAATGGCTTTAAAATGGATTTGGAGCATGGAGACGATTATCTCGGGATTGCAAGATAACCATACCAAACTTTTAGTGGATTTCTACTTATTTTATTAAATATCATCTCCACCAAACAGGACAAGCTTGCATGTGTTATAGTTTTGGAGAAAAATGTGTTCATTTCATGTATGCGCAAAATGCCTTTGAAATGGCTTTAAAATGGATTTGGAGCATGGAGACGATTATCTCGGGATTGCAAGATAACCAAACAAAACTTTTAGTGGATTTCTACTTATTTTATTAAATATCATCTCCACCAAACAGGACAAGCTTGCATCTGTTATAGTTTTGGAGAAAAATGTGTTCATTTCATGTATGCGCGAAATGCCTTAAAAATGGCTTTAAAATGGATTTGGAGCATGGAGACGATTATCTCGGGATTGCAAGATAACCAAACAAAACTTTTAGTGGATTTCTACTTATTTTATTAAATATCATCTCCACCAAACAGGACAAGCTTGCATCTGTTATAGTTTTGGAGAAAAATGTGTTCATTTCATGTATGCGCGAAATGCCTTAAAAATGGCTTTAAAATGGATTTGGAGCATGGAGACGATTATCTCGGGATTGCAAGATAACCAAACAAAACTTTTAGTGGATTTCTACTTATTTTATTAAATATCATCTCCACCAAACAGGACAAGCTTGCATGTTATAGTTTTGGAGAAAAATGTGTTCATTTCATGTATGCGCAAAATGCCTTTGAAATGGCTTTAAAATGGATTTGGAGCATGGAGACGATTATCTCGGGATTGCAAGATAACCAAACAAAACTTTTAGTGGATTTCTACTTATTTTATTAAATATCATCTCCACCAAACAGGACAAGCTTGCATCTGTTATAGTTTTGGAGAAAAATGTGTTCATTTCATGTATGCGCGAAATGCCTTAAAAATGGCTTTAAAATGGATTTGGAGCATGGAGACGATTATCTCGGGATTGCAAGATAACCAAACAAAACTTTTAGTGGATTTCTACTTATTTTATTAAATATCATCTCCACCAAACAGGACAAGCTTGCATGTGTTATAGTTTTGGAGAAAAATGTGTTCATTTCATGTATGCGCGACATGCCTTAAAAATGGCTTTAAAATGGATTTGGAGCATGGAGACGATTATCTCGGGATTGCAATATAACCAAACAAAACTTTTAGTGGATTTCTACTTATTTTATTAAATATCATCTCCACCAAACAGGACAAGCTTGCATCTGTTATAGTTTTGGAGAAAAATGTGTTCATTTCATGTATGCGCGAAATACCTTAAAAATGGCTTTAAAATGGATTTGGAGCATGGAGACGATTATCTCGGGATTGCAAGATAACCAAACAAAAATTTTAGTGGATTTCTACTTATTTTATTAAATATCATCTCCACCAAACAGGACAAGCTTGCATCTGTTATAGTTTTGGAGAAAAATGTGTTCATTTCATGTATGCGCGAAATGCCTTAAAAATGGCTTTAAAATGGATTTGGAGCATGGAGACGATTATCTCGGGATTGCAAGATAACCAAACAAAACTTTTAGTGGATTTCTACCTATTTTATTAAATATTAAATATCATCTCCACCAAACAGGACAAGCTTGCATCTGTTATAGTTTTGGAGAAAAATGTGTTCATTTCATGTATGCGCGAAATGCCTTAAAAATGGCTTTAAAATGGATTTGGAGCATGGAGACGATTATCTCGGGATTGCAAGATAACCAAACAAAACTTTTAGTGGATTTCTACTTATTTTATTAAATATCATCTCCACCAAACAGGACAAGCTTGCATCTGTTATAGTTTTGGAGAAAAATGTGTTCATTTCATGTATGCGCGAAATGCCTTAAAAATGGCTTTAAAATGGATTTGGAGCATGGAGACGATTATCTCGGGATTGCAAGATAACCAAACAAAACTTTTAGTGGATTTCTACTTATTTTATTAAATATCATCTCCACCAAACAGGACAAGCTTGCATGTGTTATAGTTTTGGAGAAAAATGTGTTCATTTCATGTATGCGCAAAATGCCTTTGAAATGGCTTTAAAATGGATTTGGAGCATGGAGACGATTATCTCAGGATGGCAATATAAACAAACGAAACTTTTAGTAGATTTCTACTTATTTTATTAAATATTATCTCCACCAAACAGGACAAGCTTGCATCTGTTATAGTTTTGGAGAAAAATGTGTTCATTTCATGTATGCGCGAAATGCCTTAAAAATGGCTTTAAAATGGATTTGGAGCATGGAGACGATTATCTCGGGATTGCAAGATAACCAAACAAAACTTTTAGTGGATTTCTACTTATTTTATTAAATATCATCTCCACCAAACAGGACAAGCTTGCATCTGTTATACTTTTGGAGAAAAATGTGTTCATTTCATGTATGCGCGAAATGCCTTAAAAATGGCTTTAAAATGGATTTGGAGCATGGAGACGATTATCTCGGGATTGCAATATAACCAAACAAAACTTTTAGTGGATTTCTACTTATTTTATTAAATATCATCTCCACCAAACAGGACAAGCTTGCATGTTATAGTTTTGGAGAAAAATGTGTTCATTTCATGTATGCGCAAAATGCCTTTGAAATGGCTTTAAAATGGATTTGGAGCATGGAGACGATTATCTCGGGATTGCAAGATAACCAAACAAAACTTTTAGTGGATTTCTACTTATTTTATTAAATATCATCTCCACCAAACAGGACAAGCTTGCATCTGTTATAGTTTTGGAGAAAAATGTGTTCATTTCATGTATGCGCGAAATGCCTTAAAAATGGCTTTAAAATGGATTTGGAGCATGGAGACGATTATCTCGGGATTGCAAGATAACCAAACAAAACTTTTAGTGGATTTCTACTTATTTTATTAAATATCATCTCCACCAAACAGGACAAGCTTGCATGTGTTATAGTTTTGGAGAAAAATGTGTTCATTTCATGTATGCGCGACATGCCTTAAAAATGGCTTTAAAATGGATTTGGAGCATGGAGACGATTATCTCGGGATTGCAATATAACCAAACAAAACTTTTAGTGGATTTCTACTTATTTTATTAAATATCATCTCCACCAAACAGGACAAGCTTGCATCTGTTATAGTTTTGGAGAAAAATGTGTTCATTTCATGTATGCGCGAAATACCTTAAAAATGGCTTTAAAATGGATTTGGAGCATGGAGACGATTATCTCGGGATTGCAAGATAACCAAACAAAAATTTTAGTGGATTTCTACTTATTTTATTAAATATCATCTCCACCAAACAGGACAAGCTTGCATCTGTTATAGTTTTGGAGAAAAATGTGTTCATTTCATGTATGCGCGAAATGCCTTAAAAATGGCTTTAAAATGGATTTGGAGCATGGAGACGATTATCTCGGGATTGCAAGATAACCAAACAAAACTTTTAGTGGATTTCTACCTATTTTATTAAATATTAAATATCATCTCCACCAAACAGGACAAGCTTGCATCTGTTATAGTTTTGGAGAAAAATGTGTTCATTTCATGTATGCGCGAAATGCCTTAAAAATGGCTTTAAAATGGATTTGGAGCATGGAGACGATTATCTCGGGATTGCAAGATAACCAAACAAAACTTTTAGTGGATTTCTACTTATTTTATTAAATATCATCTCCACCAAACAGGACAAGCTTGCATCTGTTATAGTTTTGGAGAAAAATGTGTTCATTTCATGTATGCGCGAAATGCCTTAAAAATGGCTTTAAAATGGATTTGGAGCATGGAGACGATTATCTCGGGATTGCAAGATAACCAAACAAAACTTTTAGTGGATTTCTACTTATTTTATTAAATATCATCTCCACCAAACAGGACAAGCTTGCATGTGTTATAGTTTTGGAGAAAAATGTGTTCATTTCATGTATGCGCAAAATGCCTTTGAAATGGCTTTAAAATGGATTTGGAGCATGGAGACGATTATCTCAGGATGGCAATATAAACAAACGAAACTTTTAGTAGATTTCTACTTATTTTATTAAATATTATCTCCACCAAACAGGACAAGCTTGCATCTGTTATAGTTTTGGAGAAAAATGTGTTCATTTCATGTATGCGCGAAATGCCTTAAAAATGGCTTTAAAATGGATTTGGAGCATGGAGACGATTATCTCGGGATTGCAAGATAACCAAACAAAACTTTTAGTGGATTTCTACTTATTTTATTAAATATCATCTCCACCAAACAGGACAAGCTTGCATCTGTTATACTTTTGGAGAAAAATGTGTTCATTTCATGTATGCGCGAAATGCCTTAAAAATGGCTTTAAAATGGATTTGGAGCATGGAGACGATTATCTCGGGATTGCAATATAACCAAACAAAACTTTTAGTGGATTTCTACTTATTTTATTAAATATCATCTCCACCAAACAGGACAAGCTTGCATCTGTTATAGTTTTGGAGAAAAATGTGTTCATTTCATGTATGCGCGAAATGCCTTAAAAATGGCTTTAAAATGGATTTGGAGCATGGAGACGATTATCTCGGGATTGCAAGATAACCAAACAAAAATTTTAGTGGATTTCTACTTATTTTATTAAATATCATCTCCACCAAACAGGACAAGCTTGCATCTGTTATAGTTTTGGAGAAAAATGTGTTCATTTCATGTATGCGCGAAATGCCTTAAAAATGGCTTTAAAATGGATTTGGAGCATGGAGACGATTATCTCGGGATTGCAAGATAACCAAACAAAACTTTTAGTGGATTTCTACTTATTTTATTAAATATCATCTCCACCAAACAGGACAAGCTTGCATCTGTTATAGTTTTGGAGAAAAATGTGTTCATTTCATGTATGCGCGAAATGCCTTAAAAATGGCTTTAAAATGGATTTGGAGCATGGAGACGATTATCTCGGGATTGCAAAATAACCAAACAAAACTTTTAGTGGATTTCTACTTATTTTATTAAATATCATCTCCACCAAACAGGACAAGCTTGCATGTGTTATAGTTTTGGAGAAAAATGTGTTCATTTCATGTATGCGCAAAATGCCTTTGAAATGGCTTTAAAATGGATTTGGAGCATGGAGACGATTATCTCGGGATTGCAAGATAACCAAACAAAACTTTTAGTGGATTTCTACTTATTTTATTAAATATCATCTCCACCAAACAGGACAAGCTTGCATCTGTTATAGTTTTGGAGAAAAATGTGTTCATTTCATGTATGCGCGAAATGCCTTAAAAATGGCTTTAAAATGGATTTGGAGCATGGAGACGATTATCTCGGGATTGCAAGATAACCAAACAAAACTTTTAGTGGATTTCTACTTATTTTATTAAATATCATCTCCACCAAACAGGACAAGCTTGCATCTGTTATAGTTTTGGAGAAAAATGTGTTCATTTCATGTATGCGCGAAATGCCTTAAAAATGGCTTTAAAATGGATTTGGAGCATGGAGACGATTATCTCGGGATTGCAAGATAACCAAACAAAACTTTTAGTGGATTTCTACTTATTTTATTAAATATCATCTCCACCAAACAGGACAAGCTTGCATCTGTTATAGTTTTGGAGAAAAATGTGTTCATTTCATGTATGCGCGAAATGCCTTAAAAATGGCTTTAAAATGGATTTGGAGCATGGAGACGATTATCTCGGGATTGCAAGATAACCAAACAAAACTTTTAGTGGATTTCTACTTATTTTATTAAATATCATCTCCACCAAACAGGACAAGCTTGCATCTGTTATAGTTTTGGAGAAAAATGTGTTCATTTCATGTATGCGCGATATGCCTTAAAAATGGCTTTAAAATGGATTTGGAGCATGGAGACGATTATCTCGGGATTGCAAGATAACCAAACAAAACTTTTAGTGGATTTCTACTTATTTTATTAAATATCATCTCCACCAAACAGGACAAGCTTGCATGTGTTATAGTTTTGGAGAAAAATGTGTTAATTTCATGTATGCGCAAAATGCCTTTGAAATGGCTTTAAAATGGATTTGGAGCATGGAGACGATTATCTCAGGATGGCAATATAAACAAACGAAACTTTTAGTAGATTTCTACTTATTTTATTAAATATTATCTCCACCAAACAGGACAAGCTTGCATCTGTTATAGTTTTGGAGAAAAATGTGTTCATTTCATGTATGCGCGAAATGCCTTAAAAATGGCTTTAAAATGGATTTGGAGCATGGAGACGATTATCTCGGGATTGCAAGATAACCAAACAAAACTTTTAGTGGATTTCTACTTATTTTATTAAATATCATCTCCACCAAACAGGACAAGCTTGCATCTGTTATAGTTTTGGAGAAAAATGTGTTCATTTCATGTATGCGCGAAATGCCTTAAAAATGGCTTTAAAATGGATTTGGAGCATGGAGACGATTATCTCGGGATTGCAAGATAACCAAACAAAACTTTTAGTGGATTTCTACTTATTTTATTAAATATCATCTCCACCAAACAGGACAAGCTTGCATGTGTTATAGTTTTGGAGAAAAATGTGTTAATTTCATGTATGCGCAAAATGCCTTTGAAATGGCTTTAAAATGGATTTGGAGCATGGAGACGATTATCTCAGGATGGCAATATAAACAAACGAAACTTTTAGTAGATTTCTACTTATTTTATTAAATATTATCTCCACCAAACAGGACAAGCTTGCATCTGTTATAGTTTTGGAGAAAAATGTGTTCATTTCATGTATGCGCGAAATGCCTTAAAAATGGCTTTAAAATGGATTTGGAGCATGGAGACGATTATCTCGGGATTGCAAGATAACCAAACAAAACTTTTAGTGGATTTCTACTTATTTTATTAAATATCATCTCCACCAAACAGGACAAGCTTGCATCTGTTATAGTTTTGGAGAAAAATGTGTTCATTTCATGTATGCGCGAAATGCCTTAAAAATGGCTTTAAAATGGATTTGGAGCATGGAGACGATTATCTCGGGATTGCAAGATAACCAAACAAAACTTTTAGTGGATTTCTACTTATTTTATTAAATATCATCTCCACCAAACAGGACAAGCTTGCATCTGTTATAGTTTTGGAGAAAAATGTGTTCATTTCATGTATGCGCGATATGCCTTAAAAATGGCTTTAAAATGGATTTGGAGCATGGAGACGATTATCTCGGGATTGCAAGATAACCAAACAAAACTTTTAGTGGATTTCTACTTATTTTATTAAATATCATCTCCACCAAACAGGACAAGCTTGCATGTGTTATAGTTTTGGAGAAAAATGTGTTAATTTCATGTATGCGCAAAATGCCTTTGAAATGGCTTTAAAATGGATTTGGAGCATGGAGACGATTATCTCAGGATGGCAATATAAACAAACGAAACTTTTAGTAGATTTCTACTTATTTTATTAAATATTATCTCCACCAAACAGGACAAGCTTGCATCTGTTATAGTTTTGGAGAAAAATGTGTTCATTTCATGTATGCGCGAAATGCCTTAAAAATGGCTTTAAAATGGATTTGGAGCATGGAGACGATTATCTCGGGATTGCAAGATAACCAAACAAAACTTTTAGTGGATTTCTACTTATTTTATTAAATATCATCTCCACCAAACAGGACAAGCTTGCATCTGTTATAGTTTTGGAGAAAAATGTGTTCATTTCATGTATGCGCGAAATGCCTTAAAAATGGCTTTAAAATGGATTTGGAGCATGGAGACGATTATCTCGGGATTGCAAGATAACCAAACAAAACTTTTAGTGGATTTCTACTTATTTTATTAAATATCATCTCCACCAAACAGGACAAGCTTGCATCTGTTATAGTTTTGGAGAAAAATGTGTTCATTTCATGTATGCGCGATATGCCTTAAAAATGGCTTTAAAATGGATTTGGAGCATGGAGACGATTATCTCGGGATTGCAAGATAACCAAACAAAACTTTTAGTGGATTTCTACTTATTTTATTAAATATCATCTCCACCAAACAGGACAAGCTTGCATGTGTTATAGTTTTGGAGAAAAATGTGTTAATTTCATGTATGCGCAAAATGCCTTTGAAATGGCTTTAAAATGGATTTGGAGCATGGAGACGATTATCTCAGGATGGCAATATAAACAAACGAAACTTTTAGTAGATTTCTACTTATTTTATTAAATATTATCTCCACCAAACAGGACAAGCTTGCATCTGTTATAGTTTTGGAGAAAAATGTGTTCATTTCATGTATGCGCGAAATGCCTTAAAAATGGCTTTAAAATGGATTTGGAGCATGGAGACGATTATCTCGGGATTGCAAGATAACCAAACAAAACTTTTAGTGGATTTCTACTTATTTTATTAAATATCATCTCCACCAAACAGGACAAGCTTGCATCTGTTATAGTTTTGGAGAAAAATGTGTTCATTTCATGTATGCGCGAAATGCCTTAAAAATGGCTTTAAAATGGATTTGGAGCATGGAGACGATTATCTCGGGATTGCAAGATAACCAAACAAAACTTTTAGTGGATTTCTACTTATTTTATTAAATATCATCTCCACCAAACAGGACAAGCTTGCATGTGTTATAGTTTTGGAGAAAAATGTGTTAATTTCATGTATGCGCAAAATGCCTTTGAAATGGCTTTAAAATGGATTTGGAGCATGGAGACGATTATCTCAGGATGGCAATATAAACAAACGAAACTTTTAGTAGATTTCTACTTATTTTATTAAATATTATCTCCACCAAACAGGACAAGCTTGCATCTGTTATAGTTTTGGAGAAAAATGTGTTCATTTCATGTATGCGCGAAATGCCTTAAAAATGGCTTTAAAATGGATTTGGAGCATGGAGACGATTATCTCGGGATTGCAAGATAACCAAACAAAACTTTTAGTGGATTTCTACTTATTTTATTAAATATCATCTCCACCAAACAGGACAAGCTTGCATCTGTTATAGTTTTGGAGAAAAATGTGTTCATTTCATGTATGCGCGAAATGCCTTAAAAATGGCTTTAAAATGGATTTGGAGCATGGAGACGATTATCTCGGGATTGCAAGATAACCAAACAAAACTTTTAGTGGATTTCTACTTATTTTATTAAATATCATCTCCACCAAACAGGACAAGCTTGCATCTGTTATAGTTTTGGAGAAAAATGTGTTCATTTCATGTATGCGCGATATGCCTTAAAAATGGCTTTAAAATGGATTTGGAGCATGGAGACGATTATCTCGGGATTGCAAGATAACCAAACAAAACTTTTAGTGGATTTCTACTTATTTTATTAAATATCATCTCCACCAAACAGGACAAGCTTGCATGTGTTATAGTTTTGGAGAAAAATGTGTTAATTTCATGTATGCGCAAAATGCCTTTGAAATGGCTTTAAAATGGATTTGGAGCATGGAGACGATTATCTCAGGATGGCAATATAAACAAACGAAACTTTTAGTAGATTTCTACTTATTTTATTAAATATTATCTCCACCAAACAGGACAAGCTTGCATCTGTTATAGTTTTGGAGAAAAATGTGTTCATTTCATGTATGCGCGAAATGCCTTAAAAATGGCTTTAAAATGGATTTGGAGCATGGAGACGATTATCTCGGGATTGCAAGATAACCAAACAAAACTTTTAGTGGATTTCTACTTATTTTATTAAATATCATCTCCACCAAACAGGACAAGCTTGCATCTGTTATAGTTTTGGAGAAAAATGTGTTCATTTCATGTATGCGCGAAATGCCTTAAAAATGGCTTTAAAATGGATTTGGAACATGGAGACGATTATCTCGGGATTGCAATATAACCAAACAAAACTTTTAGTGGATTTCTACTTATTTTATTAAATATCATCTCCACCAAACAGGACAAGCTTGCATCTGTTATAGTTTTGGAGAAAAATGTGTTCATTTCATGTATGCGCGAAATGCCTTAAAAATGGCTTTAAAATGGATTTGGAGCATGGAGACGATTATCTCGGGATTGCAAGATAACCAAACAAAAATTTTAGTGGATTTCTACTTATTTTATTAAATATCATCTCCACCAAACAGGACAAGCTTGCATCTGTTATAGTTTTGGAGAAAAATGTGTTCATTTCATGTATGCGCGAAATGCCTTAAAAATGGCTTTAAAATGGATTTGGAGCATGGAGACGATTATCTCGGGATTGCAAGATAACCAAACAAAACTTTTAGTGGATTTCTACTTATTTTATTAAATATCATCTCCACCAAACAGGACAAGCTTGCATCTGTTATAGTTTTGGAGAAAAATGTGTTCATTTCATGTATGCGCGAAATGCCTTAAAAATGGCTTTAAAATGGATTTGGAGCATGGAGACGATTATCTCGGGATTGCAAGATAACCAAACAAAACTTTTAGTGGATTTCTACTTATTTTATTAAATATCATCTCCACCAAACAGGACAAGCTTGCATCTGTTATAGTTTTGGAGAAAAATGTGTTCATTTCATGTATGCGCAAAATGCCTTTGAAATGGCTTTAAAATGGATTTGGAGCATGGAGACGATTATCTCGGGATTGCAAGATAACCAAACAAAACTTTTAGTGGATTTCTACTTATTTTATTAAATATCATCTCCACCAAACAGGACAAGCTTGCATCTGTTATAGTTTTGGAGAAAAATGTGTTCATTTCATGTATGCGCGAAATGCCTTAAAAATGGCTTTAAAATGGATTTGGAGCATGGAGACGATTATCTCGGGATTGCAAGATAACCAAACAAAACTTTTAGTGGATTTCTACTTATTTTATTAAATATCATCTCCACCAAACAGGACAAGCTTGCATCTGTTATAGTTTTGGAGAAAAATGTGTTCATTTCATGTATGCGCGAAATGCCTTAAAAATGGCTTTAAAATGGATTTGGAGCATGGAGACGATTATCTCGGGATTGCAAGATAACCAAACAAAACTTTTAGTGGATTTCTACTTTTTTTATTAAATATCATCTCCACCAAACAGGACAAGCTTGCATCTGTTATAGTTTTGGAGAAAAATGTGTTCATTTCATGTATTCGCGAAATGCCTTAAAAATGGCTTTAAAATGGATTTGGAGCATGGAGACGATTATCTCGGGATTGCAAGATAACCAAACAAAACTTTTAGTGGATTTCTACTTATTTTATTAAATATCATCTCCACCAAACAGGACAAGCTTGCATCTGTTATAGTTTTGGAGAAAAATGTGTTCATTTCATGTATGCGCGAAATGCCTTAAAAATGGCTTTAAAATGGATTTGGAGCATGGAGACGATTATCTCGGGATTGCAAGATAACCAAACAAAACTTTTAGTGGATTTCTACTTATTTTATTAAATATCATCTCCACCAAACAGGACAAGCTTGCATGTGTTATAGTTTTGGAGAAAAATGTGTTCATTTCATGTATGCGCAAAATGCCTTTGAAATAGCTTTAAAATGGATTTGGAGCATGGAGACGATTATCTCAGGATGGCAATATAAACAAACGAAACTTTTAGTAGATTTCTACTTATTTTATTAAATATTATCTCCACCAAACAGGACAAGCTTGCATCTGTTATAGTTTTGGAGAAAAATGTGTTCATTTCATGTATGCGCGAAATGCCTTAAAAATGGCTTTAAAATGGATTTGGAGCATGGAGACGATTATCTCGGGATTGCAAGATAACCAAACAAAACTTTTAGTGGATTTCTACTTATTTTATTAAATATCATCTCCACCAAACAGGACAAGCTTGCATCTGTTATAGTTTTGGAGAAAAATGTGTTCATTTCATGTATGCGCGAAATGCCTTAAAAATGGCTTTAAAATGGATTTGGAGCATGGAGACGATTATCTCGGGATTGCAATATAACCAAACAAAACTTTTAGTGGATTTCTACTTATTTTATTAAATATCATCTCCACCAAACAGGACAAGCTTGCATCTGTTATAGTTTTGGAGAAAAATGTGTTCATTTCATGTATGCGCGAAATGCCTTAAAAATGGCTTTAAAATGGATTTGGAGCATGGAGACGATTATCTCGGGATTGCAAGATAACCAAACAAAACTTTTAGTGGATTTCTACTTTTTTTATTAAATATCATCTCCACCAAACAGGACAAGCTTGCATCTGTTATAGTTTTGGAGAAAAATGTGTTCATTTCATGTATGCGCGAAATGCCTTAAAAATGGCTTTAAAATGGATTTGGAGCATGGAGACGATTATCTCGGGATTGCAAGATAACCAAACAAAACTTTTAGTGGATTTCTACTTATTTTATTAAATATCATCTCCACCAAACAGGACAAGCTTGCATGTGTTATAGTTTTGGAGAAAAATGTGTTCATTTCATGTATGCGCAAAATGCCTTTGAAATAGCTTTAAAATGGATTTGGAGCATGGAGACGATTATCTCAGGATGGCAATATAAACAAACGAAACTTTTAGTAGATTTCTACTTATTTTATTAAATATTATCTCCACCAAACAGGACAAGCTTGCATCTGTTATAGTTTTGGAGAAAAATGTGTTCATTTCATGTATGCGCGAAATGCCTTAAAAATGGCTTTAAAATGGATTTGGAGCATGGAGACGATTATCTCGGGATTGCAAGATAACCAAACAAAACTTTTAGTGGATTTCTACTTATTTTATTAAATATCATCTCCACCAAACAGGACAAGCTTGCATCTGTTATAGTTTTGGAGAAAAATGTGTTCATTTCATGTATGCGCGAAATGCCTTAAAAATGGCTTTAAAATGGATTTGGAGCATGGAGACGATTATCTCGGGATTGCAATATAACCAAACAAAACTTTTAGTGGATTTCTACTTATTTTATTAAATATCATCTCCACCAAACAGGACAAGCTTGCATCTGTTATAGTTTTGGAGAAAAATGTGTTCATTTCATGTATGCGCGAAATGCCTTAAAAATGGCTTTAAAATGGATTTGGAGCATGGAGACGATTATCTCGGGATTGCAAGATAACCAAACAAAAATTTTAGTGGATTTCTACTTATTTTATTAAATATCATCTCCACCAAACAGGACAAGCTTGCATCTGTTATAGTTTTGGAGAAAAATGTGTTCATTTCATGTATGCGCGAAATGCCTTAAAAATGGCTTTAAAATGGATTTGGAGCATGGAGACGATTATCTCGGGATTGCAAGATAACCAAACAAAACTTTTAGTGGATTTCTACTTATTTTATTAAATATCATCTCCACCAAACAGGACAAGCTTGCATCTGTTATAGTTTTGGAGAAAAATGTGTTCATTTCATGTATGCGCGAAATGCCTTAAAAATGGCTTTAAAATGGATTTGGAGCATGGAGACGATTATCTCGGGATTGCAAGATAACCAAACAAAACTTTTAGTGGATTTCTACTTATTTTATTAAATATCATCTCCACCAAACAGGACAAGCTTGCATGTGTTATAGTTTTGGAGAAAAATGTGTTCATTTCATGTATGCGCAAAATGCCTTTGAAATGGCTTTAAAATGGATTTGGAGCATGGAGACGATTATCTCGGGATTGCAAGATAACCAAACAAAACTTTTAGTGGATTTCTACTTATTTTATTAAATATCATCTCCACCAAACAGGACAAGCTTGCATCTGTTATAGTTTTGGAGAAAAATGTGTTCATTTCATGTATGCGCGAAATGCCTTAAAAATGGCTTTAAAATGGATTTGGAGCATGGAGACGATTATCTCGGGATTGCAAGATAACCAAACAAAACTTTTAGTGGATTTCTACTTATTTTATTAAATATCATCTCCACCAAACAGGACAAGCTTGCATCTGTTATAGTTTTGGAGAAAAATGTGTTCATTTCATGTATGCGCGAAATGCCTTAAAAATGGCTTTAAAATGGATTTGGAGCATGGAGACGATTATCTCGGGATTGCAAGATAACCAAACAAAACTTTTAGTGGATTTCTACTTATTTTATTAAATATCATCTCCACCAAACAGGACAAGCTTGCATCTGTTATAGTTTTGGAGAAAAATGTGTTCATTTCATGTATGCGCGAAATGCCTTAAAAATGGCTTTAAAATGGATTTGGAGCATGGAGACGATTATCTCGGGATTGCAAGATAACCAAACAAAACTTTTAGTGGATTTCTACTTATTTTATTAAATATCATCTCCACCAAACAGGACAAGCTTGCATCTGTTATAGTTTTGGAGAAAAATGTGTTCATTTCATGTATGCGCAAAATGCCTTTGAAATGGCTTTAAAATGGATTTGGAGCATGGAGACGATTATCTCGGGATTGCAAGATAACCAAACAAAACTTTTAGTGGATTTCTACTTATTTTATTAAATATCATCTCCACCAAACAGGACAAGCTTGCATCTGTTATAGTTTTGGAGAAAAATGTGTTCATTTCATGTATGCGCGAAATGCCTTAAAAATGGCTTTAAAATGAATTTGGAGCATGGAGACGATTATCTCGGGATTGCAAGATAACCAAACAAAACTTTTAGTGGATTTCTACTTATTTTATTAAATATCATCTCCACCAAACAGGACAAGCTTGCATCTGTTATAGTTTTGGAGAAAAATGTGTTCATTTCATGTATGCGCGAAATGCCTTAAAAATGGCTTTAAAATGGATTTGGAGCATGGAGACGATTATCTCGGGATTGCAAGATAACCAAACAAAACTTTTAGTGGATTTCTACTTTTTTTATTAAATATCATCTCCACCAAACAGGACAAGCTTGCATCTGTTATAGTTTTGGAGAAAAATGTGTTCATTTCATGTATGCGCGAAATGCCTTAAAAATGGCTTTAAAATGGATTTGGAGCATGGAGACGATTATCTCGGGATTGCAAGATAACCAAACAAAACTTTTAGTGGATTTCTACTTATTTTATTAAATATCATCTCCACCAAACAGGACAAGCTTGCATCTGTTATAGTTTTGGAGAAAAATGTGTTCATTTCATGTATGCGCGAAATGCCTTAAAAATGGCTTTAAAATGGATTTGGAGCATGGAGACGATTATCTCGGGATTGCAAGATAACCAAACAAAACTTTTAGTGGATTTCTACTTATTTTATTAAATATCATCTCCACCAAACAGGACAAGCTTGCATGTGTTATAGTTTTGGAGAAAAATGTGTTCATTTCATGTATGCGCAAAATGCCTTTGAAATAGCTTTAAAATGGATTTGGAGCATGGAGACGATTATCTCAGGATGGCAATATAAACAAACGAAACTTTTAGTAGATTTCTACTTATTTTATTAAATATTATCTCCACCAAACAGGACAAGCTTGCATCTGTTATAGTTTTGGAGAAAAATGTGTTCATTTCATGTATGCGCGAAATGCCTTAAAAATGGCTTTAAAATGGATTTGGAGCATGGAGACGATTATCTCGGGATTGCAAGATAACCAAACAAAACTTTTAGTGGATTTCTACTTATTTTATTAAATATCATCTCCACCAAGCAGGACAAGCTTGCATCTGTTATAGTTTTGGAGAAAAATGTGTTCATTTCATGTATGCGCGAAATGCCTTAAAAATGGCTTTAAAATGGATTTGGAGCATGGAGACGATTATCTCGGGATTGCAATATAACCAAACAAAACTTTTAGTGGATTTCTACTTATTTTATTAAATATCATCTCCACCAAACAGGACAAGCTTGCATCTGTTATAGTTTTGGAGAAAAATGTGTTCATTTCATGTATGCGCGAAATGCCTTAAAAATGGCTTTAAAATGGATTTGGAGCATGGAGACGATTATCTCGGGATTGCAAGATAACCAAACAAAACTTTTAGTGGATTTCTACTTTTTTTATTAAATATCATCTCCACCAAACAGGACAAGCTTGCATCTGTTATAGTTTTGGAGAAAAATGTGTTCATTTCATGTATGCGCGAAATGCCTTAAAAATGGCTTTAAAATGGATTTAGAGCATGGAGACGATTATCTCGGGATTGCAAGATAACCAAACAAAGCTTTTAGTGGATTTCTACTTATTTTATTAAATATCATCTCCACCAAACAGGACAAGCTTGCATCTGTTATAGTTTTGGAGAAAAATGTGTTCATTTCATGTATGCGCGAAATGCCTTAAAAATGGCTTTAAAATGGATTTGGAGCATGGAGACGATTATCTCGGGATTGCAAGATAACCAAACAATACTTTTAGTGGATTTCTACTTATTTTATTAAATATCATCTCCACCAAACAGGACAAGCTTGCATGTGTTATAGTTTTGGAGAAAAATGTGTTCATTTCATGTATGCGCAAAATGCCTTTGAAATAGCTTTAAAATGGATTTGGAGCATGGAGACGATTATCTCAGGATGGCAATATAAACAAACGAAACTTTTAGTAGGTTTCTACTTATTTTATTAAATATTATCTCCACCAAACAGGACAAGCTTGCATCTGTTATAGTTTTGGAGAAAATGTGTTCATTTCATGTATGCGCGAAATGCCTTAAAAATGGCTTTAAAATGGATTTGGAGCATGGAGACGATTATCTCGGGATTGCAAGATAACCAAACAAAACTTTTAGTGGATTTCTACTTATTTTATTAAATATCATCTCCACCAAACAGGACAAGCTTGCATCTGTTATAGTTTTGGAGAAAAATGTGTTCATTTCATGTATGCGCGAAATGCCTTAAAAATGGCTTTAAAATGGATTTGGAGCATGGAGACGATTATCTCGGGATTGCAATATAACCAAACAAAACTTTTAGTGGATTTCTACTTATTTTATTAAATATCATCTCCACCAAACAGGACAAGCTTGCATGTGTTATAGTTTTGGAGAAAAATGTGTTCATTTCATGTATGCGCAAAATGCCTTTGAAATGGCTTTAAAATGGATTTGGAGCATGGAGACGATTATCTCGGGATTGCAAGATAACCAAACAAAACTTTTAGTGGATTTCTACTTATTTTATTAAATATCATCTCCACCAAACAGGACAAGCTTGCATCTGTTATAGTTTTGGAGAAAAATGTGTTCATTTCATGTATGCGCGAAATGCCTTAAAAATGGCTTTAAAATGGATTTGGAGCATGGAGACGATTATCTCGGGATTGCAAGATAACCAAACAAAACTTTTAGTGGATTTCTACTTATTTTATTAAATATCATCTCCACCAAACAGGACAAGCTTGCATCTGTTATAGTTTTGGAGAAAAATGTGTTCATTTCATGTATGCGCGAAATGCCTTAAAAATGGCTTTAAAATGGATTTGGAGCATGGAGACGATTATCTCGGGATTGCAAGATAACCAAACAAAACTTTTAGTGGATTTCTACTTATTTTATTAAATATCATCTCCACCAAACAGGACAAGCTTGCATCTGTTATAGTTTTGGAGAAAAATGTGTTCATTTCATGTATGCGCGAAATGCCTTAAAAATGGCTTTAAAATGGATTTGGAGCATGGAGACGATTATCTCGGGATTGCAAGATAACCAAACAAAACTTTTAGTGGATTTCTACTTATTTTATTAAATATCATCTCCACCAAACAGGACAAGCTTGCATCTGTTATAGTTTTGGAGAAAAATGTGTTCATTTCATGTATGCGCGAAATGCCTTAAAAATGGCTTTAAAATGGATTTGGAGCATGGAGACGATTATCTCGGGATTGCAAGATAACCAAACAAAACTTTTAGTGGATTTCTACTTATTTTATTAAATATCATCTCCACCAAACAGGACAAGCTTGCATGTGTTATAGTTTTGGAGAAAAATGTGTTCATTTCATGTATGCGCAAAATGCCTTTGAAATGGCTTTAAAATGGATTTGGAGCATGGACACGATTATCTCAGGATGGCAATATAAACAAACGAAACTTTTAGTAGATTTCTACTTATTTTATTAAATATTATCTCCACCAAACAGGACAAGCTTGCATCTGTTATAGTTTTGGAGAAAAATGTGTTCATTTCATGTATGCGCGAAATGCCTTAAAAATGGCTTTAAAATGGATTTGGAGCATGGAGACGATTATCTCGGGATTGCAAGATAACCAAACAAAACTTTTAGTGGATTTCTACTTATTTTATTAAATATCATCTCCACCAAACAGGACAAGCTTGCATCTGTTATAGTTTTGGAGAAAAATGTGTTCATTTCATGTATGCGCGAAATGCCTTAAAAATGGCTTTAAAATGGATTTGGAGCATGGAGACGATTATCTCGGGATTGCAATATAACCAAACAAAACTTTTAGTGGATTTCTACTTATTTTATTAAATATCATCTCCACCAAACAGGACAAGCTTGCATCTGTTATAGTTTTGGAGAAAAATGTGTTCATTTCATGTATGCGCGAAATGCCTTAAAAATGGCTTTAAAATGGATTTGGAGCATGGAGACGATTATCTCGGGATTGCAAGATAACCAAACAAAAATTTTAGTGGATTTCTACTTATTTTATTAAATATCATCTCCACCAAACAGGACAAGCTTGCATCTGTTATAGTTTTGGAGAAAAATGTGTTCATTTCATGTATGCGCGAAATGCCTTAAAAATGGCTTTAAAATGGATTTGGAGCATGGAGACGATTATCTCGGGATTGCAAGATAACCAAACAAAACTTTTAGTGGATTTCTACTTATTTTATTAAATATCATCTCCACCAAACAGGACAAGCTTGCATCTGTTATAGTTTTGGAGAAAAATGTGTTCATTTCATGTATGCGCGAAATGCCTTAAAAATGGCTTTAAAATGGATTTGGAGCATGGAGACGATTATCTCGGGATTGCAAGATAACCAAACAAAACTTTTAGTGGATTTCTACTTATTTTATTAAATATCATCTCCACCAAACAGGACAAGCTTGCATGTGTTATAGTTTTGGAGAAAAATGTGTTCATTTCATGTATGCGCAAAATGCCTTTGAAATGGCTTTAAAATGGATTTGGAGCATGGAGACGATTATCTCAGGATGGCAATATAAACAAACGAAACTTTTAGTAGATTTCTACTTATTTTATTAAATATTATCTCCACCAAACAGGACAAGCTTGCATCTGTTATAGTTTTGGAGAAAAATGTGTTCATTTCATGTATGCGCGAAATGCCTTAAAAATGGCTTTAAAATGGATTTGGAGCATGGAGACGATTATCTCGGGATTGCAAGATAACCAAACAAAACTTTTAGTGGATTTCTACTTATTTTATTAAATATCATCTCCACCAAACAGGACAAGCTTGCATCTGTTATAGTTTTGGAGAAAAATGTGTTCATTTCATGTATGCGCGAAATGCCTTAAAAATGGCTTTAAAATGGATTTGGAGCATGGAGACGATTATCTCGGGATTGCAATATAACCAAACAAAACTTTTAGTGGATTTCTACTTATTTTATTAAATATCATCTCCACCAAACAGGACAAGCTTGCATCTGTTATAGTTTTGGAGAAAAATGTGTTCATTTCATGTATGCGCGAAATGCCTTAAAAATGGCTTTAAAATGGATTTGGAGCATGGAGACGATTATCTCGGGATTGCAAGATAACCAAACAAAACTTTTAGTGGATTTCTACTTATTTTATTAAATATCATCTCCACCAAACAGGACAAGCTTGCATGTGTTATAGTTTTGGAGAAAAATGTGTTCATTTCATGTATGCGCAAAATGCCTTTGAAATGGCTTTAAAATGGATTTGGAGCATGGACACGATTATCTCAGGATGGCAATATAAACAAACAAAACTTTTAGTAGATTTCTACTTATTTTATTAAATATTATCTCCACCAAACAGGACAAGCTTGCATCTGTTATAGTTTTGGAGAAAAATGTGTTCATTTCATGTATGCGCGAAATGCCTTAAAAATGGCTTTAAAATGGATTTGGAGCATGGAGACGATTATCTCGGGATTGCAAGATAACCAAACAAAAATTTTAGTGGATTTCTACTTATTTTATTAAATATCATCTCCACCAAACAGGACAAGCTTGCATCTGTTATAGTTTTGGAGAAAAATGTGTTCATTTCATGTATGCGCGAAATGCCTTAAAAATGGCTTTAAAATGGATTTGGAGCATGGAGACGATTATCTCGGGATTGCAAGATAACCAAACAAAACTTTTAGTGGATTTCTACTTATTTTATTAAATATCATCTCCACCAAACAGGACAAGCTTGCATCTGTTATAGTTTTGGAGAAAAATGTGTTCATTTCATGTATGCGCGAAATGCCTTAAAAATGGCTTTAAAATGGATTTGGAGCATGGAGACGATTATCTCGGGATTGCAAGATAACCAAACAAAACTTTTAGTGGATTTCTACTTATTTTATTAAATATCATCTCCACCAAACAGGACAAGCTTGCATGTGTTATAGTTTTGGAGAAAAATTTGTTCATTTCATGTATGCGCAAAATGCCTTTGAAATGGCTTTAAAATGGATTTGGAGCATGGAGACGATTATCTCGGGATTGCAAGATAACCAAACAAAACTTTTAGTGGATTTCTACTTATTTTATTAAATATCATCTCCACCAAACAGGACAAGCTTGCATCTGTTATAGTTTTGGAGAAAAATGTGTTCATTTCATGTATGCGCGAAATGCCTTAAAAATGGCTTTAAAATGGATTTGGAGCATGGAGACGATTATCTCGCGATTGCAAGATAACCAAACAAAACTTTTAGTGGATTTCTACTTATTTTATTAAATATCATCTCCACCAAACAGGACAAGCTTGCATCTGTTATAGTTTTGGAGAAAAATGTGTTCATTTCATGTATGCGCGAAATGCCTTAAAAATGGCTTTAAAATGGATTTGGAGCATGGAGACGATTATCTCAGGATTGCAAGATAACCAAACAAAACTTTTAGTGGATTTCTACTTATTTTATTAAATATCATCTCCACCAAACAGGACAAGCTTGCATCTGTTATAGTTTTGGAGAAAAATGTGTTCATTTCATGTATGCGCGAAATGCCTTAAAAATGGCTTTAAAATGGATTTGGAGCATGGAGACGATTATCTCGGGATTGCAAGATAACCAAACAAAACTTTTAGTGGATTTCTACTTATTTTATTAAATATTATCTCCACCAAACAGGACAAGCTTGCATCTGTTATAGTTTTGGAGAAAAATGTGTTCATTTCATGTATGCGCGAAATGCCTTAAAAATGGCTTTAAAATGGATTTGGAGCATGGAGACGATTATCTCGGGATTGCAAGATAACCAAACAAAACTTTTAGTGGATTTCTACTTATTTTATTAAATATCATCTCCACCAAACAGGACAAGCTTGCATCTGTTATAGTTTTGGAGAAAAATGTGTTCATTTCATGTATGCGCGAAATGCCTTAAAAATGGCTTTAAAATGGATTTGGAGCATGGAGACGATTATCTCGGGATTGCAAGATAACCAAACAAAACTTTTAGTGGATTTCTACTTATTTTATTAAATATCATCTCCACCAAACAGGACAAGCTTGCATGTGTTATAGTTTTGGAGAAAAATGTGTTCATTTCATGTATGCGCAAAATGCCTTTGAAATGGCTTTAAAATGGATTTGGAGCATGGAGACGATTATCTCAGGATGGCAATATAAACAAACGAAACTTTTAGTAGATTTCTACTTATTTTATTAAATATTATCTCCACCAAACAGGACAAGCTTGCATCTGTTATAGTTTTGGAGAAAAATGTGTTCATTTCATGTATGCGCGAAATGCCTTAAAAATGGCTTTAAAATGGATTTGGAGCATGGAGACGATTATCTCGGGATTGCAAGATAACCAAACAAAACTTTTAGTGGATTTCTACTTATTTTATTAAATATCATCTCCACCAAACAGGACAAGCTTGCATGTGTTATAGTTTTGGAGAAAAATGTGTTCATTTCATGTATGCGCAAAATGCCTTTGAAATGGCTTTAAAATGGATTTGGAGCATGGAGACGATTATCTCGGGATTGCAAGATAACCAAACAAAACTTTTAGTGGATTTCTACTTATTTTATTAAATATCATCTCCACCAAACAGGACAAGCTTGCATG
The DNA here is from genome assembly GCF_048569485.1 of Anomaloglossus baeobatrachus. NCBI lineage: Eukaryota > Metazoa > Chordata > Amphibia > Anura > Aromobatidae > Anomaloglossus > Anomaloglossus baeobatrachus. The sequence goes on from NW_027441897.1 coordinate 421,407, forward strand.
TGTTATAGTTTTGGAGAAAAATGTGTTCATTTCATGTATGCGCAAAATGCCTTTGAAATGGCTTTAAAATGGATTTGGAGCATGGAGACGATTATCTCGGGATTGCAAGATAACCAAACAAAACTTTTAGTGGATTTGTACTTATTTTATTAAATATCATCTCCACCAAACAGGACAAGCTTGCATCTGTTATAGTTTTGGAGAAAAAATGTGTTCATTTCATGTATGCGCGAAATGCCTTAAAAATGGCTTTAAAATGGATTTGGAGCATGGAGACGATTATCTCGGGATTGCAAGATAACCAAACAAAACTTTTAGTGGATTTCTACTTATTTTATTAAATATCATCTCCACCAAACAGGACAAGCTTGCATCTGTTATAGTTTTGGAGAAAAATGTGTTCATTTCATGTATGCGCGAAATGCCTTAAAAATGGCTTTAAAATGGATTTGGAGCATGGAGACGATTATCTCGGGATTGCAAGATAACCAAACAAAACTTTTAGTGGATTTCTACTTATTTTATTAAATATCATCTCCACCAAACAGGACAAGCTTGCATCTGTTATAGTTTTGGAGAAAAATGTGTTCATTTCATGTATGCGCGAAATGCCTTAAAAATGGCTTTAAAATGGATTTGGAGCATGGAGACGATTATCTCGGGATTGCAAGATAACCAAACAAAACTTTTAGTGGATTTCTACTTATTTTATTAAATATCATCTCCACCAAACAGGACAAGCTTGCATCTGTTATAGTTTTGGAGAAAAATGTGTTCATTTCATGTATGCGCGAAATGCCTTAAAAATGGCTTTAAAATGGATTTGGAGCATGGAGACGATTATCTCGGGATTGCAAGATAACCAAACAAAACTTTTAGTGGATTTCTACTTATTTTATTAAATATCATCTCCACCAAACAGGACAAGCTTGCATGTGTTATAGTTTTGGAGAAAAATGTGTTCATTTCATGTATGCGCAAAATGCCTTTGAAATGGCTTTAAAATGGATTTGGAGCATGGAGACGATTATCTCAGGATGGCAATATAAACAAACGAAACTTTTAGTAGATTTCTACTTATTTTATTAAATATTATCTCCACCAAACAGGACAAGCTTGCATCTGTTATAGTTTTGGAGAAAAATGTGTTCATTTCATGTATGCGCGAAATGCCTTAAAAATGGCTTTAAAATGGATTTGGAGCATGGAGACGATTATCTCGGGATTGCAAGATAACCAAACAAAACTTTTAGTGGATTTCTACTTATTTTATTAAATATCATCTCCACCAAACAGGACAAGCTTGCATCTGTTATAGTTTTGGAGAAAAATGTGTTCATTTCATGTATGCGCGAAATGCCTTAAAAATGGCTTTAAAATGGATTTGGAGCATGGAGACGATTATCTCGGGATTGCAAGATAACCAAACAAAACTTTTAGTGGATTTCTACTTATTTTATTAAATATCATCTCCACCAAACAGGACAAGCTTGCATGTGTTATAGTTTTGGAGAAAAATGTGTTCATTTCATGTATGCGCAAAATGCCTTTGAAATGGCTTTAAAATGGATTTGGAGCATGGACACGATTATCTCAGGATGGCAATATAAACAAACGAAACTTTTAGTAGATTTCTACTTATTTTATTAAATATTATCTCCACCAAACAGGACAAGCTTGCATCTGTTATAGTTTTGGAGAAAAATGTGTTCATTTCATGTATGCGCGAAATGCCTTAAAAATGGCTTTAAAATGGATTTGGAGCATGGAGACGATTATCTCGGGATTGCAAGATAACCAAACAAAACTTTTAGTGGATTTCTACTTATTTTATTAAATATCATCTCCACCAAACAGGACAAGCTTGCATCTGTTATAGTTTTGGAGAAAAATGTGTTCATTTCATGTATGCGCGAAATGCTTTAAAAATGGCTTTAAAATAGATTTGGAGCATGGAGACGATTATCTCGGGATTGCAATATAACCAAACAAAACTTTTAGTGGATTTCTACTTATTTTATTAAATATCATCTCCACCAAACAGGACAAGCTTGCATCTGTTATAGTTTTGGAGAAAAATGTGTTCATTTCATGTATGCGCGAAATGCCTTAAAAATGGCTTTAAAATGGATTTGGAGCATGGAGACGATTATCTCGGGATTGCAAGATAACCAAACAAAAATTTTAGTGGATTTCTACTTATTTTATTAAATATCATCTCCACCAAACAGGACAAGCTTGCATCTGTTATAGTTTTGGAGAAAAATGTGTTCATTTCATGTATGCGCGAAATGCCTTAAAAATGGCTTTAAAATGGATTTGGAGCATGGAGACGATTATCTCGGGATTGCAAGATAACCAAACAAAACTTTTAGTGGATTTCTACTTATTTTATTAAATATCATCTCCACCAAACAGGACAAGCTTGCATGTGTTATAGTTTTGGAGAAAAATTTGTTCATTTCATGTATGCGCAAAATGCCTTTGAAATGGCTTTAAAATGGATTTGGAGCATGGAGACGATTATCTCGGGATTGCAAGATAACCAAACAAAACTTTTAGTGGATTTCTACTTATTTTATTAAATATCATCTCCACCAAACAGGACAAGCTTGCATCTGTTATAGTTTTGGAGAAAAATGTGTTCATTTCATGTATGCGCGAAATGCCTTAAAAATGGCTTTAAAATGGATTTGGAGCATGGAGACGATTATCTCGGGATTGCAAGATAACCAAACAAAACTTTTAGTGGATTTCTACTTATTTTATTAAATATCATCTCCACCAAACAGGACAAGATTGCATGTGTTATAGTTTTGGAGAAAAATTTGTTCATTTCATGTATGCGCAAAATGCCTTTGAAATGGCTTTAAAATGGATTTGGAGCATGGAGACGATTATCTCGGGATTGCAAGATAACCAAACAAAACTTTTAGTGGATTTCTACTTATTTTATTAAATATCATCTCCACCAAACAGGACAAGCTTGCATCTGTTATAGTTTTGGAGAAAAATGTGTTCATTTCATGTATGCGCGAAATGCCTTAAAAATGGCTTTATAATGGATTTGGAGCATGGAGACGATTATCTCGGGATTGCAAGATAACCAAACAAAACTTTTAGTGGATTTCTACTTATTTTATTAAATATCATCTCCACCAAACAGGACAAGCTTGCATGTGTTATAGTTTTGGAGAAAAATGTGTTCATTTCATGTATGCGCAAAATGCCTTTGAAATGGCTTTAAAATGGATTTGGAGCATGGAGACGATTATCTCAGGATGGCAATATAAACAAACGAAACTTTTAGTAGATTTCTACTTATTTTATTAAATATTATCTCCACCAAACAGGACAAGCTTGCATCTGTTATAGTTTTGGAGAAAAATGTGTTCATTTCATGTATGCGCGAAATGCCTTAAAAATGGCTTTAAAATGGATTTGGAGCATGGAGACGATTATCTCGGGATTGCAAGATAACCAAACAAAACTTTTAGTGGATTTCTACTTATTTTATTAAATATCATCTCCACCAAACAGGACAAGCTTGCATCTGTTATAGTTTTGGAGAAAAATGTGTTCATTTCATGTATGCGCGAAATGCCTTAAAAATGGCTTTAAAATGGATTTGGAGCATGGAGACGATTATCTCGGGATTGCAATATAACCAAACAAAACTTTTAGTGGATTTCTACTTATTTTATTAAATATCATCTCCACCAAACAGGACAAGCTTGCATCTGTTATAGTTTTGGAGAAAAATGTGTTCATTTCATGTATGCGCGAAATGCCTTAAAAATGGCTTTAAAATGGATTTGGAGCATGGAGACGATTATCTCGGGATTGCAAGATAACCAAACAAAACTTTTAGTGGATTTCTACTTATTTTATTAAATATCATCTCCACCAAACAGGACAAGCTTGCATGTGTTATAGTTTTGGAGAAAAATGTGTTCATTTCATGTATGCGCAAAATGCCTTTGAAATGGCTTTAAAATGGATTTGGAGCATGGACACGATTATCTCAGGATGGCAATATAAACAAACGAAACTTTTAGTAGATTTCTACTTATTTTATTAAATATTATCTCCACCAAACAGGACAAGCTTGCATCTGTTATAGTTTTGGAGAAAAATGTGTTCATTTCATGTATGCGCGAAATGCCTTAAAAATGGCTTTAAAATGGATTTGGAGCATGGAGACGATTATCTCGGGATTGCAAGATAACCAAACAAAACTTTTAGTGGATTTCTACTTATTTTATTAAATATCATCTCCACCAAACAGGACAAGCTTGCATCTGTTATAGTTTTGGAGAAAAATGTGTTCATTTCATGTATGCGCGAAATGCCTTAAAAATGGCTTTAAAATGGATTTGGAGCATGGAGACGATTATCTCGGGATTGCAATATAACCAAACAAAACTTTTAGTGGATTTCTACTTATTTTATTAAATATCATCTCCACCAAACAGGACAAGCTTGCATCTGTTATAGTTTTGGAGAAAAATGTGTTCATTTCATGTATGCGCGAAATGCCTTAAAAATGGCTTTAAAATGGATTTGGAGCATGGAGACGATTATCTCGGGATTGCAAGATAACCAAACAAAAATTTTAGTGGATTTCTACTTATTTTATTAAATATCATCTCCACCAAACAGGACAAGCTTGCATCTGTTATAGTTTTGGAGAAAAATGTGTTCATTTCATGTATGCGCGAAATGCCTTAAAAATGGCTTTAAAATGGATTTGGAGCATGGAGACGATTATCTCGGGATTGCAAGATAACCAAACAAAACTTTTAGTGGATTTCTACTTATTTTATTAAATATCATCTCCACCAAACAGGACAAGCTTGCATCTGTTATAGTTTTGGAGAAAAATGTGTTCATTTCATGTATGCGCGAAATGCCTTAAAAATGGCTTTAAAATGGATTTGGAGCATGGAGACGATTATCTCGGGATTGCAAGATAACCAAACAAAACTTTTAGTGGATTTCTACTTATTTTATTAAATATCATCTCCACCAAACAGGACAAGCTTGCATGTGTTATAGTTTTGGAGAAAAATTTGTTCATTTCATGTATGCGCAAAATGCCTTTGAAATGGCTTTAAAATGGATTTGGAGCATGGAGACGATTATCTCGGGATTGCAAGATAACCAAACAAAACTTTTAGTGGATTTCTACTTATTTTATTAAATATCATCTCCACCAAACAGGACAAGCTTGCATCTGTTATAGTTTTGGAGAAAAATGTGTTCATTTCATGTATGCGCGAAATGCCTTAAAAATGGCTTTAAAATGGATTTGGAGCATGGAGACGATTATCTCTGGATTGCAAGATAACCAAACAAAACTTTTAGTGGATTTCTACTTATTTTATTAAATATCATCTCCACCAAACAGGACAAGCTTGCATCTGTTATAGTTTTGGAGAAAAATGTGTTCATTTCATGTATGCGCGAAATGCCTTAAAAATGGCTTTAAAATGGATTTGGAGCATGGAGACGATTATCTCAGGATTGCAAGATAACCAAACAAAACTTTTAGTGGATTTCTACTTATTTTATTAAATATCATCTCCACCAAACAGGACAAGCTTGCATCTGTTATAGTTTTGGAGAAAAATGTGTTCATTTCATGTATGCGCGAAATGCCTTAAAAATGGCTTTAAAATGGATTTGGAGCATGGAGACGATTATCTCGAGATTGCAAGATAACCAAACAAAACTTTTAGTGGATTTCTACTTATTTTATTAAATATCATCTCCACCAAACAGGACAAGCTTGCATGTGTTATAGTTTTGGAGAAAAATGTGTTCATTTCATGTATGCGCAAAATGCCTTTGAAATGGCTTTAAAATGGATTTGGAGCATGGAGACGATTATCTCGGGATTGCAAGATAACCAAACAAAACTTTTAGTGGATTTCTACTTATTTTATTAAGTATCATCTCCACCAAACAGGACAAGCTTGCATCTGTTATAGTTTTGGAGAAAAATGTGTTCATTTCATGTATGCGCGAAATGCCTTAAAAATGGCTTTAAAATGGATTTGGAGCATGGAGACGATTATCTCGGGATTGCAAGATAACCAAACAAAACTTTTAGTGGATTTCTACTTATTTTATTAAATATCATCTCCACCAAACAGGACAAGCTTGCATCTGTTATAGTTTTGGAGAAAAATGTGTTCATTTCATGTATGCGCGAAATGCCTTAAAAATGGCTTTAAAATGGATTTGGAGCATGGAGACGATTATCTCGGGATTGCAAGATAACCAAACAAAACTTTTAGTGGATTTCTACTTATTTTATTAAATATCATCTCCACCAAACAGGACAAGCTTGCATCTGTTATAGTTTTGGAGAAAAATGTGTTCATTTCATGTATGCGCGAAATGCCTTAAAAATGGCTTTAAAATGGATTTGGAGCATGGAGACGATTATCTCGGGATTGCAAGATAACCAAACAAAACTTTTAGTGGATTTCTACTTATTTTATTAAATATCATCTCCACCAAACAGGACAAGCTTGCATCTGTTATAGTTTTGGAGAAAAATGTGTTCATTTCATGTATGCGCGAAATGCCTTAAAAATGGCTTTAAAATGGATTTGGAGCATGGAGACGATTATCTCGGGATTGCAAGATAACCAAACAAAACTTTTAGTGGATTTCTACTTATTTTATTAAATATCATCTCCACCAAACAGGACAAGCTTGCATGTGTTATAGTTTTGGAGAAAAATGTGTTCATTTCATGTATGCGCAAAATGCCTTTGAAATGGCTTTAAAATGGATTTGGAGCATGGAGATGATTATCTCAGGATGGCAATATAAACAAACGAAACTTTTAGTAGATTTCTACTTATTTTATTAAATATTATCTCCACCAAACAGGACAAGCTTGCATCTGTTATAGTTTTGGAGAAAAATGTGTTCATTTCATGTATGCGCGAAATGCCTTAAAAATGGCTTTAAAATGGATTTGGAGCATGGAGACGATTATCTCGGGATTGCAAGATAACCAAACAAAACTTTTAGTGGATTTCTACTTATTTTATTAAATATCATCTCCACCAAACAGGACAAGCTTGCATCTGTTATAGTTTTGGAGAAAAATGTGTTCATTTCATGTATGCGCGAAATGCCTTAAAAATGGCTTTAAAATGGATTTGGAGCATGGAGACGATTATCTCGGGATTGCAAGATAACCAAACAAAAATTTTAGTGGATTTCTACTTATTTTATTAAATATCATCTCCACCAAACAGGACAAGCTTGCATCTGTTATAGTTTTGGAGAAAAATGTGTTCATTTCATGTATGCGCGAAATGCCTTAAAAATGGCTTTAAAATGGATTTGGAGCATGGAGACGATTATCTCGGGATTGCAAGATAACCAAACAAAACTTTTAGTGGATTTCTACTTATTTTATTAAATATCATCTCCACCAAACAGGACAAGCTTGCATCTGTTATAGTTTTGGAGAAAAATGTGTTCATTTCATGTATGCGCGAAATGCCTTAAAAATGGCTTTAAAATGGATTTGGAGCATGGAGACGATTATCTCGGGATTGCAAGATAACCAAACAAAACTTTTAGTGGATTTCTACTTATTTTATTTAATATCATCTCCACCAAACAGGACAAGCTTGCATGTGTTATAGTTTTGGAGAAAAATGTGTTCATTTCATGTATGCGCAAAATGCCTTTGAAATGGCTTTAAAATGGATTTGGAGCATGGAGACGATTATCTCGGGATTGCAAGATAACCAAACAAAACTTTTAGTGGATTTCTACTTATTTTATTAAATATCATCTCCACCAAACAGGACAAGCTTGCATCTGTTATAGTTTTGGAGAAAAATGTGTTCATTTCATGTATGCGCGAAATGCCTTAAAAATGGCTTTAAAATGGATTTGGAGCATGGAGACGATTATCTCGGGATTGCAAGATAACCAAACAAAAATTTTAGTGGATTTCTACTTATTTTATTAAATATCATCTCCACCAAACAGGACAAGCTTGCATCTGTTATAGTTTTGGAGAAAAATGTGTTCATTTCATGTATGCGCGAAATGCCTTAAAAATGGCTTTAAAATGGATTTGGAGCATGGAGACGATTATCTCGGGATTGCAAGATAACCAAACAAAACTTTTAGTGGATTTCTACTTATTTTATTAAATATCATCTCCACCAAACAGGACAAGCTTGCATCTGTTATAGTTTTGGAGAAAAATGTGTTCATTTCATGTATGCGCGAAATGCCTTAAAAATGGCTTTAAAATGGATTTGGAGCATGGAGACGATTATCTCGGGATTGCAAGATAACCAAACAAAACTTTTAGTGGAATTCTACTTATTTTATTAAATATCATCTCCACCAAACAGGACAAGCTTGCATGTGTTATAGTTTTGGAGAAAAATGTGTTCATTTCATGTATGCGCAAAATGCCTTTGAAATGGCTTTAAAATGGATTTGGAGCATGGAGACGATTATCTCAGGATGGCAATATAAACAAACGAAACTTTTAGTAGATTTCTACTTATTTTATTAAATATTATCTCCACCAAACAGGACAAGCTTGCATCTGTTATAGTTTTGGAGAAAAATGTGTTCATTTCATGTATGCGCGAAATGCCTTAAAAATGGCTTTAAAATGGATTTGGAGCATGGAGACGATTATCTCGGGATTGCAAGATAACCAAACAAAAATTTTAGTGGATTTCTACTTATTTTATTAAATATCATCTCCACCAAACAGGACAAGCTTGCATCTGTTATAGTTTTGGAGAAAAATGTGTTCATTTCATGTATGCGCGAAATGCCTTAAAAATGGCTTTAAAATGGATTTGGAGCATGGAGACGATTATCTCGGGATTGCAAGATAACCAAACAAAACTTTTAGTGGATTTCTACTTATTTTATTAAATATCATCTCCACCAAACAGGACAAGCTTGCATCTGTTATAGTTTTGGAGAAAAATGTGTTCATTTCATGTATGCGCGAAATGCCTTAAAAATGGCTTTAAAATGGATTTGGAGCATGGAGACGATTATCTCGGGATTGCAAGATAACCAAACAAAACTTTTAGTGGATTTCTACTTATTTTATTAAATATCATCTCCACCAAACAGGACAAGCTTGCATGTGTTATAGTTTTGGAGAAAAATGTGTTCATTTCATGTATGCGCAAAATGCCTTTGAAATGGCTTTAAAATGGATTTGGAGCATGGAGACGATTATCTCGGGATTGCAAGATAACCAAACAAAACTTTTAGTGGATTTCTACTTATTTTATTAAATATCATCTCCACCAAACAGGACAAGCTTGCATCTGTTATAGTTTTGGAGAAAAATGTGTTCATTTCATGTATGCGCGAAATGCCTTAAAAATGGCTTTAAAATGGATTTGGAGCATGGAGACGATTATCTCGGGATTGCAAGATAACCAAACAAAAATTTTAGTGGATTTCTACTTATTTTATTAAATATCATCTCCACCAAACAGGACAAGCTTGCATCTGTTATAGTTTTGGAGAAAAATGTGTTCATTTCATGTATGCGCGAAATGCCTTAAAAATGGCTTTAAAATGGATTTGGAGCATGGAGACGATTATCTCGGGATTGCAAGATAACCAACCAAAACTTTTAGTGGATTTCTACTTATTTTATTAAATATCATCTCCACCAAACAGGACAAGCTTGCATCTGTTATAGTTTTGGAGAAAAATGTGTTCATTTCATGTATGCGCGAAATGCCTTAAAAATGGCTTTAAAATGGATTTGGAGCATGGAGACGATTATCTCGGGATTGCAAGATAACCAAACAAAACTTTTAGTGGATTTCTACTTATTTTATTAAATATCATCTCCACCAAACAGGACAAGCTTGCATCTGTTATAGTTTTGGAGAAAAATGTGTTCATTTCATGTATGCGCGAAATGCCTTAAAATGGCTTTAAAATGGATTTGGAGCATGGAGACGATTATCTCGGGATTGCAAGATAACCAAACAAAACTTTTAGTGGATTTCTACTTATTTTATTAAATATCATCTCCACCAAACAGGACAAGCTTGCATGTGTTATAGTTTTGGAGAAAAATGTGTTCATTTCATGTATGCGCAAAATGCCTTTGAAATGGCTTTAAAATGGATTTGGAGCATGGAGACGATTATCTCAGGATGGCAATATAAACAAACGAAACTTTTAGTAGATTTCTACTTATTTTATTAAATATTATCTCCACCAAACAGGACAAGCTTGCATCTGTTATAGTTTTGGAGAAAAATGTGTTCATTTCATGTATGCGCGAAATGCCTTAAAAATGGCTTTAAAATGGATTTGGAGCATGGAGACGATTATCTCGGGATTGCAAGATAACCAAACAAAACTTTTAGTGGATTTCTACTTATTTTATTAAATATCATCTCCACCAAACAGGACAAGCTTGCATCTGTTATAGTTTTGGAGAAAAATGTGTTCATTTCATGTATGCGCGAAATGCCTTAAAAATGGCTTTAAAATGGATTTGGAGCATGGAGACGATTATCTCGGGATTGCAAGATAACCAAACAAAAATTTTAGTGGATTTCTACTTATTTTATTAAATATCATCTCCACCAAACAGGACAAGCTTGCATCTGTTATAGTTTTGGAGAAAAATGTGTTCATTTCATGTATGCGCGAAATGCCTTAAAAATGGCTTTAAAATGGATTTGGAGCATGGAGACGATTATCTCGGGATTGCAAGATAACCAAACAAAACTTTTAGTGGATTTCTACTTATTTTATTAAATATCATCTCCACCAAACAGGACAAGCTTGCATCTGTTATAGTTTTGGAGAAAAATGTGTTCATTTCATGTATGCGCGAAATGCCTTAAAAATGGCTTTAAAATGGATTTGGAGCATGGAGACGATTATCTCGGGATTGCAAGATAACCAAACAAAACTTTTAGTGGATTTCTACTTATTTTATTAAATATCATCTCCACCAAACAGGACAAGCTTGCATGTGTTATAGTTTTGGAGAAAAATGTGTTCATTTCATGTATGCGCAAAATGCCTTTGAAATGGCTTTAAAATGGATTTGGAGCATGGAGACGATTATCTCGGGATTGCAAGATAACCAAACAAAACTTTTAGTGGATTTCTACTTATTTTATTAAATATCATCTCCACCAAACAGGACAAGCTTGCATGTGTTATAGTTTTGGAGAAAAATGTGTTCATTTCATGTATGCGCGAAATGCCTTAAAAATGGCTTTAAAATGGATTTGGAGCATGGAGACGATTATCTCGGGATTGCAAGATAACCAAACAAAACTTTTAGTGGATTTCTACTTATTTTATTAAATATCATCTCCACCAAACAGGACAAGCTTGCATCTGTTATAGTTTTGGAGAAAAATGTGTTCATTTCATGTATGCGCGAAATGCCTTAAAAATGGCTTTAAAATGGATTTGGAGCATGGAGACGATTATCTCGGGATTGCAAGATAACCAAACAAAACTTTTAGTGGATTTCTACTTATTTTATTAAATATCATCTCCACCAAACAGGACAAGCTTGCATCTGTTATAGTTTTGGAGAAAAATGTGTTCATTTCATGTATGCGCGAAATGCCTTAAAAATGGCTTTAAAATGGATTTGGAGCATGGAGAAGATTAACTCGGGATTTCAAGATAACCAAACAAAACTTTTAGTGGATTTCTACTTATTTTATTAAATATCATCTCCACCAAACAGGACAAGCTTGCATCTGTTATAGTTTTGGAGAAAAATGTGTTCATTTCATGTATGCGCGAAATGCCTTAAAAATGGCTTTAAAATGGATTTGGAGCATGGAGACGATTATCTCGGGATTGCAAGATAACCAAACAAAACTTTTAGTGGATTTCTACTTATTTTATTAAATATCATCTCCACCAAACAGGACAAGCTTGCATCTGTTATAGTTTTGGAGAAAAATGTGTTCATTTCATGTATGCGCGAAATGCCTTAAAAATGGCTTTAAAATGGATTTGGAGCATGGAGACGATTATCTCGGGATTGCAAGATAACCAAACAAAACTGTTAGTGGATTTCTACTTATTTTATTAAATATCATCTCCACCAAACAGGACAAGCTTGCATCTGTTATAGTTTTGGAGAAAAATGTGTTCATTTCATGTATGCGCGAAATGCCTTAAAAATGGCTTTAAAATAGATTTGGAGCATGGAGACGATTATCTCGGGATTGCAAGATAACCAAACAAAACTTTTAGTGGATTTCTACTTATTTTATTAAATATCATCTCCACCAAACAGGACAAGCTTGCATCTGTTATAGTTTTGGAGAAAAATGTGTTCATTTCATGTATGCGCGAAATGCCTTAAAATGGCTTTAAAATGGATTTGGAGCATGGAGACGATTATCTCGGGATTGCAAGATAACCAAACAAAACTTTTAGTGGATTTCTACTTATTTTATTAAATATCATCTCCACCAAACAGGACAAGCTTGCATGTGTTATAGTTTTGGAGAAAAATGTGTTCATTTCATGTATGCGCAAAATGCCTTTGAAATGGCTTTAAAATGGATTTGGAGCATGGAGACGATTATCTCAGGATGGCAATATAAACAAACGAAACTTTTAGTAGATTTCTACTTATTTTATTAAATATTATCTCCACCAAACAGGACAAGCTTGCATCTGTTATAGTTTTGGAGAAAAATGTGTTTATTTCATGTATGCGCGAAATGCCTTAAAAATGGCTTTAAAATGGATTTGGAGCATGGAGACGATTATCTCGGGATTGCAAGATAACCAAACAAAACTTTTAGTGGATTTCTACTTATTTTATTAAATATCATCTCCACCAAACAGGACAAGCTTGCATCTGTTATAGTTTTGGAGAAAAATGTGTTCATTTCATGTATGCGCGAAATGCCTTAAAAATGGCTTTAAAATGGATTTGGAGCATGGAGACGATTATCTCGGGATTGCAAGATAACCAAACAAAAATTTTAGTGGATTTCTACTTATTTTATTAAATATCATCTCCACCAAACAGGACAAGCTTGCATCTGTTATAGTTTTGGAGAAAAATGTGTTCATTTCATGTATGCGCGAAATGCCTTAAAAATGGCTTTAAAATGGATTTGGAGCATGGAGACGATTATCTCGGGATTGCAAGATAACCAAACAAAACTTTTAGTGGATTTCTACTTATTTTATTAAATATCATCTCCACCAAACAGGACAAGCTTGCATGTGTTATAGTTTTGGAGAAAAATGTGTTCATTTCATGTATGCGCAAAATGCCTTTGAAATGGCTTTAAAATGGATTTGGAGCATGGAGACGATTATCTCGGGATTGCAAGATAACCAAACAAAACTTTTAGTGGATTTCTACTTATTTTATTAAATATCATCTCCACCAAACAGGACAAGCTTGCATGTGTTATAGTTTTGGAGAAAAATGTGTTCATTTCATGTATGCGCGAAATGCCTTAAAAATGGCTTTAAAATGGATTTGGAGCATGGAGACGATTATCTCGGGATTGCAAGATAACCAAACAAAACTTTTAGTGGATTTCTACTTATTTTATTAAATATCATCTCCACCAAACAGGACAAGCTTGCATCTGTTATAGTTTTGGAGAAAAATGTGTTCATTTCATGTATGCGCGAAATGCCTTAAAAATGGCTTTAAAATGGATTTGGAGCATGGAGACGATTATCTCGGGATTGCAAGATAACCAAACAAAACTTTTAGTGGATTTCTACTTATTTTATTAAATATCATCTCCACCAAACAGGACAAGCTTGCATCTGTTATAGTTTTGGAGAAAAATGTGTTCATTTCATGTATGCGCGAAATGCCTTAAAAATGGCTTTAAAATGGATTTGGAGCATGGAGACGATTATCTCGGGATTTCAAGATAACCAAACAAAACTTTTAGTGGATTTCTACTTATTTTATTAAATATCATCTCCACCAAACAGGACAAGCTTGCATCTGTTATAGTTTTGGAGAAAAATGTGTTCATTTCATGTATGCGCGAAATGCCTTAAAAATGGCTTTAAAATGGATTTGGAGCATGGAGACGATTATCTCGGGATTGCAAGATAACCAAACAAAACTTTTAGTGGATTTCTACTTATTTTATTAAATATCATCTCCACCAAACAGGACAAGCTTGCATGTGTTATAGTTTTGGAGAAAAATGTGTTCATTTCATGTATGCGCAAAATGCCTTTGAAATGGCTTTAAAATGGATTTGGAGCATGGAGACGATTATCTCAGGATGGCAATATAAACAAACGAAACTTTTAGTAGATTTCTACTTATTTTATTAAATATTATCTCCACCAAACAGGACAAGCTTGCATCTGTTATAGTTTTGGAGAAAAATGTGTTCATTTTATGTATGCGCGAAATGCCTTAAAAATGGCTTTAAAATGGATTTGGAGCATGGAGACGATTATCTCGGGATTGCAAGATAACCAAACAAAACTTTTAGTGGATTTCTACTTATTTTATTAAATATCATCTCCACCAAACAGGACAAGCTTGCATCTGTTATAGTTTTGGAGAAAAATGTGTTCATTTCATGTATGCGCGAAATGCCTTAAAAATGGCTTTAAAATGGATTTGGAGCATGGAGACGATTATCTCGGGATTGCAAGATAACCAAACAAAAATTTTAGTGGATTTCTACTTATTTTATTAAATATCATCTCCACCAAACAGGACAAGCTTGCATCTGTTATAGTTTTGGAGAAAAATGTGTTCATTTCATGTATGCGCGAAATGCCTTAAAAATGGCTTTAAAATGGATTTGGAGCATGGAGACGATTATCTCGGGATTGCAAGATAACCAAACAAAACTTTTAGTGGATTTCTACTTATTTTATTAAATATCATCTCCACCAAACAGGACAAGCTTGCATCTGTTATAGTTTTGGAGAAAAATGTGTTCATTTCATGTATGCGCGAAATGCCTTAAAAATGGCTTTAAAATGGATTTGGAGCATGGAGACGATTATCTCGGGATTGCAAGATAACCAAACAAAACTTTTAGTGGATTTCTACTTATTTTATTAAATATCATCTCCACCAAACAGGACAAGCTTGCATGTGTTATAGTTTTGGAGAAAAATGTGTTCATTTCATGTATGCGCAAAATGCCTTTGAAATGGCTTTAAAATGGATTTGGAGCATGGAGACGATTATCTCGGGATTGCAAGATAACCAAACAAAACTTTTAGTGGATTTCTACTTATTTTATTAAATATCATCTCCACCAAACAGGACAAGCTTGCATCTGTTATAGTTTTGGAGAAAAATGTGTTCATTTCATGTATGCGCGAAATGCCTTAAAAATGGCTTTAAAATGGATTTGGAGCATGGAGACGATTATCTCGGGATTGCAAGATAACCAAACAAAACTTAGTGGATTTCTACTTATTTTATTAAATATCATCTCCACCAAACAGGACAAGCTTGCATCTGTTATAGTTTTGGAGAAAAATGTGTTCATTTCATGTATGCGCGAAATGCCTTAAAAATGGCTTTAAAATGGATTTGGAGCATGGAGACGATTATCTCGGGATTGCAAGATAACCAAACAAAACTTTTAGTGGATTTCTACTTATTTTATTAAATATCATCTCCACCAAACAGGACAAGCTTGCATCTGTTATAGTTTTGGAGAAAAATGTGTTCATTTCATGTATGCGCGAAATGCCTTAAAAATGGCTTTAAAATGGATTTGGAGCATGGAGACGATTATCTCGGGATTGCAAGATAACCAAACAAAACTTTTAGTGGATTTCTACTTATTTTATTAAATATCATCTCCACCAAACAGGACAAGCTTGCATGTGTTATAGTTTTGGAGAAAAATGTGTTCATTTCATGTATGCGCAAAATGCCTTTGAAATGGCTTTAAAATGGATTTGGAGCATGGAGACGATTATCTCAGGATGGCAATATAAACAAACGAAACTTTTAGTAGATTTCTACTTATTTTATTAAATATTATCTCCACCAAACAGGACAAGCTTGCATCTGTTATAGTTTTGGAGAAAAATGTGTTCATTTCATGTATGCGCGAAATGCCTTAAAAATGGCTTTAAAATGGATTTGGAGCATGGAGACGATTATCTCGGGATTGCAAGATAACCAAACAAAACTTTTAGTGGATTTCTACTTATTTTATTAAATATCATCTCCACCAAACAGGACAAGCTTGCATCTGTTATAGTTTTGGAGAAAAATGTGTTCATTTCATGTAAGCGCGAAATGCCTTAAAAATGGCTTTAAAATGGATTTGGAGCATGGAGACGATTATCTCGGGATTGCAAGATAACCAAACAAAACTTTTAGTGGATTTCTACTTATTTTATTAAATATCATCTCCACCAAACAGGACAAGCTTGCATCTGTTATAGTTTTGGAGAAAAATGTGTTCATTTCATGTATGCGCGAAATGCCTTAAAAATGGCTTTAAAATGGATTTGGAGCATGGAGACGATTATCTCGGGATTGCAAGATAACCAAACAAAACTTAGTGGATTTCTACTTATTTTATTAAATATCATCTCCACCAAACAGGACAAGCTTGCATCTGTTATAGTTTTGGAGAAAAATGTGTTCATTTCATGTATGCGCGAAATGCCTTAAAAATGGCTTTAAAATGGATTTGGAGCATGGAGACGATTATCTCGGGATTGCAAGATAACCAAACAAAACTTTTAGTGGATTTCTACTTATTTTATTAAATATCATCTCCACCAAACAGGACAAGCTTGCATCTGTTATAGTTTTGGAGAAAAATGTGTTCATTTCATGTATGCGCAAAATGCCTTTGAAATGGCTTTAAAATGGATTTGGAGCATGGAGACGATTATCTCAGGATGGCAATATAAACAAACGAAACTTTTAGTAGATTTCTACTTATTTTATTAAATATTATCTCCACCAAACAGGACAAGCTTGCATCTGTTATAGTTTTGGAGAAAAATGTGTTCATTTCATGTATGCGCGAAATGCCTTAAAAATGGCTTTAAAATGGATTTGGAGCATGGAGACGATTATCTCGGGATTGCAAGATAACCAAACAAAACTTTTAGTGGATTTCTACTTATTTTATTAAATATCATCTCCACCAAACAGGACAAGCTTGCATCTGTTATAGTTTTGGAGAAAAATGTGTTCATTTCATGTATGCGCGAAATGCCTTAAAAATGGCTTTAAAATGGATTTGGAGCATGGAGACGATTATCTCGGGATTGCAAGATAACCAAACAAAAATTTTAGTGGATTTCTACTTATTTTATTAAATATCATCTCCACCAAACAGGACAAGCTTGCATCTGTTATAGTTTTGGAGAAAAATGTGTTCATTTCATGTATGCGCGAAATGCCTTAAAAATGGCTTTAAAATGGATTTGGAGCATGGAGACGATTATCTCGGGATTGCAAGATAACCAAACAAAACTTTTAGTGGATTTCTACTTATTTTATTAAATATCATCTCCACCAAACAGGACAAGCTTGCATCTGTTATAGTTTTGGAGAAAAATGTGTTCATTTCATGTATGCGCGAAATGCCTTAAAAATGGCTTTAAAATGGATTTGGAGCATGGAGACGATTATCTCGGGATTGCAAGATAACCAAACAAAACTTTTAGTGGATTTCTACTTATTTTATTAAATATCATCTCCACCAAACAGGACAAGCTTGCATGTGTTATAGTTTTGGAGAAAAATGTGTTCATTTCATGTATGCGCAAAATGCCTTTGAAATGGCTTTAAAATGGATTTGGAGCATGGAGACGATTATCTCGGGATTGCAAGATAACCAAACAAAACTTTTAGTGGATTTCTACTTATTTTATTAAATATCATCTCCACCAAACAGGACAAGCTTGCATGTGTTATAGTTTTGGAGAAAAATGTGTTCATTTCATGTATGCGCGAAATGCCTTAAAAATGGCTTTAAAATGGATTTGGAGCATGGAGACGATTATCTCGGGATTGCAAGATAACCAAACAAAACTTTTAGTGGATTTCTACTTATTTTATTAAATATCATCTCCACCAAACAGGACAAGCTTGCATCTGTTATAGTTTTGGAGAAAAATGTGTTCATTTCATGTATGCGCGAAATGCCTTAAAAATGGCTTTAAAATGGATTTGGAGCATGGAGACGATTATCTCGGGATTGCAAGATAACCAAACAAAACTTTTAGTGGATTTCTACTTATTTTATTAAATATCATCTCCACCAAACAGGACAAGCTTGCATCTGTTATAGTTTTGGAGAAAAATGTGTTCATTTCATGTATGCGCGAAATGCCTTAAAAATGGCTTTAAAATGGATTTGGAGCATGGAGAAGATTAACTCGGGATTTCAAGATAACCAAACAAAACTTTTAGTGGATTTCTACTTATTTTATTAAATATCATCTCCACCAAACAGGACAAGCTTGCATCTGTTATAGTTTTGGAGAAAAATGTGTTCATTTCATGTATGCGCGAAATGCCTTAAAAATGGCTTTAAAATGGATTTGGAGCATGGAGACGATTATCTCGGGATTGCAAGATAACCAAACAAAACTTTTAGTGGATTTCTACTTATTTTATTAAATATCATCTCCACCAAACAGGACAAGCTTGCATCTGTTATAGTTTTGGAGAAAAATGTGTTCATTTCATGTATGCGCGAAATGCCTTAAAAATGGCTTTAAAATGGATTTGGAGCATGGAGACGATTATCTCGGGATTGCAAGATAACCAAACAAAACTGTTAGTGGATTTCTACTTATTTTATTAAATATCATCTCCACCAAACAGGACAAGCTTGCATCTGTTATAGTTTTGGAGAAAAATGTGTTCATTTCATGTATGCGCGAAATGCCTTAAAAATGGCTTTAAAATAGATTTGGAGCATGGAGACGATTATCTCGGGATTGCAAGATAACCAAACAAAACTTTTAGTGGATTTCTACTTATTTTATTAAATATCATCTCCACCAAACAGGACAAGCTTGCATCTGTTATAGTTTTGGAGAAAAATGTGTTCATTTCATGTATGCGCGAAATGCCTTAAAATGGCTTTAAAATGGATTTGGAGCATGGAGACGATTATCTCGGGATTGCAAGATAACCAAACAAAACTTTTAGTGGATTTCTACTTATTTTATTAAATATCATCTCCACCAAACAGGACAAGCTTGCATGTGTTATAGTTTTGGAGAAAAATGTGTTCATTTCATGTATGCGCAAAATGCCTTTGAAATGGCTTTAAAATGGATTTGGAGCATGGAGACGATTATCTCAGGATGGCAATATAAACAAACGAAACTTTTAGTAGATTTCTACTTATTTTATTAAATATTATCTCCACCAAACAGGACAAGCTTGCATCTGTTATAGTTTTGGAGAAAAATGTGTTTATTTCATGTATGCGCGAAATGCCTTAAAAATGGCTTTAAAATGGATTTGGAGCATGGAGACGATTATCTCGGGATTGCAAGATAACCAAACAAAACTTTTAGTGGATTTCTACTTATTTTATTAAATATCATCTCCACCAAACAGGACAAGCTTGCATCTGTTATAGTTTTGGAGAAAAATGTGTTCATTTCATGTATGCGCGAAATGCCTTAAAAATGGCTTTAAAATGGATTTGGAGCATGGAGACGATTATCTCGGGATTGCAAGATAACCAAACAAAAATTTTAGTGGATTTCTACTTATTTTATTAAATATCATCTCCACCAAACAGGACAAGCTTGCATCTGTTATAGTTTTGGAGAAAAATGTGTTCATTTCATGTATGCGCGAAATGCCTTAAAAATGGCTTTAAAATGGATTTGGAGCATGGAGACGATTATCTCGGGATTGCAAGATAACCAAACAAAACTTTTAGTGGATTTCTACTTATTTTATTAAATATCATCTCCACCAAACAGGACAAGCTTGCATGTGTTATAGTTTTGGAGAAAAATGTGTTCATTTCATGTATGCGCAAAATGCCTTTGAAATGGCTTTAAAATGGATTTGGAGCATGGAGACGATTATCTCGGGATTGCAAGATAACCAAACAAAACTTTTAGTGGATTTCTACTTATTTTATTAAATATCATCTCCACCAAACAGGACAAGCTTGCATGTGTTATAGTTTTGGAGAAAAATGTGTTCATTTCATGTATGCGCGAAATGCCTTAAAAATGGCTTTAAAATGGATTTGGAGCATGGAGACGATTATCTCGGGATTGCAAGATAACCAAACAAAACTTTTAGTGGATTTCTACTTATTTTATTAAATATCATCTCCACCAAACAGGACAAGCTTGCATCTGTTATAGTTTTGGAGAAAAATGTGTTCATTTCATGTATGCGCGAAATGCCTTAAAAATGGCTTTAAAATGGATTTGGAGCATGGAGACGATTATCTCGGGATTGCAAGATAACCAAACAAAACTTTTAGTGGATTTCTACTTATTTTATTAAATATCATCTCCACCAAACAGGACAAGCTTGCATCTGTTATAGTTTTGGAGAAAAATGTGTTCATTTCATGTATGCGCGAAATGCCTTAAAAATGGCTTTAAAATGGATTTGGAGCATGGAGACGATTATCTCGGGATTTCAAGATAACCAAACAAAACTTTTAGTGGATTTCTACTTATTTTATTAAATATCATCTCCACCAAACAGGACAAGCTTGCATCTGTTATAGTTTTGGAGAAAAATGTGTTCATTTCATGTATGCGCGAAATGCCTTAAAAATGGCTTTAAAATGGATTTGGAGCATGGAGACGATTATCTCGGGATTGCAAGATAACCAAACAAAACTTTTAGTGGATTTCTACTTATTTTATTAAATATCATCTCCACCAAACAGGACAAGCTTGCATGTGTTATAGTTTTGGAGAAAAATGTGTTCATTTCATGTATGCGCAAAATGCCTTTGAAATGGCTTTAAAATGGATTTGGAGCATGGAGACGATTATCTCAGGATGGCAATATAAACAAACGAAACTTTTAGTAGATTTCTACTTATTTTATTAAATATTATCTCCACCAAACAGGACAAGCTTGCATCTGTTATAGTTTTGGAGAAAAATGTGTTCATTTTATGTATGCGCGAAATGCCTTAAAAATGGCTTTAAAATGGATTTGGAGCATGGAGACGATTATCTCGGGATTGCAAGATAACCAAACAAAACTTTTAGTGGATTTCTACTTATTTTATTAAATATCATCTCCACCAAACAGGACAAGCTTGCATCTGTTATAGTTTTGGAGAAAAATGTGTTCATTTCATGTATGCGCGAAATGCCTTAAAAATGGCTTTAAAATGGATTTGGAGCATGGAGACGATTATCTCGGGATTGCAAGATAACCAAACAAAAATTTTAGTGGATTTCTACTTATTTTATTAAATATCATCTCCACCAAACAGGACAAGCTTGCATCTGTTATAGTTTTGGAGAAAAAATGTGTTCATTTCATGTATGCGCGAAATGCCTTAAAAATGGCTTTAAAATGGATTTGGAGCATGGAGACGATTATCTCGGGATTGCAAGATAACCAAACAAAACTTTTAGTGGATTTCTACTTATTTTATTAAATATCATCTCCACCAAACAGGACAAGCTTGCATCTGTTATAGTTTTGGAGAAAAATGTGTTCATTTCATGTATGCGCGAAATGCCTTAAAAATGGCTTTAAAATGGATTTGGAGCATGGAGACGATTATCTCGGGATTGCAAGATAACCAAACAAAACTTTTAGTGGATTTCTACTTATTTTATTAAATATCATCTCCACCAAACAGGACAAGCTTGCATGTGTTATAGTTTTGGAGAAAAATGTGTTCATTTCATGTATGCGCAAAATGCCTTTGAAATGGCTTTAAAATGGATTTGGAGCATGGAGACGATTATCTCGGGATTGCAAGATAACCAAACAAAACTTTTAGTGGATTTCTACTTATTTTATTAAATATCATCTCCACCAAACAGGACAAGCTTGCATCTGTTATAGTTTTGGAGAAAAATGTGTTCATTTCATGTATGCGCGAAATGCCTTAAAAATGGCTTTAAAATGGATTTGGAGCATGGAGACGATTATCTCGGGATTGCAAGATAACCAAACAAAACTTAGTGGATTTCTACTTATTTTATTAAATATCATCTCCACCAAACAGGACAAGCTTGCATCTGTTATAGTTTTGGAGAAAAATGTGTTCATTTCATGTATGCGCGAAATGCCTTAAAAATGGCTTTAAAATGGATTTGGAGCATGGAGACGATTATCTCGGGATTGCAAGATAACCAAACAAAACTTTTAGTGGATTTCTACTTATTTTATTAAATATCATCTCCACCAAACAGGACAAGCTTGCATCTGTTATAGTTTTGGAGAAAAATGTGTTCATTTCATGTATGCGCGAAATGCCTTAAAAATGGCTTTAAAATGGATTTGGAGCATGGAGACGATTATCTCGGGATTGCAAGATAACCAAACAAAACTTTTAGTGGATTTCTACTTATTTTATTAAATATCATCTCCACCAAACAGGACAAGCTTGCATGTGTTATAGTTTTGGAGAAAAATGTGTTCATTTCATGTATGCGCAAAATGCCTTTGAAATGGCTTTAAAATGGATTTGGAGCATGGAGACGATTATCTCAGGATGGCAATATAAACAAACGAAACTTTTAGTAGATTTCTACTTATTTTATTAAATATTATCTCCACCAAACAGGACAAGCTTGCATCTGTTATAGTTTTGGAGAAAAATGTGTTCATTTCATGTATGCGCGAAATGCCTTAAAAATGGCTTTAAAATGGATTTGGAGCATGGAGACGATTATCTCGGGATTGCAAGATAACCAAACAAAACTTTTAGTGGATTTCTACTTATTTTATTAAATATCATCTCCACCAAACAGGACAAGCTTGCATCTGTTATAGTTTTGGAGAAAAATGTGTTCATTTCATGTAAGCGCGAAATGCCTTAAAAATGGCTTTAAAATGGATTTGGAGCATGGAGACGATTATCTCGGGATTGCAAGATAACCAAACAAAACTTTTAGTGGATTTCTACTTATTTTATTAAATATCATCTCCACCAAACAGGACAAGCTTGCATCTGTTATAGTTTTGGAGAAAAATGTGTTCATTTCATGTATGCGCGAAATGCCTTAAAAATGGCTTTAAAATGGATTTGGAGCATGGAGACGATTATCTCGGGATTGCAAGATAACCAAACAAAACTTAGTGGATTTCTACTTATTTTATTAAATATCATCTCCACCAAACAGGACAAGCTTGCATCTGTTATAGTTTTGGAGAAAAATGTGTTCATTTCATGTATGCGCGAAATGCCTTAAAAATGGCTTTAAAATGGATTTGGAGCATGGAGACGATTATCTCGGGATTGCAAGATAACCAAACAAAACTTTTAGTGGATTTCTACTTATTTTATTAAATATCATCTCCACCAAACAGGACAAGCTTGCATCTGTTATAGTTTTGGAGAAAAATGTGTTCATTTCATGTATGCGCGAAATGCCTTAAAAATAGCTTTAAAATGGATTTGGAGCATGGAGACGATTATCTCGGGATTGCAAGATAACCAAACAAAACTTTTAGTGGATTTCTACTTATTTTATTAAATATCATCTCCACCAAACAGGACAAGCTTGCATGTGTTATAGTTTTGGAGAAAAATGTGTTCATTTCATGTATGCGCAAAATGCCTTTGAAATGGCTTTAAAATGGATTTGGAGCATGGAGACGATTATCTCAGGATGGCAATATAAACAAACGAAACTTTTAGTAGATTTCTACTTATTTTATTAAATATTATCTCCACCAAACAGGACAAGCTTGCATCTGTTATAGTTTTGGAGAAAAATGTGTTCATTTCATGTATGCGCGAAATGCCTTAAAAATGGCTTTAAAATGGATTTGGAGCATGGAGACGATTATCTCGGGATTGCAAGATAACCAAACAAAACTTTTAGTGGATTTCTACTTATTTTATTAAATATCATCTCCACCAAACAGGACAAGCTTGCATCTGTTATAGTTTTGGAGAAAAATGTGTTCATTTCATGTATGCGCGAAATGCCTTAAAAATGGCTTTAAAATGGATTTGGAGCATGGAGACGATTATCTCGGGATTGCAAGATAACCAAACAAAACTTTTAGTGGATTTCTACTTATTTTATTAAATATCATCTCCACCAAACAGGACAAGCTTGCATGTGTTATAGTTTTGGAGAAAAATGTGTTCATTTCATGTATGCGCAAAATGCCTTTGAAATGGCTTTAAAATGGATTTGGAGCATGGAGACGATTATCTCGGGATTGCAAGATAACCAAACAAAACTTTTAGTGGATTTCTACTTATTTTATTAAATATCATCTCCACCAAACAGGACAAGCTTGCATCTGTTATAGTTTTGGAGAAAAATGTGTTCATTTCATGTATGCGCGAAATGCCTTAAAAATGGCTTTAAAATGGATTTGGAGCATGGAGACGATTATCTCGGGATTGCAAGATAACCAAACAAAACTTTTAGTGGATTTCTACTTATTTTATTAAATATCATCTCCACCAAACAGGACAAGCTTGCATCTGTTATAGTTTTGGAGAAAAATGTGTTCATTTCATGTATGCGCGAAATGCCTTAAAAATGGCTTTAAAATGGATTTGGAGCATGGAGACGATTATCTCGGGATTGCAAGATAACCAAACAAAACTTTTAGTGGATTTCTACTTATTTTATTAAATATCATCTCCACCAAACAGGACAAGCTTGCATCTGTTATAGTTTTGGAGAAAAATGTGTTCATTTCATGTATGCGCGAAATGCCTTAAAAATGGCTTTAAAATGGATTTGGAGCATGGAGACGATTATCTCGGGATTGCAAGATAACCAAACAAAACTTTTAGTGGATTTCTACTTATTTTATTAAATATCATCTCCACCAAACAGGACAAGCTTGCATCTGTTATAGTTTTGGAGAAAAATGTGTTCATTTCATGTATGCGCGAAATGCCTTAAAAATGGCTTTAAAATGGATTTGGAGCATGGAGACGATTATCTCGGGATTGCAAGATAACCAAACAAAACTTTTAGTGGATTTCTACTTATTTTATTAAATATCATCTCCACCAAACAGGACAAGCTTGCATCTGTTATAGTTTTGGAGAAAAATGTGTTCATTTCATGTATGCGCGAAATGCCTTAAAAATGGCTTTAAAATGGATTTGGAGCATGGAGACGATTATCTCGGGATTGCAAGATAACCAAACAAAACTTTTAGTGGATTTCTACTTATTTTATTAAATATCATCTCCACCAAACAGGACAAGCTTGCATGTGTTATAGTTTTGGAGAAAAATGTGTTCATTTCATGTATGCGCAAAATGCCTTTGAAATGGCTTTAAAATGGATTTGGAGCATGGAGACGATTATCTCGGGATTGCAAGATAACCAAACAAAACTTTTAGTGGATTTCTACTTATTTTATCAAATATCATCTCCACCAAACAGGACAAGCTTGCATCTGTTATAGTTTTGGAGAAAAATGTGTTCATTTCATGTATGCGCGAAATGCCTTAAAAATGGCTTTAAAATGGATTTGGAGCATGGAGACGATTATCTCGGGATTGCAAGATAACCAAACAAAACTTTTAGTGGATTTCTACTTATTTTATTAAATATCATCTCCACCAAACAGGACAAGCTTGCATCTGTTATAGTTTTGGAGAAAAATGTGTTCATTTCATGTATGCGCGAAATGCCTTAAAAATGGCTTTAAAATGGATTTGGAGCATGGAGACGATTATCTCGGGATTGCAAGATAACCAAACAAAACTTTTAGTGGATTTCTACTTATTTTATTAAATATCATCTCCACCAAACAGGACAAGCTTGCATCTTGTTATAGTTTTGGAGAAAAATGTGTTCATTTCATGTATGCGCGAAATGCCTTAAAAATGGCTTTAAAATGGATTTGGAGCATGGAGACGATTATCTCGGGATTGCAAGATAACCAAACAAAACTTTTAGTGGATTTCTACTTATTTTATTAAATATCATCTCCACCAAACAGGACAAGCTTGCATCTGTTATAGTTTTGGAGAAAAATGTGTTCATTTCATGTATGCGCGAAATGCCTTAAAAATGGCTTTAAAATGGATTTGGAGCATGGAGACGATTATCTCGGGATTGCAAGATAACCAAACAAAACTTTTAGTGGATTTCTACTTATTTTATTAAATATCATCTCCACCAAACAGGACAAGCTTGCATCTGTTATAGTTTTGGAGAAAAATGTGTTCATTTCATGTATGCGCGAAATGCCTTAAAAATGGCTTTAAAATGGATTTGGAGCATGGAGACGATTATCTCGGGATTGCAAGATAACCAAACAAAACTTTTAGTGGATTTCTACTTATTTTATTAAATATCATCTCCACCAAACAGGACAAGCTTGCATCTGTTATAGTTTTGGAGAAAAATGTGTTCATTTCATGTATGCGCGAAATGCCTTAAAAATGGCTTTAAAATGGATTTGGAGCATGGAGACGATTATCTCGGGATTGCAAGATAACCAAACAAAACTTTTAGTGGATTTCTACTTATTTTATTAAATATCATCTCCACCAAACAGGACAAGCTTGCATCTGTTATAGTTTTGGAGAAAAATGTGTTCATTTCATGTATGCGCGAAATGCCTTAAAAATGGCTTTAAAATGGATTTGGAGCATGGAGACGATTATCTCGGGATTGCAAGATAACCAAACAAAACTTTTAGTGGATTTCTACTTATTTTATTAAATATCATCTCCACCAAACAGGACAAGCTTGCATCTGTTATAGTTTTGGAGAAAAATGTGTTCATTTCATGTATGCGCGAAATGCCTTAAAAATGGCTTTAAAATGGATTTGGAGCATGGAGACGATTATCTCGGGATTGCAAGATAACCAAACAAAACTTTTAGTGGATTTCTACTTATTTTATTAAATATCATCTCCACCAAACAGGACAAGCTTGCATCTGTTATAGTTTTGGAGAAAAATGTGTTCATTTCATGTATGCGCGAAATGCCTTAAAAATGGCTTTAAAATGGATTTGGAGCATGGAGACGATTATCTCGGGATTGCAAGATAACCAAACAAAACTTTTAGTGGATTTCTACTTATTTTATTAAATATCATCTCCACCAAACAGGACAAGCTTGCATCTGTTATAGTTTTGGAGAAAAATGTGTTCATTTCATGTATGCGCGAAATGCCTTAAAAATGGCTTTAAAATGGATTTGGAGCATGGAGACGATTATCTCGGGATTGCAAGATAACCAAACAAAACTTTTAGTGGATTTCTACTTATTTTATTAAATATCATCTCCACCAAACAGGACAAGCTTGCATCTGTTATAGTTTTGGAGAAAAATGTGTTCATTTCATGTATGCGCGAAATGCCTTAAAAATGGCTTTAAAATGGATTTGGAGCATGGAGACGATTATCTCGGGATTGCAAGATAACCAAACAAAACTTTTAGTGGATTTCTACTTATTTTATTAAATATCATCTCCACCAAACAGGACAAGCTTGCATCTGTTATAGTTTTGGAGAAAAATGTGTTCATTTCATGTATGCGCGAAATGCCTTAAAAATGGCTTTAAAATGGATTTGGAGCATGGAGACGATTATCTCGGGATTGCAAGATAACCAAACAAAACTTTTAGTGGATTTCTACTTATTTTATTAAATATCATCTCCACCAAACAGGACAAGCTTGCATCTGTTATAGTTTTGGAGAAAAATGTGTTCATTTCATGTATGCGCGAAATGCCTTAAAAATGGCTTTAAAATGGATTTGGAGCATGGAGACGATTATCTCGGGATTGCAAGATAACCAAACAAAACTTTTAGTGGATTTCTACTTATTTTATTAAATATCATCTCCACCAAACAGGACAAGCTTGCATCTGTTATAGTTTTGGAGAAAAATGTGTTCATTTCATGTATGCGCGACATGCCTTAAAAATGGCTTTAAAATGGATTTGGAGCATGGAGACGATTATCTCGGGATTGCAAGATAACCAAACAAAACTTTTAGTGGATTTCTACTTATTTTATTAAATATCATCTCCACCAAACAGGACAAGCTTGCATCTGTTATAGTTTTGGAGAAAAATGTGTTCATTTCATGTATGCGCGAAATGCCTTAAAAATGGCTTTAAAATGGATTTGGAGCATGGAGACGATTATCTCGGGATTGCAAGATAACCAAACAAAACTTTTAGTGGATTTCTACTTATTTTATTAAATATCATCTCCACCAAACAGGACAAGCTTGCATCTGTTATAGTTTTGGAGAAAAATGTGTTCATTTCATGTATGCGCGAAATGCCTTAAAAATGGCTTTAAAATGGATTTGGAGCATGGAGACGATTATCTCGGGATTGCAAGATAACCAAACAAAACTTTTAGTGGATTTCTACTTATTTTATTAAATATCATCTCCACCAAACAGGACAAGCTTGCATCTGTTATAGTTTTGGAGAAAAATGTGTTCATTTCATGTATGCGCGAAATGCCTTAAAAATGGCTTTAAAATGGATTTGGAGCATGGAGACGATTATCTCGGGATTGCAAGATAACCAAACAAAACTTTTAGTGGATTTCTACTTATTTTATTAAATATCATCTCCACCAAACAGGACAAGCTTGCATCTGTTATAGTTTTGGAGAAAAATGTGTTCATTTCATGTATGCGCGAAATGCCTTAAAAATGGCTTTAAAATGGATTTGGAGCATGGAGACGATTATCTCGGGATTGCAAGATAACCAAACAAAACTTTTAGTGGATTTCTACTTATTTTATTAAATATCATCTCCACCAAACAGGACAAGCTTGCATCTGTTATAGTTTTGGAGAAAAATGTGTTCATTTCATGTATGCGCGAAATGCCTTAAAAATGGCTTTAAAATGGATTTGGAGCATGGAGACGATTATCTCGGGATTGCAAGATAACCAAACAAAACTTTTAGTGGATTTCTACTTATTTTATTAAATATCATCTCCACCAAACAGGACAAGCTTGCATCTGTTATAGTTTTGGAGAAAAATGTGTTCATTTCATGTATGCGCGAAATGCCTTAAAAATGGCTTTAAAATGGATTTGGAGCATGGAGACGATTATCTCGGGATTGCAAGATAACCAAACAAAACTTTTAGTGGATTTCTACTTATTTTATTAAATATCATCTCCACCAAACAGGACAAGCTTGCATCTGTTATAGTTTTGGAGAAAAATGTGTTCATTTCATGTATGCGCGAAATGCCTTAAAAATGGCTTTAAAATGGATTTGGAGCATGGAGACGATTATCTCGGGATTGCAAGATAACCAAACAAAACTTTTAGTGGATTTCTACTTATTTTATTAAATATCATCTCCACCAAACAGGACAAGCTTGCATCTGTTATAGTTTTGGAGAAAAATGTGTTCATTTCATGTATGCGCGAAATGCCTTAAAAATGGCTTTAAAATGGATTTGGAGCATGGAGACGATTATCTCGGGATTGCAAGATAACCAAACAAAACTTTTAGTGGATTTCTACTTATTTTATTAAATATCATCTCCACCAAACAGGACAAGCTTGCATCTGTTATAGTTTTGGAGAAAAATGTGTTCATTTCATGTATGCGCGAAATGCCTTAAAAATGGCTTTAAAATGGATTTGGAGCATGGAGACGATTATCTCGGGATTGCAAGATAACCAAACAAAACTTTTAGTGGATTTCTACTTATTTTATTAAATATCATCTCCACCAAACAGGACAAGCTTGCATCTGTTATAGTTTTGGAGAAAAATGTGTTCATTTCATGTATGCGCGAAATGCCTTAAAAATGGCTTTAAAATGGATTTGGAGCATGGAGACGATTATCTCGGGATTGCAAGATAACCAAACAAAACTTTTAGTGGATTTCTACTTATTTTATTAAATATCATCTCCACCAAACAGGACAAGCTTGCATCTGTTATAGTTTTGGAGAAAAATGTGTTCATTTCATGTATGCGCGAAATGCCTTAAAAATGGCTTTAAAATGGATTTGGAGCATGGAGACGATTATCTCGGGATTGCAAGATAACCAAACAAAACTTTTAGTGGATTTCTACTTATTTTATTAAATATCATCTCCACCAAACAGGACAAGCTTGCATCTGTTATAGTTTTGGAGAAAAATGTGTTCATTTCATGTATGCGCGAAATGCCTTAAAAATGGCTTTAAAATGGATTTGGAGCATGGAGACGATTATCTCGGGATTGCAAGATAACCAAACAAAACTTTTAGTGGATTTCTACTTATTTTATTAAATATCATCTCCACCAAACAGGACAAGCTTGCATCTGTTATAGTTTTGGAGAAAAATGTGTTCATTTCATGTATGCGCGAAATGCCTTAAAAATGGCTTTAAAATGGATTTGGAGCATGGAGACGATTATCTCGGGATTGCAAGATAACCAAACAAAACTTTTAGTGGATTTCTACTTATTTTATTAAATATCATCTCCACCAAACAGGACAAGCTTGCATCTGTTATAGTTTTGGAGAAAAATGTGTTCATTTCATGTATGCGCGAAATGCCTTAAAAATGGCTTTAAAATGGATTTGGAGCATGGAGACGATTATCTCGGGATTGCAAGATAACCAAACAAAACTTTTAGTGGATTTCTACTTATTTTATTAAATATCATCTCCACCAAACAGGACAAGCTTGCATCTGTTATAGTTTTGGAGAAAAATGTGTTCATTTCATGTATGCGCGAAATGCCTTAAAAATGGCTTTAAAATGGATTTGGAGCATGGAGACGATTATCTCGGGATTGCAAGATAACCAAACAAAACTTTTAGTGGATTTCTACTTATTTTATTAAATATCATCTCCACCAAACAGGACAAGCTTGCATCTGTTATAGTTTTGGAGAAAAATGTGTTCATTTCATGTATGCGCGAAATGCCTTAAAAATGGCTTTAAAATGGATTTGGAGCATGGAGACGATTATCTCGGGATTGCAAGATAACCAAACAAAACTTTTAGTGGATTTCTACTTATTTTATTAAATATCATCTCCACCAAACAGGACAAGCTTGCATCTGTTATAGTTTTGGAGAAAAATGTGTTCATTTCATGTATGCGCGAAATGCCTTAAAAATGGCTTTAAAATGGATTTGGAGCATGGAGACGATTATCTCGGGATTGCAAGATAACCAAACAAAACTTTTAGTGGATTTCTACTTATTTTATTAAATATCATCTCCACCAAACAGGACAAGCTTGCATCTGTTATAGTTTTGGAGAAAAATGTGTTCATTTCATGTATGCGCGAAATGCCTTAAAAATGGCTTTAAAATGGATTTGGAGCATGGAGACGATTATCTCGGGATTGCAAGATAACCAAACAAAACTTTTAGTGGATTTCTACTTATTTTATTAAATATCATCTCCACCAAACAGGACAAGCTTGCATCTGTTATAGTTTTGGAGAAAAATGTGTTCATTTCATGTATGCGCGAAATGCCTTAAAAATGGCTTTAAAATGGATTTGGAGCATGGAGACGATTATCTCGGGATTGCAAGATAACCAAACAAAACTTTTAGTGGATTTCTACTTATTTTATTAAATATCATCTCCACCAAACAGGACAAGCTTGCATCTGTTATAGTTTTGGAGAAAAATGTGTTCATTTCATGTATGCGCGAAATGCCTTAAAAATGGCTTTAAAATGGATTTGGAGCATGGAGACGATTATCTCGGGATTGCAAGATAACCAAACAAAACTTTTAGTGGATTTCTACTTATTTTATTAAATATCATCTCCACCAAACAGGACAAGCTTGCATCTGTTATAGTTTTGGAGAAAAATGTGTTCATTTCATGTATGCGCGAAATGCCTTAAAAATGGCTTTAAAATGGATTTGGAGCATGGAGACGATTATCTCGGGATTGCAAGATAACCAAACAAAACTTTTAGTGGATTTCTACTTATTTTATTAAATATCATCTCCACCAAACAGGACAAGCTTGCATCTGTTATAGTTTTGGAGAAAAATGTGTTCATTTCATGTATGCGCGAAATGCCTTAAAAATGGCTTTAAAATGGATTTGGAGCATGGAGACGATTATCTCGGGATTGCAAGATAACCAAACAAAACTTTTAGTGGATTTCTACTTATTTTATTAAATATCATCTCCACCAAACAGGACAAGCTTGCATCTGTTATAGTTTTGGAGAAAAATGTGTTCATTTCATGTATGCGCGAAATGCCTTAAAAATGGCTTTAAAATGGATTTGGAGCATGGAGACGATTATCTCGGGATTGCAAGATAACCAAACAAAACTTTTAGTGGATTTCTACTTATTTTATTAAATATCATCTCCACCAAACAGGACAAGCTTGCATCTGTTATAGTTTTGGAGAAAAATGTGTTCATTTCATGTATGCGCGAAATGCCTTAAAAATGGCTTTAAAATGGATTTGGAGCATGGAGACGATTATCTCGGGATTGCAAGATAACCAAACAAAACTTTTAGTGGATTTCTACTTATTTTATTAAATATCATCTCCACCAAACAGGACAAGCTTGCATCTGTTATAGTTTTGGAGAAAAATGTGTTCATTTCATGTATGCGCGAAATGCCTTAAAAATGGCTTTAAAATGGATTTGGAGCATGGAGACGATTATCTCGGGATTGCAAGATAACCAAACAAAACTTTTAGTGGATTTCTACTTATTTTATTAAATATCATCTCCACCAAACAGGACAAGCTTGCATCTGTTATAGTTTTGGAGAAAAATGTGTTCATTTCATGTATGCGCGAAATGCCTTAAAAATGGCTTTAAAATGGATTTGGAGCATGGAGACGATTATCTCGGGATTGCAAGATAACCAAACAAAACTTTTAGTGGATTTCTACTTATTTTATTAAATATCATCTCCACCAAACAGGACAAGCTTGCATCTGTTATAGTTTTGGAGAAAAATGTGTTCATTTCATGTATGCGCGAAATGCCTTAAAAATGGCTTTAAAATGGATTTGGAGCATGGAGACGATTATCTCGGGATTGCAAGATAACCAAACAAAACTTTTAGTGGATTTCTACTTATTTTATTAAATATCATCTCCACCAAACAGGACAAGCTTGCATCTGTTATAGTTTTGGAGAAAAATGTGTTCATTTCATGTATGCGCGAAATGCCTTAAAAATGGCTTTAAAATGGATTTGGAGCATGGAGACGATTATCTCGGGATTGCAAGATAACCAAACAAAACTTTTAGTGGATTTCTACTTATTTTATTAAATATCATCTCCACCAAACAGGACAAGCTTGCATCTGTTATAGTTTTGGAGAAAAATGTGTTCATTTCATGTATGCGCGAAATGCCTTAAAAATGGCTTTAAAATGGATTTGGAGCATGGAGACGATTATCTCGGGATTGCAAGATAACCAAACAAAACTTTTAGTGGATTTCTACTTATTTTATTAAATATCATCTCCACCAAACAGGACAAGCTTGCATCTGTTATAGTTTTGGAGAAAAATGTGTTCATTTCATGTATGCGCGAAATGCCTTAAAAATGGCTTTAAAATGGATTTGGAGCATGGAGACGATTATCTCGGGATTGCAAGATAACCAAACAAAACTTTTAGTGGATTTCTACTTATTTTATTAAATATCATCTCCACCAAACAGGACAAGCTTGCATCTGTTATAGTTTTGGAGAAAAATGTGTTCATTTCATGTATGCGCGAAATGCCTTAAAAATGGCTTTAAAATGGATTTGGAGCATGGAGACGATTATCTCGGGATTGCAAGATAACCAAACAAAACTTTTAGTGGATTTCTACTTATTTTATTAAATATCATCTCCACCAAACAGGACAAGCTTGCATCTGTTATAGTTTTGGAGAAAAATGTGTTCATTTCATGTATGCGCGAAATGCCTTAAAAATGGCTTTAAAATGGATTTGGAGCATGGAGACGATTATCTCGGGATTGCAAGATAACCAAACAAAACTTTTAGTGGATTTCTACTTATTTTATTAAATATCATCTCCACCAAACAGGACAAGCTTGCATCTGTTATAGTTTTGGAGAAAAATGTGTTCATTTCATGTATGCGCGAAATGCCTTAAAAATGGCTTTAAAATGGATTTGGAGCATGGAGACGATTATCTCGGGATTGCAAGATAACCAAACAAAACTTTTAGTGGATTTCTACTTATTTTATTAAATATCATCTCCACCAAACAGGACAAGCTTGCATCTGTTATAGTTTTGGAGAAAAATGTGTTCATTTCATGTATGCGCGAAATGCCTTAAAAATGGCTTTAAAATGGATTTGGAGCATGGAGACGATTATCTCGGGATTGCAAGATAACCAAACAAAACTTTTAGTGGATTTCTACTTATTTTATTAAATATCATCTCCACCAAACAGGACAAGCTTGCATCTGTTATAGTTTTGGAGAAAAATGTGTTCATTTCATGTATGCGCGAAATGCCTTAAAAATGGCTTTAAAATGGATTTGGAGCATGGAGACGATTATCTCGGGATTGCAAGATAACCAAACAAAACTTTTAGTGGATTTCTACTTATTTTATTAAATATCATCTCCACCAAACAGGACAAGCTTGCATCTGTTATAGTTTTGGAGAAAAATGTGTTCATTTCATGTATGCGCGAAATTTTAGTTTGGTTATCTTGCAATCCCGACGATAATCGTCTCCATGCTCCAAATCCATTTTAAAGCCATTTTTAAGGCATTTCGCTCATACATGAAATGAACACATTTTTCTCCAAAACTATAACAGATGCAAGCTTGTCCTGTTTGGTGGAGATGATATTTAATAAAATAAGTAGAAATCCACTAAAAGTTTTGTTTGGTTATCTTGCAATCCCGAGATAATCGTCTCCATGCTCCAAATCCATTTTAAAGCCATTTTTAAGGCATTTCGCGCATACATGAAATGAACACATTTTTCTCCAAAACTATAACAGATGCAAGCTTGTCCTGTTTGGTGGAGATGATATTTAATAAAATAAGTAGAAATCCACTAAAAGTTTTGTTTGGTTATCTTGCAATCCCGAGATAATCGTCTCCATGCTCCAAATCCATTTTAAAGCCATTTTTAAGGCATTTCGCGCATACATGAAATGAACACATTTTTCTCCAAAACTATAACAGATGCAAGCTTGTCCTGTTTGGTGGAGATGATATTTAATAAAATAAGTAGAAATCCACTAAAAGTTTTGTTTGGTTATCTTGCAATCCCGAGATAATCGTCTCCATGCTCCAAATCCATTTTAAAGCCATTTTTAAGGCATTTCGCGCATACATGAAATGAACACATTTTTCTCCAAAACTATAACAGATGCAAGCTTGTCCTGTTTGGTGGAGATGATATTTAATAAAATAAGTAGAAATCCACTAAAAGTTTTGTTTGGTTATCTTGCAATCCCGAGATAATCGTCTCCATGCTCCAAATCCATTTTAAAGCCATTTTTAAGGCATTTCGCGCATACATGAAATGAACACATTTTTCTCCAAAACTATAACAGATGCAAGCTTGTCCTGTTTGGTGGAGATGATATTTAATAAAATAAGTAGAAATCCACTAAAAGTTTTGTTTGGTTATCTTGCAATCCCGAGATAATCGTCTCCATGCTCCAAATCCATTTTAAAGCCATTTTTAAGGCATTTCGCGCATACATGAAATGAACACATTTTTCTCCAAAACTATAACAGATGCAAGCTTGTCCTGTTTGGTGGAGATGATATTTAATAAAATAAGTAGAAATCCACTAAAAGTTTTGTTTGGTTATCTTGCAATCCCGAGATAATCGTCTCCATGCTCCAAATCCATTTTAAAGCCATTTTTAAGGCATTTCGCGCATACATGAAATGAACACATTTTTCTCCAAAACTATAACAGATGCAAGCTTGTCCTGTTTGGTGGAGATGATATTTAATAAAATAAGTAGAAATCCACTAAAAGTTTTGTTTGGTTATCTTGCAATCCCGAGATAATCGTCTCCATGCTCCAAATCCATTTTAAAGCCATTTTTAAGGCATTTCGCGCATACATGAAATGAACACATTTTTCTCCAAAACTATAACAGATGCAAGCTTGTCCTGTTTGGTGGAGATGATATTTAATAAAATAAGTAGAAATCCACTAAAAGTTTTGTTTGGTTATCTTGCAATCCCGAGATAATCGTCTCCATGCTCCAAATCCATTTTAAAGCCATTTTTAAGGCATTTCGCGCATACATGAAATGAACACATTTTTCTCCAAAACTATAACAGATGCAAGCTTGTCCTGTTTGGTGGAGATGATATTTAATAAAATAAGTAGAAATCACACTAAAAGTTTTGTTTGGTTATCTTGCAATCCCGAGATAATCGTCTCCATGCTCCAAATCCATTTTAAAGCCATTTTTAAGGCATTTCGCGCATACATGAAATGAACACATTTTTCTCCAAAACTATAACAGATGCAAGCTTGTCCTGTTTGGTGGAGATGATATTTAATAAAATAAGTAGAAATCCACTAAAAGTTTTGTTTGGTTATCTTGCAATCCCGAGATAATCGTCTCCATGCTCCAAATCCATTTTAAAGCCATTTTTAAGGCATTTCGCGCATACATGAAATGAACACATTTTTCTCCAAAACTATAACAGATGCAAGCTTGTCCTGTTTGGTGGAGATGATATTTAATAAAATAAGTAGAAATCCACTAAAAGTTTTGTTTGGTTATCTTGCAATCCCGAGATAATCGTCTCCATGCTCCAAATCCATTTTAAAGCCATTTTTAAGGCATTTCGCGCATACATGAAATGAACACATTTTTCTCCAAAACTATAACAGATGCAAGCTTGTCCTGTTTGGTGGAGATGATATTTAATAAAATAAGTAGAAATCCACTAAAAGTTTTGTTTGGTTATCTTGCAATCCCGAGATAATCGTCTCCATGCTCCAAATCCATTTTAAAGCCATTTTTAAGGCATTTCGCGCATACATGAAATGAACACATTTTTCTCCAAAACTATAACAGATGCAAGCTTGTCCTGTTTGGTGGAGATGATATTTAATAAAATAAGTAGAAATCCACTAAAAGTTTTGTTTGGTTATCTTGCAATCCCGAGATAATCGTCTCCATGCTCCAAATCCATTTTAAAGCCATTTTTAAGGCATTTCGCGCATACATGAAATGAACACATTTTTCTCCAAAACTATAACAGATGCAAGCTTGTCCTGTTTGGTGGAGATGATATTTAATAAAATAAGTAGAAATCCACTAAAAGTTTTGTTTGGTTATCTTGCAATCCCGAGATAATCGTCTCCATGCTCCAAATCCATTTTAAAGCCATTTTTAAGGCATTTCGCGCATACATGAAATGAACACATTTTTCTCCAAAACTATAACAGATGCAAGCTTGTCCTGTTTGGTGGAGATGATATTTAATAAAATAAGTAGAAATCCACTAAAAGTTTTGTTTGGTTATCTTGCAATCCCGAGATAATCGTCTCCATGCTCCAAATCCATTTTAAAGCCATTTTTAAGGCATTTCGCGCATACATGAAATGAACACATTTTTCTCCAAAACTATAACAGATGCAAGCTTGTCCTGTTTGGTGGAGATGATATTTAATAAAATAAGTAGAAATCCACTAAAAGTTTTGTTTGGTTATCTTGCAATCCCGAGATAATCGTCTCCATGCTCCAAATCCATTTTAAAGCCATTTTTAAGGCATTTCGCGCATACATGAAATGAACACATTTTTCTCCAAAACTATAACAGATGCAAGCTTGTCCTGTTTGGTGGAGATGATATTTAATAAAATAAGTAGAAATCCACTAAAAGTTTTGTTTGGTTATCTTGCAATCCCGAGATAATCGTCTCCATGCTCCAAATCCATTTTAAAGCCATTTTTAAGGCATTTCGCGCATACATGAAATGAACACATTTTTCTCCAAAACTATAACAGATGCAAGCTTGTCCTGTTTGGTGGAGATGATATTTAATAAAATAAGTAGAAATCCACTAAAAGTTTTGTTTGGTTATCTTGCAATCCCGAGATAATCGTCTCCATGCTCCAAATCCATTTTAAAGCCATTTTTAAGGCATTTCGCGCATACATGAAATGAACACATTTTTCTCCAAAACTATAACAGATGCAAGCTTGTCCTGTTTGGTGGAGATGATATTTAATAAAATAAGTAGAAATCCACTAAAAGTTTTGTTTGGTTATCTTGCAATCCCGAGATAATCGTCTCCATGCTCCAAATCCATTTTAAAGCCATTTTTAAGGCATTTCGCGCATACATGAAATGAACACATTTTTCTCCAAAACTATAACAGATGCAAGCTTGTCCTGTTTGGTGGAGATGATATTTAATAAAATAAGTAGAAATCCACTAAAAGTTTTGTTTGGTTATCTTGCAATCCCGAGATAATCGTCTCCATGCTCCAAATCCATTTTAAAGCCATTTTTAAGGCATTTCGCGCATACATGAAATGAACACATTTTTCTCCAAAACTATAACAGATGCAAGCTTGTCCTGTTTGGTGGAGATGATATTTAATAAAATAAGTAGAAATCCACTAAAAGTTTTGTTTGGTTATCTTGCAATCCCGAGATAATCGTCTCCATGCTCCAAATCCATTTTAAAGCCATTTTTAAGGCATTTCGCGCATACATGAAATGAACACATTTTTCTCCAAAACTATAACAGATGCAAGCTTGTCCTGTTTGGTGGAGATGATATTTAATAAAATAAGTAGAAATCCACTAAAAGTTTTGTTTGGTTATCTTGCAATCCCGAGATAATCGTCTCCATGCTCCAAATCCATTTTAAAGCCATTTTTAAGGCATTTCGCGCATACATGAAATGAACACATTTTTCTCCAAAACTATAACAGATGCAAGCTTGTCCTGTTTGGTGGAGATGATATTTAATAAAATAAGTAGAAATCCACTAAAAGTTTTGTTTGGTTATCTTGCAATCCCGAGATAATCGTCTCCATGCTCCAAATCCATTTTAAAGCCATTTTTAAGGCATTTCGCGCATACATGAAATGAACACATTTTTCTCCAAAACTATAACAGATGCAAGCTTGTCCTGTTTGGTGGAGATGATATTTAATAAAATAAGTAGAAATCCACTAAAAGTTTTGTTTGGTTATCTTGCAATCCCGAGATAATCGTCTCCATGCTCCAAATCCATTTTAAAGCCATTTTTAAGGCATTTCGCGCATACATGAAATGAACACATTTTTCTCCAAAACTATAACAGATGCAAGCTTGTCCTGTTTGGTGGAGATGATATTTAATAAAATAAGTAGAAATCCACTAAAAGTTTTGTTTGGTTATCTTGCAATCCCGAGATAATCGTCTCCATGCTCCAAATCCATTTTAAAGCCATTTTTAAGGCATTTCGCGCATACATGAAATGAACACATTTTTCTCCAAAACTATAACAGATGCAAGCTTGTCCTGTTTGGTGGAGATGATATTTAATAAAATAAGTAGAAATCCACTAAAAGTTTTGTTTGGTTATCTTGCAATCCCGAGATAATCGTCTCCATGCTCCAAATCCATTTTAAAGCCATTTTTAAGGCATTTCGCGCATACATGAAATGAACACATTTTTCTCCAAAACTATAACAGATGCAAGCTTGTCCTGTTTGGTGGAGATGATATTTAATAAAATAAGTAGAAATCCACTAAAAGTTTTGTTTGGTTATCTTGCAATCCCGAGATAATCGTCTCCATGCTCCAAATCCATTTTAAAGCCATTTTTAAGGCATTTCGCGCATACATGAAATGAACACATTTTTCTCCAAAACTATAACAGATGCAAGCTTGTCCTGTTTGGTGGAGATGATATTTAATAAAATAAGTAGAAATCCACTAAAAGTTTTGTTTGGTTATCTTGCAATCCCGAGATAATCGTCTCCATGCTCCAAATCCATTTTAAAGCCATTTTTAAGGCATTTCGCGCATACATGAAATGAACACATTTTTCTCCAAAACTATAACAGATGCAAGCTTGTCCTGTTTGGTGGAGATGATATTTAATAAAATAAGTAGAAATCCACTAAAAGTTTTGTTTGGTTATCTTGCAATCCCGAGATAATCGTCTCCATGCTCCAAATCCATTTTAAAGCCATTTTTAAGGCATTTCGCGCATACATGAAATGAACACATTTTTCTCCAAAACTATAACAGATGCAAGCTTGTCCTGTTTGGTGGAGATGATATTTAATAAAATAAGTAGAAATCCACTAAAAGTTTTGTTTGGTTATCTTGCAATCCCGAGATAATCGTCTCCATGCTCCAAATCCATTTTAAAGCCATTTTTAAGGCATTTCGCGCATACATGAAATGAACACATTTTTCTCCAAAACTATAACAGATGCAAGCTTGTCCTGTTTGGTGGAGATGATATTTAATAAAATAAGTAGAAATCCACTAAAAGTTTTGTTTGGTTATCTTGCAATCCCGAGATAATCGTCTCCATGCTCCAAATCCATTTTAAAGCCATTTTTAAGGCATTTCGCGCATACATGAAATGAACACATTTTTCTCCAAAACTATAACAGATGCAAGCTTGTCCTGTTTGGTGGAGATGATATTTAATAAAATAAGTAGAAATCCACTAAAAGTTTTGTTTGGTTATCTTGCAATCCCGAGATAATCGTCTCCATGCTCCAAATCCATTTTAAAGCCATTTTTAAGGCATTTCGCGCATACATGAAATGAACACATTTTTCTCCAAAACTATAACAGATGCAAGCTTGTCCTGTTTGGTGGAGATGATATTTAATAAAATAAGTAGAAATCCACTAAAAGTTTTGTTTGGTTATCTTGCAATCCCGAGATAATCGTCTCCATGCTCCAAATCCATTTTAAAGCCATTTTTAAGGCATTTCGCGCATACATGAAATGAACACATTTTTCTCCAAAACTATAACAGATGCAAGCTTGTCCTGTTTGGTGGAGATGATATTTAATAAAATAAGTAGAAATCCACTAAAAGTTTTGTTTGGTTATCTTGCAATCCCGAGATAATCGTCTCCATGCTCCAAATCCATTTTAAAGCCATTTTTAAGGCATTTCGCGCATACATGAAATGAACACATTTTTCTCCAAAACTATAACAGATGCAAGCTTGTCCTGTTTGGTGGAGATGATATTTAATAAAATAAGTAGAAATCCACTAAAAGTTTTGTTTGGTTATCTTGCAATCCCGAGATAATCGTCTCCATGCTCCAAATCCATTTTAAAGCCATTTTTAAGGCATTTCGCGCATACATGAAATGAACACATTTTTCTCCAAAACTATAACAGATGCAAGCTTGTCCTGTTTGGTGGAGATGATATTTAATAAAATAAGTAGAAATCCACTAAAAGTTTTGTTTGGTTATCTTGCAATCCCGAGATAATCGTCTCCATGCTCCAAATCCATTTTAAAGCCATTTTTAAGGCATTTCGCGCATACATGAAATGAACACATTTTTCTCCAAAACTATAACAGATGCAAGCTTGTCCTGTTTGGTGGAGATGATATTTAATAAAATAAGTAGAAATCCACTAAAAGTTTTGTTTGGTTATCTTGCAATCCCGAGATAATCGTCTCCATGCTCCAAATCCATTTTAAAGCCATTTTTAAGGCATTTCGCGCATACATGAAATGAACACATTTTTCTCCAAAACTATAACAGATGCAAGCTTGTCCTGTTTGGTGGAGATGATATTTAATAAAATAAGTAGAAATCCACTAAAAGTTTTGTTTGGTTATCTTGCAATCCCGAGATAATCGTCTCCATGCTCCAAATCCATTTTAAAGCCATTTTTAAGGCATTTCGCGCATACATGAAATGAACACATTTTTCTCCAAAACTATAACAGATGCAAGCTTGTCCTGTTTGGTGGAGATGATATTTAATAAAATAAGTAGAAATCCACTAAAAGTTTTGTTTGGTTATCTTGCAATCCCGAGATAATCGTCTCCATGCTCCAAATCCATTTTAAAGCCATTTTTAAGGCATTTCGCGCATACATGAAATGAACACATTTTTCTCCAAAACTATAACAGATGCAAGCTTGTCCTGTTTGGTGGAGATGATATTTAATAAAATAAGTAGAAATCCACTAAAAGTTTTGTTTGGTTATCTTGCAATCCCGAGATAATCGTCTCCATGCTCCAAATCCATTTTAAAGCCATTTTTAAGGCATTTCGCGCATACATGAAATGAACACATTTTTCTCCAAAACTATAACAGATGCAAGCTTGTCCTGTTTGGTGGAGATGATATTTAATAAAATAAGTAGAAATCCACTAAAAGTTTTGTTTGGTTATCTTGCAATCCCGAGATAATCGTCTCCATGCTCCAAATCCATTTTAAAGCCATTTTTAAGGCATTTCGCGCATACATGAAATGAACACATTTTTCTCCAAAACTATAACAGATGCAAGCTTGTCCTGTTTGGTGGAGATGATATTTAATAAAATAAGTAGAAATCCACTAAAAGTTTTGTTTGGTTATCTTGCAATCCCGAGATAATCGTCTCCATGCTCCAAATCCATTTTAAAGCCATTTTTAAGGCATTTCGCGCATACATGAAATGAACACATTTTTCTCCAAAACTATAACAGATGCAAGCTTGTCCTGTTTGGTGGAGATGATATTTAATAAAATAAGTAGAAATCCACTAAAAGTTTTGTTTGGTTATCTTGCAATCCCGAGATAATCGTCTCCATGCTCCAAATCCATTTTAAAGCCATTTTTAAGGCATTTCGCGCATACATGAAATGAACACATTTTTCTCCAAAACTATAACAGATGCAAGCTTGTCCTGTTTGGTGGAGATGATATTTAATAAAATAAGTAGAAATCCACTAAAAGTTTTGTTTGGTTATCTTGCAATCCCGAGATAATCGTCTCCATGCTCCAAATCCATTTTAAAGCCATTTTTAAGGCATTTCGCGCATACATGAAATGAACACATTTTTCTCCAAAACTATAACAGATGCAAGCTTGTCCTGTTTGGTGGAGATGATATTTAATAAAATAAGTAGAAATCCACTAAAAGTTTTGTTTGGTTATCTTGCAATCCCGAGATAATCGTCTCCATGCTCCAAATCCATTTTAAAGCCATTTTTAAGGCATTTCGCGCATACATGAAATGAACACATTTTTCTCCAAAACTATAACAGATGCAAGCTTGTCCTGTTTGGTGGAGATGATATTTAATAAAATAAGTAGAAATCCACTAAAAGTTTTGTTTGGTTATCTTGCAATCCCGAGATAATCGTCTCCATGCTCCAAATCCATTTTAAAGCCATTTTTAAGGCATTTCGC
This sequence comes from Anomaloglossus baeobatrachus, assembly GCF_048569485.1. Classification (NCBI taxonomy): domain Eukaryota; kingdom Metazoa; phylum Chordata; class Amphibia; order Anura; family Aromobatidae; genus Anomaloglossus; species Anomaloglossus baeobatrachus. Next base: position 464,915 of record NW_027441897.1, read on the forward strand.
GCATACATGAAATGAACACATTTTTCTCCAAAACTATAACAGATGCAAGCTTGTCCTGTTTGGTGGAGATGATATTTAATAAAATAAGTAGAAATCCACTAAAAGTTTTGTTTGGTTATCTTGCAATCCCGAGATAATCGTCTCCATGCTCCAAATCCATTTTAAAGCCATTTTTAAGGCATTTCGCGCATACATGAAATGAACACATTTTTCTCCAAAACTATAACAGATGCAAGCTTGTCCTGTTTGGTGGAGATGATATTTAATAAAATAAGTAGAAATCCACTAAAAGTTTTGTTTGGTTATCTTGCAATCCCGAGATAATCGTCTCCATGCTCCAAATCCATTTTAAAGCCATTTTTAAGGCATTTCGCGCATACATGAAATGAACACATTTTTCTCCAAAACTATAACAGATGCAAGCTTGTCCTGTTTGGTGGAGATGATATTTAATAAAATAAGTAGAAATCCACTAAAAGTTTTGTTTGGTTATCTTGCAATCCCGAGATAATCGTCTCCATGCTCCAAATCCATTTTAAAGCCATTTTTAAGGCATTTCGCGCATACATGAAATGAACACATTTTTCTCCAAAACTATAACAGATGCAAGCTTGTCCTGTTTGGTGGAGATGATATTTAATAAAATAAGTAGAAATCCACTAAAAGTTTTGTTTGGTTATCTTGCAATCCCGAGATAATCGTCTCCATGCTCCAAATCCATTTTAAAGCCATTTTTAAGGCATTTCGCGCATACATGAAATGAACACATTTTTCTCCAAAACTATAACAGATGCAAGCTTGTCCTGTTTGGTGGAGATGATATTTAATAAAATAAGTAGAAATCCACTAAAAGTTTTGTTTGGTTATCTTGCAATCCCGAGATAATCGTCTCCATGCTCCAAATCCATTTTAAAGCCATTTTTAAGGCATTTCGCGCATACATGAAATGAACACATTTTTCTCCAAAACTATAACAGATGCAAGCTTGTCCTGTTTGGTGGAGATGATATTTAATAAAATAAGTAGAAATCCACTAAAAGTTTTGTTTGGTTATCTTGCAATCCCGAGATAATCGTCTCCATGCTCCAAATCCATTTTAAAGCCATTTTTAAGGCATTTCGCGCATACATGAAATGAACACATTTTTCTCCAAAACTATAACAGATGCAAGCTTGTCCTGTTTGGTGGAGATGATATTTAATAAAATAAGTAGAAATCCACTAAAAGTTTTGTTTGGTTATCTTGCAATCCCGAGATAATCGTCTCCATGCTCCAAATCCATTTTAAAGCCATTTTTAAGGCATTTCGCGCATACATGAAATGAACACATTTTTCTCCAAAACTATAACAGATGCAAGCTTGTCCTGTTTGGTGGAGATGATATTTAATAAAATAAGTAGAAATCCACTAAAAGTTTTGTTTGGTTATCTTGCAATCCCGAGATAATCGTCTCCATGCTCCAAATCCATTTTAAAGCCATTTTTAAGGCATTTCGCGCATACATGAAATGAACACATTTTTCTCCAAAACTATAACAGATGCAAGCTTGTCCTGTTTGGTGGAGATGATATTTAATAAAATAAGTAGAAATCCACTAAAAGTTTTGTTTGGTTATCTTGCAATCCCGAGATAATCGTCTCCATGCTCCAAATCCATTTTAAAGCCATTTTTAAGGCATTTCGCGCATACATGAAATGAACACATTTTTCTCCAAAACTATAACAGATGCAAGCTTGTCCTGTTTGGTGGAGATGATATTTAATAAAATAAGTAGAAATCCACTAAAAGTTTTGTTTGGTTATCTTGCAATCCCGAGATAATCGTCTCCATGCTCCAAATCCATTTTAAAGCCATTTTTAAGGCATTTCGCGCATACATGAAATGAACACATTTTTCTCCAAAACTATAACAGATGCAAGCTTGTCCTGTTTGGTGGAGATGATATTTAATAAAATAAGTAGAAATCCACTAAAAGTTTTGTTTGGTTATCTTGCAATCCCGAGATAATCGTCTCCATGCTCCAAATCCATTTTAAAGCCATTTTTAAGGCATTTCGCGCATACATGAAATGAACACATTTTTCTCCAAAACTATAACAGATGCAAGCTTGTCCTGTTTGGTGGAGATGATATTTAATAAAATAAGTAGAAATCCACTAAAAGTTTTGTTTGGTTATCTTGCAATCCCGAGATAATCGTCTCCATGCTCCAAATCCATTTTAAAGCCATTTTTAAGGCATTTCGCGCATACATGAAATGAACACATTTTTCTCCAAAACTATAACAGATGCAAGCTTGTCCTGTTTGGTGGAGATGATATTTAATAAAATAAGTAGAAATCCACTAAAAGTTTTGTTTGGTTATCTTGCAATCCCGAGATAATCGTCTCCATGCTCCAAATCCATTTTAAAGCCATTTTTAAGGCATTTCGCGCATACATGAAATGAACACATTTTTCTCCAAAACTATAACAGATGCAAGCTTGTCCTGTTTGGTGGAGATGATATTTAATAAAATAAGTAGAAATCCACTAAAAGTTTTGTTTGGTTATCTTGCAATCCCGAGATAATCGTCTCCATGCTCCAAATCCATTTTAAAGCCATTTTTAAGGCATTTCGCGCATACATGAAATGAACACATTTTTCTCCAAAACTATAACAGATGCAAGCTTGTCCTGTTTGGTGGAGATGATATTTAATAAAATAAGTAGAAATCCACTAAAAGTTTTGTTTGGTTATCTTGCAATCCCGAGATAATCGTCTCCATGCTCCAAATCCATTTTAAAGCCATTTTTAAGGCATTTCGCGCATACATGAAATGAACACATTTTTCTCCAAAACTATAACAGATGCAAGCTTGTCCTGTTTGGTGGAGATGATATTTAATAAAATAAGTAGAAATCCACTAAAAGTTTTGTTTGGTTATCTTGCAATCCCGAGATAATCGTCTCCATGCTCCAAATCCATTTTAAAGCCATTTTTAAGGCATTTCGCGCATACATGAAATGAACACATTTTTCTCCAAAACTATAACAGATGCAAGCTTGTCCTGTTTGGTGGAGATGATATTTAATAAAATAAGTAGAAATCCACTAAAAGTTTTGTTTGGTTATCTTGCAATCCCGAGATAATCGTCTCCATGCTCCAAATCCATTTTAAAGCCATTTTTAAGGCATTTCGCGCATACATGAAATGAACACATTTTTCTCCAAAACTATAACAGATGCAAGCTTGTCCTGTTTGGTGGAGATGATATTTAATAAAATAAGTAGAAATCCACTAAAAGTTTTGTTTGGTTATCTTGCAATCCCGAGATAATCGTCTCCATGCTCCAAATCCATTTTAAAGCCATTTTTAAGGCATTTCGCGCATACATGAAATGAACACATTTTTCTCCAAAACTATAACAGATGCAAGCTTGTCCTGTTTGGTGGAGATGATATTTAATAAAATAAGTAGAAATCCACTAAAAGTTTTGTTTGGTTATCTTGCAATCCCGAGATAATCGTCTCCATGCTCCAAATCCATTTTAAAGCCATTTTTAAGGCATTTCGCGCATACATGAAATGAACACATTTTTCTCCAAAACTATAACAGATGCAAGCTTGTCCTGTTTGGTGGAGATGATATTTAATAAAATAAGTAGAAATCCACTAAAAGTTTTGTTTGGTTATCTTGCAATCCCGAGATAATCGTCTCCATGCTCCAAATCCATTTTAAAGCCATTTTTAAGGCATTTCGCGCATACATGAAATGAACACATTTTTCTCCAAAACTATAACAGATGCAAGCTTGTCCTGTTTGGTGGAGATGATATTTAATAAAATAAGTAGAAATCCACTAAAAGTTTTGTTTGGTTATCTTGCAATCCCGAGATAATCGTCTCCATGCTCCAAATCCATTTTAAAGCCATTTTTAAGGCATTTCGCGCATACATGAAATGAACACATTTTTCTCCAAAACTATAACAGATGCAAGCTTGTCCTGTTTGGTGGAGATGATATTTAATAAAATAAGTAGAAATCCACTAAAAGTTTTGTTTGGTTATCTTGCAATCCCGAGATAATCGTCTCCATGCTCCAAATCCATTTTAAAGCCATTTTTAAGGCATTTCGCGCATACATGAAATGAACACATTTTTCTCCAAAACTATAACAGATGCAAGCTTGTCCTGTTTGGTGGAGATGATATTTAATAAAATAAGTAGAAATCCACTAAAAGTTTTGTTTGGTTATCTTGCAATCCCGAGATAATCGTCTCCATGCTCCAAATCCATTTTAAAGCCATTTTTAAGGCATTTCGCGCATACATGAAATGAACACATTTTTCTCCAAAACTATAACAGATGCAAGCTTGTCCTGTTTGGTGGAGATGATATTTAATAAAATAAGTAGAAATCCACTAAAAGTTTTGTTTGGTTATCTTGCAATCCCGAGATAATCGTCTCCATGCTCCAAATCCATTTTAAAGCCATTTTTAAGGCATTTCGCGCATACATGAAATGAACACATTTTTCTCCAAAACTATAACAGATGCAAGCTTGTCCTGTTTGGTGGAGATGATATTTAATAAAATAAGTAGAAATCCACTAAAAGTTTTGTTTGGTTATCTTGCAATCCCGAGATAATCGTCTCCATGCTCCAAATCCATTTTAAAGCCATTTTTAAGGCATTTCGCGCATACATGAAATGAACACATTTTTCTCCAAAACTATAACAGATGCAAGCTTGTCCTGTTTGGTGGAGATGATATTTAATAAAATAAGTAGAAATCCACTAAAAGTTTTGTTTGGTTATCTTGCAATCCCGAGATAATCGTCTCCATGCTCCAAATCCATTTTAAAGCCATTTTTAAGGCATTTCGCGCATACATGAAATGAACACATTTTTCTCCAAAACTATAACAGATGCAAGCTTGTCCTGTTTGGTGGAGATGATATTTAATAAAATAAGTAGAAATCCACTAAAAGTTTTGTTTGGTTATCTTGCAATCCCGAGATAATCGTCTCCATGCTCCAAATCCATTTTAAAGCCATTTTTAAGGCATTTCGCGCATACATGAAATGAACACATTTTTCTCCAAAACTATAACAGATGCAAGCTTGTCCTGTTTGGTGGAGATGATATTTAATAAAATAAGTAGAAATCCACTAAAAGTTTTGTTTGGTTATCTTGCAATCCCGAGATAATCGTCTCCATGCTCCAAATCCATTTTAAAGCCATTTTTAAGGCATTTCGCGCATACATGAAATGAACACATTTTTCTCCAAAACTATAACAGATGCAAGCTTGTCCTGTTTGGTGGAGATGATATTTAATAAAATAAGTAGAAATCCACTAAAAGTTTTGTTTGGTTATCTTGCAATCCCGAGATAATCGTCTCCATGCTCCAAATCCATTTTAAAGCCATTTTTAAGGCATTTCGCGCATACATGAAATGAACACATTTTTCTCCAAAACTATAACAGATGCAAGCTTGTCCTGTTTGGTGGAGATGATATTTAATAAAATAAGTAGAAATCCACTAAAAGTTTTGTTTGGTTATCTTGCAATCCCGAGATAATCGTCTCCATGCTCCAAATCCATTTTAAAGCCATTTTTAAGGCATTTCGCGCATACATGAAATGAACACATTTTTCTCCAAAACTATAACAGATGCAAGCTTGTCCTGTTTGGTGGAGATGATATTTAATAAAATAAGTAGAAATCCACTAAAAGTTTTGTTTGGTTATCTTGCAATCCCGAGATAATCGTCTCCATGCTCCAAATCCATTTTAAAGCCATTTTTAAGGCATTTCGCGCATACATGAAATGAACACATTTTTCTCCAAAACTATAACAGATGCAAGCTTGTCCTGTTTGGTGGAGATGATATTTAATAAAATAAGTAGAAATCCACTAAAAGTTTTGTTTGGTTATCTTGCAATCCCGAGATAATCGTCTCCATGCTCCAAATCCATTTTAAAGCCATTTTTAAGGCATTTCGCGCATACATGAAATGAACACATTTTTCTCCAAAACTATAACAGATGCAAGCTTGTCCTGTTTGGTGGAGATGATATTTAATAAAATAAGTAGAAATCCACTAAAAGTTTTGTTTGGTTATCTTGCAATCCCGAGATAATCGTCTCCATGCTCCAAATCCATTTTAAAGCCATTTTTAAGGCATTTCGCGCATACATGAAATGAACACATTTTTCTCCAAAACTATAACAGATGCAAGCTTGTCCTGTTTGGTGGAGATGATATTTAATAAAATAAGTAGAAATCCACTAAAAGTTTTGTTTGGTTATCTTGCAATCCCGAGATAATCGTCTCCATGCTCCAAATCCATTTTAAAGCCATTTTTAAGGCATTTCGCGCATACATGAAATGAACACATTTTTCTCCAAAACTATAACAGATGCAAGCTTGTCCTGTTTGGTGGAGATGATATTTAATAAAATAAGTAGAAATCCACTAAAAGTTTTGTTTGGTTATCTTGCAATCCCGAGATAATCGTCTCCATGCTCCAAATCCATTTTAAAGCCATTTTTAAGGCATTTCGCGCATACATGAAATGAACACATTTTTCTCCAAAACTATAACAGATGCAAGCTTGTCCTGTTTGGTGGAGATGATATTTAATAAAATAAGTAGAAATCCACTAAAAGTTTTGTTTGGTTATCTTGCAATCCCGAGATAATCGTCTCCATGCTCCAAATCCATTTTAAAGCCATTTTTAAGGCATTTCGCGCATACATGAAATGAACACATTTTTCTCCAAAACTATAACAGATGCAAGCTTGTCCTGTTTGGTGGAGATGATATTTAATAAAATAAGTAGAAATCCACTAAAAGTTTTGTTTGGTTATCTTGCAATCCCGAGATAATCGTCTCCATGCTCCAAATCCATTTTAAAGCCATTTTTAAGGCATTTCGCGCATACATGAAATGAACACATTTTTCTCCAAAACTATAACAGATGCAAGCTTGTCCTGTTTGGTGGAGATGATATTTAATAAAATAAGTAGAAATCCACTAAAAGTTTTGTTTGGTTATCTTGCAATCCCGAGATAATCGTCTCCATGCTCCAAATCCATTTTAAAGCCATTTTTAAGGCATTTCGCGCATACATGAAATGAACACATTTTTCTCCAAAACTATAACAGATGCAAGCTTGTCCTGTTTGGTGGAGATGATATTTAATAAAATAAGTAGAAATCCACTAAAAGTTTTGTTTGGTTATCTTGCAATCCCGAGATAATCGTCTCCATGCTCGCAAATCCATTTTAAAGCCATTTTTAAGGCATTTCGCGCATACATGAAATGAACACATTTTTCTCCAAAACTATAACAGATGCAAGCTTGTCCTGTTTGGTGGAGATGATATTTAATAAAATAAGTAGAAATCCACTAAAAGTTTTGTTTGGTTATCTTGCAATCCCGAGATAATCGTCTCCATGCTCCAAATCCATTTTAAAGCCATTTTTAAGGCATTTCGCGCATACATGAAATGAACACATTTTTCTCCAAAACTATAACAGATGCAAGCTTGTCCTGTTTGGTGGAGATGATATTTAATAAAATAAGTAGAAATCCACTAAAAGTTTTGTTTGGTTATCTTGCAATCCCGAGATAATCGTCTCCATGCTCCAAATCCATTTTAAAGCCATTTTTAAGGCATTTCGCGCATACATGAAATGAACACATTTTTCTCCAAAACTATAACAGATGCAAGCTTGTCCTGTTTGGTGGAGATGATATTTAATAAAATAAGTAGAAATCCACTAAAAGTTTTGTTTGGTTATCTTGCAATCCCGAGATAATCGTCTCCATGCTCCAAATCCATTTTAAAGCCATTTTTAAGGCATTTCGCGCATACATGAAATGAACACATTTTTCTCCAAAACTATAACAGATGCAAGCTTGTCCTGTTTGGTGGAGATGATATTTAATAAAATAAGTAGAAATCCACTAAAAGTTTTGTTTGGTTATCTTGCAATCCCGAGATAATCGTCTCCATGCTCCAAATCCATTTTAAAGCCATTTTTAAGGCATTTCGCGCATACATGAAATGAACACATTTTTCTCCAAAACTATAACAGATGCAAGCTTGTCCTGTTTGGTGGAGATGATATTTAATAAAATAAGTAGAAATCCACTAAAAGTTTTGTTTGGTTATCTTGCAATCCCGAGATAATCGTCTCCATGCTCCAAATCCATTTTAAAGCCATTTTTAAGGCATTTCGCGCATACATGAAATGAACACATTTTTCTCCAAAACTATAACAGATGCAAGCTTGTCCTGTTTGGTGGAGATGATATTTAATAAAATAAGTAGAAATCCACTAAAAGTTTTGTTTGGTTATCTTGCAATCCCGAGATAATCGTCTCCATGCTCCAAATCCATTTTAAAGCCATTTTTAAGGCATTTCGCGCATACATGAAATGAACACATTTTTCTCCAAAACTATAACAGATGCAAGCTTGTCCTGTTTGGTGGAGATGATATTTAATAAAATAAGTAGAAATCCACTAAAAGTTTTGTTTGGTTATCTTGCAATCCCGAGATAATCGTCTCCATGCTCCAAATCCATTTTAAAGCCATTTTTAAGGCATTTCGCGCATACATGAAATGAACACATTTTTCTCCAAAACTATAACAGATGCAAGCTTGTCCTGTTTGGTGGAGATGATATTTAATAAAATAAGTAGAAATCCACTAAAAGTTTTGTTTGGTTATCTTGCAATCCCGAGATAATCGTCTCCATGCTCCAAATCCATTTTAAAGCCATTTTTAAGGCATTTCGCGCATACATGAAATGAACACATTTTTCTCCAAAACTATAACAGATGCAAGCTTGTCCTGTTTGGTGGAGATGATATTTAATAAAATAAGTAGAAATCCACTAAAAGTTTTGTTTGGTTATCTTGCAATCCCGAGATAATCGTCTCCATGCTCCAAATCCATTTTAAAGCCATTTTTAAGGCATTTCGCGCATACATGAAATGAACACATTTTTCTCCAAAACTATAACAGATGCAAGCTTGTCCTGTTTGGTGGAGATGATATTTAATAAAATAAGTAGAAATCCACTAAAAGTTTTGTTTGGTTATCTTGCAATCCCGAGATAATCGTCTCCATGCTCCAAATCCATTTTAAAGCCATTTTTAAGGCATTTCGCGCATACATGAAATGAACACATTTTTCTCCAAAACTATAACAGATGCAAGCTTGTCCTGTTTGGTGGAGATGATATTTAATAAAATAAGTAGAAATCCACTAAAAGTTTTGTTTGGTTATCTTGCAATCCCGAGATAATCGTCTCCATGCTCCAAATCCATTTTAAAGCCATTTTTAAGGCATTTCGCGCATACATGAAATGAACACATTTTTCTCCAAAACTATAACAGATGCAAGCTTGTCCTGTTTGGTGGAGATGATATTTAATAAAATAAGTAGAAATCCACTAAAAGTTTTGTTTGGTTATCTTGCAATCCCGAGATAATCGTCTCCATGCTCCAAATCCATTTTAAAGCCATTTTTAAGGCATTTCGCGCATACATGAAATGAACACATTTTTCTCCAAAACTATAACAGATGCAAGCTTGTCCTGTTTGGTGGAGATGATATTTAATAAAATAAGTAGAAATCCACTAAAAGTTTTGTTTGGTTATCTTGCAATCCCGAGATAATCGTCTCCATGCTCCAAATCCATTTTAAAGCCATTTTTAAGGCATTTCGCGCATACATGAAATGAACACATTTTTCTCCAAAACTATAACAGATGCAAGCTTGTCCTGTTTGGTGGAGATGATATTTAATAAAATAAGTAGAAATCCACTAAAAGTTTTGTTTGGTTATCTTGCAATCCCGAGATAATCGTCTCCATGCTCCAAATCCATTTTAAAGCCATTTTTAAGGCATTTCGCGCATACATGAAATGAACACATTTTTCTCCAAAACTATAACAGATGCAAGCTTGTCCTGTTTGGTGGAGATGATATTTAATAAAATAAGTAGAAATCCACTAAAAGTTTTGTTTGGTTATCTTGCAATCCCGAGATAATCGTCTCCATGCTCCAAATCCATTTTAAAGCCATTTTTAAGGCATTTCGCGCATACATGAAATGAACACATTTTTCTCCAAAACTATAACAGATGCAAGCTTGTCCTGTTTGGTGGAGATGATATTTAATAAAATAAGTAGAAATCCACTAAAAGTTTTGTTTGGTTATCTTGCAATCCCGAGATAATCGTCTCCATGCTCCAAATCCATTTTAAAGCCATTTTTAAGGCATTTCGCGCATACATGAAATGAACACATTTTTCTCCAAAACTATAACAGATGCAAGCTTGTCCTGTTTGGTGGAGATGATATTTAATAAAATAAGTAGAAATCCACTAAAAGTTTTGTTTGGTTATCTTGCAATCCCGAGATAATCGTCTCCATGCTCCAAATCCATTTTAAAGCCATTTTTAAGGCATTTCGCGCATACATGAAATGAACACATTTTTCTCCAAAACTATAACAGATGCAAGCTTGTCCTGTTTGGTGGAGATGATATTTAATAAAATAAGTAGAAATCCACTAAAAGTTTTGTTTGGTTATCTTGCAATCCCGAGATAATCGTCTCCATGCTCCAAATCCATTTTAAAGCCATTTTTAAGGCATTTCGCGCATACATGAAATGAACACATTTTTCTCCAAAACTATAACAGATGCAAGCTTGTCCTGTTTGGTGGAGATGATATTTAATAAAATAAGTAGAAATCCACTAAAAGTTTTGTTTGGTTATCTTGCAATCCCGAGATAATCGTCTCCATGCTCCAAATCCATTTTAAAGCCATTTTTAAGGCATTTCGCGCATACATGAAATGAACACATTTTTCTCCAAAACTATAACAGATGCAAGCTTGTCCTGTTTGGTGGAGATGATATTTAATAAAATAAGTAGAAATCCACTAAAAGTTTTGTTTGGTTATCTTGCAATCCCGAGATAATCGTCTCCATGCTCCAAATCCATTTTAAAGCCATTTTTAAGGCATTTCGCGCATACATGAAATGAACACATTTTTCTCCAAAACTATAACAGATGCAAGCTTGTCCTGTTTGGTGGAGATGATATTTAATAAAATAAGTAGAAATCCACTAAAAGTTTTGTTTGGTTATCTTGCAATCCCGAGATAATCGTCTCCATGCTCCAAATCCATTTTAAAGCCATTTTTAAGGCATTTCGCGCATACATGAAATGAACACATTTTTCTCCAAAACTATAACAGATGCAAGCTTGTCCTGTTGTTTGGTGGAGATGATATTTAATAAAATAAGTAGAAATCCACTAAAAGTTTTGTTTGGTTATCTTGCAATCCCGAGATAATCGTCTCCATGCTCCAAATCCATTTTAAAGCCATTTTTAAGGCATTTCGCGCATACATGAAATGAACACATTTTTCTCCAAAACTATAACAGATGCAAGCTTGTCCTGTTTGGTGGAGATGATATTTAATAAAATAAGTAGAAATCCACTAAAAGTTTTGTTTGGTTATCTTGCAATCCCGAGATAATCGTCTCCATGCTCCAAATCCATTTTAAAGCCATTTTTAAGGCATTTCGCGCATACATGAAATGAACACATTTTTCTCCAAAACTATAACAGATGCAAGCTTGTCCTGTTTGGTGGAGATGATATTTAATAAAATAAGTAGAAATCCACTAAAAGTTTTGTTTGGTTATCTTGCAATCCCGAGATAATCGTCTCCATGCTCCAAATCCATTTTAAAGCCATTTTTAAGGCATTTCGCGCATACATGAAATGAACACATTTTTCTCCAAAACTATAACAGATGCAAGCTTGTCCTGTTTGGTGGAGATGATATTTAATAAAATAAGTAGAAATCCACTAAAAGTTTTGTTTGGTTATCTTGCAATCCCGAGATAATCGTCTCCATGCTCCAAATCCATTTTAAAGCCATTTTTAAGGCATTTCGCGCATACATGAAATGAACACATTTTTCTCCAAAACTATAACAGATGCAAGCTTGTCCTGTTTGGTGGAGATGATATTTAATAAAATAAGTAGAAATCCACTAAAAGTTTTGTTTGGTTATCTTGCAATCCCGAGATAATCGTCTCCATGCTCCAAATCCATTTTAAAGCCATTTTTAAGGCATTTCGCGCATACATGAAATGAACACATTTTTCTCCAAAACTATAACAGATGCAAGCTTGTCCTGTTTGGTGGAGATGATATTTAATAAAATAAGTAGAAATCCACTAAAAGTTTTGTTTGGTTATCTTGCAATCCCGAGATAATCGTCTCCATGCTCCAAATCCATTTTAAAGCCATTTTTAAGGCATTTCGCGCATACATGAAATGAACACATTTTTCTCCAAAACTATAACAGATGCAAGCTTGTCCTGTTTGGTGGAGATGATATTTAATAAAATAAGTAGAAATCCACTAAAAGTTTTGTTTGGTTATCTTGCAATCCCGAGATAATCGTCTCCATGCTCCAAATCCATTTTAAAGCCATTTTTAAGGCATTTCGCGCATACATGAAATGAACACATTTTTCTCCAAAACTATAACAGATGCAAGCTTGTCCTGTTTGGTGGAGATGATATTTAATAAAATAAGTAGAAATCCACTAAAAGTTTTGTTTGGTTATCTTGCAATCCCGAGATAATCGTCTCCATGCTCCAAATCCATTTTAAAGCCATTTTTAAGGCATTTCGCGCATACATGAAATGAACACATTTTTCTCCAAAACTATAACAGATGCAAGCTTGTCCTGTTTGGTGGAGATGATATTTAATAAAATAAGTAGAAATCCACTAAAAGTTTTGTTTGGTTATCTTGCAATCCCGAGATAATCGTCTCCATGCTCCAAATCCATTTTAAAGCCATTTTTAAGGCATTTCGCGCATACATGAAATGAACACATTTTTCTCCAAAACTATAACAGATGCAAGCTTGTCCTGTTTGGTGGAGATGATATTTAATAAAATAAGTAGAAATCCACTAAAAGTTTTGTTTGGTTATCTTGCAATCCCGAGATAATCGTCTCCATGCTCCAAATCCATTTTAAAGCCATTTTTAAGGCATTTCGCGCATACATGAAATGAACACATTTTTCTCCAAAACTATAACAGATGCAAGCTTGTCCTGTTTGGTGGAGATGATATTTAATAAAATAAGTAGAAATCCACTAAAAGTTTTGTTTGGTTATCTTGCAATCCCGAGATAATCGTCTCCATGCTCCAAATCCATTTTAAAGCCATTTTTAAGGCATTTCGCGCATACATGAAATGAACACATTTTTCTCCAAAACTATAACAGATGCAAGCTTGTCCTGTTTGGTGGAGATGATATTTAATAAAATAAGTAGAAATCCACTAAAAGTTTTGTTTGGTTATCTTGCAATCCCGAGATAATCGTCTCCATGCTCCAAATCCATTTTAAAGCCATTTTTAAGGCATTTCGCGCATACATGAAATGAACACATTTTTCTCCAAAACTATAACAGATGCAAGCTTGTCCTGTTTGGTGGAGATGATATTTAATAAAATAAGTAGAAATCCACTAAAAGTTTTGTTTGGTTATCTTGCAATCCCGAGATAATCGTCTCCATGCTCCAAATCCATTTTAAAGCCATTTTTAAGGCATTTCGCGCATACATGAAATGAACACATTTTTCTCCAAAACTATAACAGATGCAAGCTTGTCCTGTTTGGTGGAGATGATATTTAATAAAATAAGTAGAAATCCACTAAAAGTTTTGTTTGGTTATCTTGCAATCCCGAGATAATCGTCTCCATGCTCCAAATCCATTTTAAAGCCATTTTTAAGGCATTTCGCGCATACATGAAATGAACACATTTTTCTCCAAAACTATAACAGATGCAAGCTTGTCCTGTTTGGTGGAGATGATATTTAATAAAATAAGTAGAAATCCACTAAAAGTTTTGTTTGGTTATCTTGCAATCCCGAGATAATCGTCTCCATGCTCCAAATCCATTTTAAAGCCATTTTTAAGGCATTTCGCGCATACATGAAATGAACACATTTTTCTCCAAAACTATAACAGATGCAAGCTTGTCCTGTTTGGTGGAGATGATATTTAATAAAATAAGTAGAAATCCACTAAAAGTTTTGTTTGGTTATCTTGCAATCCCGAGATAATCGTCTCCATGCTCCAAATCCATTTTAAAGCCATTTTTAAGGCATTTCGCGCATACATGAAATGAACACATTTTTCTCCAAAACTATAACAGATGCAAGCTTGTCCTGTTTGGTGGAGATGATATTTAATAAAATAAGTAGAAATCCACTAAAAGTTTTGTTTGGTTATCTTGCAATCCCGAGATAATCGTCTCCATGCTCCAAATCCATTTTAAAGCCATTTTTAAGGCATTTCGCGCATACATGAAATGAACACATTTTTCTCCAAAACTATAACAGATGCAAGCTTGTCCTGTTTGGTGGAGATGATATTTAATAAAATAAGTAGAAATCCACTAAAAGTTTTGTTTGGTTATCTTGCAATCCCGAGATAATCGTCTCCATGCTCCAAATCCATTTTAAAGCCATTTTTAAGGCATTTCGCGCATACATGAAATGAACACATTTTTCTCCAAAACTATAACAGATGCAAGCTTGTCCTGTTTGGTGGAGATGATATTTAATAAAATAAGTAGAAATCCACTAAAAGTTTTGTTTGGTTATCTTGCAATCCCGAGATAATCGTCTCCATGCTCCAAATCCATTTTAAAGCCATTTTTAAGGCATTTCGCGCATACATGAAATGAACACATTTTTCTCCAAAACTATAACAGATGCAAGCTTGTCCTGTTTGGTGGAGATGATATTTAATAAAATAAGTAGAAATCCACTAAAAGTTTTGTTTGGTTATCTTGCAATCCCGAGATAATCGTCTCCATGCTCCAAATCCATTTTAAAGCCATTTTTAAGGCATTTCGCGCATACATGAAATGAACACATTTTTCTCCAAAACTATAACAGATGCAAGCTTGTCCTGTTTGGTGGAGATGATATTTAATAAAATAAGTAGAAATCCACTAAAAGTTTTGTTTGGTTATCTTGCAATCCCGAGATAATCGTCTCCATGCTCCAAATCCATTTTAAAGCCATTTTTAAGGCATTTCGCGCATACATGAAATGAACACATTTTTCTCCAAAACTATAACAGATGCAAGCTTGTCCTGTTTGGTGGAGATGATATTTAATAAAATAAGTAGAAATCCACTAAAAGTTTTGTTTGGTTATCTTGCAATCCCGAGATAATCGTCTCCATGCTCCAAATCCATTTTAAAGCCATTTTTAAGGCATTTCGCGCATACATGAAATGAACACATTTTTCTCCAAAACTATAACAGATGCAAGCTTGTCCTGTTTGGTGGAGATGATATTTAATAAAATAAGTAGAAATCCACTAAAAGTTTTGTTTGGTTATCTTGCAATCCCGAGATAATCGTCTCCATGCTCCAAATCCATTTTAAAGCCATTTTTAAGGCATTTCGCGCATACATGAAATGAACACATTTTTCTCCAAAACTATAACAGATGCAAGCTTGTCCTGTTTGGTGGAGATGATATTTAATAAAATAAGTAGAAATCCACTAAAAGTTTTGTTTGGTTATCTTGCAATCCCGAGATAATCGTCTCCATGCTCCAAATCCATTTTAAAGCCATTTTTAAGGCATTTCGCGCATACATGAAATGAACACATTTTTCTCCAAAACTATAACAGATGCAAGCTTGTCCTGTTTGGTGGAGATGATATTTAATAAAATAAGTAGAAATCCACTAAAAGTTTTGTTTGGTTATCTTGCAATCCCGAGATAATCGTCTCCATGCTCCAAATCCATTTTAAAGCCATTTTTAAGGCATTTCGCGCATACATGAAATGAACACATTTTTCTCCAAAACTATAACAGATGCAAGCTTGTCCTGTTTGGTGGAGATGATATTTAATAAAATAAGTAGAAATCCACTAAAAGTTTTGTTTGGTTATCTTGCAATCCCGAGATAATCGTCTCCATGCTCCAAATCCATTTTAAAGCCATTTTTAAGGCATTTCGCGCATACATGAAATGAACACATTTTTCTCCAAAACTATAACAGATGCAAGCTTGTCCTGTTTGGTGGAGATGATATTTAATAAAATAAGTAGAAATCCACTAAAAGTTTTGTTTGGTTATCTTGCAATCCCGAGATAATCGTCTCCATGCTCCAAATCCATTTTAAAGCCATTTTTAAGGCATTTCGCGCATACATGAAATGAACACATTTTTCTCCAAAACTATAACAGATGCAAGCTTGTCCTGTTTGGTGGAGATGATATTTAATAAAATAAGTAGAAATCCACTAAAAGTTTTGTTTGGTTATCTTGCAATCCCGAGATAATCGTCTCCATGCTCCAAATCCATTTTAAAGCCATTTTTAAGGCATTTCGCGCATACATGAAATGAACACATTTTTCTCCAAAACTATAACAGATGCAAGCTTGTCCTGTTTGGTGGAGATGATATTTAATAAAATAAGTAGAAATCCACTAAAAGTTTTGTTTGGTTATCTTGCAATCCCGAGATAATCGTCTCCATGCTCCAAATCCATTTTAAAGCCATTTTTAAGGCATTTCGCGCATACATGAAATGAACACATTTTTCTCCAAAACTATAACAGATGCAAGCTTGTCCTGTTTGGTGGAGATGATATTTAATAAAATAAGTAGAAATCCACTAAAAGTTTTGTTTGGTTATCTTGCAATCCCGAGATAATCGTCTCCATGCTCCAAATCCATTTTAAAGCCATTTTTAAGGCATTTCGCGCATACATGAAATGAACACATTTTTCTCCAAAACTATAACAGATGCAAGCTTGTCCTGTTTGGTGGAGATGATATTTAATAAAATAAGTAGAAATCCACTAAAAGTTTTGTTTGGTTATCTTGCAATCCCGAGATAATCGTCTCCATGCTCCAAATCCATTTTAAAGCCATTTTTAAGGCATTTCGCGCATACATGAAATGAACACATTTTTCTCCAAAACTATAACAGATGCAAGCTTGTCCTGTTTGGTGGAGATGATATTTAATAAAATAAGTAGAAATCCACTAAAAGTTTTGTTTGGTTATCTTGCAATCCCGAGATAATCGTCTCCATGCTCCAAATCCATTTTAAAGCCATTTTTAAGGCATTTCGCGCATACATGAAATGAACACATTTTTCTCCAAAACTATAACAGATGCAAGCTTGTCCTGTTTGGTGGAGATGATATTTAATAAAATAAGTAGAAATCCACTAAAAGTTTTGTTTGGTTATCTTGCAATCCCGAGATAATCGTCTCCATGCTCCAAATCCATTTTAAAGCCATTTTTAAGGCATTTCGCGCATACATGAAATGAACACATTTTTCTCCAAAACTATAACAGATGCAAGCTTGTCCTGTTTGGTGGAGATGATATTTAATAAAATAAGTAGAAATCCACTAAAAGTTTTGTTTGGTTATCTTGCAATCCCGAGATAATCGTCTCCATGCTCCAAATCCATTTTAAAGCCATTTTTAAGGCATTTCGCGCATACATGAAATGAACACATTTTTCTCCAAAACTATAACAGATGCAAGCTTGTCCTGTTTGGTGGAGATGATATTTAATAAAATAAGTAGAAATCCACTAAAAGTTTTGTTTGGTTATCTTGCAATCCCGAGATAATCGTCTCCATGCTCCAAATCCATTTTAAAGCCATTTTTAAGGCATTTCGCGCATACATGAAATGAACACATTTTTCTCCAAAACTATAACAGATGCAAGCTTGTCCTGTTTGGTGGAGATGATATTTAATAAAATAAGTAGAAATCCACTAAAAGTTTTGTTTGGTTATCTTGCAATCCCGAGATAATCGTCTCCATGCTCCAAATCCATTTTAAAGCCATTTTTAAGGCATTTCGCGCATACATGAAATGAACACATTTTTCTCCAAAACTATAACAGATGCAAGCTTGTCCTGTTTGGTGGAGATGATATTTAATAAAATAAGTAGAAATCCACTAAAAGTTTTGTTTGGTTATCTTGCAATCCCGAGATAATCGTCTCCATGCTCCAAATCCATTTTAAAGCCATTTTTAAGGCATTTCGCGCATACATGAAATGAACACATTTTTCTCCAAAACTATAACAGATGCAAGCTTGTCCTGTTTGGTGGAGATGATATTTAATAAAATAAGTAGAAATCCACTAAAAGTTTTGTTTGGTTATCTTGCAATCCCGAGATAATCGTCTCCATGCTCCAAATCCATTTTAAAGCCATTTTTAAGGCATTTCGCGCATACATGAAATGAACACATTTTTCTCCAAAACTATAACAGATGCAAGCTTGTCCTGTTTGGTGGAGATGATATTTAATAAAATAAGTAGAAATCCACTAAAAGTTTTGTTTGGTTATATTGCAATCCCGAGATAATCGTCTCCATGCTCCAAATCCATTTTAAAGCCATTTTTAAGGCATTTCGCGCATACATGAAATGAACACATTTTTCTCCAAAACTATAACAGATGCAAGCTTGTCCTGTTTGGTGGAGATGATATTTAATAAAATAAGTAGAAATCCACTAAAAGTTTTGTTTGGTTATCTTGCAATCCCGAGATAATCGTCTCCATGCTCCAAATCCATTTTAAAGCCATTTTTAAGGCATTTCGCGCATACATGAAATGAACACATTTTTCTCCAAAACTATAACAGATGCAAGCTTGTCCTGTTTGGTGGAGATGATATTTAATAAAATAAGTAGAAATCCACTAAAAGTTTTGTTTGGTTATATTGCAATCCCGAGATAATCGTCTCCATGCTCCAAATCCATTGTAAAGCCATTTTTAAGGCATTTCGCGCATACATGAAATGAACACATTTTTCTCCAAAACTATAACAGATGCAAGCTTGTCCTGTTTGGTGGAGATGATATTTAATAAAATAAGTAGAAATCCACTAAAAGTTTTGTTTGGTTATCTTGCAATCCCGAGATAATCGTCTCCATGCTCCAAATCCATTTTAAAGCCATTTTTAAGGCATTTCGCGCATACATGAAATGAACACATTTTTCTCCAAAACTATAACAATGCAAGCTTGTCCTGTTTGGTGGAGATGATATTTAATAAAATAAGTAGAAATCCACTAAAAGTTTTGTTTGGTTATCTTGCAATCCCGAGATAATCGTCTCCATGCTCCAAATCCATTTTAAAGCCATTTTTAAGGCATTTCGCGCATACATGAAATGAACACATTTTTCTCCAAAACTATAACAGATGCAAGCTTGTCCTGTTTGGTGGAGATGATATTTAATAAAATAAGTAGAAATCCACTAAAAGTTTTGTTTGGTTATCTTGCAATCCCGAGATAATCGTCTCCATGCTCCAAATCCATTTTAAAGCCATTTTTAAGGCATTTCGCGCATACATGAAATGAACACATTTTTCTCCAAAACTATAACAGATGCAAGCTTGTCCTGTTTGGTGGAGATGATATTTAATAAAATAAGTAGAAATCCACTAAAAGTTTTGTTTGGTTATCTTGCAATCCCGAGATAATCGTCTCCATGCTCCAAATCCATTTTAAAGCCATTTTTAAGGCATTTCGCGCATACATGAAATGAACACATTTTTCTCCAAAACTATAACAGATGCAAGCTTGTCCTGTTTGGTGGAGATGATATTTAATAAAATAAGTAGAAATCCACTAAAAGTTTTGTTTGGTTATCTTGCAATCCCGAGATAATCGTCTTCATGCTCCAAATCCATTTTAAAGCCATTTTTAAGGCATTTCGCGCATACATGAAATGAACACATTTTTCTCCAAAACTATAACAGATGCAAGCTTGTCCTGTTTGGTGGAGATGATATTTAATAAAATAAGTAGAAATCCACTAAAAGTTTTGTTTGGTTATCTTGCAATCCCGAGATAATCGTCTCCATGCTCCAAATCCATTTTAAAGCCATTTGTAAGGCATTTCGCGCATACATGAAATGAACACATTTTTCTCCAAAACTATAACAGATGCAAGCTTGTCCTGTTTGGTGGAGATGATATTTAATAAAATAAGTAGAAATCCACTAAAAGTTTTGTTTGGTTATATTGCAATCCCGAGATAATCGTCTCCATGCTCCAAATCCATTTTAAAGCCATTTTTAAGGCATTTCACGCATACATGAAATGAACACATTTTTCTCCAAAACTATAACAGATGCAAGCTTGTCCTGTTTGGTGGAGATGATATTTAATAAAATAAGTAGAAATCCACTAAAAGTTTTGTTTGGTTATCTTGCAATCCCGAGATAATCGTCTCCATGCTCCAAATCCATTTTAAGGCATTTCGCGCATACATGAAATGAACACATTTTTCTCCAAAACTATAACAGATGCAAGCTTGTCCTGTTTGGTGGAGATGATATTTAATAAAATAAGTAGAAATCCACTAAAAGTTTTGTTTGGTTATCTTGCAATCCCGAGATAATCGTCTCCATGCTCCAAATCCATTTTAAAGCCATTTTTAAGGCATTTCGCGCATACATGAAATGAACACATTTTTCTCCAAAACTATAACAGATGCAAGCTTGTCCTGTTTGGTGGAGATGATATTTAATAAAATAAGTAGAAATCCACTAAAAGTTTTGTTTGGTTATCTTGCAATCCCGAGATAATCGTCTCCATGCTCCAAATCCATTTTAAAGCCATTTTTAAGGCATTTCGCGCATACATGAAATGAACACATTTTTCTCCAAAACTATAACAGATGCAAGCTTGTCCTGTTTGGTGGAGATGATATTTAATAAAATAAGTAGAAATCCACTAAAAGTTTTGTTTGGTTATCTTGCAATCCCGAGATAATCGTCTCCATGCTCCAAATCCATTTTAAAGCCATTTTTAAGGCATTTCGCGCATACATGAAATGAACACATTTTTCTCCAAAACTATATTAGATGCAAGCTTGTCCTGTTTGGTGGAGATGATATTTAATAAAATAAGTAGAAATCCACTAAAAGTTTTGTTTGGTTATCTTGCAATCCCGAGATAATCGTCTCCATGCTCCAAATCCATTTTAAAGCCATTTTTAAGGCATTTCGCGCATACATGAAATGAACACATTTTTCTCCAAAACTATAACAGATGCAAGCTTGTCCTGTTTGGTGGAGATGATATTTAATAAAATAAGTAGAAATCCACTAAAAGTTTTGTTTGGTTATCTTGCAATCCCGAGATAATCGTCTCCATGCTCCAAATCCATTTTAAAGCCATTTTTAAGGCATTTCGCGCATACATGAAATGAACACATTTTTCTCCAAAACTATAACAGATGCAAGCTTGTCCTGTTTGGTGGAGATGATATTTAATAAAATAAGTAGAAATCCACTAAAAGTTTTGTTTGGTTATATTGCAATCCCGAGATAATCGTCTCCATGCTCCAAATCCATTTTAAAGCCATTTTTAAGGCATTTCGCGCATACATGAAATGAACACATTTTTCTCCAAAACTATAACAGATGCAAGCTTGTCCTGTTTGGTGGAGATGATATTTAATAAAATAAGTAGAAATCCACTAAAAGTTTTGTTTGGTTATCTTGCAATCCCGAGATAATCGTCTCCATGCTCCAAATCCATTTTAAAGCCATTTTTAAGGCATTTCGCGCATACATGAAATGAACACATTTTTCTCCAAAACTATAACAGATGCAAGCTTGTCCTGTTTGGTGGAGATGATATTTAATAAAATAAGTAGAAATCCACTAAAAGTTTTGTTTGGTTATCTTGCAATCCCGAGATAATCGTCTCCATGCTCCAAATCCATTTTAAAGCCATTTTTAAGGCATTTCGCGCATACATGAAATGAACACATTTTTCTCCAAAACTATAACAGATGCAAGCTTGTCCTGTTTGGTGGAGATGATATTTAATAAAATAAGTAGAAATCCACTAAAAGTTTTGTTTGGTTATCTTGCAATCCCGAGATAATCGTCTCCATGCTCCAAATCCATTTTAAAGCCATTTTTAAGGCATTTCGCGCATACATGAAATGAACACATTTTTCTCCAAAACTATAACAGATGCAAGCTTGTCCTGTTTGGTGGAGATGATATTTAATAAAATAAGTAGAAATCCACTAAAAGTTTTGTTTGGTTATCTTGCAATCCCGAGATAATCGTCTCCATGCTCCAAATCCATTTTAAAGCCATTTTTAAGGCATTTCGCGCATACATGAAATGAACACATTTTTCTCCAAAACTATAACAGATGCAAGCTTGTCCTGTTTGGTGGAGATGATATTTAATAAAATAAGTAGAAA
Organism: Anomaloglossus baeobatrachus; assembly: GCF_048569485.1. Lineage (NCBI taxonomy): Eukaryota > Metazoa > Chordata > Amphibia > Anura > Aromobatidae > Anomaloglossus > Anomaloglossus baeobatrachus. The sequence continues at coordinate 487,253 of NW_027441897.1, forward strand.
TCCACTAAAAGTTTTGTTTGGTTATCTTGCAATCCCGAGATAATCGTCTCCATGCTCCAAATCCATTTTAAAGCCATTTTTAAGGCATTTCGCGCATACATGAAATGAACACATTTTTCTCCAAAACTATAACAGATGCAAGCTTGTCCTGTTTGGTGGAGATGATATTTAATAAAATAAGTAGAAATCCACTAAAAGTTTTGTTTGGTTATCTTGCAATCCCGAGATAATCGTCTCCATGCTCCAAATCCATTTTAAAGCCATTTTTAAGGCATTTCGCGCATACATGAAATGAACACATTTTTCTCCAAAACTATAACAGATGCAAGCTTGTCCTGTTTGGTGGAGATGATATTTAATAAAATAAGTAGAAATCCACTAAAAGTTTTGTTTGGTTATCTTGCAATCCCGAGATAATCGTCTCCATGCTCCAAATCCATTTTAAAGCCATTTTTAAGGCATTTCGCGCATACATGAAATGAACACATTTTTCTCCAAAACTATAACAGATGCAAGCTTGTCCTGTTTGGTGGAGATGATATTTAATAAAATAAGTAGAAATCCACTAAAAGTTTTGTTTGGTTATCTTGAAATCCCGAGATAATCGTCTCCATGCTCCAAATCCATTTTAAAGCCATTTTTAAGGCATTTCGCGCATACATGAAATGAACACATTTTTCTCCAAAACTATAACAGATGCAAGCTTGTCCTGTTTGGTGGAGATGATATTTAATAAAATAAGTAGAAATCCACTAAAAGTTTTGTTTGGTTATCTTGCAATCCCGAGATAATCGTCTCCATGCTCCAAATCCATTTTAAAGCCATTTTTAAGTGAAAACTGTGGAAAAAGAAAGCGCAATAGGGTCTTACCCCAATATATATAGGGTGAAGCAAAGAATAATCCTACTCACCAATTCGGGTTGTGACAGTCACAACACCTATAGCAGCATGTAACACCAAGTCCCGGCAGCGGTCCCCAAGAGGCAGATAACAGAGAGTAGTAGAGAATGGGTTTCACAGCCGCGCCAAAAGACTACTGGATTCTTCTCAGATTAATGTTTCTTTTATTTCATAACAGGTCAAGTCTACGCGTTTCAGGAGAACACAGCTCCCTTCTTCAGGACAAACCAGCAAAGAATCATCAAATTTTTGATGATTCTTTGCTGGTTTGTCCTGAAGAAGGGAGCTGTGTTCTCCTGAAACGCGTAGACTTGACCTGTTATGAAATAAAAGAAACATTAATCTGAGAAGAATCCAGTAGTCTTTTGGCGCGGCTGTGAAACCCATTCTCTACTACTCAAAGCCATTTTTAAGGCATTTCGCGCATACATGAAATGAACACATTTTTCTCCAAAACTATAACAGATGCAAGCTTGTCCTGTTTGGTGGAGATGATATTTAATAAAATAAGTAGAAATCCACTAAAAGTTTTGTTTAGTTATCTTGCAATCCCGAGATAATCGTCTCCATGCTCCAAATCCATTTTAAAGCCATTTTTAAGGCATTTCGCGCATACATGAAATGAACACATTTTTCTCCAAAACTATAACAGATGCAAGCTTGTCCTGTTTGGTGGAGATGATATTTAATAAAATAAGTAGAAATCCACTAAAAGTTTTGTTTGGTTATCTTGCAATCCCGAGATAATCGTCTCCATGCTCCAAATCCATTTTAAAGCCATTTTTAAGGCATTTCGCGCATACATGAAATGAACACATTTTTCTCCAAAACTATAACAGATGCAAGCTTGTCCTGTTTGGTGGAGATGATATTTAATAAAATAAGTAGAAATCCACTAAAAGTTTTGTTTGGTTATCTTGCAATCCCGAGATAATCGTCTCCATGCTCCAAATCCATTTTAAAGCCATTTTTAAGGCATTTCGCGCATACATGAAATGAACACATTTTTCTCCAAAACTATAACAGATGCAAGCTTGTCCTGTTTGGTGGAGATGATATTTAATAAAATAAGTAGAAATCCACTAAAAGTTTTGTTTGGTTATATTGCAATCCCGAGATAATCGTCTCCATGCTCCAAATCCATTTTAAAGCCATTTTTAAGGCATTTCGCGCATACATGAAATGAACACATTTTTCTCCAAAACTATAACAGATGCAAGCTTGTCCTGTTTGGTGGAGATGATATTTAATAAAATAAGTAGAAATCCACTAAAAGTTTTGTTTGGTTATCTTGCAATCCCGAGATAATAGTCTCCATGCTCCAAATCCATTTTAAAGCCATTTTTAAGGCATTTCGCGCATACATGAAATGAACACATTTTTCTCCAAAACTATAACAGATGCAAGCTTGTCCTGTTTGGTGGAGATGATATTTAATAAAATAAGTAGAAATCCACTAAAAGTTTTGTTTGGTTATCTTGCAATCCCGAGATAATCGTCTCCATGCTCCAAATCCATTTTAAAGCCATTTTTAAGGCATTTCGCGCATACATGAAATGAACACATTTTTCTCCAAAACTATAACAGATGCAAGCTTGTCCTGTTTGGTGGAGATGATATTTAATAAAATAAGTAGAAATCCACTAAAAGTTTTGTTTGGTTATATTGCAATCCCGAGATAATCGTCTCCATGCTCCAAATCCATTTTAAAGCCATTTTTAAGGCATTTCGCGCATACATGAAATGAACACATTTTTCTCCAAAACTATAACAGATGCAAGCTTGTCCTGTTTGGTGGAGATGATATTTAATAAAATAAGTAGAAATCCACTAAAAGTTTTGTTTGGTTATCTTGCAATCCCGAGATAATCGTCTCCATGCTCCAAATCCATTTTAAAGCCATTTTTAAGGCATTTCGCGCATACATGAAATGAACACATTTTTCTCCAAAACTATAACAGATGCAAGCTTGTCCTGTTTGGTGGAGATGATATTTAATAAAATAAGTAGAAATCCACTAAAAGTTTTGTTTGGTTATCTTGCAATCCCGAGATAATCGTCTCCATGCTCCAAATCCATTTTAAAGCCATTTTTAAGGCATTTCGCGCATACATGAAATGAACACATTTTTCTCCAAAACTATAACAGATGCAAGCTTGTCCTGTTTGGTGGAGATGATATTTAATAAAATAAGTAGAAATCCACTAAAAGTTTTGTTTGGTTATCTTGCAATCCCGAGATAATCGTCTCCATGCTCCAAATCCATTTTAAAGCCATTTTTAAGGCATTTCGCGCATACATGAAATGAACACATTTTTCTCCAAAACTATAACAGATGCAAGCTTGTCCTGTTTGGTGGAGATGATATTTAATAAAATAAGTAGAAATCCACTAAAAGTTTTGTTTGGTTATATTGCAATCCCGAGATAATCGTCTCCATGCTCCAAATCCATTTTAAAGCCATTTTTAAGGCATTTCGCGCATACATGAAATGAACACATTTTTCTCCAAAACTATAACAGATGCAAGCTTGTCCTGTTTGGTGGAGATGATATTTAATAAAATAAGTAGAAATCCACTAAAAGTTTTGTTTGGTTATCTTGCAATCCCGAGATAATCGTCTCCATGCTCCAAATCCATTTTAAAGCCATTTTTAAGGCATTTCGCGCATACATGAAATGAACACATTTTTCTCCAAAACTATAACAGATGCAAGCTTGTCCTGTTTGGTGGAGATGATATTTAATAAAATAAGTAGAAATCCACTAAAAGTTTTGTTTGGTTATCTTGCAATCCCGAGATAATCGTCTCCATGCTCCAAATCCATTTTAAAGCCATTTTTAAGGCATTTCGCGCATACATGAAATGAACACATTTTTCTCCAAAACTATAACAGATGCAAGCTTGTCCTGTTTGGTGGAGATGATATTTAATAAAATAAGTAGAAATCCACTAAAAGTTTTGTTTGGTTATCTTGCAATCCCGAGATAATCGTCTCCATGCTCCAAATCCATTTTAAAGCCATTTTTAAGGCATTTCGCGCATACATGAAATGAACACATTTTTCTCCAAAACTATAACAGATGCAAGCTTGTCCTGTTTGGTGGAGATGATATTTAATAAAATAAGTAGAAATCCACTAAAAGTTTTGTTTGGTTATATTGCAATCCCGAGATAATCGTCTCCATGCTCCAAATCCATTTTAAAGCCATTTTTAAGGCATTTCGCGCATACATGAAATGAACACATTTTTCTCCAAAACTATAACAGATGCAAGCTTGTCCTGTTTGGTGGAGATGATATTTAATAAAATAAGTAGAAATCCACTAAAAGTTTTGTTTGGTTATCTTGCAATCCCGAGATAATCGTCTCCATGCTCCAAATCCATTTTAAAGCCATTTTTAAGGCATTTCGCGCATACATGAAATGAACACATTTTTCTCCAAAACTATAACAGATGCAAGCTTGTCCTGTTTGGTGGAGATGATATTTAATAAAATAAGTAGAAATCCACTAAAAGTTTTGTTTGGTTATCTTGCAATCCCGAGATAATCGTCTCCATGCTCCAAATCCATTTTAAAGCCATTTTTAAGGCATTTCGCGCATACATGAAATGAACACATTTTTCTCCAAAACTATAACAGATGCAAGCTTGTCCTGTTTGGTGGAGATGATATTTAATAAAATAAGTAGAAATCCACTAAAAGTTTTGTTTGGTTATCTTGCAATCCCGAGATAATCGTCTCCATGCTCCAAATCCATTTTAAAGCCATTTTTAAGGCATTTCGCGCATACATGAAATGAACACATTTTTCTCCAAAACTATAACAGATGCAAGCTTGTCCTGTTTGGTGGAGATGATATTTAATAAAATAAGTAGAAATCCACTAAAAGTTTTGTTTGGTTATATTGCAATCCCGAGATAATCGTCTCCATGCTCCAAATCCATTTTAAAGCCATTTTTAAGGCATTTCGCGCATACATGAAATGAACACATTTTTCTCCAAAACTATAACAGATGCAAGCTTGTCCTGTTTGGTGGAGATGATATTTAATAAAATAAGTAGAAATCCACTAAAAGTTTTGTTTGGTTATCTTGCAATCCCGAGATAATCGTCTCCATGCTCCAAATCCATTTTAAAGCCATTTTTAAGGCATTTCGCGCATACATGAAATGAACACATTTTTCTCCAAAACTATAACAGATGCAAGCTTGTCCTGTTTGGTGGAGATGATATTTAATAAAATAAGTAGAAATCCACTAAAAGTTTTGTTTGGTTATCTTGCAATCCCGAGATAATCGTCTCCATGCTCCAAATCCATTTTAAAGCCATTTTTAAGGCATTTCGCGCATACATGAAATGAACACATTTTTCTCCAAAACTATAACAGATGCAAGCTTGTCCTGTTTGGTGGAGATGATATTTAATAAAATAAGTAGAAATCCACTAAAAGTTTTGTTTGGTTATCTTGCAATCCCGAGATAATCGTCTCCATGCTCCAAATCCATTTTAAAGCCATTTTTAAGGCATTTCGCGCATACATGAAATGAACACATTTTTCTCCAAAACTATAACAGATGCAAGCTTGTCCTGTTTGGTGGAGATGATATTTAATAAAATAAGTAGAAATCCACTAAAAGTTTTGTTTGGTTATATTGCAATCCCGAGATAATCGTCTCCATGCTCCAAATCCATTTTAAAGCCATTTTTAAGGCATTTCGCGCATACATGAAATGAACACATTTTTCTCCAAAACTATAAAAGATGCAAGCTTGTCCTGTTTGGTGGAGATGATATTTAATAAAATAAGTAGAAATCCACTAAAAGTTTTGTTTGGTTATCTTGCAATCCCGAGATAATCGTCTCCATGCTCCAAATCCATTTTAAAGCCATTTTTAAGGCATTTCGCGCATACATGAAATGAACACATTTTTCTCCAAAACTATAACAGATGCAAGCTTGTCCTGTTTGGTGGAGATGATATTTAATAAAATAAGTAGAAATCCACTAAAAGTTTTGTTTGGTTATCTTGCAATCCCGAGATAATCGTCTCCATGCTCCAAATCCATTTTAAAGCCATTTTTAAGGCATTTCGCGCATACATGAAATGAACACATTTTTCTCCAAAACTATAACAGATGCAAGCTTGTCCTGTTTGGTGGAGATGATATTTAATAAAATAAGTAGAAATCCACTAAAAGTTTTGTTTGGTTATATTGCAATCCCGAGATAATCGTCTCCATGCTCCAAATCCATTTTAAAGCCATTTTTAAGGCATTTCGCGCATACATGAAATGAACACATTTTTCTCCAAAACTATAACAGATGCAAGCTTGTCCTGTTTGGTGGAGATGATATTTAATAAAATAAGTAGAAATCCACTAAAAGTTTTGTTTGGTTATCTTGCAATCCCGAGATAATCGTCTCCATGCTCCAAATCCATTTTAAAGCCATTTTTAAGGCATTTCGCGCATACATGAAATGAACACATTTTTCTCCAAAACTATAACAGATGCAAGCTTGTCCTGTTTGGTGGAGATGATATTTAATAAAATAAGTAGAAATCCACTAAAAGTTTTGTTTGGTTATCTTGCAATCCCGAGATAATCGTCTCCATGCTCCAAATCCATTTTAAAGCCATTTTTAAGGCATTTCGCGCATACATGAAATGAACACATTTTTCTCCAAAACTATAACAGATGCAAGCTTGTCCTGTTTGGTGGAGATGATATTTAATAAAATAAGTAGAAATCCACTAAAAGTTTTGTTTGGTTATCTTGCAATCCCGAGATAATCGTCTCCATGCTCCAAATCCATTTTAAAGCCATTTTTAAGGCATTTCGCGCATACATGAAATGAACACATTTTTCTCCAAAACTATAACAGATGCAAGCTTGTCCTGTTTGGTGGAGATGATATTTAATAAAATAAGTAGAAATCCACTAAAAGTTTTGTTTGGTTATATTGCAATCCCGAGATAATCGTCTCCATGCTCCAAATCCATTTTAAAGCCATTTTTAAGGCATTTCGCGCATACATGAAATGAACACATTTTTCTCCAAAACTATAACAGATGCAAGCTTGTCCTGTTTGGTGGAGATGATATTTAATAAAATAAGTAGAAATCCACTAAAAGTTTTGTTTGGTTATCTTGCAATCCCGAGATAATCGTCTCCATGCTCCAAATCCATTTTAAAGCCATTTTTAAGGCATTTCGCGCATACATGAAATGAACACATTTTTCTCCAAAACTATAACAGATGCAAGCTTGTCCTGTTTGGTGGAGATGATATTTAATAAAATAAGTAGAAATCCACTAAAAGTTTTGTTTGGTTATCTTGCAATCCCGAGATAATCGTCTCCATGCTCCAAATCCATTTTAAAGCCATTTTTAAGGCATTTCGCGCATACATGAAATGAACACATTTTTCTCCAAAACTATAACAGATGCAAGCTTGTCCTGTTTGGTGGAGATGATATTTAATAAAATAAGTAGAAATCCACTAAAAGTTTTGTTTGGTTATCTTGCAATCCCGAGATAATCGTCTCCATGCTCCAAATCCATTTTAAAGCCATTTTTAAGGCATTTCGCGCATACATGAAATGAACACATTTTTCTCCAAAACTATAACAGATGCAAGCTTGTCCTGTTTGGTGGAGATGATATTTAATAAAATAAGTAGAAATCCACTAAAAGTTTTGTTTGGTTATCTTGCAATCCCGAGATAATCGTCTCCATGCTCCAAATCCATTTTAAAGCCATTTTTAAGGCATTTCGCGCATACATGAAATGAACACATTTTTCTCCAAAACTATAACAGATGCAAGCTTGTCCTCTTTGGTGGAGATGATATTTAATAAAATAAGTAGAAATCCACTAAAAGTTTTGTTTGGTTATCTTGCAATCCCGAGATAATCGTCTCCATGCTCCAAATCCATTTTAAAGCCATTTTTAAGGCATTTCGCGCATACATGAAATGAACACATTTTTCTCCAAAACTATAACAGATGCAAGCTTGTCCTGTTTGGTGGAGATGATATTTAATAAAATAAGTAGAAATCCACTAAAAGTTTTGTTTGGTTATCTTGCAATCCCGAGATAATCGTCTCCATGCTCCAAATCCATTTTAAAGCCATTTTTAAGGCATTTCGCGCATACATGAAATGAACACATTTTTCTCCAAAACTATAACAGATGCAAGCTTGTCCTGTTTGGTGGAGATGATATTTAATAAAATAAGTAGAAATCCACTAAAAGTTTTGTTTGGTTATCTTGCAATCCCGAGATAATCGTCTCCATGCTCCAAATCCATTTTAAAGCCATTTTTAAGGCATTTCGCGCATACATGAAATGAACACATTTTTCTCCAAAACTATAACAGATGCAAGCTTGTCCTGTTTGGTGGAGATGATATTTAATAAAATAAGTAGAAATCCACTAAAAGTTTTGTTTGGTTATCTTGCAATCCCGAGATAATCGTCTCCATGCTCCAAATCCATTTTAAAGCCATTTTTAAGGCATTTCGCGCATACATGAAATGAACACATTATTCTCCAAAACTATAACAGATGCAAGCTTGTCCTGTTTGGTGGAGATGATATTTAATAAAATAAGTAGAAATCCACTAAACGTTTTGTTTGGTTATATTGCAATCCCGAGATAATCGTCTCCATGCTCCAAATCCATTTTAAAGCCATTTTTAAGGCATTTCGCGCATACATGAAATGAACACATTTTTCTCCAAAACTATAACAGATGCAAGCTTGTCCTGTTTGGTGGAGATGATATTTAATAAAATAAGTAGAAATCCACTAAAAGTTTTGTTTGGTTATCTTGCAATCCCGAGATAATCGTCTCCATGCTCCAAATCCATTTTAAAGCCATTTTTAAGGCATTTCGCGCATACATGAAATGAACACATTTTTCTCCAAAACTATAACAGATGCAAGCTTGTCCTGTTTGGTGGAGATGATATTTAATAAAATAAGTAGAAATCCACTAAAAGTTTTGTTTGGTTATCTTGCAATCCCGAGATAATCGTCTCCATGCTTCAAATCCATTTTAAAGCCATTTTTAAGGCATTTCGCGCATACATGAAATGAACACATTTTTCTCCAAAACTATAACAGATGCAAGCTTGTCCTGTTTGGTGGAGATAATATTTAATAAAATAAGTAGAAATCTACTAAAAGTTTCGTTTGTTTATATTGCCATCCTGAGATAATCGTCTCCATGCTCCAAATCCATTTTAAAGCCATTTCAAAGGCATTTTGCGCATACATGAAATGAACACATATTTCTCCAAAACTATAACACATGCAAGCTTGTCCTGTTTGGTGGAGATGATATTTAATAAAATAAGTAGAAATCCACTAAATGTTTTGTTTGGTTATCTTGCAATCCCGAGATAATCGTCTCCATGCTCCAAATCCATTTTAAAGCCATTTTTAAGGCATTTCGCGCATACATGAAATGAACACATTTTTCTCCAAAACTATAACAGATGCAAGCTTGTCCTGTTTGGTGGAGATGATATTTAATAAAATAAGTAGAAATCCACTAAAAGTTTTGTTTGGTTATCTTGCAATCCCGAGATAATCATCTCCATGCTCCAAATCCATTTTAAAGCCATTTTTAAGGCATTTCGCGCATACATGAAATGAACACATTTTTCTCCAAAACTATAACAGATGCAAGCTTGTCCTGTTTGGTGGAGATAATATTTAATAAAATAAGTAGAAATCTACTAAAAGTTTCGTTTGTTTATATTGCCATCCTGAGATAATCGTCTCCAGGCTCCAAATCCATTTTAAAGCCATTTCAAAGGCATTTTGCGCATACATGAAATGAACACATTTTTCTCCAAAACTATAACACATGCAAGCTTGTCCTGTTTGGTGGAGATGATATTTAATAAAATAAGTAGAAATCCACTAAAAGTTTTGTTTGGTTATCTTGCAATCCCGAGATAATCGTCTCCATGCTCCAAATCCATTTTAAAGCCATTTTTAAGGCATTTCGCGCATACATGAAATGAACACATTTTTCTCCAAAACTATAACAGATGCAAGCTTGTCCTGTTTGGTGGAGATGATATTTAATAAAATAAGTAGAAATCCACTAAAAGTTTTGTTTGGTTATCTTGCAATCCCGAGATAATCGTCTCCATGCTCCAAATCCATTTTAAAGCCATTTTTAAGGCATTTCGCGCATACATGAAATGAACACATTTTTCTCCAAAACTATAACAGATGCAAGCTTGTCCTGTTTGGTGGAGATGATATTTAATAAAATAAGTAGAAATCCACTAAAAGTTTTGTTTGGTTATCTTGCAATCCCGAGATAATCGTCTCCATGCTCCAAATCCATTTTAAAGCCATTTTTAAGGCATTTCGCGCATACATGAAATGAACACATTTTTCTCCAAAACTATAACAGATGCAAGCTTGTCCTGTTTGGTGGAGATGATATTTAATAAAATAAGTAGAGATCCACTAAAAGTTTTGTTTGGTTATCTTGCAATCCCGAGATAATCGTCTCCATGCTCCAAATCCATTTTAAAGCCATTTCAAAGGCATTTTGCGCATACATGAAATGAACACATTTTTCTCCAAAACTATAACACATGCAAGCTTGTCCTGTTTGGTGGAGATGATATTTAATAAAATAAGTAGAAATCCACTAAAAGTTTTGTTTGGTTATCTTGCAATCCCGAGATAATCGTCTCCATGCTCCAAATCCATTTTAAAGCCATTTTTAAGGCATTTCGCGCATACATGAAATGAACACATTTTTCTCCAAAACTATAACAGATGCAAGCTTGTCCTGTTTGGTGGAGATGATATTTAATAAAATAAGTAGAAATACACTAAAAGTTTTGTTTGGTTATCTTGCAATCCCGAGATAATCGTCTCCATGCTCCAAATCCATTTTAAAGCCATTTTTAAGGCATTTCGCGCATACATGAAATGAACACATTTTTCTCCAAAACTATAACAGATGCAAGCTTGTCCTGTTTGGTGGAGATGATATTTAATAAAATAAGTAGAAATCCACTAAAAGTTTTGTTTGGTTATCTTGCAATCCCGAGATAATCGTCTCCATGCTCCAAATCCATTTTATAGTCATTTTTAAGGCATTTCGCGCATACATGAAATGAACACATTTTTCTCCAAAACAATAACAGATGCAAGCTTGTTCTGTTTGGTGGAGATGATATTTAATAAAATAAGTAGAAATCCACTAAAAGTTTTGTTTGGTTATCTTGCAATCCCGAGATAATCGTCTCCATGCTCCAAATCCATTTTAAAGCCATTTCAAAGGCATTTTGCGCATACATGAAATGAACACATTTTTCTCCAAAACTATAACACATGCAAGCTTGTCCTGTTTGGTGGAGATGATATTTAATAAAATAAGTAGAAATCCACTAAAAGTTTTGTTTGGTTATCTTGCAATCCCGAGATAATCGTCTCCATGCTCCAAATCCATTTTAAAGCCATTTTTAAGGCATTTCGCGCATACATGAAATGAACACATTTTTCTCCAAAACTATAACAGATGCAAGCTTGTCCTGTTTGGTGGAGATGATATTTAATAAAATAAGTAGAAATCCACTAAAAGTTTTGTTTGGTTATCTTGCAATCCCGAGATAATCGTCTCCATGCTCCAAATCCATTTTAAAGCCATTTTTAAGGCATTTCGCCTATACATGAAATGAACACATTTTTCTCCAAAACTATAACAGATGCAAGCTTGTCCTGTTTGGTGGAGATAATATTTAATAAAATAAGTAGAAATCTACTAAAAGTTTCGTTTGTTTATATTGCCATCCTGAGATAATCGTCTCCATGCTCCAAATCCATTTTAAAGCCATTTCAAAGGCATTTTGCGCATACATGAAATGAACACATTTTTCTCCAAAACTATAACACATGCAAGCTTGTCCTGTTTGGTGGAGATGATATTTAATAAAATAAGTAGAAATCCACTAAAAGTTTTGTTTGGTTATCTTGCAATCCCGAGATAATCGTCTCCATGCTCCAAATCCATTTTAAAGCCATTTTTAAGGCATTTCGCGCATACATGAAATGAACACATTTTTCTCCAAAACTATAACAGATGCAAGCTTGTCCTGTTTGGTGGAGATAATATTTAATAAAAAAAGTAGAAATCTACTAAAAGTTTCGTTTGTTTATATTGCCATCCTGAGATAATCGTCTCCATGCTCCAAATCCATTTTAAAGCCATTTCAAAGGCATTTTGCGCATACATGAAATGAACACATTTTTCTCCAAAACTATAACACATGCAAGCTTGTCCTGTTTGGTGGAGATGATATTTAATAAAATAAGTAGAAATCCACTAAAAGTTTTGTTTGGTTATCTTGCAATCCCGAGATAATCGTCTCCATGTTCCAAATCCATTTTAAAGCCATTTTTAAGGCATTTCGCGCATACATGAAATGAACACATTTTTCTCCAAAACTATAACAGATGCAAGCTTGTCCTGTTTGGTGGAGATGATATTTAATAAAATAAGTAGAAATCCACTAAAAGTTTTGTTTGGTTATCTTGCAATCCCGAGATAATCGTCTCCATGCTCCAAATCCATTTTAAAGCCATTTTTAAGGCATTTCGCGCATACATGAAATGAACACATTTTTCTCCAAAACTATAACAGATGCAAGCTTGTCCTGTTTGGTGGAGATGATATTTAATAAAATAAGTAGAAATCCACTAAAAGTTTTGTTTGGTTATCTTGCAATCCCGAGATAATTGTCTCCATGCTCCAAATCCATTTTAAAGCCATTTTTAAGGCATTTCGCGCATACATGAAATGAACACATTTTTCTCCAAAACTATAACAGATGCAAGCGTGTCCTGTTTGGTGGAGATGATATTTAATAAAATAAGTAGAAATCCACTAAAAGTTTTGTTTGGTTATCTTGCAATCCCGAGATAATCGTCTCCATGCTCCAAATCCATTTTAAAGCCATTTTTAAGGCATTTCGCGCATACATGAAATGAACACATTTTTCTCCAAAACTATAACAGATGCAAGCTTGTCCTGTTTGGTGGAGATGATATTTAATAAAATAAGTAGAAATCCACTAAAAGTTTTGTTTGGTTATCTTGCAATCCCGAGATAATCGTCTCCATGCTCCAAATCCATTTTAAAGCCATTTTTAAGGCATTTCGCGCATACATGAAATGAACACATTTTTCTCCAAAACTATAACAGATGCAAGCTTGTCCTGTTTGGTGGAGATGATATTTAATAAAATAAGTAGAAATCCACTAAAAGTTTTGTTTGGTTATATTGCAATCCCGAGATAATCGTCTCCATGCTCCAAATCCATTTGAAAGCCATTTTTAAGGCATTTCGCGCATACATGAAATGAACACATTTTTCTCCAAAACTATAACAGATGCAAGCTTGTCCTGTTTGGTGGAGATGATATTTAATAAAATAAGTAGAAATCCACTAAAAGTTTTGTTTGGTTATCTTGCAATCCCGAGATAATCGTCTCCATGCTCCAAATCCATTTTAAAGCCATTTTTAAGGCATTTCGCGCATACATGAAATGAACACATTTTTCTCCAAAACTATAACAGATGCAAGCTTGTCCTGTTTGGTGGAGATGATATTTAATAAAATAAGTAGAAATCCACTAAAAGTTTTGTTTGGTTATCTTGGAATCCCGAGATAATCGTCTCCATGCTCCAAATCCATTTTAAAGCCATTTTTAAGGCATTTCGCGCATACATGAAATGAACACATTTTTCTCCAAAACTATAACAGATGCAAGCTTGTCCTGTTTGGTGGAGATGATATTTAATAAAATAAGTAGAAATCCACTAAAAGTTTTGTTTGGTTATCTTGCAATCCCGAGATAATCGTCTCCATGCTCCAAATCCATTTTAAAGCCATTTTTAAGGCATTTCGCGCATACATGAAATGAACACATTTTTCTCCAAAACTATAACAGATGCAAGCTTGTCCTGTTTGGTGGAGATATTTAATAAAATAAGTAGAAATCTACTAAAAGTTTCGTTTGTTTATATTGCCATCCTGAGATAATCGTCTCCATGCTCCAAATCCATTTTAAAGCCATTTCAAAGGCATTTTGCGCATACATGAAATGAACACATATTTCTCCAAAACTATAACACATGCAAGCTTGTCCTGTTTGGTGGAGATGATATTTAATAAAATAAGTAGAAATCCACTAAAAGTTTTGTTTGGTTATCTTGCAATCCCGAGATAATCGTCTCCATGCTCCAAATCCATTTTAAAGCCATTTTTAAGGCATTTCGCGCATACATGAAATGAACACATTTTTCTCCAAAACTATAACAGATGCAAGCTTGTCCTGTTTGGTGGAGATGATATTTAATAAAATAAGTAGAAATCCACTAAAAGTTTTGTTTGGTTATCTTGCAATCCCGAGATAATCGTCTCCATGCTCCAAATCCATTTTAAAGCCATTTTTAAGGCATTTCGCACATACATGAAATGAACACATTTTTCTCCAAAACTATAACAGATGCAAGCTTGTCCTGTTTGGTGGAGATAATATTTAATAAAATAAGTAGAAATCTACTAAAAGTTTCGTTTGTTTATATTGCCATCCTGAGATAATCGTCTCCATGCTCCAAATCCATTTTAAAGCCATTTTTAAGGCATTTTGCGCATACATGAAATGAACACATTTTTCTCCAAAACTATAACACATGCAAGCTTGTCCTGTTTGGTGGAGATGATATTTAATAAAATAAGTAGAAATCCACTAAAAGTTTTGTTTGGTTATCTTGCAATCCCGAGATAATCGTCTCCATGCTCCAAATCCATTTTAAAGCCATTTTTAAGGCATTTCGCGCATACATGAAATGAACACATTTTTCTCCAAAACTATAACAGATGCAAGCTTGTCCTGTTTGGTGGAGATGATATTTAATAAAATAAGTAGAAATCCACTAAAAGTTTTGTTTGGTTATCTTGCAATCCCGAGATAATCGTCTCCATGCTCCAAATCCATTTTAAAGCCATTTTTAAGGCATTTCGCGCATACATGAAATGAACACATTTTTCTCCAAAACTATAACAGATGCAAGCTTGTCCTGTTTGGTGGAGATAATATTTAATAAAATAAGTAGAAATCTACTAAAAGTTTCGTTTGTTTATATTGCCATCCTGAGATAATCGTCTCCATGCTCCAAATCCATTTTAAAGCCATTTCAAAGGCATTTTGCGCATACATGAAATGAACACATTTTTCTCCAAAACTATAACACATGCAAGCTTGTCCTGTTTGGTGGAGATGATATTTAATAAAATAAGTAGAAATCCACTAAAAGTTTTGTTTGGTTATCTTGCAATCCCGAGATAATCGTCTCCATGCTCCAAATCCATTTTAAAGCCATTTTTAAGGCATTTCGCGCATACATGAAATGAACACATTTTTCTCCAAAACTATAACAGATGCAAGCTTGTCCTGTTTGGTGGAGATGATATTTAATAAAATAAGTAGAAATCCACTAAAAGTTTTGTTTGGTTATCTTGCAATCCCGAGATAATCGTCTCCATGCTCCAAATCCATTTTAAAGCCATTTTTAAGGCATTTCGCGCATACATGAAATGAACACATTTTTCTCCAAAACTATAACAGATGCAAGCTTGTCCTGTTTGGTGGAGATGATATTTAATAAAATAAGTAGAAATCCACTAAAAGTTTTGTTTGGTTATCTTGCAATCCCGAGATAATCGTCTCCATGCTCCAAATCCATTTTAAAGCCATTTTTAAGGCATTTCGCGCATACATGAAATGAACACATTTTTCTCCAAAACTATAACAGATGCAAGCTTGTCCTGTTTGGTGGAGATGATATTTAATAAAATAAGTAGAAATCCACTAAAAGTTTTGTTTGGTTATCTTGCAATCCCGAGATAATCGTCTCCATGCTCCAAATCCATTTTAAAGCCATTTTTAAGGCATTTCGCGCATACATGAAATGAACACATTTTTCTCCAAAACTATAACAGATGCAAGCTTGTCCTGTTTGGTGGAGATGATATTTAATAAAATAAGTAGAGATCCACTAAAAGTTTTGTTTGGTTATCTTGCAATCCCGAGATAATCGTCTCCATGCTCCAAATCCATTTTAAAGCCATTTCAAAGGCATTTTGCGCATACATGAAATGAACACATTTTTCTCCAAAACTATAACACATGCAAGCTTGTCCTGTTTGGTGGAGATGATATTTAATAAAATAAGTAGAAATCCACTAAAAGTTTTGTTTGGTTATCTTGCAATCCCGAGATAATCGTCTCCATGCTCCAAATCCATTTTAAAGCCATTTTTAAGGCATTTCGCGCATACATGAAATGAACACATTTTTCTCCAAAACTATAACAGATGCAAGCTTGTCCTGTTTGGTGGAGATAATATTTAATAAAATAAGTAGAAATCTACTAAAAGTTTCGTTTGTTTATATTGCCATCCTGAGATAATCGTCTCCATGCTCCAAATCCATTTTAAAGCCATTTCAAAGGCATTTTGCGCATACATGAAATGAACACATATTTCTCCAAAACTATAACACATGCAAGCTTGTCCTGTTTGGTGGAGATGATATTTAATAAAATAAGTAGAAATCCACTAAAAGTTTTGTTTGGTTATCTTGCAATCCCGAGATAATCGTCTCCATGCTCCAAATCCATTTTAAAGCCATTTTTAAGGCATTTCGCGCATACATGAAATGAACACATTTTTCTCCAAAACTATAACAGATGCAAGCTTGTCCTGTTTGGTGGAGATGATATTTAATAAAATAAGTAGAAATCCACTAAAAGTTTTGTTTGGTTATCTTGCAATCCCGAGATAATCGTCTCCATGCTCCAAATCCGTTTTAAAGCCATTTTTAAGGCATTTCGCGCATACATGAAATGAACACATTTTTCTCCAAAACTATAACAGATGCAAGCTTGTCCTGTTTGGTGGAGATAATATTTAATAAAATAAGTAGAAATCTACTAAAAGTTTCGTTTGTTTATATTGCCATCCTGAGATAATCGTCTCCATGCTCCAAATCCATTTTAAAGCCATTTCAAAGGCATTTTGCGCATACATGAAATGAACACATTTTTCTCCAAAACTATAACACATGCAAGCTTGTCCTGTTTGGTGGAGATGATATTTAATAAAATAAGTAGAAATCCACTAAAAGTTTTGTTTGGTTATCTTGCAATCCCGAGATAATCGTCTCCATGCTCCAAATCTATTTTAAAGCCATTTTTAAGGCATTTCGCGCATACATGAAATGAACACATTTTTCTCCAAAACTATAACAGATGCAAGCTTGTCCTGTTTGGTGGAGATGATATTTAATAAAATAAGTAGAAATCCACTAAAAGTTTTGTTTGGTTATCTTGCAATCCCGAGATAATCGTCTCCATGCTCCAAATCCATTTTAAAGCCATTTTTAAGGCATTTCGCGCATACATGAAATGAACACATTTTTCTCCAAAACTATAACAGATGCATGCTTGTCCTGTTTGGTGGAGATAATATTTAATAAAATAAGTAGAAATCTACTAAAAGTTTCGTTTGTTTATATTGCCATCCTGAGATAATCGTCTCCATGCTCCAAATCCATTTTAAAGCCATTTCAAAGGCATTTTGCGCATACATGAAATGAACACATTTTTCTCCAAAACTATAACACATGCAAGCTTGTCCTGTTTGGTGGAGATGATATTTAATAAAATAAGTAGAAATCCACTAAAAGTTTTGTTTGGTTATCTTGCAATCCCGAGATAATCGTCTCCATGCTCCATATCCATTTTAAAGCCATTTTTAAGGCATTTCGCGCATACATGAAATGAACACATTTTTCTCCAAAACTATAACAGATGCAAGCTTGTCCTGTTTGGTGGAGATGATATTTAATAAAATAAGTAGAAATCCACTAAAAGTTTTGTTTGGTTATCTTGCAATCCCGAGATAATCGTCTCCATGCTACAAATCCATTTTAAAGCCATTTTTAAGGCATTTCGCGCATACATGAAATGAACACATTTTTCTCCAAAACTATAACAGATGCAAGCTTGTCCTGTTTGGTGGAGATAATATTTAATAAAATAAGTAGAAATCTACTAAAAGTTTCGTTTGTTTATATTGCCATCCTGAGATAATCGTCTCCATGCTCCAAATCCATTTTAAAGCCATTTCAAAGGCATTTTGCGCATACATGAAATGAACACATATTTCTCCAAAACTATAACACATGCAAGCTTGTCCTGTTTGGTGGAGATGATATTTAATAAAATAAGTAGAAATCCACTAAATGTTTTGTTTGGTTATCTTGCAATCCCGAGATAATCGTCTCCATGCTCCAAATCCATTTTAAAGCCATTTTAAGGCATTTCGCGCATACATGAAATGAACACATTTTTCTCCAAAACTATAACAGATGCAAGCTTGTCCTGTTTGGTGGAGATGATATTTAATAAAATAAGTAGAAATCCACTAAAAGTTTTGTTTGGTTATCTTGCAATCCCGAGATAATCGTCTCCATGCTCCAAATCCATTTTAAAGCCATTTTTAAGGCATTTCGCGCATACATGAAATGAACACATTTTTCTCCAAAACTATAACAGATGCAAGCTTGTCCTGTTTGGTGGAGATAATATTTAATAAAATAAGTAGAAATCTACTAAAAGTTTCGTTTGTTTATATTGCCATCCTGAGATAATCGTCTCCAGGCTCCAAATCCATTTTAAAGCCATTTCAAAGGCATTTTGCGCATACATGAAATGAACACATTTTTCTCCAAAACTATAACACATGCAAGCTTGTCCTGTTTGGTGGAGATGATATTTAATAAAATAAGTAGAAATCCACTAAAAGTTTTGTTTGGTTATCTTGCAATCCCGAGATAATCGTCTCCATGCTCCAAATCCATTTTAAAGCCATTTTTAAGGCATTTCGCGCATACATGAAATGAACACATTTTTCTCCAAAACTATAACAGATGCAAGCTTGTCCTGTTTGGTGGAGATGATATTTAATAAAATAAGTAGAAATCCACTAAAAGTTTTGTTTGGTTATCTTGCAATCCCGAGATTATCGTCTCCATGCTCCAAATCCATTTTAAAGCCATTTTTAAGGCATTTCGCGCATACATGAAATGAACACATTTTTCTCCAAAACTATAACAGATGCAAGCTTGTCCTGTTTGGTGGAGATGATATTTAATAAAATAAGTAGAAATCCACTAAAAGTTTTGTTTGGTTATCTTGCAATCCCGAGATAATCGTCTCCATGCTCCAAATCCATTTTAAAGCCATTTTTAAGGCATTTCGCGCATACATGAAATGAACACATTTTTCTCCAAAACTATAACAGATGCAAGCTTGTCCTGTTTGGTGGAGATGATATTTAATAAAATAAGTAGAGATCCACTAAAAGTTTTGTTTGGTTATCTTGCAATCCCGAGATAATCGTCTCCATGCTCCAAATCCATTTTAAAGCCATTTCAAAGGCATTTTGCGCATACATGAAATGAACACATTTTTCTCCAAAACTATAACACATGCAAGCTTGTCCTGTTTGGTGGAGATGATATTTAATAAAATAAGTAGAAATCCACTAAAAGTTTTGTTTGGTTATCTTGCAATCCCGAGATAATCGTCTCCATGCTCCAAATCCATTTTAAAGCCATTTTTAAGGCATTTCGCGCATACATGAAATGAACACATTTTTCTCCAAAACTATAACAGATGCAAGCTTGTCCTGTTTGGTGGAGATGATATTTAATAAAATAAGTAGAAATCCACTAAAAGTTTTGTTTGGTTATCTTGCAATCCCGAGATAATCGTCTCCATGCTCCAAATCCATTTTAAAGCCATTTTTAAGGCATTTCGCGCATACATGAAATGAACACATTTTTCTCCAAAACTATAACAGATGCAAGCTTGTCCTGTTTGGTGGAGATGATATTTAATAAAATAAGTAGAAATCCACTAAAAGTTTTGTTTGGTTATCTTGCAATCCCGAGATAATCGTCTCCATGCTCCAAATCCATTTTATAGTCATTTTTAAGGCATTTCGCGCATACATGAAATGAACACATTTTTCTCCAAAACTATAACAGATGCAAGCTTGTTCTGTTTGGTGGAGATGATATTTAATAAAATAAGTAGAAATCCACTAAAAGTTTTGTTTGGTTATCTTGCAATCCCGAGATAATCGTCTCCATGCTCCAAATCCATTTTAAAGCCATTTCAAAGGCATTTTGCGCATACATGAAATGAACACATTTTTCTCCAAAACTATAACACATGCAAGCTTGTCCTGTTTGGTGGAGATGATATTTAATAAAATAAGTAGAAATCCACTAAAAGTTTTGTTTGGTTATCTTGCAATCCCGAGATAATCGTCTCCATGCTCCAAATCCATTTTAAAGCCATTTTTAAGGCATTTCGCGCATACATGAAATGAACACATTTTTCTCCAAAACTATAACAGATGCAAGCTTGTCCTGTTTGGTGGAGATGATATTTAATAAAATAAGTAGAAATCCACTAAAAGTTTTGTTTGGTTATCTTGCAATCCCGAGATAATCGTCTCCATGCTCCAAATCCATTTTAAAGCCATTTTTAAGGCATTTCGCCTATACATGAAATGAACACATTTTTCTCCAAAACTATAACAGATGCAAGCTTGTCCTGTTTGGTGGAGATAATATTTAATAAAATAAGTAGAAATCTACTAAAAGTTTCGTTTGTTTATATTGCCATCCTGAGATAATCGTCTCCATGCTCCAAATCCATTTTAAAGCCATTTCAAAGGCATTTTGCGCATACATGAAATGAACACATTTTTCTCCAAAACTATAACACATGCAAGCTTGTCCTGTTTGGTGGAGATGATATTTAATAAAATAAGTAGAAATCCACTAAAAGTTTTGTTTGGTTATCTTGCAATCCCGAGATAATCGTCTCCATGCTCCAAATCCATTTTAAAGCCATTTTTAAGGCATTTCGCGCATACATGAAATGAACACATTTTTCTCCAAAACTATAACAGATGCAAGCTTGTCCTGTTTGGTGGAGATAATATTTAATAAAAAAAGTATAAATCTACTAAAAGTTTCGTTTGTTTATATTGCCATCCTGAGACAATCGTCTCCATGCTCCAAATCCATTTTAAAGCCATTTCAAAGGCATTTTGCGCATACATGAAATGAACACATTTTTCTCCAAAACTATAACACATGCAAGCTTGTCCTGTTTGGTGGAGATGATATTTAATAAAATAAGTAGAAATCCACTAAAAGTTTTGTTTGGTTATCTTGCAATCCCGAGATAATCGTCTCCATGTTCCAAATCCATTTTAAAGCCATTTTTAAGGCATTTCGCGCATACATGAAATGAACACATTTTTCTCCAAAACTATAACAGATGCAAGCTTGTCCTGTTTGGTGGAGATGATATTTAATAAAATAAGTAGAAATCCACTAAAAGTTTTGTTTGGTTATCTTGCAATCCCGAGATAATCGTCTCCATGCTCCAAATCCATTTTAAAGCCATTTTTAAGGCATTTCGCGCATACATGAAATGAACACATTTTTCTCCAAAACTATAACAGATGCAAGCTTGTCCTGTTTGGTGGAGATGATATTTAATAAAATAAGTAGAAATCCACTAAAAGTTTTGTTTGGTTATCTTGCAATCCCGAGATAATCGTCTCCATGCTCCAAATCCATTTTAAAGCCATTTTTAAGGCATTTCGCGCATACATGAAATGAACACATTTTTCTCCAAAACTATAACAGATGCAAGCTTGTCCTGTTTGGTGGAGATGATATTTAATAAAATAAGTAGAGATCCACTAAAAGTTTTGTTTGGTTATCTTGCAATCCCGAGATAATCGTCTCCATGCTCCAAATCCATTTTAAAGCCATTTCAAAGGCATTTTGCGCATACATGAAATGAACACATTTTTCTCCAAAACTATAACACATGCAAGCTTGTCCTGTTTGGTGGAGATGATATTTAATAAAATAAGTAGAAATCCACTAAAAGTTTTGTTTGGTTATCTTGCAATCCCGAGATAATCGTCTCCATGCTCCAAATCCATTTTAAAGCCATTTTTAAGGCATTTCGCGCATACATGAAATGAACACATTTTTCTCCAAAACTATAACAGATGCAAGCTTGTCCTGTTTGGTGGAGATGATATTTAATAA
The DNA here is from genome assembly GCF_048569485.1 of Anomaloglossus baeobatrachus. NCBI lineage: Eukaryota > Metazoa > Chordata > Amphibia > Anura > Aromobatidae > Anomaloglossus > Anomaloglossus baeobatrachus. The sequence continues at coordinate 509,411 of NW_027441897.1, forward strand.
AATAAGTAGAAATACACTAAAAGTTTTGTTTGGTTATCTTGCAATCCCGAGATAATCGTCTCCATGCTCCAAATCCATTTTAAAGCCATTTTTAAGGCATTTCGCGCATACATGAAATGAACACATTTTTCTCCAAAACTATAACAGATGCAAGCTTGTCCTGTTTGGTGGAGATGATATTTAATAAAATAAGTAGAAATCCACTAAAAGTTTTGTTTGGTTATCTTGCAATCCCGAGATAATCGTCTCCATGCTCCAAATCCATTTTATAGTCATTTTTAAGGCATTTCGCGCATACATGAAATGAACACATTTTTCTCCAAAACTATAACAGATGCAAGCTTGTTCTGTTTGGTGGAGATGATATTTAATAAAATAAGTAGAAATCCACTAAAAGTTTTGTTTGGTTATCTTGCAATCCCGAGATAATCGTCTCCATGCTCCAAATCCATTTTAAAGCCATTTCAAAGGCATTTTGCGCATACATGAAATGAACACATTTTTCTCCAAAACTATAACACATGCAAGCTTGTCCTGTTTGGTGGAGATGATATTTAATAAAATAAGTAGAAATCCACTAAAAGTTTTGTTTGGTTATCTTGCAATCCCGAGATAATCGTCTCCATGCTCCAAATCCATTTTAAAGCCATTTTTAAGGCATTTCGCGCATACATGAAATGAACACATTTTTCTCCAAAACTATAACAGATGCAAGCTTGTCCTGTTTGGTGGAGATGATATTTAATAAAATAAGTAGAAATCCACTAAAAGTTTTGTTTGGTTATCTTGCAATCCCGAGATAATCGTCTCCATGCTCCAAATCCATTTTAAAGCCATTTTTAAGGCATTTCGCCTATACATGAAATGAACACATTTTTCTCCAAAACTATAACAGATGCAAGCTTGTCCTGTTTGGTGGAGATAATATTTAATAAAATAAGTAGAAATCTACTAAAAGTTTCGTTTGTTTATATTGCCATCCTGAGATAATCGTCTCCATGCTCCAAATCCATTTTAAAGCCATTTCAAAGGCATTTTGCGCATACATGAAATGAACACATTTTTCTCCAAAACTATAACACATGCAAGCTTGTCCTGTTTGGTGGAGATGATATTTAATAAAATAAGTAGAAATCCACTAAAAGTTTTGTTTGGTTATCTTGCAATCCCGAGATAATCGTCTCCATGCTCCAAATCCATTTTAAAGCCATTTTTAAGGCATTTCGCGCATACATGAAATGAACACATTTTTCTCCAAAACTATAACAGATGCAAGCTTGTCCTGTTTGGTGGAGATAATATTTAATAAAAAAAGTATAAATCTACTAAAAGTTTCGTTTGTTTATATTGCCATCCTGAGACAATCGTCTCCATGCTCCAAATCCATTTTAAAGCCATTTCAAAGGCATTTTGCGCATACATGAAATGAACACATTTTTCTCCAAAACTATAACACATGCAAGCTTGTCCTGTTTGGTGGAGATGATATTTAATAAAATAAGTAGAAATCCACTAAAAGTTTTGTTTGGTTATCTTGCAATCCCGAGATAATCGTCTCCATGTTCCAAATCCATTTTAAAGCCATTTTTAAGGCATTTCGCGCATACATGAAATGAACACATTTTTCTCCAAAACTATAACAGATGCAAGCTTGTCCTGTTTGGTGGAGATGATATTTAATAAAATAAGTAGAAATCCACTAAAAGTTTTGTTTGGTTATCTTGCAATCCCGAGATAATCGTCTCCATGCTCCAAATCCATTTTAAAGCCATTTTTAAGGCATTTCGCGCATACATGAAATGAACACATTTTTCTCCAAAACTATAACAGATGCAAGCTTGTCCTGTTTGGTGGAGATGATATTTAATAAAATAAGTAGAAATCCACTAAAAGTTTTGTTTGGTTATCTTGCAATCCCGAGATAATTGTCTCCATGCTCCAAATCCATTTTAAAGCCATTTTTAAGGCATTTCGCGCATACATGAAATGAACACATTTTTCTCCAAAACTATAACAGATGCAAGCGTGTCCTGTTTGGTGGAGATGATATTTAATAAAATAAGTAGAAATCCACTAAAAGTTTTGTTTGGTTATCTTGCAATCCCGAGATAATCGTCTCCATGCTCCAAATCCATTTTAAAGCCATTTTTAAGGCATTTCGCGCATACATGAAATGAACACATTTTTCTCCAAAACTATAACAGATGCAAGCTTGTCCTGTTTGGTGGAGATGATATTTAATAAAATAAGTAGAAATCCACTAAAAGTTTTGTTTGGTTATCTTGCAATCCCGAGATAATCGTCTCCATGCTCCAAATCCATTTTAAAGCCATTTTTAAGGCATTTCGCGCATACATGAAATGAACACATTTTTCTCCAAAACTATAACAGATGCAAGCTTGTCCTGTTTGGTGGAGATGATATTTAATAAAATAAGTAGAAATCCACTAAAAGTTTTGTTTGGTTATATTGCAATCCCGAGATAATCGTCTCCATGCTCCAAATCCATTTGAAAGCCATTTTTAAGGCATTTCGCGCATACATGAAATGAACACATTTTTCTCCAAAACTATAACAGATGCAAGCTTGTCCTGTTTGGTGGAGATGATATTTAATAAAATAAGTAGAAATCCACTAAAAGTTTTGTTTGGTTATCTTGCAATCCCGAGATAATCGTCTCCATGCTCCAAATCCATTTTAAAGCCATTTTTAAGGCATTTCGCGCATACATGAAATGAACACATTTTTCTCCAAAACTATAACAGATGCAAGCTTGTCCTGTTTGGTGGAGATGATATTTAATAAAATAAGTAGAAATCCACTAAAAGTTTTGTTTGGTTATCTTGCAATCCCGAGATAATCGTCTCCATGCTCCAAATCCATTTTAAAGCCATTTTTAAGGCATTTCGCGCATACATGAAATGAACACATTTTTCTCCAAAACTATAACAGATGCAAGCTTGTCCTGTTTGGTGGAGATGATATTTAATAAAATAAGTAGAAATCCACTAAAAGTTTTGTTTGGTTATCTTGCAATCCCGAGATAATCGTCTCCATGCTCCAAATCCATTTTAAAGCCATTTTTAAGGCATTTCGCGCATACATGAAATGAACACATTTTTCTCCAAAACTATAACAGATGCAAGCTTGTCCTGTTTGGTGGAATATATTTAATAAAATAAGTAGAAATCTACTAAAAGTTTCGTTTGTTTATATTGCCATCCTGAGATAATCGTCTCCATGCTCCAAATCCATTTTAAAGCCATTTCAAAGGCATTTTGCGCATACATGAAATGAACACATATTTCTCCAAAACTATAACACATGCAAGCTTGTCCTGTTTGGTGGAGATGATATTTAATAAAATAAGTAGAAATCCACTAAAAGTTTTGTTTGGTTATCTTGCAATCCCGAGATAATCGTCTCCATGCTCCAAATCCATTTTAAAGCCATTTTTAAGGCATTTCGCGCATACATGAAATGAACACATTTTTCTCCAAAACTATAACAGATGCAAGCTTGTCCTGTTTGGTGGAGATGATACTTAATAAAATAAGTAGAAATCCACTAAAAGTTTTGTTTGGTTATCTTGCAATCCCGAGATAATCGTCTCCATGCTCCAAATCCATTTTAAAGCCATTTTTAAGGCATTTCGCACATACATGAAATGAACACATTTTTCTCCAAAACTATAACAGATGCAAGCTTGTCCTGTTTGGTGGAGATAATATTTAATAAAATAAGTAGAAATCTACTAAAAGTTTCGTTTGTTTATATTGCCATCCTGAGATAATCGTCTCCATGCTCCAAATCCATTTTAAAGCCATTTTTAAGGCATTTTGCGCATACATGAAATGAACACATTTTTCTCCAAAACTATAACACATGCAAGCTTGTCCTGTTTGGTGGAGATGATATTTAATAAAATAAGTAGAAATCCACTAAAAGTTTTGTTTGGTTATCTTGCAATCCCGAGATAATCGTCTCCATGCTCCAAATCCATTTTAAAGCCATTTTTAAGGCATTTCGCGCATACATGAAATGAACACATTTTTCTCCAAAACTATAACAGATGCAAGCTTGTCCTGTTTGGTGGAGATGATATTTAATAAAATAAGTAGAAATCCACTAAAAGTTTTGTTTGGTTATCTTGCAATCCCGAGATAATCGTCTCCATGCTCCAAATCCATTTTAAAGCCATTTTTAAGGCATTTCGCGCATACATGAAATGAACACATTTTTCTCCAAAACAATAACAGATGCAAGCTTGTCCTGTTTGGTGGAGATAATATTTAATAAAATAAGTAGAAATCTACTAAAAGTTTCGTTTGTTTATATTGCCATCCTGAGATAATCGTCTCCATGCTCCAAATCCATTTTAAAGCCATTTCAAAGGCATTTTGCGCATACATGAAATGAACACATATTTCTCCAAAACTATAACACATGCAAGCTTGTCCTGTTTGGTGGAGATGATATTTAATAAAATAAGTAGAAATCCACTAAAAGTTTTGTTTGGTTATCTTGCAATCCCGAGATAATCGTCTCCATGCTCCAAATCCATTTTAAAGCCATTTTTAAGGCATTTCGCGCATACATGAAATGAACACATTTTTCTCCAAAACTATAACAGATGCAAGCTTGTCCTGTTTGGTGGAGATGATATTTAATAAAATAAGTAGAAATCCACTAAAAGTTTTGTTTGGTTATCTTGCAATCCCGAGATAATCGTCTCCATGCTCCAAATCCATTTTAAAGCCATTTTTAAGGCATTTCGCGCATACATGAAATGAACACATTTTTCTCCAAAACTATAACAGATGCAAGCTTGTCCTGTTTGGTGGAGATAATATTTAATAAAATAAGTAGAAATCTACTAAAAGTTTCGTTTGTTTATATTGCCATCCTGAGATAATCGTCTCCATGCTCCAAATCCATTTTAAAGCCATTTCAAAGGCATTTTGCGCATACATGAAATGAACACATTTTTCTCCAAAACTATAACACATGCAAGCTTGTCCTGTTTGGTGGAGATGATATTTAATAAAATAAGTAGAAATCCACTAAAAGTTTTGTTTGGTTATCTTGCAATCCCGAGATAATCGTCTCCATGCTCCAAATCCATTTTAAAGCCATTTTTAAGGCATTTCGCGCATACATGAAATGAACACATTTTTCTCCAAAACTATAACACATGCAAGCTTGTCCTGTTTGGTGGAGATGATATTTAATAAAATAAGTAGAAATCCACTAAAAGTTTTGTTTGGTTATCTTGCAATCCCGAGATAATCGTCTCCATGCTCCATATCCATTTTAAAGCCATTTTTAAGGCATTTCGCGCATACATGAAATGAACACATTTTTCTCCAAAACTATAACAGATGCAAGCTTGTCCTGTTTGGTGGAGATGATATTTAATAAAATAAGTAGAAATCCACTAAAAGTTTTGTTTGGTTATCTTGCAATCCCGAGATAATCGTCTCCATGCTCCAAATCCATTTTAAAGCCATTTTTAAGGCATTTCGCGCATACATGAAATGAACACATTTTTCTCCAAAACTATAACAGATGCAAGCTTGTCCTGTTTGGTGGAGATGATATTTAATAAAATAAGTAGAAATCCACTAAAAGTTTTGTTTGGTTATCTTGCAATCCCGAGATAATCGTCTCCATGCTCCAAATCCATTTTAAAGCCATTTTTAAGGCATTTCGCGCATACATGAAATGAACACATTTTTCTCCAAAACTATAACAGATGCAAGCTTGTCCTGTTTGGTGGAGATAATATTTAATAAAATAAGTAGAAATCTACTAAAAGTTTCGTTTGTTTATATTGCCATCCTGAGATAATCGTCTCCATGCTCCAAATCCATTTTAAAGCCATTTCAAAGGCATTTTGCGCATACATGAAATGAACACATTTTTCTCCAAAACTATAACACATGCAAGCTTGTCCTGTTTGGTGGAGATGATATTTAATAAAATAAGTAGAAATCCACTAAAAGTTTTGTTTGGTTATTTTGCAATCCCGAGATAATCGTCTCCATGCTCCAAATCCATTTTAAAGCCATTTTTAAGGCATTTCGCGCATACATGAAATTAACACATTTTTCTCCAAAACTATAACAGATGCAAGCTTGTCCTGTTTGGTGGAGATGATATTTAATAAAATAAGTAGAAATCCACTAAAAGTTTTGTTTGGTTATCTTGCAATCCCGAGATAATCGTCTCCATGCTCCAAATCCATTTTAAAGCCATTTTTAAGGCATTTCGCGCATACATGAAATGAACACATTTTTCTCCAAAACTATAACAGATGCAAGCTTGTCCTGTTTGGTGGAGATGATATTTAATAAAATAAGTAGAAATCCACTAAAAGTTTTGTTTGGTTATCTTGCAATCCCGAGATAATCGTCTCCATGCTCCAAATCCATTTTAAAGCCATTTTTAAGGCATTTCGCGCATACATGAAATGAACACATTTTTCTCCAAAACTATAACAGATGCAAGCTTGTCCTGTTTGGTGGAGATGATATTTAATAAAATAAGTAGAGATCCACTAAAAGTTTTGTTTGATTATCTTGCAATCCCGAGATAATCGTCTCCATGCTCCAAATCCATTTTAAAGCCATTTCAAAGGCATTTTGCGCATACATGAAATGAACACATTTTTCTCCAAAACTATAACACATGCAAGCTTGTCCTGTTTGGTGGAGATGATATTTAATAAAATAAGTAGAAATCCACTAAAAGTTTTGTTTGGTTATCTTGCAATCCCGAGATAATCGTCTCCATGCTCCAAATCCATTTTAAAGCCATTTTTAAGGCATTTCGCGCATACATGAAATGAACACATTTTTCTCCAAAACTATAACAGATGCAAGCTTGTCCTGTTTGGTGAAGATAATATTTAATAAAATAAGTAGAAATCTACTAAAAGTTTCGTTTGTTTATATTGCCATCCTGAGATAATCGTCTCCATGCTCCAAATCCATTTTAAAGCCATTTCAAAGGCATTTTGCGCATACATGAAATGAACACATTTTTCTCCAAAACTATAACAGATGCAAGCTTGTCCTGTTTGGTGGAGATGATATTTAATAAAATAAGTAGAAATCCACTAAAAGTTTTGTTTGGTTATCTTGCAATCCCGAAATAATCGTCTCCATGCTCCAAATCCATTTTAAAGCCATTTTTAAGGCATTTCGCGCATACATGAAATGAACACATTTTTCTCCAAAACTATAACAGATGCAAGCTTGTCCTGTTTGGTGGAGATAATATTTAATAAAATAAGTAGAAATCTACTAAAAGTTTCGTTTGTTTATATTGCCATCCTGAGATAATCGTCTCCATGCTCCAAATCCATTTTAAAGCCATTTCAAAGGCATTTTGCGCATACATGAAATGAACACATTTTTCTCCAAAACTATAACACATGCAAGCTTGTCCTGTTTGGTGGAGATGATATTTAATAAAATAAGTAGAAATCCACTAAAAGTTTTGTTTGGTTATCTTGCAATCCCGAGATAATCGTCTCCATGCTCCATATCCATTTTAAAGCCATTTTTAAGGCATTTCGCGCATACATGAAATGAACACATTTTTCTCCAAAACTATAACAGATGCAAGCTTGTCCTGTTTGGTGGAGATGATATTTAATAAAATAAGTAGAAATCCACTAAAAGTTTTGTTTGGTTATCTTGCAATCCCGAGAAAATCGTCTCCATGCTCCAAATCCATTTTAAAGCCATTTTTAAGGCATTTCGCGCATACATGAAATGAACACATTTTTCTCCAAAACTATAACAGATGCAAGCTTGTCCTGTTTGGTGGAGATAATATTTAATAAAATAAGTAGAAATCTACTAAAAGTTTCGTTTGTTTATATTGCCATCCTGAGATAATCGTCTCCATGCTCCAAATCCATTTTAAAGCCATTTCAAAGGCATTTTGCGCATACATGAAATGAACACATTTTTCTCCAAAACTATAACACATGCAAGCTTGTCCTGTTTGGTGGAGATGATATTTAATAAAATAAGTAGAAATCCACTAAAAGTTTTGTTTGGTTATCTTGCAATCCCGAGATAATCGTCTCCATGCTCCAAATCCATTTTAAAGCCATTTTTAAGGCATTTCGCGCATACATGAAATTAACACATTTTTCTCCAAAACTATAACAGATGCAAGCTTGTCCTGTTTGGTGGAGATGATATTTAATAAAATAAGTAGAAATCCACTAAAAGTTTTGTTTGGTTATCTTGCAATCCCGAGATAATCGTCTCCATGCTCCAAATCCATTTTAAAACCATTTTTAAGGCATTTCGCGCATACATGAAATGAACACATTTTTCTCCAAAACTATAACAGATGCAAGCTTGTCCTGTTTGGTGGAGATGATATTTAATAAAATAAGTAGAAATCCACTAAAAGTTTTGTTTGGTTATCTTGCAATCCCGAGATAATCGTCTCCATGCTCCAAATCCATTTTAAAGCCATTTTTAAGGCATTTCGCGCATACATGAAATGAACACATTTTTCTCCAAAACTATAACAGATGCAAGCTTGTCCTGTTTGGTGGAGATGATATTTAATAAAATAAGTAGAGATCCACTAAAAGTTTTGTTTGGTTATCTTGCAATCCCGAGATAATCGTCTCCATGCTCCAAATCCATTTTAAAGCCATTTCAAAGGCATTTTGCGCATACATGAAATGAACACATTTTTCTCCAAAACTATAACACATGCAAGCTTGTCCTGTTTGGTGGAGATGATATTTAATAAAATAAGTAGAAATCCACTAAAAGTTTTGTTTGGTTATCTTGCAATCCCGAGATAATCGTCTCCATGCTCCAAATCCATTTTAAAGCCATTTTTAAGGCATTTCGCGCATACATGAAATGAACACATTTTTCTCCAAAACTATAACAGATGCAAGCTTGTCCTGTTTGGTGGAGATAATATTTAATAAAATAAGTAGAAATCTACTAAAAGTTTCGTTTGTTTATATTGCCATCCTGAGATAATCGTCTCCATGCTCCAAATCCATTTTAAAGCCATTTCAAAGGCATTTTGCGCATACATGAAATGAACACATTTTTCTCCAAAACTATAACACATGCAAGCTTGTCCTGTTTGGTGGAGATGATATTTAATAAAATAAGTAGAAATCCACTAAAAGTTTTGTTTGGTTATCTTGCAATCCCGAGATAATCGTCTCCATGCTCCAAATCCATTTTAAAGCCATTTTTAAGGCATTTCGCGCATACATGAAATGAACACATTTTTCTCCAAAACTATAACAGATGCAAGCTTGTCCTGTTTGGTGGAGATGATATTTAATAAAATAAGTAGAAATCCACTAAAAGTTTTGTTTGGTTATCTTGCAATCCCGAGATAATCGTCTCCATGCTCCAAATCCATTTTAAAGCCATTTTTAAGGCATTTCGCGCTTACATGAAATGAACACATTTTTCTCCAAAACTATAACAGATGCAAGCTTGTCCTGTTTGGTGGAGATGATATTTAATAAAATAAGTAGAAATCCACTAAAAGTTTTGTTTGGTTATCTTGCAATCCCGAGATAATCGTCTCCATGCTCCAAATCCATTTTATAGTCATTTTTAAGGCATTTCGCGCATACATGAAATGAACACATTTTTCTCCAAAACTATAACAGATGCAAGCTTGTCCTGTTTGGTGGAGATGATATTTAATAAAATAAGTAGAAATCCACTAAAAGTTTCGTTTGTTTATATTGCCATCCTGAGATAATCGTCTCCATGCTCCAAATCCATTTTAAAGCCATTTCAAAGGCATTTTGCGCATACATGAAATGAACACATTTTTCTCCAAAACTATAACACATGCAAGCTTGTCCTGTTTGGTGGAGATGATATTTAATAAAATAAGTAGAAATCCACTAAAAGTTTTGTTTGGTTATCTTGCAATCCCGAGATAATCGTCTCCATGCTCCAAATCCATTTTAAAGCCATTTTTAAGGCATTTCGCGCATACATGAAATGAACACATTTTTCTCCAAAACTATAACAGATGCAAGCTTGTCCTGTTTGGTGGAGATGATATTTAATAAAATAAGTAGAAATCCACTAAAAGTTTTGTTTGGTTATCTTGCAATCCCGAGATAATCGTCTCCATGCTCCAAATCCATTTTAAAGCCATTTTTAAGGCATTTCGCGCATACATGAAATGAACACATTTTTCTCCAAAACTATAACAGATGCAAGCTTGTCCTGTTTGGTGGAGATGATATTTAATAAAATAAGTAGAAATCCACTAAAAGTTTTGTTTGGTTATCTTGCAATCCCGAGATAATCGTCTCCATGCTCCAAATCCATTTTATAGTCATTTTTAAGGCATTTCGCGCATACATGAAATGAACACATTTTTCTCCAAAACTATAACAGATGCAAGCTTGTCCTGTTTGGTGGAGATGATATTTAATAAAATAAGTAGAAATCCACTAAAAGTTTTGTTTGGTTATCTTGCAATCCCGAGATAATCGTCTCCATGCTCCAAATCCATTTTAAAGCCATTTTTAAGGCATTTCGCGCATACATGAAATGAACACATTTTTCTCCAAAACTATAACAGATGCAAGCTTGTCCTGTTTGGTGGAGATGATATTTAATAAAATAAGTAGAAATCCACTAAAAGTTTTGTTTGGTTATCTTGCAATCCCGAGATAATCGTCTCCATGCTCCAAATCCATTTTAAAGCCATTTTTAAGGCATTTCGCGCATACATGAAATGAACACATTTTTCTCCAAAACTATAACACATGCAAGCTTGTCCTGTTTGGTGGAGATGATATTTAATAAAATAAGTAGAAATCCACTAAAAGTTTTGTTTGGTTATCTTGCAATCCCGAGATAATCGTCTCCATGCTCCAAATCCATTTTAAAGCCATTTTTAAGGCATTTCGCGCATACATGAAATGAACACATTTTTCTCCAAAACTATAACAGATGCAAGCTTGTCCTGTTTGGTGAAGATGATATTTAATAAAATAAGTAGAAATCCACTAAAAGTTTTGTTTGGTTATCTTGCAATCCCGAGATAATCGTCTCCATGCTCCAAATCCATTTTAAAGCCATTTTTAAGGCATTTCGCGCATACATGAAATGAACACATTTTTCTCCAAAACTATAACAGATGCAAGCTTGTCCTGTTTGGTGGAGATGATATTTAATAAAATAAGTAGAAATCCACTAAAAGTTTTGTTTGGTTATCTTGCAATCCCGAGATAATCGTCTCCATGCTCCAAATCCATTTTATAGTCATTTTTAAGGCATTTCGCGCATACATGAAATGAACACATTTTTCTCCAAAACTATAACAGATGCAAGCTTGTCCTGTTTGGTGGAGATGATATTTAATAAAATAAGTAGAAATCCACTAAAAGTTTTGTTTGGTTATCTTGCAATCCCGAGATAATCGTCTCCATGCTCCAAATCCATTTTAAAGCCATTTCAAAGGCATTTTGCGCATACATGAAATGAACACATTTTTCTCCAAAACTATAACACATGCAAGCTTGTCCTGTTTGGTGGAGATGATATTTAATAAAATAAGTAGAAATCCACTAAAAGTTTTGTTTGGTTATCTTGCAATCCCGAGATAATCGTCTCCATGCTCCAAATCCATTTTAAAGCCATTTTTAAGGCATTTCGCGCATACATGAAATGAACACATTTTTCTCCAAAACTATAACAGATGCAAGCTTGTCCTGTTTGGTGGAGATAATATTTAATAAAATAAGTAGAAATCTACTAAAAGTTTCGTTTGTTTATATTGCCATCCTGAGATAATCGTCTCCATGCTCCAAATCCATTTTAAAGCCATTTCAAAGGCATTTTGCGCATACATGAAATGAACACATTTTTCTCCAAAACTATAACACATGCAAGCTTGTCCTGTTTGGTGGAGATGATATTTAATAAAATAAGTAGAAATCCACTAAAAGTTTTGTTTGGTTATCTTGCAATCCCGAGATAATCGTCTCCATGCTCCAAATCCATTTTAAAGCCATTTTTAAGGCATTTCGCGCATACATGAAATGAACACATTTTTCTCCAAAACTATAACAGATGCAAGCTTGTCCTGTTTGGTGGAGATGATATTTAATAAAATAAGTAGAAATCCACTAAAAGTTTTGTTTGGTTATCTTGCAATCCCGAGATAATCGTCTCCATGCTCCAAATCCATTTTAAAGCCATTTTTAAGGCATTTCGCGCATACATGAAATGAACACATTTTTCTCCAAAACTATAACAGATGCAAGCTTGTCCTGTTTGGTGGAGATGATATTTAATAAAATAAGTAGAAATCCACTAAAAGTTTTGTTTGGTTATCTTGCAATCCCGAGATAATCGTCTCCATGCTCCAAATCCATTTTATAGTCATTTTTAAGGCATTTCGCGCATACATGAAATGAACACATTTTTCTCCAAAACTATAACAGATGCAAGCTTGTCCTGTTTGGTGGAGATGATATTTAATAAAATAAGTAGAAATCCACTAAAAGTTTTGTTTGGTTATCTTGCAATCCCGAGATAATCGTCTCCATGCTCCAAATCCATTTTAAAGCCATTTTTAAGGCATTTCGCGCATACATGAAATGAACACATTTTTCTCCAAAACTATAACAGATGCAAGCTTGTCCTGTTTGGTGGAGATGATATTTAATAAAATAAGTAGAAATCCACTAAAAGTTTTGTTTGGTTATCTTGCAATCCCGAGATAATCGTCTCCATGCTCCAAATCCATTTTAAAGCCATTTTTAAGGCATTTCGCGCATACATGAAATGAACACATTTTTCTCCAAAACTATAACACATGCAAGCTTGTCCTGTTTGGTGGAGATGATATTTAATAAAATAAGTAGAAATCCACTAAAAGTTTTGTTTGGTTATCTTGCAATCCCGAGATAATCGTCTCCATGCTCCAAATCCATTTTAAAGCCATTTTTAAGGCATTTCGCGCATACATGAAATGAACACATTTTTCTCCAAAACTATAACAGATGCAAGCTTGTCCTGTTTGGTGGAGATGATATTTAATAAAATAAGTAGAAATCCACTAAAAGTTTTGTTTGGTTATCTTGCAATCCCGAGATAATCGTCTCCATGCTCCAAATCCATTTTAAAGCCATTTTTAAGGCATTTCGCGCATACATGAAATGAACACATTTTTCTCCAAAACTATAACAGATGCAAGCTTGTCCTGTTTGGTGGAGATGATATTTAATAAAATAAGTAGAAATCCACTAAAAGTTTTGTTTGGTTATCTTGCAATCCCGAGATAATCGTCTCCATGCTCCAAATCCATTTTATAGTCATTTTTAAGGCATTTCGCGCATACATGAAATGAACACATTTTTCTCCAAAACTATAACAGATGCAAGCTTGTCCTGTTTGGTGGAGATGATATTTAATAAAATAAGTAGAAATCCACTAAAAGTTTTGTTTGGTTATCTTGCAATCCCGAGATAATCGTCTCCATGCTCCAAATCCATTTTAAAGCCATTTCAAAGGCATTTTGCGCATACATGAAATGAACACATTTTTCTCCAAAACTATAACACATGCAAGCTTGTCCTGTTTGGTGGAGATGATATTTAATAAAATAAGTAGAAATCCACTAAAAGTTTTGTTTGGTTATCTTGCAATCCCGAGATAATCGTCTCCATGCTCCAAATCCATTTTAAAGCCATTTTTAAGGCATTTCGCGCATACATGAAATGAACACATTTTTCTCCAAAACTATAACAGATGCAAGCTTGTCCTGTTTGGTGGAGATGATATTTAATAAAATAAGTAGAAATCCACTAAAAGTTTTGTTTGGTTATCTTGCAATCCCGAGATAATCGTCTCCATGCTCCAAATCCATTTTAAAGCCATTTTTAAGGCATTTCGCGCATACATGAAATGAACACATTTTTCTCCAAAACTATAACAGATGCAAGCTTGTCCTGTTTGGTGGAGATAATATTTAATAAAATAAGTAGAAATCTACTAAAAGTTTCGTTTGTTTATATTGCCATCCTGAGATAATCGTCTCCATGCTCCAAATCCATTTTAAAGCCATTTCAAAGGCATTTTGCGCATACATGAAATGAACACATTTTTCTCCAAAACTATAACACATGCAAGCTTGTCCTGTTTGGTGGAGATGATATTTAATAAAATAAGTAGAAATCCACTAAAAGTTTTGTTTGGTTATCTTGCAATCCCGAGATAATCGTCTCCATGCTCCAAATCCATTTTAAAGCCATTTTTAAGGCATTTCGCGCATACATGAAATGAACACATTTTTCTCCAAAACTATAACAGATGCAAGCTTGTCCTGTTTGGTGGAGATGATATTTAATAAAATAAGTAGAAATCCACTAAAAGTTTTGTTTGGTTATCTTGCAATCCCGAGATAATCGTCTCCATGCTCCAAATCCATTTTAAAGCCATTTTTAAGGCATTTCGCGCATACATGAAATGAACACATTTTTCTCCAAAACTATAACAGATGCAAGCTTGTCTTGTTTGGTGGAGATGATATTTAATAAAATAAGTAGAAATCCACTAAAAGTATTGTTTGGTTATCTTGCAATCCCGAGATAATCGTCTCCATGCTCCAAATCCATTTTATAGTCATTTTTAATGCATTTCGCGCATACATGAAATGAACACATTTTTCTCCAAAACTATAACAGATGCAAGCTTGTCCTGTTTGGTGGAGATGTTATTTAATAAAATAAGTAGAAATCCACTAAAAGTTTTGTTTGGTTATCTTGCAATCCCGAGATAATCGTCTCCATGCTCCAAATCCATTTTAAAGCCATTTCAAAGGCATTTTGCGCATACATGAAATGAACACATTTTTCTCCAAAACTATAACACATGCAAGCTTGTCCTGTTTGGTGGAGATGATATTTAATAAAATAAGTAGAAATCCACTAAAAGTTTTGTTTGGTTATCTTGCAATCCCGAGATAATCGTCTCCATGCTCCAAATCCATTTTAAAGCCATTTTTAAGGCATTTCGCGCATACATGAAATGAACACATTTTTCTCCAAAACTATAACAGATGCAAGCTTGTCCTGTTTGGTGGAGATGATATTTAATAAAATAAGTAGAAATCCACTAAAAGTTTTGTTTGGTTATCTTGCAATCCCGAGATAATCGTCTCCATGCTCCAAATCCATTTTAAAGCCATTTTTAAGGCATTTCGCGCATACATGAAATGAACACATTTTTCTCCAAAACTATAACAGATGCAAGCTTGTCCTGTTTGGTGGAGATGATATTTAATAAAATAAGTAGAAATCCACTAAAAGGTTGTTTGGTTATCTTGCAATCCCGAGATAATCGTCTCCATGCTCCAAATCCATTTTAAAGCCATTTTTAAGGCATTTCGCGCATACATGAAATGAACACATTTTTCTCCAAAACTATAACAGATGCAAGCTTGTCCTGTTTGGTGGAGATGATATTTAATAAAATAAGTAGAAATCCACTAAAAGTTTTGTTTGGTTATATTGCAATCCCGAGATAATCGTCTCCATGCTCCAAATCCATTTTAAAGCCATTTTTAAGGCATTTCGCGCATACATGAAATGAACACATTTTTCTCCAAAACTATAACAGATGCAAGCTTGTCCTGTTTGGTGGAGATGATATTTAATAAAATAAGTAGAAATCCACTAAAAGTTTTGTTTGGTTATCTTGCAATCCCGAGATAATCGTCTCCATGCTCCAAATCCATTTTAAAGCCATTTTTAAGGCATTTCGCGCATACATGAAATGAACACATTTTTCTCCAAAACTATAACAGATGCAAGCTTGTCCTGTTTGGTGGAGATGATATTTAATAAAATAAGTAGAAATCCACTAAAAGTTTTGTTTGGTTATCTTGCAATCCCGAGATAATCGTCTCCATGCTCCAAATCCATTTTAAAGCCATTTTTAAGGCATTTCGCGCATACATGAAATGAACACATTTTTCTCCAAAACTATAACAGATGCAAGCTTGTCCTGTTTGGTGGAGATGATATTTAATAAAATAAGTAGAAATCCACTAAAAGTTTTGTTTGGTTATCTTGCAATCCCGAGATAATCGTCTCCATGCTCCAAATCCATTTTAAAGCCATTTTTAAGGCATTTCGCGCATACATGAAATGAACACATTTTTCTCAAAAACTATAACAGATGCAAGCTTGTCCTGTTTGGTGGAGATAATATTTAATAAAATAAGTAGAAATCTACTAAAAGTTTCGTTTGTTTATATTGCCATCCTTAGATAATCGTCTCCATGCTCCAAATCCATTTTAAAGCCATTTCAAAGGCATTTTGCGCATACATGAAATGAACACATTTTTCTCCAAAACTATAACACATGCAAGCTTGTCCTGTTTGGTGGAGATGATATTTAATAAAATAAGTAGAAATCCACTAAAGGTTTTGTTTGGTTATCTTGCAATCCCGAGATAATCGTCTCCATGCTCCAAATCCATTTTAAAGCCATTTTTAAGGCATTTCGCGCATACATGAAATGAACACATTTTTCTCCAAAACTATAACAGATGCAAGCTTGTCCTGTTTGGTGGAGATGATATTTAATAAAATAAGTAGAAATCCACTAAAAGTTTTGTTTGGTTATCTTGCAATCCCGAGATAATCGTCTCCATGCTCCAAATCCATTTTAAAGCCATTTTTAAGGCATTTCGCGCATACATGAAATGAACACATTTTTCTCCAAAACTATAACAGATGCAAGCTTGTCCTGTTTGGTGGAGATGATATTTAATAAAATAAGTAGAAATCCACTAAAAGTTTTGTTTGGTTATCTTGCAATCCCGAGATAATCGTCTCCATGCTCCAAATCCATTTTAAAGCCATTTTTAAGGCATTTCGCGCATACATGAAATGAACACATTTTTCTCCAAAACTATAACAGATGCAAGCTTGTCCTGTTTGGTGGAGATAATATTTAATAAAATAAGTAGAAATCTACTAAAAGTTTCGTTTGTTTATATTGCCATCCTGAGATAATCGTCTCCATGCTCCAAATCCATTTTAAAGCCATTTCAAAGGCATTTTGCGCATACATGAAATGAACACATTTTTCTCCAAAACTATAACACATGCAAGCTTGTCCTGTTTGGTGGAGATGATATTTAATAAAATAAGTAGAAATCCACTAAAAGTTTTGTTTGGTTATCTTGCAATCCCGAGATAATCGTCTCCATGCTCCAAATCCATTTTAAAGCCATTTTTAAGGCATTTCGCGCATACATGAAATGAACACATTTTTCTCCAAAACTATAACAGATGCAAGCTTGTCCTGTTTGGTGGAGATGATATTTAATAAAATAAGTAGAAATCCACTAAAAGTTTTGTTTGGTTATCTTGCAATCCCGAGATAATCGTCTCCATGCTCCAAATCCATTTTAAAGCCATTTTTAAGGCATTTCGCGCATACATGAAATGAACACATTTTTCTCCAAAACTATAACAGATGCAAGCTTGTCCTGTTTGGTGGAGATGATATTTAATAAAATAAGTAGAAATCCACTAAAAGTTTTGTTTGGTTATCTTGCAATCCCGAGATAATCGTCTCCATGCTCCAAATCCATTTTAAAGCCATTTCAAAGGCATTTTGCGCATACATGAAATGAACACATTTTTCTCCAAAACTATAACACATGCAAGCTTGTCCTGTTTGGTGGAGATGATATTTAATAAAATAAGTAGAAATCCACTAAAAGTTTTGTTTGGTTATCTTGCAATCCCGAGATAATCGTCTCCATGCTCCAAATCTATTTTAAAGCCATTTTTAAGGCATTTCGCGCATACATGAAATGAACACATTTTTCTCCAAAACTATAACAGATGCAAGCTTGTCCTGTTTGGTGGAGATGATATTTAATAAAATAAGTAGAAATCCACTAAAAGTTTTGTTTGGTTATCTTGCAATCCCGAGATAATCGTCTCCATGCTCCAAATCCATTTTAAAGCCATTTTTAAGGCATTTCGCGCATACATGAAATGAACACATTTTTCTCCAAAACTATAACAGATGCAAGCTTGTCCTGTTTGGTGGAGATGATATTTAATAAAATAAGTAGAAATCCACTAAAAGTTTTGTTTGGTTATATTGCAATCCCGAGATAATCGTCTCCATGCTCCAAATCCATTTTAAAGCCATTTTTAAGGCATTTCGCGCATACATGAAATGAACACATTTTTCTCCAAAACTATAACAGATGCAAGCTTGTCCTGTTTGGTGGAGATGATATTTAATAAAATAAGTAGAAATCCACTAAAAGTTTTGTTTGGTTATCTTGCAATCCCGAGATAATCGTCTCCATGCTCCAAATCCATTTTAAAGCCATTTGTAAGGCATTTCGCGCATACATGAAATGAACACATTTTTCTCCAAAACTATAACAGATGCAAGCTTGTCCTGTTTGGTGGAGATGATATTTAATAAAATAAGTAGAAATCCACTAAAAGTTTTGTTTGGTTATCTTGCAATCCCGAGATAATCGTCTCCATGCTCCAAATCCATTTTAAAGCCATTTTTAAGGCATTTCGCGCATACATGAAATGAACACATTTTTCTCCAAAACTATAACAGATGCAAGCTTGTCCTGTTTGGTGGAGATAATATTTAATAAAATAAGTAGAAATCTACTAAAAGTTTCGTTTGTTTATATTGCCATCCTGAGATAATCGTCTCCATGCTCCAAATCCATTTTAAAGCCATTTCAAATTCATTTTGCGCATACATGAAATGAACACATATTTCTCCAAAACTATAACACATGCAAGCTTGTCCTGTTTGGTGGAGATGATATTTAATAAAATAAGTAGAAATCCACTAAAAGTTTTGTTTGGTTATCTTGCAATCCCGAGATAATCGTCTCCATGCTCCAAATCCATTTTAAAGCCATTTTTAAGGCATTTCGCGCATACATGAAATGAACACATTTTTCTCCAAAACTATAACAGATGCAAGCTTGTTCTGTTTGGTGGAGATGATATTTAATAAAATAAGTAGAAATCCACTAAAAGTTTTGTTTGGTTATCTTGCAATCCCGAGATAATCGTCTCCATGCTCCAAATCCATTTTAAAGCCATTTTTAAGGCATTTCGCGCATACATGAAATGAACACATTTTTCTCCAAAACTATAACAGATGCAAGCTTGTCCTGTTTGGTGGAGATAATATTTAATAAAATAAGTAGAAATCTACTAAAAGTTTCGTTTGTTTATATTGCCATCCTGAGATAATCGTCTCCATGCTCCAAATCCATTTTAAAGCCATTTCAAAGGCATTTTGCGCATACATGAAATGAACACATTTTTCTCCAAAACTATAACACATGCAAGCTTGTCCTGTTTGGTGGAGATGATATTTAATAAAATAAGTAGAAATCCACTAAAAGTTTTGTTTGGTTATCTTGCAATCCCGAGATAATCGTCTCCATGCTCCAAATCCATTTTAAAACTATTTTTAAGGCATTTCGCGCATACATGAAATGAACACATTTTTCTCCAAAACTATAACAGATGCAAGCTTGTCCTGTTTGGTGGAGATGATATTTAATAAAATAAGTAGAAATCCACTAAAAGTTTTGTTTGGTTATCTTGCAATCCCGAGATAATCGTCTCCATGCTCCAAATCCATTTTAAAGCCATTTTTAAGGCATTTCGCGCATACATGAAATGAACACATTTTTCTCAAAAACTATAACAGATGCAAGCTTGTCCTGTTTGGTGGAGATAATTTTTAATAAAATAAGTAGAAATCCACTAAAAGTTTCGTTTGTTTATATTGCCATCCTGAGATAATCGTCTCCATGCTCCAAATCCATTTTAAAGCCATTTCAAAGGCATTTTGCGCATACATGAAATGAACACATTTTTCTCCAAAACTATAACACATGCAAGCTTGTCCTGTTTGGTGGAGATGATATTTAATAAAATAAGTAGAAATCCACTAAAAGTTTTGTTTGGTTATCTTGCAATCCCGAGATAATCGTCTCCATGCTCCAAATCCATTTTAAAGCCATTTTTAAGGCATTTCGCGCATACATGAAATGAACGCATTTTTCTCCAAAACTATAACAGATGCAAGCTTGTCCTGTTTGGTGGAGATGATATTTAATAAAATAAGTAGAAATCCACTAAAAGTTTTGTTTGGTTATCTTGCAATCCCGAGATAATCGTCTCCATGCTCCAAATCCATTTTAAAGCAATTTTTAAGGCATTTCGCGCATACATGAAATGAACACATTTTTCTCCAAAACTATAACAGATGCAAGCTTGTCCTGTTTGGTGGAGATAATATTTAATAAAATAAGTAGAAATCTACTAAAAGTTTCGTTTGTTTATATTGCCATCCTGAGATAATCGTCTCCATGCTCCAAATCCATTTTAAAGCCATTTCAAAGGCATTTTGCGAATACATGAAATGAACACATTTTTCTCCAAAACTATAACACATGCAAGCTTGTCCTGTTTGGTGGAGATGATATTTAATAAAATAAGTAGAAATCCACTAAAAGTTTTGTTTGGTTATCTTGCAATCCCGAGATAATCGTCTCCATGCTCCAAATCCATTTTAAAGCCATTTTTAAGGCATTTCGCGCATACATGAAATGAACACATTTTTCTCCAAAACTATAACAGATGCAAGCTTGTCCTGTTTGGTGGAGATGATATTTAATAAAATAAGTAGAAATCCACTAAAAGTTTTGTTTGGTTATCTTGCAATCCCGAGATAATCGTCTCCATGCTCCAAATCCATTTTAAAGCCATTTCAAAGGCATTTTGCGCATACATGAAATGAACACATTTTTCTCCAAAACTATAACACATGCAAGCTTGTCCTGTTTGGTGGAGATGATATTTAATAAAATAAGTAGAAATCCACTAAAAGTTTTGTTTGGTTATCTTGCAATCCCGAGATAATCGTCTCCATGCTCCAAATCCATTTTAAAGCCATTTTTAAGGCATTTCGCGCATACATGAAATGAACACATTTTTCTCCAAAACTATAACAGATGCAAGCTTGTCCTGTTTGGTGGAGATGATATTTAATAAAATAAGTAGAAATCCACTAAAAGTTTTGTTTGGTTATCTTGCAATCCCGAGATAATCGTCTCCATGCTCCAAATCCATTTTAAAGCCATTTTTAAGGCATTTCGCGCATACATGAAATGAACACATTTTTCTCCAAAACTATAACAGATGCAAGCTTGTCCTGTTTGGTGGAGATAATATTTAATAAAATAAGTAGAAATCTACTAAAAGTTTCGTTTGTTTATATTGCCATCCTGAGATAATCGTCTCCATGCTCCAAATCCATTTTAAAGCCATTTCAAAGGCATTTTGCGCATACATGAAATGAACACATTTTTCTCCAAAACTATAACACATGCAAGCTTGTCCTGTTTGGTGGAGATGATATTTAATAAAATAAGTAGAAATCAACTAAAAGTTTTGTTTGGTTATCTTGCAATCCCGAGATAATCGTCTCCATGCTCCAAATCCATTTTAAAGCCATTTTTAAGGCATTTCGCGCATACATGAAATGAACACATTTTTCTCCAAAACTATAACAGATGCAAGCTTGTCCTGTTTGGTGGAGATGATATTTAATAAAATAAGTAGAAATCCACTAAAAGTTTTGTTTGGTTATCTTGCAATCCCGAGATAATCGTCTCCATGCTCCAAATCCATTTTAAAGCCATTTTTAAGGCATTTCGCGCATACATGAAATGAACACATTTTTCTCCAAAACTATAACAGATGCAAGCTTGTCCTGTTTGGTGGAGATGATATTTAATAAAATAAGTAGAAATCCACTAAAAGTTTTGTTTGGTTATCTTGCAATCCCGAGATAATCGTCTCCATGCTCCAAATCCATTTTATAGTCATTTTTAAGGCATTTCGCGCATACATGAAATGAACACATTTTTCTCCAAAACTATAACAGATGCAAGCTTGTCCTGTTTGGTGGAGATGATATTTAATAAAATAAGTAGAAATCCACTAAAAGTTTTGTTTGGTTATCTTGCAATCCCGAGATAATCGTCTCCATGCTCCAAATCCATTTTAAAGCCATTTCAAAGGCATTTTGCGCATACATGAAATGAACACATTTTTCTCCAAAACTATAACACATGCAAGCTTGTCCTGTTTGGTGGAGATGATATTTAATAAAATAAGTAGAAATCCACTAAAAGTTTTGTTTGGTTATCTTGCAATCCCGAGATAATCGTCTCCATGCTCCAAATGAATTTTAAAGCCATTTTTAAGGCATTTCGCGCATACATGAAATGAACACATTTTTCTCCAAAACTATAACAGATGCAAGCTTGTCCTGTTTGGTGGAGATGATATTTAATAAAATAAGTAGAAATCCACTAAAAGTTTTGTTTGGTTATCTTGCAATCCCGAGATAATCGTCTCCATGCTCCAAATCCATTTTAAAGCCATTTTTAAGGCATTTCGCGCATACATGAAATGAACACATTTTTCTCCAAAACTATAACAGATGCAAGCTTGTCCTGTTTGGTGGAGATGATATTTAATAAAATAAGTAGAAATCCACTAAAAGTTTTGTTTGGTTATATTGCAATCCCGAGATAATCATCTCCATGCTCCAAATCCATTTTAAAGCCATTTTTAAGGCATTTCGCGCATACATGAAATGAACGCATTTTTCTCCAAAACTATAACAGATGCAAGCTTGTCCTGTTTGGTGGAGATAATATTTAATAAAATAAGTAGAAATCTACTAAAAGTTTCGTTTGTTTATATTGCCATCCTGAGATAATCGTCTCCATGCTCCAAATCCATTTTAAAGCCATTTCAAAGGCATTTTGCGCATACATGAAATGAACACATTTTTCTCCAAAACTATAACACATGCAAGCTTGTCCTGTTTGGTGGAGATGATATTTAATAAAATAAGTAGAAATCCACTAAAAGATTTGTTTGGTTATCTTGCAATCCCGAGATAATCGTCTCCATGCTCCAAATCCATTTTAAAGCCATTTTTAAGGCATTTCGCGCATACATGAAATGAACACATTTTTCTCCAAAACTATAACAGATGCAAGCTTGTCCTGTTTGGTGGAGATGATATTTAATAAAATAAGTAGAAATCCACTAAAAGTTTTGTTTGGTTATCTTGCAATCCCGAGATAATCGTCTCCATGCTCCAAATCCATTTTAAAGCCATTTTTAAGGCATTTCGCGCATACATGAAATGAACACATTTTTCTCCAAAACTATAACAGATGCAAGCTTGTCCTGTTTGGTGGAGATGATATTTAATAAAATAAGTAGAAATCCACTAAAAGTTTTGTTTGGTTATCTTGCAATCCCGAGATAATCGTCTCCATGCTCCAAATCCATTTTAAAGCCATTTTTAAGGCATTTCGCGCATACATGAAATGAACACATTTTTCTCCAAAACTATAACAGATGCAAGCTTGTCCTGTTTGGTGGAGATAATATTTAATAAAATAAGTAGAAATCTACTAAAAGTTTCGTTTGTTTATATTGCCATCCTGAGATAATCGTCTCCATGCTCCAAATCCATTTTAAAGCCATTTCAAAGGCATTTTGCGCATACATGAAATGAACACATTTTTCTCCAAAACTATAACACATGCAAGCTTGTCCTGTTTGGTGGAGATGATATTTAATAAAATAAGTAGAAATCCACTAAAAGTTTTGTTTGGTTATCTTGCAATCCCGAGATAATCGTCTCCATGCTCCAAATCCATTTTAAAGCCATTTTTAAGGCATTTCGCGCATACATGAAATGAACACATTTTTCTCCAAAACTATAACAGATGCAAGCTTGTCCTGTTTGGTGGAGATGATATTTAATAAAATAAGTAGAAATCCACTAAAAGTTTTGTTTGGTTATCTTGCAATCCCGAGATAATCGTCTCCATGCTCCAAATCCATTTTAAAGCCATTTTTAAGGCATTTCGCGCATACATGAAATTAACACATTTTTCTCCAAAACTATAACAGATGCAAGCTTGTCCTGTTTGGTGGAGATGATATTTAATAAA
The DNA here is from genome assembly GCF_048569485.1 of Anomaloglossus baeobatrachus. Lineage (NCBI taxonomy): Eukaryota > Metazoa > Chordata > Amphibia > Anura > Aromobatidae > Anomaloglossus > Anomaloglossus baeobatrachus. The sequence continues at coordinate 533,532 of NW_027441897.1, forward strand.
ATAAGTAGAAATCCACTAAAAGTTTTGTTTGGTTATCTTGCAATCCCGAGATAATCGTCTCCATGCTCCAAATCCATTTTAAAGCCATTTTTAAGGCATTTCGCGCATACATGAAATGAACACATTTTTCTCCAAAACTATAACAGATGCAAGCTTGTCCTGTTTGGTGGAGATGATATTTAATAAAATAAGTAGAAATCCACTAAAAGTTTTGTTTGGTTATCTTGCAATCCCGAGATAATCGTCTCCATGCTCCAAATCCATTTTAAAGCCATTTTTAAGGCATTTCGCGCATACATGAAATGAACACATTTTTCTCCAAAACTATAACAGATGCAAGCTTGTCCTGTTTGGTGGAGATAATATTTAATAAAATAAGTAGAAATCTACTAAAAGTTTCGTTTGTTTATATTGCCATCCTGAGATAATCGTCTCCATGCTCCAAATCCATTTTAAAGCCATTTCAAAGGCATTTTGCGCATACATGAAATGAACACATTTTTCTCCAAAACTATAACACATGCAAGCTTGTCCTGTTTGGTGGAGATGATATTTAATAAAATAAGTAGAAATCCACTAAAAGATTTGTTTGGTTATCTTGCAATCCCGAGATAATCGTCTCCATGCTCCAAATCCATTTTAAAGCCATTTTTAAGGCATTTCGCGCATACATGAAATGAACACATTTTTCTCCAAAACTATAACAGATGCAAGCTTGTCCTGTTTGGTGGAGATGATATTTAATAAAATAAGTAGAAATCCACTAAAAGTTTTGTTTGGTTATCTTGCAATCCCGAGATAATCGTCTCCATGCTCCAAATCCATTTTAAAGCCATTTTTAAGGCATTTCGCGCATACATGAAATGAACACATTTTTCTCCAAAACTATAACAGATGCAAGCTTGTCCTGTTTGGTGGAGATGATATTTAATAAAATAAGTAGAAATCCACTAAAAGTTTTGTTTGGTTATCTTGCAATCCCGAGATAATCGTCTCCATGCTCCAAATCCATTTTAAAGCCATTTTTAAGGCATTTCGCGCATACATGAAATGAACACATTTTTCTCCAAAACTATAACAGATGCAAGCTTGTCCTGTTTGGTGGAGATAATATTTAATAAAATAAGTAGAAATCTACTAAAAGTTTCGTTTGTTTATATTGCCATCCTGAGATAATCGTCTCCATGCTCCAAATCCATTTTAAAGCCATTTCAAAGGCATTTTGCGCATACATGAAATGAACACATTTTTCTCCAAAACTATAACACATGCAAGCTTGTCCTGTTTGGTGGAGATGATATTTAATAAAATAAGTAGAAATCCACTAAAAGTTTTGTTTGGTTATCTTGCAATCCCGAGATAATCGTCTCCATGCTCCAAATCCATTTTAAAGCCATTTTTAAGGCATTTCGCGCATACATGAAATGAACACATTTTTCTCCAAAACTATAACAGATGCAAGCTTGTCCTGTTTGGTGGAGATGATATTTAATAAAATAAGTAGAAATCCACTAAAAGTATTGTTTGGTTATCTTGCAATCCCGAGATAATCGTCTCCATGCTCCAAATCCATTTTAAAGCCATTTTTAAGGCATTTCGCGCATACATGAAATGAACACATTTTTCTCCAAAACTATAACAGATGCAAGCTTGTCCTGTTTGGTGGAGATGATATTTAATAAAATAAGTAGAAATCCACTAAAAGTTTTGTTTGGTTATCTTGCAATCCCGAGATAATCGTCTCCATGCTCCAAATCCATTTTAAAGCCATTTTTAAGGCATTTCGCGCATACATGAAATGAACACATTTTTCTCCAAAACTATAACAGATGCAAGCTTGTCCTGTTTGGTGGAGATAATATTTAATAAAATAAGTAGAAATCTACTAAAAGTTTCGTTTGTTTATATTGCCATCCTGAGATAATCGTCTCCATGCTCCAAATCCATTTTAAAGCCATTTCAAAGGCATTTTGCGCATACATGAAATGAACACATTTTTCTCCAAAACTATAACACATGCAAGCTTGTCCTGTTTGGTGGAGATGATATTTAATAAAATAAGTAGAAATCCACTAAAAGATTTGTTTGGTTATCTTGCAATCACGAGATAATCGTCTCCATGCTCCAAATCCATTTTAAAGCCATTTTTAAGGCATTTCGCGCATACATGAAATGAACACATTTTTCTCCAAAACTATAACAGATGCAAGCTTGTCCTGTTTGGTGGAGATGATATTTAATAAAATAAGTAGAAATCCACTAAAAGTTTTGTTTGGTTATCTTGCAATCCCGAGATAATCGTCTCCATGCTCCAAATCCATTTTAAAGCCATTTTTAAGGCATTTCGCGCATACATGAAATGAACACATTTTTCTCCAAAACTATAACAGATGCAAGCTTGTCCTGTTTGGTGGAGATGATATTTAATAAAATAAGTAGAAATCCACTAAAAGTTTTGTTTGGTTATCTTGCAATCCCGAGATAATCGTCTCCATGCTCCAAATCCATTTTAAAGCCATTTTTAAGGCATTTCGCGCATACATGAAATGAACACATTTTTCTCCAAAACTATAACAGATGCAAGCTTGTCCTGTTTGGTGGAGATAATATTTAATAAAATAAGTAGAAATCTACTAAAAGTTTCGTTTGTTTATATTGCCATCCTGAGATAATCGTCTCCATGCTCCAAATCCATTTTAAAGCCATTTCAAAGGCATTTTGCGCATACATGAAATGAACACATTTTTCTCCAAAACTATAACACATGCAAGCTTGTCCTGTTTGGTGGAGATGATATTTAATAAAATAAGTAGAAATCCACTAAAAGTTTTGTTTGGTTATCTTGCAATCCCGAGATAATCGTCTCCATGCTCCAAATCCATTTTAAAGCCATTTTTAAGGCATTTCGCGCATACATGAAATGAACACATTTTTCTCCAAAACTATAACAGATGCAAGCTTGTCCTGTTTGGTGGAGATGATATTTAATAAAATAAGTAGAAATCCACTAAAAGTTTTGTTTGGTTATCTTGCAATCCCGAGATAATCGTCTCCATGCTCCAAATCCATTTTAAAGCCATTTTTAAGGCATTTCGCGCATACATGAAATGAACACATTTTTCTCCAAAACTATAACAGATGCAAGCTTGTCCTGTTTGGTGGAGATGATATTTAATAAAATAAGTAGAAATCCACTAAAAGTTTTGTTTGGTTATCTTGCAATCCCGAGATAATCGTCTCCATGCTCCAAATCCATTTTAAAGCCATTTTTAAGGCATTTCGCGCATACATGAAATGAACACATTTTTCTCCAAAACTATAACAGATGCAAGCTTGTCCTGTTTGGTGGAGATGATATTTAATAAAATAAGTAGAAATCCACTAAAAGTTTTGTTTGGTTATCTTGCAATCCCGAGATAATCGTCTCCATGCTCCAAATCCATTTTAAAGCCATTTTTAAGGCATTTCGCGCATACATGAAATGAACACATTTTTCTCCAAAACTATAACAGATGCAAGCTTGTCCTGTTTGGTGGAGATAATATTTAATAAAATAAGTAGAAATCTACTAAAAGTTTCGTTTGTTTATATTGCCATCCTGAGATAATCGTCTCCATGCTCCAAATCCATTTTAAAGCCATTTCAAAGGCATTTTGCGCATACATGAAATGAACACATTTTTCTCCAAAACTATAACACATGCAAGCTTGTCCTGTTTGGTGGAGATGATATTTAATAAAATAAGTAGAAATCCACTAAAAGTTTTGTTTGGTTATCTTGCAATCCCGAGATAATCGTCTCCATGCTCCAAATCCATTTTAAAGCCATTTTTAAGGCATTTCGCGCATACATGAAATGAACACATTTTTCTCCAAAACTATAACAGATGCAAGCTTGTCCTGTTTGGTGGAGATGATATTTAATAAAATAAGTAGAAATCCACTAAAAGTTTTGTTTGGTTATCTTGCAATCCCGAGATAATCGTCTCCATGCTCCAAATCCATTTTAAAGCCATTTTTAAGGCATTTCGCGCATACATGAAATGAACACATTTTTCTCCAAAACTATAACAGATGCAAGCTTGTCCTGTTTGGTGGAGATGATATTTAATAAAATAAGTAGAAATCCACTAAAAGTTTTGTTTGGTTATCTTGCAATCCCGAGATAATCGTCTCCATGCTCCAAATCCATTTTAAAGCCATTTTTAAGGCATTTCGCGCATACATGAAATGAACACATTTTTCTCCAAAACTATAACAGATGCAAGCTTGTCCTGTTTGGTGGAGATAATATTTAATAAAATAAGTAGAAATCTACTAAAAGTTTCGTTTGTTTATATTGCCATCCTGAGATAATCGTCTCCATGCTCCAAATCCATTTTAAAGCCATTTCAAAGGCATTTTGCGCATACATGAAATGAACACATTTTTCTCCAAAACTATAACACATGCAAGCTTGTCCTGTTTGGTGGAGATGATATTTAATAAAATAAGTAGAAATCCACTAAAAGTTTTGTTTGGTTATCTTGCAATCCCGAGATAATCGTCTCCATGCTCCAAATCCATTTTAAAGCCATTTTTAAGGCATTTCGCGCATACATGAAATGAACACATTTTTCTCCAAAACTATAACAGATGCAAGCTTGTCCTGTTTGGTGGAGATGATATTTAATAAAATAAGTAGAAATCCACTAAAAGTTTTGTTTGGTTATCTTGCAATCCCGAGATAATCGTCTCCATGCTCCAAATCCATTTTAAAGCCATTTTTAAGGCATTTCGCGCATACATGAAATGAACACATTTTTCTCCAAAACTATAACAGATGCAAGCTTGTCCTGTTTGGTGGAGATGATATTTAATAAAATAAGTAGAAATCCACTAAAAGTTTTGTTTTGTTATCTTGCAATCCCGAGATAATCGTCTCCATGCTCCAAATCCATTTTAAAGCCATTTTTAAGGCATTTCGCGCATACATGAAATGAACACATTTTTCTCCAAAACTATAACAGATGCAAGCTTGTCCTGTTTGGTGGAGATGATATTTAATAAAATAAGTAGAAATCCACTAAAAGTTTTGTTTGGTTATATTGCAATCCCGAGATAATCGTCTCCATGCTCCAAATCCATTTTAAAGCCATTTTTAAGGCATTTCGCGCATACATGAAATGAACACATTTTTCTCCAAAACTATAACAGATGCAAGCTTGTCCTGTTTGGTGGAGATGATATTTAATAAAATAAGTAGAAATCCACTAAAAGTTTTGTTTGGTTATCTTGCAATCCCGAGATAATCGTCTCCATGCTCCAAATCCATTTTAAAGCCATTTTTAAGGCATTTCGCGCATACATGAAATGAACACATTTTTCTCCAAAACTATAACAGATGCAAGCTTGTCCTGTTTGGTGGAGATGATATTTAATAAAATAAGTAGAAATCCACTAAAAGTTTTGTTTGGTTATCTTGCAATCCCGAGATAATCGTCTCCATGCTCCAAATCCATTTTAAAGCCATTTTTAAGGCATTTCGCGCATACATGAAATGAACACATTTTTCTCCAAAACTATAACAGATGCAAGCTTGTCCTGTTTGGTGGAGATGATATTTAATAAAATAAGTAGAAATCCACTAAAAGTTTTGTTTGGTTATCTTGCAATCCCGAGATAATCGTCTCCATGCTCCAAATCCATTTTAAAGCCATTTTTAAGGCATTTCGCGCATACATGAAATGAACACATTTTTCTCCAAAACTATAACAGATGCAAGCTTGTCCTGTTTGGTGGAGATGATATTTAATAAAATAAGTAGAAATCCACTAAAAGTTTTGTTTGGTTATCTTGCAATCCCGAGATAATCGTCTCCATGCTCCAAATCCATTTTAAAGCCATTTTTAAGGCATTTCGCGCATACATGAAATGAACACATTTTTCTCCAAAACTATAACAGATGCAAGCTTGTCCTGTTTGGTGGAGATGATATTTAATAAAATAAGTAGAAATCCACTAAAAGTTTTGTTTGGTTATCTTGCAATCCCGAGATAATCGTCTCCATGCTCCAAATCCATTTTAAAGCCATTTTTAAGGCATTTCGCGCATACATGAAATGAACACATTTTTCTCCAAAACTATAACAGATGCAAGCTTGTCCTGTTTGGTGGAGATGATATTTAATAAAATAAGTAGAAATCCACTAAAAGTTTTGTTTGGTTATCTTGCAATCCCGAGATAATCCTCTCCATGCTCCAAATCCATTTTAAAGCCATTTTTAAGGCATTTCGCGCATACATGAAATGAACACATTTTTCTCCAAAACTATAACAGATGCAAGCTTGTCCTGTTTGGTGGAGATGATATTTAATAAAATAAGTAGAAATCCACTAAAAGTTTTGTTTGGTTATCTTGCAATCCCGAGATAATCGTCTCCATGCTCCAAATCCATTTTAAAGCCATTTTTAAGGCATTTCGCGCATACATGAAATGAACACATTTTTCTCCAAAACTATAACAGATGCAAGCTTGTCCTGTTTGGTGGAGATGATATTTAATAAAATAAGTAGAAATCCACTAAAAGTTTTGTTTGGTTATCTTGCAATCCCGAGATAATCGTCTCCATGCTCCAAATCCATTTTAAAGCCATTTTTAAGGCATTTCGCGCATACATGAAATGAACACATTTTTCTCCAAAACTATAACAGATGCAAGCTTGTCCTGTTTGGTGGAGATGATATTTAATAAAATAAGTAGAAATCCACTAAAAGTTTTGTTTGGTTATCTTGCAATCCCGAGATAATCGTCTCCATGCTCCAAATCCATTTTAAAGCCATTTTTAAGGCATTTCGCGCATACATGAAATGAACACATTTTTCTCCAAAACTATAACAGATGCAAGCTTGTCCTGTTTGGTGGAGATGATATTTAATAAAATAAGTAGAAATCCACTAAAAGTTTTGTTTGGTTATCTTGCAATCCCGAGATAATCCTCTCCATGCTCCAAATCCATTTTAAAGCCATTTTTAAGGCATTTCGCGCATACATGAAATGAACACATTTTTCTCCAAAACTATAACAGATGCAAGCTTGTCCTGTTTGGTGGAGATAATATTTAATAAAATAAGTAGAAATCTACTAAAAGTTTCGTTTGTTTATATTGCCATCCTGAGATAATCGTCTCCATGCTCCAAATCCATTTTAAAGCCATTTCAAAGGCATTTTGCGCATACATGAAATGAACACATTTTTCTCCAAAACTATAACACATGCAAGCTTGTCCTGTTTGGTGGAGATGATATTTAATAAAATAAGTAGAAATCCACTAAAAGATTTGTTTGGTTATCTTGCAATCCCGAGATAATCGTCTCCATGCTCCAAATCCATTTTAAAGCCATTTTTAAGGCATTTCGCGCATACATGAAATGAACACATTTTTCTCCAAAACTATAACAGATGCAAGCTTGTCCTGTTTGGTGGAGATGATATTTAATAAAATAAGTAGAAATCCACTAAAAGTTTTGTTTGGTTATCTTGCAATCCCGAGATAATCGTCTCCATGCTCCAAATCCATTTTAAAGCCATTTTTAAGGCATTTCGCGCATACATGAAATGAACACATTTTTCTCCAAAACTATAACAGATGCAAGCTTGTCCTGTTTGGTGGAGATGATATTTAATAAAATAAGTAGAAATCCACTAAAAGTTTTGTTTGGTTATCTTGCAATCCCAAAATAATCGTCTCCATGCTCCAAATCCATTTTAAAGCCATTTTTAAGGCATTTCGCGCATACATGAAATGAACACATTTTTCTCCAAAACTATAACAGATGCAAGCTTGTCCTGTTTGGTGGAGATAATATTTAATAAAATAAGTAGAAATCTACTAAAAGTTTCGTTTGTTTATATTGCCATCCTGAGATAATCGTCTCCATGCTCCAAATCCATTTTAAAGCCATTTCAAAGGCATTTTGCGCATACATGAAATGAACACATTTTTCTCCAAAACTATAACACATGCAAGCTTGTCCTGTTTGGTGGAGATGATATTTAATAAAATAAGTAGAAATCCACTAAAAGTTTTGTTTGGTTATCTTGCAATCCCGAGATAATCGTCTCCATGCTCCAAATCCATTTTAAAGCCATTTTTAAGGCATTTCGCGCATACATGAAATGAACACATTTTTCTCCAAAACTATAACAGATGCAAGCTTGTCCTGTTTGGTGGAGATGATATTTAATAAAATAAGTAGAAATCCACTAAAAGTTTTGTTTGGTTATCTTGCAATCCCGAGATAATCGTCTCCATGCTCCAAATCCATTTTAAAGCCATTTTTAAGGCATTTCGCGCATACATGAAATGAACACATTTTTCTCCAAAACTATAACAGATGCAAGCTTGTCCTGTTTGGTGGAGATAATATTTAATAAAATAAGTAGAAATCTACTAAAAGTTTCGTTTGTTTATATTGCCATCCTGAGATAATCGTCTCCATGCTCCAAATCCATTTTAAAGCCATTTCAAAGGCATTTTGCGCATACATGAAATGAACACATTTTTCTCCAAAACTATAACACATGCAAGCTTGTCCTGTTTGGTGGAGATGATATTTAATAAAATAAGTAGAAATCCACTAAAAGTTTTGTTTGGTTATCTTGCAATCCCGAGATAATCGTCTCCATGCTCCAAATCCATTTTAAAGCCATTTTTAAGGCATTTCGCGCATACATGAAATGAACACATTTTTCTCCAAAACTATAACAGATGCAAGCTTGTCCTGTTTGGTGGAGATGATATTTAATAAAATAAGTAGAAATCCACTAAAAGTTTTGTTTTGTTATCTTGCAATCCCGAGATAATCGTCTCCATGCTCCAAATCCATTTTAAAGCCATTTTTAAGGCATTTCGCGCATACATGAAATGAACACATTTTTCTCCAAAACTATAACAGATGCAAGCTTGTCCTGTTTGGTGGAGATGATATTTAATAAAATAAGTAGAAATCCACTAAAAGTTTTGTTTGGTTATATTGCAATCCCGAGATAATCGTCTCCATGCTCCAAATCCATTTTAAAGCCATTTTTAAGGCATTTCGCGCATACATGAAATGAACACATTTTTCTCCAAAACTATAACAGATGCAAGCTTGTCCTGTTTGGTGGAGATGATATTTAATAAAATAAGTAGAATCCACTAAAAGTTTTGTTTGGTTATCTTGCAATCCCGAGATAATCGTCTCCATGCTCCAAATCCATTTTAAAGCCATTTTTAAGGCATTTCGCGCATACATGAAATGAACACATTTTTCTCCAAAACTATAACAGATGCAAGCTTGTCCTGTTTGGTGGAGATGATATTTAATAAAATAAGTAGAAATCCACTAAAAGTTTTGTTTGGTTATCTTGCAATCCCGAGATAATCGTCTCCATGCTCCAAATCCATTTTAAAGCCATTTTTAAGGCATTTCGCGCATACATGAAATGAACACATTTTTCTCCAAAACTATAACAGATGCAAGCTTGTCCTGTTTGGTGGAGATGATATTTAATAAAATAAGTAGAAATCCACTAAAAGTTTTGTTTGGTTATCTTGCAATCCCGAGATAATCGTCTCCATGCTCCAAATCCATTTTAAAGCCATTTTTAAGGCATTTCGCGCATACATGAAATGAACACATTTTTCTCCAAAACTATAACAGATGCAAGCTTGTCCTGTTTGGTGGAGATGATATTTAATAAAATAAGTAGAAATCCACTAAAAGTTTTGTTTGGTTATCTTGCAATCCCGAGATAATCGTCTCCATGCTCCAAATCCATTTTAAAGCCATTTTTAAGGCATTTCGCGCATACATGAAATGAACACATTTTTCTCCAAAACTATAACAGATGCAAGCTTGTCCTGTTTGGTGGAGATGATATTTAATAAAATAAGTAGAAATCCACTAAAAGTTTTGTTTGGTTATCTTGCAATCCCGAGATAATCGTCTCCATGCTCCAAATCCATTTTAAAGCCATTTTTAAGGCATTTCGCGCATACATGAAATGAACACATTTTTCTCCAAAACTATAACAGATGCAAGCTTGTCCTGTTTGGTGGAGATAATATTTAATAAAATAAGTAGAAATCTACTAAAAGTTTCGTTTGTTTATATTGCCATCCTGAGATAATCGTCTCCATGCTCCAAATCCATTTTAAAGCCATTTCAAAGGCATTTTGCGCATACATGAAATGAACACATTTTTCTCCAAAACTATAACACATGCAAGCTTGTCCTGTTTGGTGGAGATGATATTTAATAAAATTAGAAATCCACTAAAAGATTTGTTTGGTTATCTTGCAATCCCGAGATAATCGTCTCCATGCTCCAAATCCATTTTAAAGCCATTTTTAAGGCATTTCGCGCATACATGAAATGAACACATTTTTCTCCAAAACTATAACAGATGCAAGCTTGTCCTGTTTGGTGGAGATGATATTTAATAAAATAAGTAGAAATCCACTAAAAGTTTTGTTTGGTTATCTTGCAATCCCGAGATAATCGTCTCCATGCTCCAAATCCATTTTAAAGCCATTTTTAAGGCATTTCGCGCATACATGAAATGAACACATTTTTCTCCAAAACTATAACAGATGCAAGCTTGTCCTGTTTGGTGGAGATGATATTTAATAAAATAAGTAGAAATCCACTAAAAGTTTTGTTTGGTTATCTTGCAATCCCAAAATAATCGTCTCCATGCTCCAAATCCATTTTAAAGCCATTTTTAAGGCATTTCGCGCATACATGAAATGAACACATTTTTCTCCAAAACTATAACAGATGCAAGCTTGTCCTGTTTGGTGGAGATAATATTTAATAAAATAAGTAGAAATCTACTAAAAGTTTCGTTTGTTTATATTGCCATCCTGAGATAATCGTCTCCATGCTCCAAATCCATTTTAAAGCCATTTCAAAGGCATTTTGCGCATACATGAAATGAACACATTTTTCTCCAAAACTATAACACATGCAAGCTTGTCCTGTTTGGTGGAGATGATATTTAATAAAATAAGTAGAAATCCACTAAAAGTTTTGTTTGGTTATCTTGCAATCCCGAGATAATCGTCTCCATGCTCCAAATCCATTTTAAAGCCATTTTTAAGGCATTTCGCGCATACATGAAATGAACACATTTTTCTCCAAAACTATAACAGATGCAAGCTTGTCCTGTTTGGTGGAGATGATATTTAATAAAATAAGTAGAAATCCACTAAAAGTTTTGTTTGGTTATCTTGCAATCCCGAGATAATCGTCTCCATGCTCCAAATCCATTTTAAAGCCATTTTTAAGGCATTTCGCGCATACATGAAATGAACACATTTTTCTCCAAAACTATAACAGATGCAAGCTTGTCCTGTTTGGTGGAGATGATATTTAATAAAATAAGTAGAAATCCACTAAAAGTTTTGTTTTGTTATCTTGCAATCCCGAGATAATCGTCTCCATGCTCCAAATCCATTTTAAAGCCATTTTTAAGGCATTTCGCGCATACATGAAATGAACACATTTTTCTCCAAAACTATAACAGATGCAAGCTTGTCCTGTTTGGTGGAGATGATATTTAATAAAATAAGTAGAAATCCACTAAAAGTTTTGTTTGGTTATATTGCAATCCCGAGATAATCGTCTCCATGCTCCAAATCCATTTTAAAGCCATTTTTAAGGCATTTCGCGCATACATGAAATGAACACATTTTTCTCCAAAACTATAACAGATGCAAGCTTGTCCTGTTTGGTGGAGATGATATTTAATAAAATAAGTAGAAATCCACTAAAAGTTTTGTTTGGTTATCTTGCAATCCCGAGATAATCGTCTCCATGCTCCAAATCCATTTTAAAGCCATTTTTAAGGCATTTCGCGCATACATGAAATGAACACATTTTTCTCCAAAACTATAACAGATGCAAGCTTGTCCTGTTTGGTGGAGATGATATTTAATAAAATAAGTAGAAATCCACTAAAAATTTTGTTTGGTTATCTTGCAATCCCGAGATAATCGTCTCCATGCTCCAAATCCATTTTAAAGCCATTTTTAAGGCATTTCGCGCATACATGAAATGAACACATTTTTCTCCAAAACTATAACAGATGCAAGCTTGTCCTGTTTGGTGGAGATGATATTTAATAAAATAAGTAGAAATCCACTAAAAGATTTGTTTGGTTATCTTGCAATCCCGTGATAATCGTCTCCATGCTCCAAATCCATTTTAAAGCCATTTTTAAGGCATTTCGCGCATACATGAAATGAACACATTTTTCTCCAAAACTATAACAGATGCAAGCTTGTCCTGTTTGGTGGAGATAATATTTAATAAAATAAGTAGAAATCTACTAAAAGTTTCGTTTGTTCATATTGCCATCCTGAGATAATCGTCTCCATGCTCCAAATCCATTTTAAAGCCATTTCAAAGGCATTTTGCGCATACATGAAATGAACACATTTTTCTCCAAAACTATAACACATGCAAGCTTGTCCTGTTTGGTGGAGATGATATTTAATAAAATAAGTAGAAATCCACTAAAAGTTTTGTTTGGTTATCTTGCAATCCCGAGATAATCGTCTCCATGCTCCAAATCCATTTTAAAGCCATTTTTAAGGCATTTCGCGCATACATGAAATGAACACATTTTTCTCCAAAACTATAAGAGATGCAAGCTTTTCCTGTTTGGTGGAGATGATATTTAATAAAATAAGTAGAAATCCACTAAAAGTTTTGTTTGGTTATCTTGCAATCCCGAGATAATCGTCTCCATGCTCCAAATCCATTTTAAAGCCATTTTTAAGGCATTTCGCGCATACATGAAATGAACACATTTTTCTCCAAAACTATAACAGATGCAAGCTTGTCCTGTTTGGTGGAGATAATATTTAATAAAATAAGTAGAAATCTACTAAAAGTTTCGTTTGTTTATATTGCCATCCTGAGATAATCGTCTCCATGCTCCAAATCCATTTTAAAGCCATTTCAAAGGCATTTTGCGCATACATGAAATGAACACATTTTTCTCCAAAACTATAACACATGCAAGCTTGTCCTGTTTGGTGGAGATGATATTTAATAAAATAAGTAGAAATCCACTAAAAGTTTTGTTTGGTTATCTTGCAATCCCGAGATAATCGTCTCCATGCTCCAAATCCATTTTAAAGCCATTTTTAAGGCATTTCGCGCATACATGAAATGAACACATTTTTCTCCAAAACTATAACAGATGCAAGCTTGTCCTGTTTGGTGGAGATGATATTTAATAAAATAAGTAGAAATCCACTAAAAGTTTTGTTTGGTTATCTTGCAATCCCGAGATAATCGTCTCCATGCTCCAAATCCATTTTAAAGCCATTTTTAAGGCATTTCGCGCATACATGAAATGAACACATTTTTCTCCAAAACTATAACAGATGCAAGCTTGTCCTGTTTGGTGGAGATAATATTTAATAAAATAAGTAGAAATCTACTAAAAGTTTCGTTTGTTTATATTGCCATCCTGAGATAATCGTCTCCATGCTCCAAATCCATTTTAAAGCCATTTCAAAGGCATTTTGCGCATACATGAAATGAACACATTTTTCTCCAAAACTATAACACATGCAAGCTTGTCCTGTTTGGTGGAGATGATATTTAATAAAATAAGTAGAAATCCACTAAAAGTTTTGTTTGGTTATCTTGCAATCCCGAGATAATCGTCTCCATGCTCCAAATCCATTTTAAAGCCATTTTTAAGGCATTTCGCGCATACATGAAATGAACACATTTTTCTCCAAAACTATAACAGATGCAAGCTTGTCCTGTTTGGTGGAGATGATATTTAATAAAATAAGTAGAAATCCACTAAAAGTTTTGTTTGGTTATCTTGCAATCCCGAGATAATCGTCTCCATGCTCCAAATCCATTTTAAAGCCATTTTTAAGGCATTTCGTGCATACATGAAATGAACACATTTTTCTCCAAAACTATAACAGACGCAAGTTTGTCCTGTTTGGTGGAGATAATATTTAATAAAATAAGTAGAAATCTACTAAAAGTTTCGTTTGTTTATATTGCCATCCTGAGATAATCGTCTCCATGCTCCAAATCCATTTTAAAGCCATTTCAAAGGCATTTTGCTCATACATGAAATGGACACATTTTTCTCCAAAACTATAACACATGCAAGCTTGTCCTGTTTGGTGGAGATGATATTTAATAAAATAAGTAGAAATCCACTAAAAGTTTTGTTTGGTTATCTTGCAATCCCGAGATAATCGTCTCCATGCTCCAAATCCATTTTAAAGCCATTTTTAAGGCATTTCGCGCATACATGAAATGAACACATTTTTCTCCAAAACTATAACAGATGCAAGCTTGTCCTGTTTGGTGGAGATGATATTTAATAAAATAAGTAGAAATCCACTAAAAGTTTTGTTTGGTTATCTTGCAATCCCGAGATAATCGTCTCCATGCTCCAAATCCATTTTAAAGCCATTTTTAAGGCATTTCGCGCATACATGAAATGAACACATTTTTCTCCAAAACTATAACAGATGCAAGCTTGTCCTGTTTGGTGGAGATGATATTTAATAAAATAAGTAGAAATCCACTAAAAGTTTTGTTTGGTTATCTTGCAATCCCGAGATAATCGTCTCCATGCTCCAAATCCATTTTAAAGCCATTTTTAAGGCATTTCGCGCATACATGAAATGAACACATTTTTCTCCAAAACTATAACAGATGCAAGCTTGTCCTGTTTGGTGGAGATGATATTTAATAAAATAAGTAGAAATCCACTAAAAGTTTTGTTTGGTTATCTTGCAATCCTGAGATAATCGTCTCCATGCTCCAAATCCATTTTAAAGCCATTTCAAAGGCATTTTGCGCATACATGAAATGAACACATTTTTCTCCAAAACTATAACACATGCAAGCTTGTCCTGTTTGGTGGAGATGATATTTAATAAAATAAGTAGAAATCCACTAAAAGTTTTGTTTGGTTATCTTGCAATCCCGAGATAATCGTCTCCATGCTCCAAATCCATTTTAAAGCCATTTTAAGGCATTTCGCGCATACATGAAATGAACACATTTTTCTCCAAAACTATAACAGATGCAAGCTTGTCCTGTTTGGTGGAGATGATATTTAATAAAATAAGTAGAAATCCACTAAAAGTTTTGTTTGGTTATCTTGCAATCCCGAGATAATCGTCTCCATGTTCCAAATCCATTTTAAAGCCATTTTTAAGGCATTTCGCGCATACATGAAATGAACACATTTTTCTCCAAAACTATAACAGATGCAAGCTTGTCCTGTTTGGTGGAGATGATATTTAATAAAATAAGTAGAAATCCACTAAAAGTTTTGTTTGGTTATCTTGCAATCCCGAGATAATCGTCTCCATGCTCCAAATCCATTTTAAAGTCATTTTTAAGGCATTTCGCGCATACATGAAATGAACACATTTTTCTCCAAAACTATAACAGATGCAAGCTTGTCCTGTTTGGTGGAGATGATATTTAATAAAATAAGTAGAAATCCACTAAAAGTTTTGTTTGGTTATCTTGCAATCCCGAGATAATCGTCTCCATGCTCCAAATCCATTTTAAAGCCATTTCAAAGGCATTTTGCGCATACATGAAATGAACACATTTTTCTCCAAAACTATAACACATGCAAGCTTGTCCTGTTTGGTGGAGATGATATTTAATAAAATAAGTAGAAATCCACTAAAAGTTTTGTTTGGTTATCTTGCAATCCCGAGATAATCGTCTCCATGCTCCAAATCCATTTTAAAGCCATTTTTAAGGCATTTCGCGCATACATGAAATGAACACATTTTTCTCCAAAACTATAACAGATGCAAGCTTGTCCTGTTTGGTGGAGATAATATTTAATAAAATAAGTAGAAATCTACTAAAAGTTTCGTTTGTTTATATTGCCATCCTGAGATAATCGTCTCCATGCTCCAAATCCATTTTAAAGCCATTTCAAAGGCATTTTGCGCATACATGAAATGAACACATTTTTCTCCAAAACTATAACACATGCAAGCTTGTCCTGTTTGGTGGAGATGATATTTAATAAAATAAGTAGAAATCCACTAAAAGTTTTGTTTGGTTATCTTGCAATCCCGAGATAATCGTCTCCATGCTCCAAATCCATTTTAAAGCCATTTTTAAGGCATTTCGCGCATACATGAAATGAACACATTTTTCTCCAAAACTATAACAGATGCAAGCTTGTCCTGTTTGGTGGAGATGATATTTAATAAAATAAGTAGAAATCCACTAAAAGTTTTGTTTGGTTATCTTGCAATCCCGAGATAATCGTCTCCATGCTCCAAATCCATTTTAAAGCCATTTTTAAGGCATTTCGCGCATACATGAAATGAACACATTTTTCTCCAAAACTATAACAGATGCAAGCTTGTCCTGTTTGGTGGAGATAATATTTAATAAAATAAGTAGAAATCTACTAAAAGTTTCGTTTGTTTATATTGCCATCCTGAGATAATCGTCTCCATGCTCCAAATCCATTTTAAAGCCATTTCAAAGGCATTTTGCGCATACATGAAATGAACACATTTTTCTCCAAAACTATAACACATGCAAGCTTGTCCTGTTTGGTGGAGATGATATTTAATAAAATAAGTAGAAATCCACTAAAAGTTTTGTTTGGTTATCTTGCAATCCCGAGATAATCGTCTCCATGCTCCAAATCCATTTTAAAGCCATTTTTAAGGCATTTCGCGCATACATGAAATGAACACATTTTTCTCCAAAACTATAACAGATGCAAGCTTGTCCTGTTTGGTGGAGATGATATTTAATAAAATAAGTAGAAATCCACTAAAAGTTTTGTTTGGTTATCTTGCAATCCCGAGATAATCGTCTCCATGCTCCAAATCCATTTTAAAGTCATTTTTAAGGCATTTCGCGCATACATGAAATGAACACATTTTTCTCCAAAACTATAACAGATGCAAGCTTGTCCTGTTTGGTGGAGATGATATTTAATAAAATAAGTAGAAATCCACTAAAAGTTTTGTTTGGTTATCTTGCAATCCCGAGATAATCGTCTCCATGCTCCAAATCCATTTTAAAGCCATTTCAAAGGCATTTTGCGCATACATGAAATGAACACATTTTTCTCCAAAACTATAACACATGCAAGCTTGTCCTGTTTGGTGGAGATGATATTTAATAAAATAAGTAGAAATCCACTAAAAGTTTTGTTTGGTTATCTTGCAATCCCGAGATAATCGTCTCCATGCTCCAAATCCATTTTAAAGCCATTTTTAAGGCATTTCGCGCATACATGAAATGAACACATTTTTCTCCAAAACTATAACAGATGCAAGCTTGTCCTGTTTGTGGAGATGATATTTAATAAAATAAGTAGAAATCCACTAAAAGTTTTGTTTGGTTATATTGCAATCCCGAGATAATCGTCTCCATGCTCCAAATCCATTTTAAAGCCATTTTTAAGGCATTTCGCGCATACATGAAATGAACACATTTTTCTCCAAAACTATAACAGATGCAAGCTTGTCCTGTTTGGTGGAGATGATATTTAATAAAATAAGTAGAAATCCACTAAAAGTTTTGTTTGGTTATCTTGCAATCCCGAGATAATCGTCTCCATGCTCCAAATCCATTTTAAAGCCATTTTTAAGGCATTTCGCGCATACATGAAATGAACACATTTTTCTCCAAAACTATAACAGATGCAAGCTTGTCCTGTTTGGTGGAGATGATATTTAATAAAATAAGTAGAAATCCACTAAAAGTTTTGTTTGGTTATATTGCAATCCCGAGATAATCGTCTCCATGCTCCAAATCCATTTTAAAGCCATTTTTAAGGCATTTCGCGCATACATGAAATGAACACATTTTTCTCCAAAACTATAACAGATGCAAGCTTGTCCTGTTTGGTGGAGATGATATTTAATAAAATAAGTAGAAATCCACTAAAAGTTTTGTTTGGTTATCTTGCAATCCCGAGATAATCGTCTCCATGCTCCAAATCCATTTTAAAGCCATTTTTAAGGCATTTCGCGCATACATGAAATGAACACATTTTTCTCCAAAACTATAACAGATGCAAGCTTGTCCTGTTTGGTGGAGATGATATTTAATAAAATAAGTAGAAATCTACTAAAAGTTTCGTTTGTTTATATTGCCATCCTGAGATAATCGTCTCCATGCTCCAAATCCATTTTAAAGCCATTTCAAAGGCATTTTGCGCATACATGAAATGAACACATTTTTCTCCAAAACTATAACACATGCAAGCTTGTCCTGTTTGGTGGAGATGATATTTAATAAAATAAGTAGAAATCCACTAAAAGTTTTGTTTGGTTATCTTGCAATCCCGAGATAATCGTCTCCATGCTCCAAATCCATTTTAAAGCCATTTTTAAGGCATTTCGCGCATACATGAAATGAACACATTTTTCTCCAAAACTATAAGAGATGCAAGCTTTTCCTGTTTGGTGGAGATGATATTTAATAAAATAAGTAGAAATCCACTAAAAGTTTTGTTTGGTTATCTTGCAATCCCGAGATAATCGTCTCCATGCTCCAAATCCATTTTAAAGCCATTTTTAAGGCATTTCGCGCATACATGAAATGAACACATTTTTCTCCAAAACTATAACAGATGCAAGCTTGTCCTGTTTGGTGGAGATAATATTTAATAAAATAAGTAGAAATCTACTAAAAGTTTCGTTTGTTTATATTGCCATCCTGAGATAATCGTCTCCATGCTCCAAATCCATTTTAAAGCCATTTCAAAGGCATTTTGCGCATACATGAAATGAACACATTTTTCTCCAAAACTATAACACATGCAAGCTTGTCCTGTTTGGTGGAGATGATATTTAATAAAATAAGTAGAAATCCACTAAAAGTTTTGTTTGGTTATCTTGCAATCCCGAGATAATCGTCTCCATGCTCCAAATCCATTTTAAAGCCATTTTTAAGGCATTTCGCGCATACATGAAATGAACACATTTTTCTCCAAAACTATAACAGATGCAAGCTTGTCCTGTTTGGTGGAGATGATATTTAATAAAATAAGTAGAAATCCACTAAAAGTTTTGTTTGGTTATCTTGCAATCCCGAGATAATCGTCTCCATGCTCCAAATCCATTTTAAAGCCATTTTTAAGGCATTTCGCGCATACATGAAATGAACACATTTTTCTCCAAAACTATAACAGATGCAAGCTTGTCCTGTTTGGTGGAGATAATATTTAATAAAATAAGTAGAAATCTACTAAAAGTTTCGTTTGTTTATATTGCCATCCTGAGATAATCGTCTCCATGCTCCAAATCCATTTTAAAGCCATTTCAAAGGCATTTTGCGCATACATGAAATGAACACATTTTTCTCCAAAACTATAACACATGCAAGCTTGTCCTGTTTGGTGGAGATGATATTTAATAAAATAAGTAGAAATCCACTAAAAGTTTTGTTTGGTTATCTTGCAATCCCGAGATAATCGTCTCCATGCTCCAAATCCATTTTAAAGCCATTTTTAAGGCATTTCGCGCATACATGAAATGAACACATTTTTCTCCAAAACTATAACAGATGCAAGCTTGTCCTGTTTGGTGGAGATGATATTTAATAAAATAAGTAGAAATCCACTAAAAGTTTTGTTTGGTTATCTTGCAATCCCGAGATAATCGTCTCCATGCTCCAAATCCATTTTAAAGCCATTTTTAAGGCATTTCGTGCATACATGAAATGAACACATTTTTCTCCAAAACTATAACAGACGCAAGTTTGTCCTGTTTGGTGGAGATAATATTTAATAAAATAAGTAGAAATCTACTAAAAGTTTCGTTTGTTTATATTGCCATCCTGAGATAATCGTCTCCATGCTCCAAATCCATTTTAAAGCCATTTCAAAGGCATTTTGCTCATACATGAAATGGACACATTTTTCTCCAAAACTATAACACATGCAAGCTTGTCCTGTTTGGTGGAGATGATATTTAATAAAATAAGTAGAAATCCACTAAAAGTTTTGTTTGGTTATCTTGCAATCCCGAGATAATCGTCTCCATGCTCCAAATCCATTTTAAAGCCATTTTTAAGGCATTTCGCGCATACATGAAATGAACACATTTTTCTCCAAAACTATAACAGATGCAAGCTTGTCCTGTTTGGTGGAGATGATATTTAATAAAATAAGTAGAAATCCACTAAAAGTTTTGTTTGGTTATCTTGCAATCCCGAGATAATCGTCTCCATGCTCCAAATCCATTTTAAAGCCATTTTTAAGGCATTTCGCGCATACATGAAATGAACACATTTTTCTCCAAAACTATAACAGATGCAAGCTTGTCCTGTTTGGTGGAGATGATATTTAATAAAATAAGTAGAAATCCACTAAAAGTTTTGTTTGGTTATCTTGCAATCCCGAGATAATCGTCTCCATGCTCCAAATCCATTTTAAAGCCATTTTTAAGGCATTTCGCGCATACATGAAATGAACACATTTTTCTCCAAAACTATAACAGATGCAAGCTTGTCCTGTTTGGTGGAGATGATATTTAATAAAATAAGTAGAAATCCACTAAAAGTTTTGTTTGGTTATCTTGCAATCCTGAGATAATCG
The DNA here is from genome assembly GCF_048569485.1 of Anomaloglossus baeobatrachus. NCBI lineage: Eukaryota > Metazoa > Chordata > Amphibia > Anura > Aromobatidae > Anomaloglossus > Anomaloglossus baeobatrachus. The sequence continues at coordinate 554,153 of NW_027441897.1, forward strand.
TCTCCATGCTCCAAATCCATTTTAAAGCCATTTCAAAGGCATTTTGCGCATACATGAAATGAACACATTTTTCTCCAAAACTATAACACATGCAAGCTTGTCCTGTTTGGTGGAGATGATATTTAATAAAATAAGTAGAAATCCACTAAAAGTTTTGTTTGGTTATCTTGCAATCCCGAGATAATCGTCTCCATGCTCCAAATCCATTTTAAAGCCATTTTAAGGCATTTCGCGCATACATGAAATGAACACATTTTTCTCCAAAACTATAACAGATGCAAGCTTGTCCTGTTTGGTGGAGATGATATTTAATAAAATAAGTAGAAATCCACTAAAAGTTTTGTTTGGTTATCTTGCAATCCCGAGATAATCGTCTCCATGTTCCAAATCCATTTTAAAGCCATTTTTAAGGCATTTCGCGCATACATGAAATGAACACATTTTTCTCCAAAACTATAACAGATGCAAGCTTGTCCTGTTTGGTGGAGATGATATTTAATAAAATAAGTAGAAATCCACTAAAAGTTTTGTTTGGTTATCTTGCAATCCCGAGATAATCGTCTCCATGCTCCAAATCCATTTTAAAGTCATTTTTAAGGCATTTCGCGCATACATGAAATGAACACATTTTTCTCCAAAACTATAACAGATGCAAGCTTGTCCTGTTTGGTGGAGATGATATTTAATAAAATAAGTAGAAATCCACTAAAAGTTTTGTTTGGTTATCTTGCAATCCCGAGATAATCGTCTCCATGCTCCAAATCCATTTTAAAGCCATTTCAAAGGCATTTTGCGCATACATGAAATGAACACATTTTTCTCCAAAACTATAACACATGCAAGCTTGTCCTGTTTGGTGGAGATGATATTTAATAAAATAAGTAGAAATCCACTAAAAGTTTTGTTTGGTTATCTTGCAATCCCGAGATAATCGTCTCCATGCTCCAAATCCATTTTAAAGCCATTTTTAAGGCATTTCGCGCATACATGAAATGAACACATTTTTCTCCAAAACTATAACAGATGCAAGCTTGTCCTGTTTGGTGGAGATAATATTTAATAAAATAAGTAGAAATCTACTAAAAGTTTCGTTTGTTTATATTGCCATCCTGAGATAATCGTCTCCATGCTCCAAATCCATTTTAAAGCCATTTCAAAGGCATTTTGCGCATACATGAAATGAACACATTTTTCTCCAAAACTATAACACATGCAAGCTTGTCCTGTTTGGTGGAGATGATATTTAATAAAATAAGTAGAAATCCACTAAAAGTTTTGTTTGGTTATCTTGCAATCCCGAGATAATCGTCTCCATGCTCCAAATCCATTTTAAAGCCATTTTTAAGGCATTTCGCGCATACATGAAATGAACACATTTTTCTCCAAAACTATAACAGATGCAAGCTTGTCCTGTTTGGTGGAGATGATATTTAATAAAATAAGTAGAAATCCACTAAAAGTTTTGTTTGGTTATCTTGCAATCCCGAGATAATCGTCTCCATGCTCCAAATCCATTTTAAAGCCATTTTTAAGGCATTTCGCGCATACATGAAATGAACACATTTTTCTCCAAAACTATAACAGATGCAAGCTTGTCCTGTTTGGTGGAGATAATATTTAATAAAATAAGTAGAAATCTACTAAAAGTTTCGTTTGTTTATATTGCCATCCTGAGATAATCGTCTCCATGCTCCAAATCCATTTTAAAGCCATTTCAAAGGCATTTTGCGCATACATGAAATGAACACATTTTTCTCCAAAACTATAACACATGCAAGCTTGTCCTGTTTGGTGGAGATGATATTTAATAAAATAAGTAGAAATCCACTAAAAGTTTTGTTTGGTTATCTTGCAATCCCGAGATAATCGTCTCCATGCTCCAAATCCATTTTAAAGCCATTTTTAAGGCATTTCGCGCATACATGAAATGAACACATTTTTCTCCAAAACTATAACAGATGCAAGCTTGTCCTGTTTGGTGGAGATGATATTTAATAAAATAAGTAGAAATCCACTAAAAGTTTTGTTTGGTTATCTTGCAATCCCGAGATAATCGTCTCCATGCTCCAAATCCATTTTAAAGTCATTTTTAAGGCATTTCGCGCATACATGAAATGAACACATTTTTCTCCAAAACTATAACAGATGCAAGCTTGTCCTGTTTGGTGGAGATGATATTTAATAAAATAAGTAGAAATCCACTAAAAGTTTTGTTTGGTTATCTTGCAATCCCGAGATAATCGTCTCCATGCTCCAAATCCATTTTAAAGCCATTTCAAAGGCATTTTGCGCATACATGAAATGAACACATTTTTCTCCAAAACTATAACACATGCAAGCTTGTCCTGTTTGGTGGAGATGATATTTAATAAAATAAGAAGAAATCCACTAAAAGTTTTGTTTGGTTATCTTGCAATCCCGAGATAATCGTCTCCATGCTCCAAATCCATTTTAAAGCCATTTTTAAGGCATTTCGCGCATACATGAAATGAACACATTTTTCTCCAAAACTATAACAGATGCAAGCTTGTCCTGTTTGGTGGAGATGATATTTAATAAAATAAGTAGAAATCCACTAAAAGTTTTGTTTGGTTATATTGCAATCCCGAGATAATCGTCTCCATGCTCCAAATCCATTTTAAAGCCATTTTTAAGGCATTTCGCGAATACATGAAATGAACACATTTTTCTCTAAAACTATAACAGATGCAAGCTTGTCCTGTTTGGTGGAGATGATATTTAATAAAATAAGTAGAAATCCACTAAAAGTTTTGTTTGGTTATCTTGCAATCCCGAGATAATCGTCTCCATGCTCCAAATCCATTTTAAAGCCATTTTTAAGGCATTTCGCGCATACATGAAATGAACACATTTTTCTCCAAAACTATAACAGATGCAAGCTTGTCCTGTTTGGTGGAGATGATATTTAATAAAATAAGTAGAAATCCACTAAAAGTTTTGTTTGGTTATCTTGCAATCCCGAGATAATCGTCTCCATGCTCCAAATCCATTTTAAAGCCATTTTTAAGGCATTTCGCGCATACATGAAATGAACACATTTTTCTCCAAAACTATAACAGATGCAAGCTTGTCCTGTTTGGTGAAGATGATATTTAATAAAATAAGTAGAAATCCACTAAAAGTTTTGTTTGGTTATCTTGCAATCCCGAGATAATCGTCTCCATGCTCCAAATCCATTTTAAAGCCATTTTTAAGGCATTTCGCGCATACATGAAATGAACACATTTTTCTCCAAAACTATAACAGATGCAAGCTTGTCCTGTTTAGTGGAGATGATATTTAATAAAATAAGAAGAAATCCACTAAAAGTTTTGTTTGGTTATCTTGCAATCCCGAGATAATCGTCTCCATGCTCCAAATCCATTTTAAAGCCATTTTTAAGGCATTTCGCGCATACATGAAATGAACACATTTTTCTCCAAAACTATAACAGATGCAAGCTTGTCCTGTTTGGTGGAGATGATATTTAATAAAATAAGTAGAAATCCACTAAAAGTTTTGTTTGGTTATCTTGCAATCCCGAGATAATCGTCTCCATGCTCCAAATCCATTTTAAAGCCATTTTTAAGGCATTTCGCGCATACATGAAATGAACACATTTTTCTCCAAAACTATAACAGATGCAAGCTTGTCCTGTTTGGTGGAGATGATATTTAATAAAATAAGTAGAAATCCACTAAAAGTTTTGTTTGGTTATCTTGCAATCCCGAGATAATCGTCTCCATGCTCCAAATCCATTTTAAAGTCATTTTTAAGGCATTTCGCGCATACATGAAATGAACACATTTTTCTCCAAAACTATAACAGATGCAAGCTTGTCCTGTTTGGTGGAGATGATATTTAATAAAATAAGTAGAAATCCACTAAAAGTTTTGTTTGGTTATCTTGCAATCCCGAGATAATCGTCTCCATGCTCCAAATCCATTTTAAAGCCATTTCAAAGGCATTTTGCGCATACATGAAATGAACACATTTTTCTCCAAAACTATAACACATGCAAGCTTGTCCTGTTTGGTGGAGATGATATTTAATAAAATAAGTAGAAATCCACTAAAAGTTTTGTTTGGTTATCTTGCAATCCCGAGATAATCGTCTCCATGCTCCAAATCCATTTTAAAGCCATTTTTAAGGCATTTCGCGCATACATGAAATGAACACATTTTTCTCCAAAACTATAACAGATGCAAGCTTGTCCTGTTTGGTGGAGATGATATTTAATAAAATAAGTAGAAATCCACTAAAAGTTTTGTTTGGTTATCTTGCAATCCCGAGATAATCGTCTCCATGCTCCAAATCCATTTTAAAGCCATTTTTAAGGCATTTCGCGCATACATGAAATGAACACATTTTTCTCCAAAACTATAACAGATGCAAGCTTGTCCTGTTTGGTGGAGATGATATTTAATAAAATAAGTAGAAATCCACTAAAAGTTTTGTTTGGTTATCTTGCAATCCCGAGATAATCGTCTCCATGCTCCAAATCCATTTTAAAGCCATTTTTAAGGCATTTCGCGCATACATGAAATGAACACATTTTTCTCCAAAACTATAACAGATGCAAGCTTGTCCTGTTTGTGGAGATGATATTTAATAAAATAAGTAGAAATCCACTAAAAGTTTTGTTTGGTTATATTGCAATCCCGAGATAATCGTCTCCATGCTCCAAATCCATTTTAAAGCCATTTTTAAGGCATTTCGCGCATACATGAAATGAACACATTTTTCTCCAAAACTATAACAGATGCAAGCTTGTCCTGTTTGGTGGAGATGATATTTAATAAAATAAGTAGAAATCCACTAAAAGTTTTGTTTGGTTATCTTGCAATCCCGAGATAATCGTCTCCATGCTCCAAATCCATTTTAAAGCCATTTTTAAGGCATTTCGCGCATACATGAAATGAACACATTTTTCTCCAAAACTATAACAGATGCAAGCTTGTCCTGTTTGGTGGAGATGATATTTAATAAAATAAGTAGAAATCCACTAAAAGTTTTGTTTGGTTATATTGCAATCCCGAGATAATCGTCTCCATGCTCCAAATCCATTTTAAAGCCATTTTTAAGGCATTTCGCGCATACATGAAATGAACACATTTTTCTCCAAAACTATAACAGATGCAAGCTTGTCCTGTTTGGTGGAGATGATATTTAATAAAATAAGTAGAAATCCACTAAAAGTTTTGTTTGGTTATCTTGCAATCCCGAGATAATCGTCTCCATGCTCCAAATCCATTTTAAAGCCATTTTTAAGGCATTTCGCGCATACATGAAATGAACACATTTTTCTCCAAAACTATAACAGATGCAAGCTTGTCCTGTTTGGTGGAGATGATATTTAATAAAATAAGTAGAAATCTACTAAAAGTTTCGTTTGTTTATATTGCCATCCTGAGATAATCGTCTCCATGCTCCAAATCCATTTTAAAGCCATTTCAAAGGCATTTTGCGCATACATGAAATGAACACATTTTTCTCCAAAACTATAACACATGCAAGCTTGTCCTGTTTGGTGGAGATGATATTTAATAAAATAAGTAGAAATCCACTAAAAGTTTTGTTTGGTTATCTTGCAATCCCGAGATAATCGTCTCCATGCTCCAAATCCATTTTAAAGCCATTTTTAAGGCATTTCGCGCATACATGAAATGAACACATTTTTCTCCAAAACTATAACAGATGCAAGCTTGTCCTGTTTGGTGGAGATGATATTTAATAAAATAAGTAGAAATCCACTAAAAGTTTTGTTTGGTTATCTTGCAATCCCGAGATAATCGTCTCCATGCTCCAAATCCATTTTAAAGCCATTTTTAAGGCATTTCGCGCATACATGAAATGAACACATTTTTCTCCAAAACTATAACAGATGCAAGCTTGTCCTGTTTAGTGGAGATGATATTTAATAAAAAAAGTAGAAATCCACTAAAAGTTTTGTTTGGTTATCTTGCAATCCCGAGATAATCGTCTCCATGCTCCAAATCCATTTTAAAGCCATTTTTAAGGCATTTCGCGCATACATGAAATGAACACATTTTTCTCCAAAACTATAACAGATGCAAGCTTGTCCTGTTTGGTGGAGATAATATTTAATAAAATAAGTAGAAATCTACTAAAAGTTTCGTTTGTTTATATTGCCATCCTGAGATAATCGTCTCCATGCTCCAAATCCATTTTAAAGCCATTTCAAAGGCATTTTGCGCATACATGAAATGAACACATTTTTCTCCAAAACTATAACACATGCAAGCTTGTCCTGTTTGGTGGAGATGATATTTAATAAAATAAGAAGAAATCCACTAAAAGTTTTGTTTGGTTATCTTGCAATCCCGAGATAATCGTCTCCATGCTCCAAATCCATTTTAAAGCCATTTTTAAGGCATTTCGCGCATACATGAAATGAACACATTTTTCTCCAAAACTATAACAGATGCAAGCTTGTCCTGTTTGGTGGAGATGATATTTAATAAAATAAGTAGAAATCCACTAAAAGTTTTGTTTGGTTATCTTGCAATCCCGAGATAATCGTCTCCATGCTCCAAATCCATTTTAAAGCCATTTTTAAGGCATTTCGCGCATACATGAAATGAACACATTTTTCTCCAAAACTATAACAGATGCAAGCTTGTCCTGTTTGGTGGAGATGATATTTAATAAAATAAGTAGAAATCCACTAAAAGTTTTGTTTGGTTATCTTGCAATCCCGAGATAATCGTCTCCATGCTCCAAATCCATTTTAAAGTCATTTTTAAGGCATTTCGCGCATACATGAAATGAACACATTTTTCTCCAAAACTATAACAGATGCAAGCTTGTCCTGTTTGGTGGAGATGATATTTAATAAAATAAGTAGAAATCCACTAAAAGTTTTGTTTGGTTATCTTGCAATCCCGAGATAATCGTCTCCATGCTCCAAATCCATTTTAAAGCCATTTCAAAGGCATTTTGCGTATACATGAAATGAACACATTTTTCTCCAAAACTATAACACATGCAAGCTTGTCCTGTTTGGTGGAGATGATATTTAATAAAATAAGTAGAAATCTACTAAAAGTTTCGTTTGTTTATATTGCCATCCTGAGATAATCGTCTCCATGCTCCAAATCCATTTTAAAGCCATTTCAAAGGCATTTTGCGCATACATGAAATGAACACATTTTTCTCCAAAACTATAACACATGCAAGCTTGTCCTGTTTGGTGGAGATGATATTTAATAAAATAAGAAGAAATCCACTAAAAGTTTTGTTTGGTTATCTTGCAATCCCGAGATAATCGTCTCCATGCTCCAAATCCATTTTAAAGCCATTTTTAAGGCATTTCGCGCATACATGAAATGAACACATTTTTCTCCAAAACTATAACAGATGCAAGCTTGTCCTGTTTGGTGGAGATGATATTTAATAAAATAAGTAGAAATCCACTAAAAGTTTTGTTTGGTTATCTTGCAATCCCGAGATAATCGTCTCCATGCTCCAAATCCATTTTAAAGCCATTTTTAAGGCATTTCGCGCATACATGAAATGAACACATTTTTCTCCAAAACTATAACAGATGCAAGCTTGTCCTGTTTGGTGGAGATGATATTTAATAAAATAAGTAGAAATCCACTAAAAGTTTTGTTTGGTTATCTTGCAATCCCGAGATAATCGTCTCCATGCTCCAAATCCATTTTAAAGTCATTTTTAAGGCATTTCGCGCATACATGAAATGAACACATTTTTCTCCAAAACTATAACAGATGCAAGCTTGTCCTGTTTGGTGGAGATGATATTTAATAAAATAAGTAGAAATCCACTAAAAGTTTTGTTTGGTTATCTTGCAATCCCGAGATAATCGTCTCCATGCTCCAAATCCATTTTAAAGCCATTTCAAAGGCATTTTGCGCATACATGAAATGAACACATTTTTCTCCAAAACTATAACACATGCAAGCTTGTCCTGTTTGGTGGAGATGATATTTAATAAAATAAGTAGAAATCCACTAAAAGTTTTGTTTGGTTATCTTGCAATCCCGAGATAATTGTCTCCATGCTCCAAATCCATTTTAAAGCCATTTTTAAGGCATTTCGCGCATACATGAAATGAACACATTTTTCTCCAAAACTATAACAGATGCAAGCTTGTCCTGTTTGTGGAGATGATATTTAATAAAATAAGTAGAAATCCACTAAAAGTTTTGTTTGGTTATATTGCAATCCCGAGATAATCGTCTCCATGCTCCAAATCCATTTTAAAGCCATTTTTAAGGCATTTCGCGCATACATGAAATGAACACATTTTTCTCCAAAACTATAACAGATGCAAGCTTGTCCTGTTTGGTGGAGATGATATTTAATAAAATAAGTAGAAATCCACTAAAAGTTTTGTTTGGTTATCTTGCAATCCCGAGATAATCGTCTCCATGCTCCAAATCCATTTTAAAGCCATTTTTAAGGCATTTCGCGCATACATGAAATGAACACATTTTTCTCCAAAACTATAACAGATGCAAGCTTGTCCTGTTTGGTGGAGATGATATTTAATAAAATAAGTAGAAATCCACTAAAAGTTTTGTTTGGTTATATTGCAATCCCGAGATAATCGTCTCCATGCTCCAAATCCATTTTAAAGCCATTTTTAAGGCATTTCGCGCATACATGAAATGAACACATTTTTCTCCAAAACTATAACAGATGCAAGCTTGTCCTGTTTGGTGGAGATGATATTTAATAAAATAAGTAGAAATCCACTAAAAGTTTTGTTTGGTTATCTTGCAATCCCGAGATAATCGTCTCCATGCTCCAAATCCATTTTAAAGCCATTTTTAAGGCATTTCGCGCATACATGAAATGAACACATTTTTCTCCAAAACTATAACAGATGCAAGCTTGTCCTGTTTGGTGGAGATGATATTTAATAAAATAAGTAGAAATCTACTAAAAGTTTCGTTTGTTTATATTGCCATCCTGAGATAATCGTCTCCATGCTCCAAATCCATTTTAAAGCCATTTCAAAGGCATTTTGCGCATACATGAAATGAACACATTTTTCTCCAAAACTATAACACATGCAAGCTTGTCCTGTTTGGTGGAGATGATATTTAATAAAATAAGTAGAAATCCACTAAAAGTTTTGTTTGGTTATCTTGCAATCCCGAGATAATCGTCTCCATGCTCCAAATCCATTTTAAAGCCATTTTTAAGGCATTTCGCGCATACATGAAATGAACACATTTTTCTCCAAAACTATAACAGATGCAAGCTTGTCCTGTTTGGTGGAGATGATATTTAATAAAATAAGTAGAAATCCACTAAAAGTTTTGTTTGGTTATCTTGCAATCCCGAGATAATCGTCTCCATGCTCCAAATCCATTTTAAAGCCATTTTTAAGGCATTTCGCGCATACATGAAATGAACACATTTTTCTCCAAAACTATAACAGATGCAAGCTTGTCCTGTTTAGTGGAGATGATATTTAATAAAAAAAGTAGAAATCCACTAAAAGTTTTGTTTGGTTATCTTGCAATCCCGAGATAATCGTCTCCATGCTCCAAATCCATTTTAAAGCCATTTTTAAGGCATTTCGCGCATACATGAAATGAACACATTTTTCTCCAAAACTATAACAGATGCAAGCTTGTCCTGTTTGGTGGAGATAATATTTAATAAAATAAGTAGAAATCTACTAAAAGTTTCGTTTGTTTATATTGCCATCCTGAGATAATCGTCTCCATGCTCCAAATCCATTTTAAAGCCATTTCAAAGGCATTTTGCGCATACATGAAATGAACACATTTTTCTCCAAAACTATAACACATGCAAGCTTGTCCTGTTTGGTGGAGATGATATTTAATAAAATAAGAAGAAATCCACTAAAAGTTTTGTTTGGTTATCTTGCAATCCCGAGATAATCGTCTCCATGCTCCAAATCCATTTTAAAGCCATTTTTAAGGCATTTCGCGCATACATGAAATGAACACATTTTTCTCCAAAACTATAACAGATGCAAGCTTGTCCTGTTTGGTGGAGATGATATTTAATAAAATAAGTAGAAATCCACTAAAAGTTTTGTTTGGTTATCTTGCAATCCCGAGATAATCGTCTCCATGCTCCAAATCCATTTTAAAGCCATTTTTAAGGCATTTCGCGCATACATGAAATGAACACATTTTTCTCCAAAACTATAACAGATGCAAGCTTGTCCTGTTTGGTGGAGATGATATTTAATAAAATAAGTAGAAATCCACTAAAAGTTTTGTTTGGTTATCTTGCAATCCCGAGATAATCGTCTCCATGCTCCAAATCCATTTTAAAGTCATTTTTAAGGCATTTCGCGCATACATGAAATGAACACATTTTTCTCCAAAACTATAACAGATGCAAGCTTGTCCTGTTTGGTGGAGATGATATTTAATAAAATAAGTAGAAATCCACTAAAAGTTTTGTTTGGTTATCTTGCAATCCCGAGATAATCGTCTCCATGCTCCAAATCCATTTTAAAGCCATTTCAAAGGCATTTTGCGTATACATGAAATGAACACATTTTTCTCCAAAACTATAACACATGCAAGCTTGTCCTGTTTGGTGGAGATGATATTTAATAAAATAAGTAGAAATCTACTAAAAGTTTCGTTTGTTTATATTGCCATCCTGAGATAATCGTCTCCATGCTCCAAATCCATTTTAAAGCCATTTCAAAGGCATTTTGCGCATACATGAAATGAACACATTTTTCTCCAAAACTATAACACATGCAAGCTTGTCCTGTTTGGTGGAGATGATATTTAATAAAATAAGAAGAAATCCACTAAAAGTTTTGTTTGGTTATCTTGCAATCCCGAGATAATCGTCTCCATGCTCCAAATCCATTTTAAAGCCATTTTTAAGGCATTTCGCGCATACATGAAATGAACACATTTTTCTCCAAAACTATAACAGATGCAAGCTTGTCCTGTTTGGTGGAGATGATATTTAATAAAATAAGTAGAAATCCACTAAAAGTTTTGTTTGGTTATCTTGCAATCCCGAGATAATCGTCTCCATGCTCCAAATCCATTTTAAAGCCATTTTTAAGGCATTTCGCGCATACATGAAATGAACACATTTTTCTCCAAAACTATAACAGATGCAAGCTTGTCCTGTTTGGTGGAGATGATATTTAATAAAATAAGTAGAAATCCACTAAAAGTTTTGTTTGGTTATCTTGCAATCCCGAGATAATCGTCTCCATGCTCCAAATCCATTTTAAAGTCATTTTTAAGGCATTTCGCGCATACATGAAATGAACACATTTTTCTCCAAAACTATAACAGATGCAAGCTTGTCCTGTTTGGTGGAGATGATATTTAATAAAATAAGTAGAAATCCACTAAAAGTTTTGTTTGGTTATCTTGCAATCCCGAGATAATCGTCTCCATGCTCCAAATCCATTTTAAAGCCATTTCAAAGGCATTTTGCGCATACATGAAATGAACACATTTTTCTCCAAAACTATAACACATGCAAGCTTGTCCTGTTTGGTGGAGATGATATTTAATAAAATAAGTAGAAATCCACTAAAAGTTTTGTTTGGTTATCTTGCAATCCCGAGATAATTGTCTCCATGCTCCAAATCCATTTTAAAGCCATTTTTAAGGCATTTCGCGCATACATGAAATGAACACATTTTTCTCCAAAACTATAACAGATGCAAGCTTGTCCTATTTGGTGGAGATATTTAATAAAATAAGTAGAAATCCACTAAAAGTTTTGTTTGGTTATCTTGCAATCCCGAGATAATCGTCTCCATGCTCCAAATCCATTTTAAAGCCATTTTTAAGGCATTTCGCGCAAACATGAAATGAACACATTTTTCTCCAAAACTATAACAGATGCAAGCTTGTCCTGTTTGGTGGAGATGATATTTAATAAAATAAGTAGAAATCCACTAAAAGTTTTGTTTGGTTATCTTGCAATCCCGAGATAATCGTCTCCATGCTCCAAATCCATTTTAAAGCCATTTTTAAGGCATTTCGCGCATACATGAAATGAACACATTTTTCTCCAAAACTATAACAGATGCAAGCTTGTCCTGTTTGGTGGAGATGATATTTAATAAAATAAGTAGAAATCTACTAAAAGTTTCGTTTGTTTATATTGCCATCCTGAGATAATCGTCTCCATGCTCCAAATCCTTTTTAAAGCCATTTCAAAGGCATTTTGCGCATACATGAAATGAACACATTTTTCTCCAAAACTATAACACATGCAAGCTTGTCCTGTTTGGTGGAGATGATATTTAATGAAATAAGTAGAAATCCACTAAAAGTTTTGTTTGGTTATCTTGCAATCCCGAGATAATCGTCTCCATGCTCCAAATCCATTTTAAAGCCATTTTTAAGGCATTTCGCGCATACATGAAATGAACACATTTTTCTCCAAAACTATAACAGATGCAAGCTTGTCCTGTTTGGTGGAGATGATATTTAATAAAATAAGTAGAAATCCACTAAAAGTTTTGTTTGGTTATCTTGCAATCCCGAGATAATCGTCTCCATGCTCCAAATCCATTTTAAAGTCATTTTTAAGGCATTTCGCGCATACATGAAATGAACACATTTTTCTCCAAAACTATAACAGATGCAAGCTTGTCCTGTTTGGTGGAGATGATATTTAATAAAATAAGTAGAAATCCACTAAAAGTTTTGTTTGGTTATCTTGCAATCCCGAGATAATCGTCTCCATGCTCCAAATCCATTTTAAAGCCATTTCAAAGGCATTTTGCGCATACATGAAATGAACACATTTTTCTCCAAAACTATAACACATGCAAGCTTGTCCTGTTTGGTGGAGATGATATTTAATAAAATAAGTAGAAATCCACTAAAAGTTTTGTTTGGTTATCTTGCAATCCCGAGATAATCGTCTCCATGCTCCAAATCCATTTTAAAGCCATTTTTAAGGCATTTCGCGCATACATGAAATGAACACATTTTTCTCCAAAACTATAACAGATGCAAGCTTGTCCTGTTTGGTGGAGATAATATTTAATAAAATAAGTAGAAATCTACTAAAAGTTTCGTTTGTTTATATTGCCATCCTGAGATAATCGTCTCCATGCTCCAAATCCATTTTAAAGCCATTTCAAAGGCATTTTGCGCATACATGAAATGAACACATTTTTCTCCAAAACTATAACACATGCAAGCTTGTCCTGTTTGGTGGAGATGATATTTAATAAAATAAGTAGAAATCCACTAAAAGTTTTGTTTGGTTATCTTGCAATCCCGAGATAATCGTCTCCATGCTCCAAATCCATTTTAAAGCCATTTTTAAGGCATTTCGCGCATACATGAAATGAACACATTTTTCTCCAAAACTATAACAGATGCAAGCTTGTCCTGTTTGGTGGAGATGATATTTAATAAAATAAGTAGAAATCCACTAAAAGTTTTGTTTGGTTATCTTGCAATCCCGAGATAATCGTCTCCATGCTCCAAATCCATTTTAAAGCCATTTTTAAGGCATTTCGCGCATACATGAAATGAACACATTTTTCTCCAAAACTATAACAGATGCAAGCTTGTCCTGTTTGGTGGAGATGATATTTAATAAAATAAGTAGAAATCCACTAAAAGTTTTGTTTGGTTATCTTGCAATCCCGAGATAATCGTCTCCATGCTCCAAATCCATTTTAAAGTCATTTTTAAGGCATTTCGCGCATACATGAAATGAACACATTTTTCTCCAAAACTATAACAGATGCAAGCTTGTCCTGTTTGGTGGAGATGATATTTAATAAAATAAGTAGAAATCCACTAAAAGTTTTGTTTGGTTATCTTGCAATCCCGAGATAATCGTCTCCATGCTCCAAATCCATTTTAAAGCCATTTCAAAGGCATTTTGCGCATACATGAAATGAACACATTTTTCTCCAAAACTATAACACATGCAAGCTTGTCCTGTTTGGTGGAGATGATATTTAATAAAATAAGTAGAAATCCACTAAAAGTTTTGTTTGGTTATCTTGCAATCCCGAGATAATCGTCTCCATGCTCCAAATCCATTTTAAAGCCATTTTTAAGGCATTTCGCGAATACATGAAATGAACACATTTTTCTCTAAAACTATAACAGATGCAAGCTTGTCCTGTTTGGTGGAGATGATATTTAATAAAATAAGTAGAAATCCACTAAAAGTTTTGTTTGGTTATCTTGCAATCCCGAGATAATCGTCTCCATGCTCCAAATCCATTTTAAAGCCATTTTTAAGGCATTTCGCGCATACATGAAATGAACACATTTTTCTCCAAAACTATAACAGATGCAAGCTTGTCCTGTTTGGTGGAGATGATATTTAATAAAATAAGTAGAAATCCACTAAAAGTTTTGTTTGGTTATCTTGCAATCCCGAGATAATCGTCTCCATGCTCCAAATCCATTTTAAAGCCATTTTTAAGGCATTTCGCGCATACATGAAATGAACACATTTTTCTCCAAAACTATAACAGATGCAAGCTTGTCCTGTTTGGTGGAGATGATATTTAATAAAATAAGTAGAAATCCACTAAAAGTTTTGTTTGGTTATCTTGCAATCCCGAGATAATCGTCTCCATGCTCCAAATCCATTTTAAAGCCATTTTTAAGGCATTTCGCGCATACATAAAATGAACACATTTTTCTCCAAAACGATAACAGATGCAAGCTTGTCCTGTTTAGTGGAGATGATATTTAATAAAATAAGTAGAAATCCACTAAAAGTTTTGTTTGGTTATCTTGCAATCCCGAGACAATCGTCTCCATGCTCCAAATCCATTTTAAAGCCATTTTTAAGGCATTTCGCGCATACATGAAATGAACACATTTTTCTCCAAAACTATAACAGATGCAAGCTTGTCCTGTTTGGTGGAGATAATATTTAATAAAATAAGTAGAAATCTACTAAAAGTTTCGTTTGTTTATATTGCCATCCTGAGATAATCGTCTCCATGCTCCAAATCCATTTTAAAGCCATTTCAAAGGCATTTTGCGCATACATGAAATGAACACATTTTTCTCCAAAACTATAACACATGCAAGCTTGTCCTGTTTGGTGGAGATGATATTTAATAAAATAAGTAGAAATCCACTAAAAGTTTTGTTTGGTTATCTTGCAATCCCGAGATAATCGTCTCCATGCTCCAAATCCATTTTAAAGCCATTTTTAAGGCATTTCGCGCATACATGAAATGAACACATTTTTCTCCAAAACTATAACAGATGCAAGCTTGTCCTGTTTGGTGGAGATGATATTTAATAAAATAAGTAGAAATCCACTAAAAGTTTTGTTTGGTTATCTTGCAATCCCGAGATAATCGTCTCCATGCTCCAAATCCATTTTAAAGCCATTTTTAAGGCATTTCGCGCATACATGAAATGAACACATTTTTCTCCAAAACTATAACAGATGCAAGCTTGTCCTGTTTGGTGGAGATGATATTTAATAAAATAAGTAGAAATCCACTAAAAGTTTTGTTTGGTTATCTTGCAATCCCGAGATAATCGTCTCCATGCTCCAAATCCATTTTAAAGTCATTTTTAAGGCATTTCGCGCATACATGAAATGAACACATTTTTCTCCAAAACTATAACAGATGCAAGCTTGTCCTGTTTGGTGGAGATGATATTTAATAAAATAAGTAGAAATCCACTAAAAGTTTTGTTTGGTTATCTTGCAATCCCGAGATAATCGTCTCCATGCTCCAAATCCATTTTAAAGCCATTTCAAAGGCATTTTGCGCATACATGAAATGAACACATTTTTCTCCAAAACTATAACACATGCAAGCTTGTCCTGTTTGGTGGAGATGATATTTAATAAAATAAGTAGAAATCCACTAAAAGTTTTGTTTGGTTATCTTGCAATCCCGAGATAATCGTCTCCATGCTCCAAATCCATTTTAAAGCCATTTTTAAGGCATTTCGCGCATACATGAAATGAACACATTTTTCTCCAAAACTATAACAGATGCAAGCTTGTCCTGTTTGGTGGAGATGATATTTAATAAAATAAGTAGAAATCCACTAAAAGTTTTGTTTGGTTATCTTGCAATCCCGAGATAATCGTCTCCATGCTCCAAATCCATTTTAAAGCCATTTTTAAGGCATTTCGCGCATACATGAAATGAACACATTTTTCTCCAAAACTATAACAGATGCAAGCTTGTCCTGTTTGGTGGAGATGATATTTAATAAAATAAGTAGAAATCCACTAAAAGTTTTGTTTGGTTATCTTGCAATCCCGAGATAATCGTCTCCATGCTCCAAATCCATTTTAAAGCCATTTTTAAGGCATTTCGCGCATACATGAAATGAACACATTTTTCTCCAAAACTATAACAGATGCAAGCTTGTCCTGTTTGGTGGAGATGATATTTAATAAAATAAGTAGAAATCCACTAAAAGTTTTGTTTGGTTATATTGCAATCCCGAGATAATAGTCTCCATGCTCCAAATCCATTTTAAAGCCATTTTTAAGGCATTTCGCGCATACATGAAATGAACACATTTTTCTCCAAAACTATAACAGATGCAAGCTTGTCCTGTTTGGTGGAGATGATATTTAATAAAATAAGTAGAAATCCACTAAAAGTTTTGTTTGGTTATCTTGCAATCCCGAGATAATCGTCTCCATGCTCCAAATCCATTTTAAAGCCATTTTTAAGGCATTTCGCGCATACATGAAATGAACACATTTTTCTCCAAAACTATAACAGATGCAAGCTTGTCCTGTTTGGTGGAGATGATATTTAATAAAATAAGTAGAAATCTACTAAAAGTTTCGTTTGTTTATATTGCCATCCTGAGATAATCGTCTCCATGCTCCAAATCCATTTTAAAGCCATTTCAAAGGCATTTTGCGCATACATGAAATGAACACATTTTTCTCCAAAACTATAACACATGCAAGCTTGTTCTGTTTGGTGGAGATGATATTTAATAAAATAAGTAGAAATCCACTAAAAGTTTTGTTTGGTTATATTGCAATCCCGAGATAATCGTCTCCATGCTCCAAATCCATTTTAAAGCCATTTTTAAGGCATTTCGCGCATACATGAAATGAACACATTTTTCTCCAAAACTATAACAGATGCAAGCTTGTCCTGTTTGGTGGAGATGATATTTAATAAAATAAGTAGAAATCCACTAAAAGTTTTGTTTGGTTATCTTGCAATCCCGAGATAATCGTCTCCATGCTCCAAATCCATTTTAAAGCCATTTTTAAGGCATTTCGCGCATACATGAAATGAACACATTTTTCTCCAAAACTATAACAGATGCAAGCTTGTCCTGTTTGGTGGAGATGATATTTAATAAAATAAGTAGAAATCTACTAAAAGTTTCGTTTGTTTATATTGCCATCCTGAGATAATTGTCTCCATGCTCCAAATCCATTTTAAAGCCATTTCAAAGGCATTTTGCGCATACATGAAATGAACACATTTTTCTCCAAAACTATAACACATGCAAGCTTGTCCTGTTTGGTGGAGATGATATTTAATAAAATAAGTAGAAATCCACTAAAAGTTTTGTTTGGTTATCTTGCAATCCCGAGATAATCGTCTCCATGCTCCAAATCCATTTTAAAGTCATTTTTAAGGCATTTCGCGCATACATGAAATGAACACATTTTTCTCCAAAACTATAACAGATGCAAGCTTGTCCTGTTTGGTGGAGATGATATTTAATAAAATAAGTAGAAATCCACTAAAAGTTTTGTTTGGTTATCTTGCAATCCCGAGATAATCGTCTCCATGCTCCAAATCCATTTTAAAGCCATTTCAAAGGCATTTTGCGCATACATGAAATGAACACATTTTTCTCCAAAACTATAACACATGCAAGCTTGTCCTGTTTGGTGGAGATGATATTTAATAAAATAAGTAGAAATCCACTAAAAGTTTTGTTTGGTTATCTTGCAATCCCGAGATAATTGTCTCCATGCTCCAAATCCATTTTAAAGCCATTTTTAAGGCATTTCGCGCATACATGAAATGAACACATTTTTCTCCAAAACTATAACAGATGCAAGCTTGTCCTATTTGGTGGAGATATTTAATAAAATAAGTAGAAATCCACTAAAAGTTTTGTTTGGTTATCTTGCAATCCCGAGATAATCGTCTCCATGCTCCAAATCCATTTTAAAGCCATTTTTAAGGCATTTCGCGCATACATGAAATGAACACATTTTTCTCCAAAACTATAACAGATGCAAGCTTGTCCTGTTTGGTGGAGATGATATTTAATAAAATAAGTAGAAATCCACTAAAAGTTTTGTTTGGTTATCTTGCAATCCCGAGATAATCGTCTCCATGCTCCAAATCCATTTTAAAGCCATTTTTAAGGCATTTCGCGCATACATGAAATGAACACATTTTTCTCCAAAACTATAACAGATGCAAGCTTGTCCTGTTTGGTGGAGATGATATTTAATAAAATAAGTAGAAATCTACTAAAAGTTTCGTTTGTTTATATTGCCATCCTGAGATAATCGTCTCCATGCTCCAAATCCTTTTTAAAGCCATTTCAAAGGCATTTTGCGCATACATGAAATGAACACATTTTTCTCCAAAACTATAACACATGCAAGCTTGTCCTGTTTGGTGGAGATGATATTTAATGAAATAAGTAGAAATCCACTAAAAGTTTTGTTTGGTTATCTTGCAATCCCGAGATAATCGTCTCCATGCTCCAAATCCATTTTAAAGCCATTTTTAAGGCATTTCGCGCATACATGAAATGAACACATTTTTCTCCAAAACTATAACAGATGCAAGCTTGTCCTGTTTGGTGGAGATGATATTTAATAAAATAAGTAGAAATCCACTAAAAGTTTTGTTTGGTTATCTTGCAATCCCGAGATAATCGTCTCCATGCTCCAAATCCATTTTAAAGTCATTTTTAAGGCATTTCGCGCATACATGAAATGAACACATTTTTCTCCAAAACTATAACAGATGCAAGCTTGTCCTGTTTGGTGGAGATGATATTTAATAAAATAAGTAGAAATCCACTAAAAGTTTTGTTTGGTTATCTTGCAATCCCGAGATAATCGTCTCCATGCTCCAAATCCATTTTAAAGCCATTTCAAAGGCATTTTGCGCATACATGAAATGAACACATTTTTCTCCAAAACTATAACACATGCAAGCTTGTCCTGTTTGGTGGAGATGATATTTAATAAAATAAGTAGAAATCCACTAAAAGTTTTGTTTGGTTATCTTGCAATCCCGAGATAATCGTCTCCATGCTCCAAATCCATTTTAAAGCCATTTTTAAGGCATTTCGCGCATACATGAAATGAACACATTTTTCTCCAAAACTATAACAGATGCAAGCTTGTCCTGTTTGGTGGAGATAATATTTAATAAAATAAGTAGAAATCTACTAAAAGTTTCGTTTGTTTATATTGCCATCCTGAGATAATCGTCTCCATGCTCCAAATCCATTTTAAAGCCATTTCAAAGGCATTTTGCGCATACATGAAATGAACACATTTTTCTCCAAAACTATAACACATGCAAGCTTGTCCTGTTTGGTGGAGATGATATTTAATAAAATAAGTAGAAATCCACTAAAAGTTTTGTTTGGTTATCTTGCAATCCCGAGATAATCGTCTCCATGCTCCAAATCCATTTTAAAGCCATTTTTAAGGCATTTCGCGCATACATGAAATGAACACATTTTTCTCCAAAACTATAACAGATGCAAGCTTGTCCTGTTTGGTGGAGATGATATTTAATAAAATAAGTAGAAATCCACTAAAAGTTTTGTTTGGTTATCTTGCAATCCCGAGATAATCGTCTCCATGCTCCAAATCCATTTTAAAGCCATTTTTAAGGCATTTCGCGCATACATGAAATGAACACATTTTTCTCCAAAACTATAACAGATGCAAGCTTGTCCTGTTTGGTGGAGATGATATTTAATAAAATAAGTAGAAATCCACTAAAAGTTTTGTTTGGTTATCTTGCAATCCCGAGATAATCGTCTCCATGCTCCAAATCCATTTTAAAGTCATTTTTAAGGCATTTCGCGCATACATGAAATGAACACATTTTTCTCCAAAACTATAACAGATGCAAGCTTGTCCTGTTTGGTGGAGATGATATTTAATAAAATAAGTAGAAATCCACTAAAAGTTTTGTTTGGTTATCTTGCAATCCCGAGATAATCGTCTCCATGCTCCAAATCCATTTTAAAGCCATTTCAAAGGCATTTTGCGCATACATGAAATGAACACATTTTTCTCCAAAACTATAACACATGCAAGCTTGTCCTGTTTGGTGGAGATGATATTTAATAAAATAAGTAGAAATCCACTAAAAGTTTTGTTTGGTTATCTTGCAATCCCGAGATAATCGTCTCCATGCTCCAAATCCATTTTAAAGCCATTTTTAAGGCATTTCGCGAATACATGAAATGAACACATTTTTCTCTAAAACTATAACAGATGCAAGCTTGTCCTGTTTGGTGGAGATGATATTTAATAAAATAAGTAGAAATCCACTAAAAGTTTTGTTTGGTTATCTTGCAATCCCGAGATAATCGTCTCCATGCTCCAAATCCATTTTAAAGCCATTTTTAAGGCATTTCGCGCATACATGAAATGAACACATTTTTCTCCAAAACTATAACAGATGCAAGCTTGTCCTGTTTGGTGGAGATGATATTTAATAAAATAAGTAGAAATCCACTAAAAGTTTTGTTTGGTTATCTTGCAATCCCGAGATAATCGTCTCCATGCTCCAAATCCATTTTAAAGCCATTTTTAAGGCATTTCGCGCATACATGAAATGAACACATTTTTCTCCAAAACTATAACAGATGCAAGCTTGTCCTGTTTGGTGGAGATGATATTTAATAAAATAAGTAGAAATCCACTAAAAGTTTTGTTTGGTTATCTTGCAATCCCGAGATAATCGTCTCCATGCTCCAAATCCATTTTAAAGCCATTTTTAAGGCATTTCGCGCATACATAAAATGAACACATTTTTCTCCAAAACGATAACAGATGCAAGCTTGTCCTGTTTAGTGGAGATGATATTTAATAAAATAAGTAGAAATCCACTAAAAGTTTTGTTTGGTTATCTTGCAATCCCGAGACAATCGTCTCCATGCTCCAAATCCATTTTAAAGCCATTTTTAAGGCATTTCGCGCATACATGAAATGAACACATTTTTCTCCAAAACTATAACAGATGCAAGCTTGTCCTGTTTGGTGGAGATAATATTTAATAAAATAAGTAGAAATCTACTAAAAGTTTCGTTTGTTTATATTGCCATCCTGAGATAATCGTCTCCATGCTCCAAATCCATTTTAAAGCCATTTCAAAGGCATTTTGCGCATACATGAAATGAACACATTTTTCTCCAAAACTATAACACATGCAAGCTTGTCCTGTTTGGTGGAGATGATATTTAATAAAATAAGTAGAAATCCACTAAAAGTTTTGTTTGGTTATCTTGCAATCCCGAGATAATCGTCTCCATGCTCCAAATCCATTTTAAAGCCATTTTTAAGGCATTTCGCGCATACATGAAATGAACACATTTTTCTCCAAAACTATAACAGATGCAAGCTTGTCCTGTTTGGTGGAGATGATATTTAATAAAATAAGTAGAAATCCACTAAAAGTTTTGTTTGGTTATCTTGCAATCCCGAGATAATCGTCTCCATGCTCCAAATCCATTTTAAAGCCATTTTTAAGGCATTTCGCGCATACATGAAATGAACACATTTTTCTCCAAAACTATAACAGATGCAAGCTTGTCCTGTTTGGTGGAGATGATATTTAATAAAATAAGTAGAAATCCACTAAAAGTTTTGTTTGGTTATCTTGCAATCCCGAGATAATCGTCTCCATGCTCCAAATCCATTTTAAAGTCATTTTTAAGGCATTTCGCGCATACATGAAATGAACACATTTTTCTCCAAAACTATAACAGATGCAAGCTTGTCCTGTTTGGTGGAGATGATATTTAATAAAATAAGTAGAAATCCACTAAAAGTTTTGTTTGGTTATCTTGCAATCCCGAGATAATCGTCTCCATGCTCCAAATCCATTTTAAAGCCATTTCAAAGGCATTTTGCGCATACATGAAATGAACACATTTTTCTCCAAAACTATAACACATGCAAGCTTGTCCTGTTTGGTGGAGATGATATTTAATAAAATAAGTAGAAATCCACTAAAAGTTTTGTTTGGTTATCTTGCAATCCCGAGATAATCGTCTCCATGCTCCAAATCCATTTTAAAGCCATTTTTAAGGCATTTCGCGCATACATGAAATGAACACATTTTTCTCCAAAACTATAACAGATGCAAGCTTGTCCTGTTTGGTGGAGATGATATTTAATAAAATAAGTAGAAATCCACTAAAAGTTTTGTTTGGTTATCTTGCAATCCCGAGATAATCGTCTCCATGCTCCAAATCCATTTTAAAGCCATTTTTAAGGCATTTCGCGCATACATGAAATGAACACATTTTTCTCCAAAACTATAACAGATGCAAGCTTGTCCTGTTTGGTGGAGATGATATTTAATAAAATAAGTAGAAATCCACTAAAAGTTTTGTTTGGTTATCTTGCAATCCCGAGATAATCGTCTCCATGCTCCAAATCCATTTTAAAGCCATTTTTAAGGCATTTCGCGCATACATGAAATGAACACATTTTTCTCCAAAACTATAACAGATGCAAGCTTGTCCTGTTTGGTGGAGATGATATTTAATAAAATAAGTAGAAATCCACTAAAAGTTTTGTTTGGTTATATTGCAATCCCGAGATAATAGTCTCCATGCTCCAAATCCATTTTAAAGCCATTTTTAAGGCATTTCGCGCATACATGAAATGAACACATTTTTCTCCAAAACTATAACAGATGCAAGCTTGTCCTGTTTGGTGGAGATGATATTTAATAAAATAAGTAGAAATCCACTAAAAGTTTTGTTTGGTTATCTTGCAATCCCGAGATAATCGTCTCCATGCTCCAAATCCATTTTAAAGCCATTTTTAAGGCATTTCGCGCATACATGAAATGAACACATTTTTCTCCAAAACTATAACAGATGCAAGCTTGTCCTGTTTGGTGGAGATGATATTTAATAAAATAAGTAGAAATCTACTAAAAGTTTCGTTTGTTTATATTGCCATCCTGAGATAATCGTCTCCATGCTCCAAATCCATTTTAAAGCCATTTCAAAGGCATTTTGCGCATACATGAAATGAACACATTTTTCTCCAAAACTATAACACATGCAAGCTTGTTCTGTTTGGTGGAGATGATATTTAATAAAATAAGTAGAAATCCACTAAAAGTTTTGTTTGGTTATATTGCAATCCCGAGATAATCGTCTCCATGCTCCAAATCCATTTTAAAGCCATTTTTAAGGCATTTCGCGCATACATGAAATGAACACATTTTTCTCCAAAACTATAACAGATGCAAGCTTGTCCTGTTTGGTGGAGATGATATTTAATAAAATAAGTAGAAATCCACTAAAAGTTTTGTTTGGTTATCTTGCAATCCCGAGATAATCGTCTCCATGCTCCAAATCCATTTTAAAGCCATTTTTAAGGCATTTCGCGCATACATGAAATGAACACATTTTTCTCCAAAACTATAACAGATGCAAGCTTGTCCTGTTTGGTGGAGATGATATTTAATAAAATAAGTAGAAATCTACTAAAAGTTTCGTTTGTTTATATTGCCATCCTGAGATAATTGTCTCCATGCTCCAAATCCATTTTAAAGCCATTTCAAAGGCATTTTGCGCATACATGAAATGAACACATTTTTCTCCAAAACTATAACACATGCAAGCTTGTCCTGTTTGGTGGAGATGATATTTAATAAAATAAGTAGAAATCCACTAAAAGTTTTGTTTGGTTATCTTGCAATCCCGAGATAATCGTCTCCATGCTCCAAATCCATTTTAAAGTCATTTTTAAGGCATTTCGCGCATACATGAAATGAACACATTTTTCTCCAAAACTATAACAGATGCAAGCTTGTCCTGTTTGGTGGAGATGATATTTAATAAAATAAGTAGAAATCCACTAAAAGTTTTGTTTGGTTATCTTGCAATCCCGAGATAATCGTCTCCATGCTCCAAATCCATTTTAAAGCCATTTCAAAGGCATTTTGCGCATACATGAAATGAACACATTTTTCTCCAAAACTATAACACATGCAAGCTTGTCCTGTTTGGTGGAGATGATATTTAATAAAATAAGTAGAAATCCACTAAAAGTTTTGTTTGGTTATCTTGCAATCCCGAGATAATTGTCTCCATGCTCCAAATCCATTTTAAAGCCATTTTTAAGGCATTTCGCGCATACATGAAATGAACACATTTTTCTCCAAAACTATAACAGATGCAAGCTTGTCCTATTTGGTGGAGATATTTAATAAAATAAGTAGAAATCCACTAAAAGTTTTGTTTGGTTATCTTGCAATCCCGAGATAATCGTCTCCATGCTCCAAATCCATTTTAAAGCCATTTTTAAGGCATTTCGCGCATACATGAAATGAACACATTTTTCTCCAAAACTATAACAGATGCAAGCTTGTCCTGTTTGGTGGAGATGATATTTAATAAAATAAGTAGAAATCCACTAAAAGTTTTGTTTGGTTATCTTGCAATCCCGAGATAATCGTCTCCATGCTCCAAATCCATTTTAAAGCCATTTTTAAGGCATTTCGCGCATACATGAAATGAACACATTTTTCTCCAAAACTATAACAGATGCAAGCTTGTCCTGTTTGGTGGAGATGATATTTAATAAAATAAGTAGAAATCTACTAAAAGTTTCGTTTGTTTATATTGCCATCCTGAGATAATCGTCTCCATGCTCCAAATCCTTTTTAAAGCCATTTCAAAGGCATTTTGCGCATACATGAAATGAACACATTTTTCTCCAAAACTATAACACATGCAAGCTTGTCCTGTTTGGTGGAGATGATATTTAATGAAATAAGTAGAAATCCACTAAAAGTTTTGTTTGGTTATCTTGCAATCCCGAGATAATCGTCTCCATGCTCCAAATCCATTTTAAAGCCATTTTTAAGGCATTTCGCGCATACATGAAATGAACACATTTTTCTCCAAAACTATAACAGATGCAAGCTTGTCCTGTTTGGTGGAGATGATATTTAATAAAATAAGTAGAAATCCACTAAAAGTTTTGTTTGGTTATCTTGCAATCCCGAGATAATCGTCTCCATGCTCCAAATCCATTTTAAAGTCATTTTTAAGGCATTTCGCGCATACATGAAATGAACACATTTTTCTCCAAAACTATAACAGATGCAAGCTTGTCCTGTTTGGTGGAGATGATATTTAATAAAATAAGTAGAAATCCACTAAAAGTTTTGTTTGGTTATCTTGCAATCCCGAGATAATCGTCTCCATGCTCCAAATCCATTTTAAAGCCATTTCAAAGGCATTTTGCGCATACATGAAATGAACACATTTTTCTCCAAAACTATAACACATGCAAGCTTGTCCTGTTTGGTGGAGATGATATTTAATAAAATAAGTAGAAATCCACTAAAAGTTTTGTTTGGTTATCTTGCAATCCCGAGATAATCGTCTCCATGCTCCAAATCCATTTTAAAGCCATTTTTAAGGCATTTCGCGCATACATGAAATGAACACATTTTTCTCCAAAACTATAACAGATGCAAGCTTGTCCTGTTTGGTGGAGATAATATTTAATAAAATAAGTAGAAATCTACTAAAAGTTTCGTTTGTTTATATTGCCATCCTGAGATAATCGTCTCCATGCTCCAAATCCATTTTAAAGCCATTTCAAAGGCATTTTGCGCATACATGAAATGAACACATTTTTCTCCAAAACTATAACACATGCAAGCTTGTCCTGTTTGGTGGAGATGATATTTAATAAAATAAGTAGAAATCCACTAAAAGTTTTGTTTGGTTATCTTGCAATCCCGAGATAATCGTCTCCATGCTCCAAATCCATTTTAAAGCCATTTTTAAGGCATTTCGCGCATACATGAAATGAACACATTTTTCTCCAAAACTATAACAGATGCAAGCTTGTCCTGTTTGGTGGAGATGATATTTAATAAAATAAGTAGAAATCCACTAAAAGTTTTGTTTGGTTATCTTGCAATCCCGAGATAATCGTCTCCATGCTCCAAATCCATTTTAAAGCCATTTTTAAGGCATTTCGCGCATACATGAAATGAACACATTTTTCTCCAAAACTATAACAGATGCAAGCTTGTCCTGTTTGGTGGAGATGATATTTAATAAAATAAGTAGAAATCCACTAAAAGTTTTGTTTGGTTATCTTGCAATCCCGAGATAATCGTCTCCATGCTCCAAATCCATTTTAAAGTCATTTTTAAGGCATTTCGCGCATACATGAAATGAACACATTTTTCTCCAAAACTATAACAGATGCAAGCTTGTCCTGTTTGGTGGAGATGATATTTAATAAAATAAGTAGAAATCCACTAAAAGTTTTGTTTGGTTATCTTGCAATCCCGAGATAATCGTCTCCATGCTCCAAATCCATTTTAAAGCCATTTCAAAGGCATTTTGCGCATACATGAAATGAACACATTTTTCTCCAAAACTATAACACATGCAAGCTTGTCCTGTTTGGTGGAGATGATATTTAATAAAATAAGTAGAAATCCACTAAAAGTTTTGTTTGGTTATCTTGCAATCCCGAGATAATCGTCTCCATGCTCCAAATCCATTTTAAAGCCATTTTTAAGGCATTTCGCGAATACATGAAATGAACACATTTTTCTCTAAAACTATAACAGATGCAAGCTTGTCCTGTTTGGTGGAGATGATATTTAATAAAATAAGTAGAAATCCACTAAAAGTTTTGTTTGGTTATCTTGCAATCCCGAGATAATCGTCTCCATGCTCCAAATCCATTTTAAAGCCATTTTTAAGGCATTTCGCGCATACATGAAATGAACACATTTTTCTCCAAAACTATAACAGATGCAAGCTTGTCCTGTTTGGTGGAGATGATATTTAATAAAATAAGTAGAAATCCACTAAAAGTTTTGTTTGGTTATCTTGCAATCCCGAGATAATCGTCTCCATGCTCCAAATCCATTTTAAAGCCATTTTTAAGGCATTTCGCGCATACATGAAATGAACACATTTTTCTCCAAAACTATAACAGATGCAAGCTTGTCCTGTTTGGTGGAGATGATATTTAATAAAATAAGTAGAAATCCACTAAAAGTTTTGTTTGGTTATCTTGCAATCCCGAGATAATCGTCTCCATGCTCCAAATCCATTTTAAAGCCATTTTTAAGGCATTTCGCGCATACATAAAATGAACACATTTTTCTCCAAAACGATAACAGATGCAAGCTTGTCCTGTTTAGTGGAGATGATATTTAATAAAATAAGTAGAAATCCACTAAAAGTTTTGTTTGGTTATCTTGCAATCCCGAGACAATCGTCTCCATGCTCCAAATCCATTTTAAAGCCATTTTTAAGGCATTTCGCGCATACATGAAATGAACACATTTTTCTCCAAAACTATAACAGATGCAAGCTTGTCCTGTTTGGTGGAGATAATATTTAATAAAATAAGTAGAAATCTACTAAAAGTTTCGTTTGTTTATATTGCCATCCTGAGATAATCGTCTCCATGCTCCAAATCCATTTTAAAGCCATTTCAAAGGCATTTTGCGCATACATGAAATGAACACATTTTTCTCCAAAACTATAACACATGCAAGCTTGTCCTGTTTGGTGGAGATGATATTTAATAAAATAAGTAGAAATCCACTAAAAGTTTTGTTTGGTTATCTTGCAATCCCGAGATAATCGTCTCCATGCTCCAAATCCATTTTAAAGCCATTTTTAAGGCATTTCGCGCATACATGAAATGAACACATTTTTCTCCAAAACTATAACAGATGCAAGCTTGTCCTGTTTGGTGGAGATGATATTTAATAAAATAAGTAGAAATCCACTAAAAGTTTTGTTTGGTTATCTTGCAATCCCGAGATAATCGTCTCCATGCTCCAAATCCATTTTAAAGCCATTTTTAAGGCATTTCGCGCATACATGAAATGAACACATTTTTCTCCAAAACTATAACAGATGCAAGCTTGTCCTGTTTGGTGGAGATGATATTTAATAAAATAAGTAGAAATCCACTAAAAGTTTTGTTTGGTTATCTTGCAATCCCGAGATAATCGTCTCCATGCTCCAAATCCATTTTAAAGTCATTTTTAAGGCATTTCGCGCATACATGAAATGAACACATTTTTCTCCAAAACTATAACAGATGCAAGCTTGTCCTGTTTGGTGGAGATGATATTTAATAAAATAAGTAGAAATCCACTAAAAGTTTTGTTTGGTTATCTTGCAATCCCGAGATAATCGTCTCCATGCTCCAAATCCATTTTAAAGCCATTTCAAAGGCATTTTGCGCATACATGAAATGAACACATTTTTCTCCAAAACTATAACACATGCAAGCTTGTCCTGTTTGGTGGAGATGATATTTAATAAAATAAGTAGAAATCCACTAAAAGTTTTGTTTGGTTATCTTGCAATCCCGAGATAATCGTCTCCATGCTCCAAATCCATTTTAAAGCCATTTTTAAGGCATTTCGCGCATACATGAAATGAACACATTTTTCTCCAAAACTATAACAGATGCAAGCTTGTCCTGTTTGGTGGAGATGATATTTAATAAAATAAGTAGAAATCCACTAAAAGTTTTGTTTGGTTATCTTGCAATCCCGAGATAATCGTCTCCATGCTCCAAATCCATTTTAAAGCCATTTTTAAGGCATTTCGCGCATACATGAAATGAACACATTTTTCTCCAAAACTATAACAGATGCAAGCTTGTCCTGTTTGGTGGAGATGATATTTAATAAAATAAGTAGAAATCCACTAAAAGTTTTGTTTGGTTATCTTGCAATCCCGAGATAATCGTCTCCATGCTCCAAATCCATTTTAAAGCCATTTTTAAGGCATTTCGCGCATACATGAAATGAACACATTTTTCTCCAAAACTATAACAGATGCAAGCTTGTCCTGTTTGGTGGAGATGATATTTAATAAAATAAGTAGAAATCCACTAAAAGTTTTGTTTGGTTATATTGCAA
Source organism: Anomaloglossus baeobatrachus (assembly GCF_048569485.1). Classification (NCBI taxonomy): domain Eukaryota; kingdom Metazoa; phylum Chordata; class Amphibia; order Anura; family Aromobatidae; genus Anomaloglossus; species Anomaloglossus baeobatrachus. The sequence continues at coordinate 583,299 of NW_027441897.1, forward strand.
TCCCGAGATAATAGTCTCCATGCTCCAAATCCATTTTAAAGCCATTTTTAAGGCATTTCGCGCATACATGAAATGAACACATTTTTCTCCAAAACTATAACAGATGCAAGCTTGTCCTGTTTGGTGGAGATGATATTTAATAAAATAAGTAGAAATCCACTAAAAGTTTTGTTTGGTTATCTTGCAATCCCGAGATAATCGTCTCCATGCTCCAAATCCATTTTAAAGCCATTTTTAAGGCATTTCGCGCATACATGAAATGAACACATTTTTCTCCAAAACTATAACAGATGCAAGCTTGTCCTGTTTGGTGGAGATGATATTTAATAAAATAAGTAGAAATCTACTAAAAGTTTCGTTTGTTTATATTGCCATCCTGAGATAATCGTCTCCATGCTCCAAATCCATTTTAAAGCCATTTCAAAGGCATTTTGCGCATACATGAAATGAACACATTTTTCTCCAAAACTATAACACATGCAAGCTTGTTCTGTTTGGTGGAGATGATATTTAATAAAATAAGTAGAAATCCACTAAAAGTTTTGTTTGGTTATATTGCAATCCCGAGATAATCGTCTCCATGCTCCAAATCCATTTTAAAGCCATTTTTAAGGCATTTCGCGCATACATGAAATGAACACATTTTTCTCCAAAACTATAACAGATGCAAGCTTGTCCTGTTTGGTGGAGATGATATTTAATAAAATAAGTAGAAATCCACTAAAAGTTTTGTTTGGTTATCTTGCAATCCCGAGATAATCGTCTCCATGCTCCAAATCCATTTTAAAGCCATTTTTAAGGCATTTCGCGCATACATGAAATGAACACATTTTTCTCCAAAACTATAACAGATGCAAGCTTGTCCTGTTTGGTGGAGATGATATTTAATAAAATAAGTAGAAATCTACTAAAAGTTTCGTTTGTTTATATTGCCATCCTGAGATAATTGTCTCCATGCTCCAAATCCATTTTAAAGCCATTTCAAAGGCATTTTGCGCATACATGAAATGAACACATTTTTCTCCAAAACTATAACACATGCAAGCTTGTCCTGTTTGGTGGAGATGATATTTAATAAAATAAGTAGAAATCCACTAAAAGTTTTGTTTGGTTATCTTGCAATCCCGAGATAATCGTCTCCATGCTCCAAATCCATTTTAAAGTCATTTTTAAGGCATTTCGCGCATACATGAAATGAACACATTTTTCTCCAAAACTATAACAGATGCAAGCTTGTCCTGTTTGGTGGAGATGATATTTAATAAAATAAGTAGAAATCCACTAAAAGTTTTGTTTGGTTATCTTGCAATCCCGAGATAATCGTCTCCATGCTCCAAATCCATTTTAAAGCCATTTCAAAGGCATTTTGCGCATACATGAAATGAACACATTTTTCTCCAAAACTATAACACATGCAAGCTTGTCCTGTTTGGTGGAGATGATATTTAATAAAATAAGTAGAAATCCACTAAAAGTTTTGTTTGGTTATCTTGCAATCCCGAGATAATCGTCTCCATGCTCCAAATCCATTTTAAAGCCATTTTTAAGGCATTTCGCGCATACATGAAATGAACACATTTTTCTCCAAAACTATAACAGATGCAAGCTTGTCCTGTTTGGTGGAGATGATATTTAATAAAATAAGTAGAAATCCACTAAAAGTTTTGTTTGGTTATCTTGCAATCCCGAGATAATCGTCTCCATGCTCCAAATCCATTTTAAAGCCATTTTTAAGGCATTTCGCGCATACATGAAATGAACACATTTTTCTCCAAAACTATAACAGATGCAAGCTTGTCCTGTTTGGTGGAGATGATATTTAATAAAATAAGTAGAAATCCACTAAAAGTTTTGTTTGGTTATCTTGCAATCCCGAGATAATCGTCTCCATGCTCCAAATCCATTTTAAAGCCATTTTTAAGGCATTTCGCGCATACATGAAATGAACACATTTTTCTCCAAAACTATAACAGATGCAAGCTTGTCCTGTTTGGTGGAGATGATATTTAATAAAATAAGTAGAAATCCACTAAAAGTTTTGTTTGGTTATATTGCAATCCCGAGATAATCGTCTCCATGCTCCAAATCCATTTTAAAGCCATTTTTAAGGCATTTCGCGCATACATGAAATGAACACATTTTTCTCCAAAACTATAACAGATGCAAGCTTGTCCTGTTTGGTGGAGATGATATTTAATAAAATAAGTAGAAATCCACTAAAAGTTTTGTTTGGTTATCTTGCAATCCCGAGATAATCGTCTCCATGCCCCAAATCCATTTTAAAGCCATTTTTAAGGCATTTCGCGCATACATGAAATGAACACATTTTTCTCCAAAACTATAACAGATGCAAGCTTGTCCTGTTTGGTGGAGATGATATTTAATAAAATAAGTAGAAATCCACTAAAAGTTTTGTTTGGTTATCTTGCAATCCCGAGATAATCGTCTCCATGCTCCAAATCCATTTTAAAGCCATTTTTAAGGCATTTCGCGCATACATGAAATGAACACATTTTTCTCCAAAACTATAACAGATGCAAGCTTGTCCTGTTTGGTGGAGATGATATTTAATAAAATAAGTAGAAATCCACTAAAAGTTTTGTTTGGTTATCTTGCAATCCCGAGATAATCGTCTCCATGCTCCAAATCCATTTTAAAGCCATTTTTAAGGCATTTCGCGCATACATGAAATGAACACATTTTTCTCCAAAACTATAACAGATGCAAGCTTGTCCTGTTTGGTGGAGATGATATTTAATAAAATAAGTAGAAATCCACTAAAAGTTTTGTTTGGTTATCTTGCAATCCCGAGATAATCGTCTCCATGCTCCAAATCCATTTTAAAGCCATTTTTAAGGCATTTCGCGCATACATGAAATGAACACATTTTTCTCCAAAACTATAACAGATGCAAGCTTGTCCTGTTTGGTGGAGATAATATTTAATAAAATAAGTAGAAATCTACTAAAAGTTTCGTTTGTTTATATTACCATCCTGAGATAATCGTCTCCATGCTCCAAATCCATTTTAAAGCCATTTCAAAGGCATTTTGCGCATACATGAAATGAACACATTTTTCTCCAAAACTATAACACATGCAAGCTTGTCCTGTTTGGTGGAGATGATATTTAATAAAATAAGTAGAAATCCACTAAAAGTTTTGTTTGGTTATCTTGCAATCCCGAGATAATCGTCTCCATGCTCCAAATCCATTTTAAAGCCATTTTTAAGGCATTTCGCGCATACATGAAATGAACACATTTTTCTCCAAAACTATAACAGATGCAAGCTTGTCCTGTTTGGTGGAGATGATATTTAATAAAATAAGTAGAAATCCACTAAAAGTTTTGTTTGGTTATCTTGCAATCCCGAGATAATCGTCTCCATGCTCCAAATCCATTTTAAAGCCATTTTTAAGGCATTTCGCGCATACATGAAATGAACACATTTTTCTCCAAAACTATAACAGATGCAAGCTTGTCCTGTTTGGTGGAGATGATATTTAATAAAATAAGTAGAAATCCACTAAAAGTTTTGTTTGGTTATCTTGCAATCCCGAGATAATCGTCTCCATGCTCCAAATCCATTTTAAAGCCATTTTTAAGGCATTTCGCGCATACATGAAATGAACACATTTTTCTCCAAAACTATAACAGATGCAAGCTTGTCCTGTTTGGTGGAGATGATATTTAATAAAATAAGTAGAAATCCACTAAAAGTTTTTTTTGGTTATCTTGCAATCCCGAGATAATCGTCTCCATGCTCCAAATCCATTTTAAAGCCATTTCAAAGGCATTTTGCGCATACATGAAATGAACACATTTTTCTCCAAAACTATAACACATGCAAGCTTGTCCTGTTTGGTGGAGATGATATTTAATAAAATAAGTAGAAATCCACTAAAAGTTTTGTTTGGTTATCTTGCAATCCCGAGATAATCGTCTCCATGCTCCAAATCCATTTTAAAGCCATTTTTAAGGCATTTCGCGCATACATGAAATGAACACATTTTTCTCCAAAACTATAACAGATGCAAGCTTGTCCTGTTTGGTGGAGATGATATTTAATAAAATAAGTAGAAATCCACTAAAAGTTTTGTTTGGTTATCTTGCAATCCCGAGATAATCGTCTCCATGCTCCAAATCCATTTTAAAGCCATTTTTAAGGCATTTCGCGCATACATGAAATGAACACATTTTTCTCCAAAACTATAACAGATGCAAGCTTGTCCTGTTTGGTGGAGATGATATTTAATAAAATAAGTAGAAATCCACTAAAAGTTTTGTTTGGTTATCTTGCAATCCCGAGATAATCGTCTCCATGCTCCAAATCCATTTTAAAGCCATTTTTAAGTCATTTCGCGCATACATGAAATGAACACATTTTTCTCCAAAACTATAACAGATGCAAGCTTGTCCTGTTTGGTGGAGATAATATTTAATAAAATAAGTAGAAATCTACTAAAAGTTTCGTTTGTTTATATTGCCATCCTGAGATAATCGTCTCCATGCTCCAAATCCATTTTAAAGCCATTTCAAAGGCATTTTGCGCATACATGAAATGAACACATTTTTCTCCAAAACTATAACACATGCAAGCTTGTCCTGTTTGGTGGAGATGCTATTTAATAAAATAAGTAGAAATCTACTAAAAGTTTTGTTTGGTTATCTTGCAATCCCGAGATAATCGTCTCCATGCTCCAAATCCATTTTAAAGCCATTTTTAAGGCATTTCGCGCATACATGAAATGAACACATTTTTCTCCAAAACTATAACAGATGCAAGCTTGTCCTGTTTGGTGGAGATGATATTTAATAAAATAAGTAGAAATCCACTAAAAGTTTTGTTTGGTTATCTTGCAATCCCGAGATAATCGTCTCCATGCTCCAAATCCATTTTAAAGCCATTTTTAAGGCATTTCGCGCATACATGAAATGAACACATTTTTCTCCAAAACTATAACAGATGCAAGCTTGTCCTGTTTGGTGGAGATGATATTTATTAAAATAAGTAGAAATCCACTAAAAGTTTTGTTTGGTTATCTTGCAATCCCGAGATAATCGTCTCCATGCTCCAAATCCATTTTAAAGCCATTTTTTAAGGCATTTCGCGCATACATGAAATGAACACATTTTTCTCCAAAACTATAACAGATGCAAGCTTGTCCTGTTTGGTGGAGATAATATTTAATAAAATAAGTAGAAATCTACTAAAAGTTTCGTTTGTTTATATTGCCATCCTGAGATAATCGTCTCCATGCTCCAAATCCATTTTAAAGCCATTTCAAAGGCATTTTGCGCATACATGAAATGAAGACATTTTTCTCCAAAACTATAACACATGCAAGCTTGTCCTGTTTGGTGGAGATAATATTTAATAAAATAAGTAGAAATCCACTAAAAGTTTCGTTTGTTTATATTGCCATCCTGAGATAATCGTCTCCATGCTCCAAATCCATTTTAAAGCCATTTCAAAGGCATTTTGCGCATACATGAAATGAACACATTTTTCTCCAAAACTATAACACATGCAAGCTTGTCCTGTTTGGTGGAGATGATATTTAATAAAATAAGTAGAAATCCACTAAAAGTTTTGTTTGGTTATCTTGCAATCCCGAGATAATCGTCTCCATGCTCCAAATCCATTTTAAAGCCATTTTTAAGGCATTTCGCGCATACATGAAATGAACACATTTTTCTCCAAAACTATAACAGATGCAAGCTTGTCCTGTTTGGTGGAGATGATATTTAATAAAATAAGTAGAAATCCACTAAAAGTTTTGTTTGGTTATCTTGCAATCCCGAGATAATCGTCTCCATGCTCCAAATCCATTTTAAAGCCATTTTTAAGGCATTTCGCGCATACATGAAATGAACACATTTTTCTCCAAAACTATAACAGATGCAAGCTTGTCCTGTTTGGTGGAGATGATATTTAATAAAATAAGTAGAAATCCACTAAAAGTTTTGTTTGGTTATCTTGCAATCCCGAGATAATCGTCTCCATGCTCCAAATCCATTTTAAAGCCATTTTTAAGGCATTTCGCGCATACATGAAATGAACACATTTTTCTCCAAAACTATAACAGATGCAAGCTTGTCCTGTTTGGTGGAGATGATATTTAATAAAATAAGTAGAAATCCACTAAAAGTTTTTTTTGGTTATCTTGCAATCCCGAGATAATCGTCTCCATGCTCCAAATCCATTTTAAAGCCATTTCAAAGGCATTTTGCGCATACATGAAATGAACACATTTTTCTCCAAAACTATAACACATGCAAGCTTGTCCTGTTTGGTGGAGATGATATTTAATAAAATAAGTAGAAATCCACTAAAAGTTTTGTTTGGTTATCTTGCAATCCCGAGATAATCGTCTCCATGCTCCAAATCCATTTTAAAGCCATTTTTAAGGCATTTCGCGCATACATGAAATGAACACATTTTTCTCCAAAACTATAACAGATGCAAGCTTGTCCTGTTTGGTGGAGATGATATTTAATAAAATAAGTAGAAATCTACTAAAAGTTTCGTTTGTTTATATTGCCATCCTGAGATAATCGTCTCCATGCTCCAAATCCATTTTAAAGCCATTTCAAAGGCATTTTGCGCATACATGAAATGAACACATTTTTCTCCAAAACTATAACACATGCAAGCTTGTACTGTTTGGTGGAGATGATATTTAATAAAATAAGTAGAAATCCACTAAAAGTTTTGTTTGGTTATCTTGCAATCCCGAGATAATCGTCTCCATGCTCCAAATCCATTTTAAAGCCATTTTTAAGGCATTTCGCGCATACATGAAATGAACACATTTTTCTCCAAAACTATAACAGATGCAAGCTTGTCCTGTTTGGTGGAGATGATATTTAATAAAATAAGTAGAAATCCACTAAAAGTTTTGTTTGGTTATCTTGCAATCCCGAGATAATCGTCTCCATGCTCCAAATCCATTTTAAAGCCATTTTTAAGGCATTTCGCGCATACATGAAATGAACACATTTTTCTCCAAAACTATAACAGATGCAAGCTTGTCCTGTTTGGTGGAGATGATATTTATTAAAATAAGTAGAAATCCACTAAAAGTTTTGTTTGGTTATCTTGCAATCCCGAGATAATCGTCTCCATGCTCCAAATCCATTTTAAAGCCATTTTTTAAGGCATTTCGCGCATACATGAAATGAACACATTTTTCTCCAAAACTATAACAGATGCAAGCTTGTCCTGTTTGGTGGAGATAATATTTAATAAAATAAGTAGAAATCTACTAAAAGTTTCGTTTGTTTATATTGCCATCCTGAGATAATCGTCTCCATGCTCCAAATCCATTTTAAAGCCATTTCAAAGGCATTTTGCGCATACATGAAATGAACACATTTTTCTCCAAAACTATAACACATGCAAGCTTGTCCTGTTTGGTGGAGATAATATTTAATAAAATAAGTAGAAATCTACTAAAAGTTTCGTTTGTTTATATTGCCATCCTGAGATAATCGTCTCCATGCTCCAAATCCATTTTAAAGCCATTTCAAAGGCATTTTGCGCATACATGAAATGAACACATTTTTCTCCAAAACTATAACACATGCAAGCTTGTCCTGTTTGGTGGAGATGATATTTAATAAAATAAGTAGAAATCCACTAAAAGTTTTGTTTGGTTATCTTGCAATCCCGAGATAATCGTCTCCATGCTCCAAATCCATTTTAAAGCCATTTTTAAGGCATTTCGCGCATACATGAAATGAACACATTTTTCTCCAAAACTATAACAGATGCAAGCTTGTCCTGTTTGGTGGAGATGATATTTAATAAAATAAGTAGAAATCCACTAAAAGTTTTGTTTGGTTATCTTGCAATCCCGAGATAATCGTCTCCATGCTCCAAATCCATTTTAAAGCCATTTTTAAGGCATTTCGCGCATACATGAAATGAACACATTTTTCTCCAAAACTATAACAGATGCAAGCTTGTCCTGTTTGGTGGAGATGATATTTAATAAAATAAGTAGAAATCCACTAAAAGTTTTGTTTGGTTATCTTGCAATCCCGAGATAATCGTCTCCATGCTCCAAATCCATTTTAAAGCCATTTTTAAGGCATTTCGCGCATACATGAAATGAACACATTTTTCTCCAAAACTATAACAGATGCAAGCTTGTCCTGTTTGGTGGAGATGATATTTAATAAAATAAGTAGAAATCCACTAAAAGTTTTTTTTGGTTATCTTGCAATCCCGAGATAATCGTCTCCATGCTCCAAATCCATTTTAAAGCCATTTCAAAGGCATTTTGCGCATACATGAAATGAACACATTTTTCTCCAAAACTATAACACATGCAAGCTTGTCCTGTTTGGTGGAGATGATATTTAATAAAATAAGTAGAAATCCACTAAAAGTTTTGTTTGGTTATCTTGCAATCCCGAGATAATCGTCTCCATGCTCCAAATCCATTTTAAAGCCATTTTTAAGGCATTTCGCGCATACATGAAATGAACACATTTTTCTCCAAAACTATAACAGATGCAAGCTTGTCCTGTTTGGTGGAGATGATATTTAATAAAATAAGTAGAAATCCACTAAAAGTTTTGTTTGGTTATCTTGCAATCCCGAGATAATCGTCTCCATGCTCCAAATCCATTTTAAAGCCATTTTTAAGGCATTTCGCGCATACATGAAATGAACACATTTTTCTCCAAAACTATAACAGATGCAAGCTTGTCCTGTTTGGTGGAGATGATATTTAATAAAATAAGTAGAAATCCACTAAAAGTTTTGTTTGGTTATCTTGCAATCCCGAGATAATCGTCTCCATGCTCCAAATCCATTTTAAAGCCATTTTTAAGGCATTTCGCGCATACATGAAATGAACACATTTTTCTCCAAAACTATAACAGATGCAAGCTTGTCCTGTTTGGTGGAGATAATATTTAATAAAATAAGTAGAAATCTACTAAAAGTTTCGTTTGTTTATATTGCCATCCTGAGATAATCGTCTCCATGCTCCAAATCCATTTTAAAGCCATTTCAAAGGCATTTTGCGCATACATGAAATGAACACATTTTTCTCCAAAACTATAACACATGCAAGCTTGTCCTGTTTGGTGGAGATGATATTTAATAAAATAAGTAGAAATCCACTAAAAGTTTTGTTTGGTTATCTTGCAATCCCGAGATAATCGTCTCCATGCTCCAAATCCATTTTAAAGCCATTTTTAAGGCATTTCGCGCATACATGAAATGAACACATTTTTCTCCAAAACTATAACAGATGCAAGCTTGTCCTGTTTGGTGGAGATGATATTTAATAAAATAAGTAGAAATCCACTAAAAGTTTTGTTTGGTTATCTTGCAATCCCGAGATAATCGTCTCCATGCTCCAAATCCATTTTAAAGCCATTTTTAAGGCATTTCGCGCATACATGAAATGAACACATTTTTCTCCAAAACTATAACAGATGCAAGCTTGTCCTGTTTGGTGGAGATGATATTTATTAAAATAAGTAGAAATCCACTAAAAGTTTTGTTTGGTTATCTTGCAATCCCGAGATAATCGTCTCCATGCTCCAAATCCATTTTAAAGCCATTTTTTAAGGCATTTCGCGCATACATGAAATGAACACATTTTTCTCCAAAACTATAACAGATGCAAGCTTGTCCTGTTTGGTGGAGATAATATTTAATAAAATAAGTAGAAATCTACTAAAAGTTTCGTTTGTTTATATTGCCATCCTGAGATAATCGTCTCCATGCTCCAAATCCATTTTAAAGCCATTTCAAAGGCATTTTGCGCATACATGAAATGAACACATTTTTCTCCAAAACTATAACACATGCAAGCTTGTCCTGTTTGGTGGAGATGATATTTAATAAAATAAGTAGAAATCCACTAAAAGTTTTGTTTGGTTATCTTGCAATCCCGAGATAATCGTCTCCATGCTCCAAATCCATTTTAAAGCCATTTTTAAGGCATTTCGCGCATACATGAAATGAACACATTTTTCTCCAAAACTATAACAGATGCAAGCTTGTCCTGTTTGGTGGAGATGATATTTAATAAAATAAGTAGAAATCCACTAAAAGTTTTGTTTGGTTATCTTGCAATCCCGAGATAATCGTCTCCATGCTCCAAATCCATTTTAAAGCCATTTTTAAGGCATTTCGCGCATACATGAAATGAACACATTTTTCTCCAAAACTATAACAGATGCAAGCTTGTCCTGTTTGGTGGAGATGATATTTAATAAAATAAGTAGAAATCCACTAAAAGTTTTGTTTGGTTATCTTGCAATCCCGAGATAATCGTCTCCATGCTCCAAATCCATTTTAAAGCCATTTTTAAGGCATTTCGCGCATACATGAAATGAACACATTTTTCTCCAAAACTATAACAGATGCAAGCTTGTCCTGTTTGGTGGAGATGATATTTAATAAAATAAGTAGAAATCCACTAAAAGTTTTTTTTGGTTATCTTGCAATCCCGAGATAATCGTCTCCATGCTCCAAATCCATTTTAAAGCCATTTCAAAGGCATTTTGCACATACATGAAATGAACACATTTTTCTCCAAAACTATAACACATGCAAGCTTGTCCTGTTTGGTGGAGATGATATTTAATAAAATAAGTAGAAATCCACTAAAAGTTTTGTTTGGTTATCTTGCAATCCCGAGATAATCGTCTCCATGCTCCAAATCCATTTTAAAGCCATTTTTAAGGCATTTCGCGCATACATGAAATGAACACATTTTTCTCCAAAACTATAACAGATGCAAGCTTGTCCTGTTTGGTGGAGATGATATTTAATAAAATAAGTAGAAATCCACTAAAAGTTTTGTTTGGTTATCTTGCAATCCCGAGATAATCGTCTCCATGCTCCAAATCCATTTTAAAGCCATTTTTAAGGCATTTCGCGCATACATGAAATGAACACATTTTTCTCCAAAACTATAACAGATGCAAGCTTGTCCTGTTTGGTGGAGATGATATTTAATAAAATAAGTAGAAATCCACTAAAAGTTTTGTTTGGTTATCTTGCAATCCCGAGATAATCGTCTCCATGCTCCAAATCCATTTTAAAGCCATTTTTAAGGCATTTCGCGCATACATGAAATGAACACATTTTTCTCCAAAACTATAACAGATGCAAGCTTGTCCTGTTTGGTGGAGATGATATTTAATAAAATAAGTAGAAATCCACTAAAAGTTTTGTTTGGTTATATTGCAATCCCGAGATAATCGTCTCCATGCTCCAAATCCATTTTAAAGCCATTTTTAAGGCATTTCGCGCATACATGAAATGAACACATTTTTCTCCAAAACTATAACAGATGCAAGCTTGTCCTGTTTGGTGGAGATGATATTTAATAAAATAAGTAGAAATCCACTAAAAGTTTTGTTTGGTTATCTTGCAATCCCGAGATAATCGTCTCCATGCTCCAAATCCATTTTAAAGCCATTTTTAAGGCATTTCGCGCATACATGAAATGAACACATTTTTCTCCAAAACTATAACAGATGCAAGCTTGTCCTGTTTGGTGGAGATGATATTTAATAAAATAAGTAGAAATCCACTAAAAGTTTTGTTTGGTTATCTTGCAATCCCGAGATAATCGTCTCCATGCTCCAAATCCATTTTAAAGCCATTTTTAAGGCATTTCGCGCATACATGAAATGAACACATTTTTCTCCAAAACTATAACAGATGCAAGCTTGTCCTGTTTGGTGGAGATGATATTTAATAAAATAAGTAGAAATCCACTAAAAGTTTTGTTTGGTTATCTTGCAATCCCGAGATAATCGTCTCCATGCTCCAAATCCATTTTAAAGCCATTTTTAAGGCATTTCGCGCATACATGAAATGAACACATTTTTCTCCAAAACTATAACAGATGCAAGCTTGTCCTGTTTGGTGGAGATGATATTTAATAAAATAAGTAGAAATCCACTAAAAGTTTTGTTTGGTTATCTTGCAATCCCGAGATAATCGTCTCCATGCTCCAAATCCATTTTAAAGCCATTTTTAAGGCATTTCGCGCATACATGAAATGAACACATTTTTCTCCAAAACTATAACAGATGCAAGCTTGTCCTGTTTGGTGGAGATGATATTTAATAAAATAAGTAGAAATCCACTAAAAGTTTTGTTTGGTTATCTTGCAATCCCGAGATAATCGTCTCCATGCTCCAAATCCATTTTAAAGCCATTTTTAAGGCATTTCGCGCATACATGAAATGAACACATTTTTCTCCAAAACTATAACAGATGCAAGCTTGTCCTGTTTGGTGGAGATGATATTTAATAAAATAAGTAGAAATCCACTAAAAGTTTTGTTTGGTTATCTTGCAATCCCGAGATAATCGTCTCCATGCTCCAAATCCATTTTAAAGCCATTTTTAAGGCATTTCGCGCATACATGAAATGAACACATTTTTCTCCAAAACTATAACAGATGCAAGCTTGTCCTGTTTGGTGGAGATAATATTTAATAAAATAAGTAGAAATCTACTAAAAGTTTCGTTTGTTTATATTGCCATCCTGAGATAATCGTCTCCATGCTCCAAATCCATTTTAAAGCCATTTCAAAGGCATTTTGCGCATACATGAAATGAACACATTTTTCTCCAAAACTATAACACATGCAAGCTTGTCCTGTTTGGTGGAGATGATATTTAATAAAATAAGTAGAAATCCACTAAAAGTTTTGTTTGGTTATCTTGCAATCCCGAGATAATCGTCTCCATGCTCCAAATCCATTTTAAAGCCATTTTTAAGGCATTTCGCGCATACATGAAATGAACACATTTTTCTCCAAAACTATAACAGATGCAAGCTTGTCCTGTTTGGTGGAGATGATATTTAATAAAATAAGTAGAAATCCACTAAAAGTTTTGTTTGGTTATCTTGCAATCCCGAGATAACCGTCTCCATGCTCCAAATCCATTTTAAAGCCATTTTTAAGGCATTTCGCGCATACATGAAATGAACACATTTTTCTCCAAAACTATAACAGATGCAAGCTTGTCCTGTTTGGTGGAGATGATATTTATTAAAATAAGTAGAAATCCACTAAAAGTTTTGTTTGGTTATCTTGCAATCCCGAGATAATCGTCTCCATGCTCCAAATCCATTTTAAAGCCATTTTTTAAGGCATTTCGCGCATACATGAAATGAACACATTTTTCTCCAAAACTATAACAGATGCAAGCTTGTCCTGTTTGGTGGAGATAATATTTAATAAAATAAGTAGAAATCTACTAAAAGTTTCGTTTGTTTATATTGCCATCCTGAGATAATCGTCTCCATGCTCCAAATCCATTTTAAAGCCATTTCAAAGGCATTTTGCGCATACATGAAATGAACACATTTTTCTCCAAAACTATAACACATGCAAGCTTGTCCTGTTTGGTGGAGATGATATTTAATAAAATAAGTAGAAATCCACTAAAAGTTTTGTTTGGTTATCTTGCAATCCCGAGATAATCGTCTCCATGCTCCAAATCCATTTTAAAGCCATTTTTAAGGCATTTCGCGCATACATGAAATGAACACATTTTTCTCCAAAACTATAACAGATGCAAGCTTGTCCTGTTTGGTGGAGATGATATTTAATAAAATAAGTAGAAATCCACTAAAAGTTTTGTTTGGTTATCTTGCAATCCCGAGATAATCGTCTCCATGCTCCAAATCCATTTTAAAGCCATTTTTAAGGCATTTCGCGCATACATGAAATGAACACATTTTTCTCCAAAACTATAACAGATGCAAGCTTGTCCTGTTTGGTGGAGATGATATTTAATAAAATAAGTAGAAATCCACTAAAAGTTTTGTTTGGTTATCTTGCAATCCCGAGATAATCGTCTCCATGCTCCAAATCCATTTTAAAGCCATTTTTAAGGCATTTCGCGCATACATGAAATGAACACATTTTTCTCCAAAACTATAACAGATGCAAGCTTGTCCTGTTTGGTGGAGATAATATTTAATAAAATAAGTAGAAATCCACTAAAAGTTTTTTTTGGTTATCTTGCAATCCCGAGATAATCGTCTCCATGCTCCAAATCCATTTTAAAGCCATTTCAAAGGCATTTTGCACATACATGAAATGAACACATTTTTCTCCAAAACTATAACACATGCAAGCTTGTCCTGTTTGGTGGAGATGATATTTAATAAAATAAGTAGAAATCCACTAAAAGTTTTGTTTGGTTATCTTGCAATCCCGAGATAATCGTCTCCATGCTCCAAATCCATTTTAAAGCCATTTTTAAGGCATTTCGCGCATACATGAAATGAACACATTTTTCTCCAAAACTATAACAGATGCAAGCTTGTCCTGTTTGGTGGAGATGATATTTAATAAAATAAGTAGAAATCCACTAAAAGTTTTGTTTGGTTATCTTGCAATCCCGAGATAATCGTCTCCATGCTCCAAATCCATTTTAAAGCCATTTTTAAGGCATTTCGCGCATACATGAAATGAACACATTTTTCTCCAAAACTATAACAGATGCAAGCTTGTCCTGTTTGGTGGAGATGATATTTAATAAAATAAGTAGAAATCCACTAAAAGTTTTGTTTGGTTATCTTGCAATCCCGAGATAATCGTCTCCATGCTCCAAATCCATTTTAAAGCCATTTTTAAGGCATTTCGCGCATACATGAAATGAACACATTTTTCTCCAAAACTATAACAGATGCAAGCTTGTCCTGTTTGGTGGAGATGATATTTAATAAAATAAGTAGAAATCCACTAAAAGTTTTGTTTGGTTATATTGCAATCCCGAGATAATCGTCTCCATGCTCCAAATCCATTTTAAAGCCATTTTTAAGGCATTTCGCGCATACATGAAATGAACACATTTTTCTCCAAAACTATAACAGATGCAAGCTTGTCCTGTTTGGTGGAGATGATATTTAATAAAATAAGTAGAAATCCACTAAAAGTTTTGTTTGGTTATCTTGCAATCCCGAGATAATCGTCTCCATGCTCCAAATCCATTTTAAAGCCATTTTTAAGGCATTTCGCGCATACATGAAATGAACACATTTTTCTCCAAAACTATAACAGATGCAAGCTTGTCCTGTTTGGTGGAGATGATATTTAATAAAATAAGTAGAAATCCACTAAAAGTTTTGTTTGGTTATCTTGCAATCCCGAGATAATCGTCTCCATGCTCCAAATCCATTTTAAAGCCATTTTTAAGGCATTTCGCGCATACATGAAATGAACACATTTTTCTCCAAAACTATAACAGATGCAAGCTTGTCCTGTTTGGTGGAGATGATATTTAATAAAATAAGTAGAAATCCACTAAAAGTTTTGTTTGGTTATCTTGCAATCCCGAGATAATCGTCTCCATGCTCCAAATCCATTTTAAAGCCATTTTTAAGGCATTTCGCGCATACATGAAATGAACACATTTTTCTCCAAAACTATAACAGATGCAAGCTTGTCCTGTTTGGTGGAGATGATATTTAATAAAATAAGTAGAAATCCACTAAAAGTTTTGTTTGGTTATCTTGCAATCCCGAGATAATCGTCTCCATGCTCCAAATCCATTTTAAAGCCATTTTTAAGGCATTTCGCGCATACATGAAATGAACACATTTTTCTCCAAAACTATAACAGATGCAAGCTTGTCCTGTTTGGTGGAGATGATATTTAATAAAATAAGTAGAAATCCACTAAAAGTTTTGTTTGGTTATCTTGCAATCCCGAGATAATCGTCTCCATGCTCCAAATCCATTTTAAAGCCATTTTTAAGGCATTTCGCGCATACATGAAATGAACACATTTTTCTCCAAAACTATAACAGATGCAAGCTTGTCCTGTTTGGTGGAGATGATATTTAATAAAATAAGTAGAAATCCACTAAAAGTTTTGTTTGGTTATCTTGCAATCCCGAGATAATCGTCTCCATGCTCCAAATCCATTTTAAAGCCATTTTTAAGGCATTTCGCGCATACATGAAATGAACACATTTTTCTCCAAAACTATAACAGATGCAAGCTTGTCCTGTTTGGTGGAGATGATATTAATTAAAATAAGTAGAAATCCACTAAAAGTTTTGTTTGGTTATCTTGCAATCCCGAGATAATCGTCTCCATGCTCCAAATCCATTTTAAAGCCATTTTTTAAGGCATTTCGCGCATACATGAAATGAACACATTTTTCTCCAAAACTATAACAGATGCAAGCTTGTCCTGTTTGGTGGAGATAATATTTAATAAAATAAGTAGAAATCTACTAAAAGTTTCGTTTGTTTATATTGCCATCCTGAGATAATCGTCTCCATGCTCCAAATCCATTTTAAAGCCATTTCAAAGGCATTTTGCGCATACATGAAATGAACACATTTTTCTCCAAAACTATAACACATGCAAGCTTGTCCTGTTTGGTGGAGATGATATTTAATAAAATAAGTAGAAATCCACTAAAAGTTTTGTTTGGTTATCTTGCAATCCCGAGATAATCGTCTCCATGCTCCAAATCCATTTTAAAGCCATTTTTAAGGCATTTCGCGCATACATGAAATGAACACATTTTTCTCCAAAACTATAACAGATGCAAGCTTGTCCTGTTTGGTGGAGATGATATTTAATAAAATAAGTAGAAATCCACTAAAAGTTTTGTTTGGTTATCTTGCAATCCCGAGATAATCGTCTCCATGCTCCAAATCCATTTTAAAGCCATTTTTAAGGCATTTCGCGCATACATGAAATGAACACATTTTTCTCCAAAACTATAACAGATGCAAGCTTGTCCTGTTTGGTGGAGATGATATTTATTAAAATAAGTAGAAATCCACTAAAAGTTTTGTTTGGTTATCTTGCAATCCCGAGATAATCGTCTCCATGCTCCAAATCCATTTTAAAGCCATTTTTTAAGGCATTTCGCGCATACATGAAATGAACACATTTTTCTCCAAAACTATAACAGATGCAAGCTTGTCCTGTTTGGTGGAGATAATATTTAATAAAATAAGTAGAAATCTACTAAAAGTTTCGTTTGTTTATATTGCCATCCTGAGATAATCGTCTCCATGCTCCAAATCCATTTTAAAGCCATTTCAAAGGCATTTTGCGCATACATGAAATGAACACATTTTTCTCCAAAACTATAACACATGCAAGCTTGTCCTGTTTGGTGGAGATGATATTTAATAAAATAAGTAGAAATCCACTAAAAGTTTTGTTTGGTTATCTTGCAATCCCGAGATAATCGTCTCCATGCTCCAAATCCATTTTAAAGCCATTTTTAAGGCATTTCGCGCATACATGAAATGAACACATTTTTCTCCAAAACTATAACAGATGCAAGCTTGTCCTGTTTGGTGGAGATGATATTTAATAAAATAAGTAGAAATCCACTAAAAGTTTTGTTTGGTTATCTTGCAATCCCGAGATAATCGTCTCCATGCTCCAAATCCATTTTAAAGCCATTTTTAAGGCATTTCGCGCATACATGAAATGAACACATTTTTCTCCAAAACTATAACAGATGCAAGCTTGTCCTGTTTGGTGGAGATGATATTTAATAAAATAAGTAGAAATCCACTAAAAGTTTTGTTTGGTTATCTTGCAATCCCGAGATAATCGTCTCCATGCTCCAAATCCATTTTAAAGCCATTTTTAAGGCATTTCGCGCATACATGAAATGAACACATTTTTCTCCAAAACTATAACAGATGCAAGCTTGTCCTGTTTGGTGGAGATGATATTTAATAAAATAAGTAGAAATCCACTAAAAGTTTTTTTTGGTTATCTTGCAATCCCGAGATAATCGTCTCCATGCTCCAAATCCATTTTAAAGCCATTTCAAAGGCATTTTGCACATACATGAAATGAACACATTTTTCTCCAAAACTATAACACATGCAAGCTTGTCCTGTTTGGTGGAGATGATATTTAATAAAATAAGTAGAAATCCACTAAAAGTTTTGTTTGGTTATCTTGCAATCCCGAGATAATCGTCTCCATGCTCCAAATCCATTTTAAAGCCATTTTTAAGGCATTTCGCGCATACATGAAATGAACACATTTTTCTCCAAAACTATAACAGATGCAAGCTTGTCCTGTTTGGTGGAGATGATATTTAATAAAATAAGTAGAAATCCACTAAAAGTTTTGTTTGGTTATCTTGCAATCCCGAGATAATCGTCTCCATGCTCCAAATCCATTTTAAAGCCATTTTTAAGGCATTTCGCGCATACATGAAATGAACACATTTTTCTCCAAAACTATAACAGATGCAAGCTTGTCCTGTTTGGTGGAGATGATATTTAATAAAATAAGTAGAAATCCACTAAAAGTTTTGTTTGGTTATCTTGCAATCCCGAAATAATCGTCTCCATGCTCCAAATCCATTTTAAAGCCATTTTTAAGGCATTTCGCGCATACATGAAATGAACACATTTTTCTCCAAAACTATAACAGATGCAAGCTTGTCCTGTTTGGTGGAGATGATATTTAATAAAATAAGTAGAAATCCACTAAAAGTTTTGTTTGGTTATATTGCAATCCCGAGATAATCGTCTCCATGCTCCAAATCCATTTTAAAGCCATTTTTAAGGCATTTCGCGCATACATGAAATGAACACATTTTTCTCCCAAAACTATAACAGATGCAAGCTTGTCATGTTTGGTGGAGATGATATTTAATAAAATAAGTAGAAATCCACTAAAAGTTTTGTTTGGTTATCTTGCAATCCCGAGATAATCGTCTCATGCTCCAAATCCATTTTAAAGCCATTTTTAAGGCATTTCGCGCATACATGAAATGAACACATTTTTCTCCAAAACTATAACAGATGCAAGCTTGTCCTGTTTGGTGGAGATGATATTTAATAAAATAAGTAGAAATCCACTAAAAGTTTTGTTTGGTTATCTTGCAATCCCGAGATAATCGTCTCCATGCTCCAAATCCATTTTAAAGCCATTTTTAAGGCATTTCGCGCATACATGAAATGAACACATTTTTCTCCAAAACTATAACAGATGCAAGCTTGTCCTGTTTGGTGGAGATGATATTTAATAAAATAAGTAGAAATCCGCTAAAAGTTTTGTTTGGTTATCTTGCAATCCCGAGATAATCGTCTCCATGCTCCAAATCCATTTTAAAGCCATTTTTAAGGCATTTCGCGCATACATGAAATGAACACATTTTTCTCCAAAACTATAACAGATGCAAGCTTGTCCTGTTTGGTGGAGATGATATTTAATAAAATAAGTAGAAATCCACTAAAAGTTTTGTTTGGTTATCTTGCAATCCCGAGATAATCGTCTCCATGCTCCAAATCCATTTTAAAGCCATTTTTAAGGCATTTCGCGCATACATGAAATGAACACATTTTTCTCCAAAACTATAACAGATGCAAGCTTGTCCTGTTTGGTGGAGATGATATTTAATAAAATAAGTAGAAATCCACTAAAAGTTTTGTTTGGTTATCTTGCATTCCCGAGATAATCGTCTCCATGCTCCAAATCCATTTTAAAGCCATTTTTAAGGCATTTCGCGCATACATGAAATGAACACATTTTTCTCCAAAACTATAACAGATGCAAGCTTGTCCTGTTTGGTGGAGATGATATTTAATAAAATAAGTAGAAATCCACTAAAAGTTTTGTTTGGTTATCTTGCAATCCGAGATAATCGTCTCCATGCTCCAAATCCATTTTAAAGCCATTTTTAAGGCATTTCGCGCATACATGAAATGAACACATTTTTCTCCAAAACTATAACAGATGCAAGCTTGTCCTGTTTGGTGGAGATGATATTTAATAAAATAAGTAGAAATCCACTAAAAGTTTTGTTTGGTTATATTGCAATCCCGAGATAATCGTCTCCATGCTCCAAATCCATTTTAAAGCCATTTTTAAGGCATTTCGCGCATACATGAAATGAACACATTTTTCTCCAAAACTATAACAGATGCAAGCTTGTCCTGTTTGGTGGAGATGATATTTAATAAAATAAGTAGAAATCCACTAAAAGTTTTGTTTGGTTATCTTGCAATCCCGAGATAATCGTCTCCATGCTCCAAATCCATTTTAAAGCCATTTTTAAGGCATTTCGCGCATACATGAAATGAACACATTTTTCTCCAAAACTATAACAGATGCAAGCTTGTCCTGTTTGGTGGAGATGATATTTAATAAAATAAGTAGAAATCCACTAAAAGTTTTGTTTGGTTATCTTGCAATCCCGAGATAATCGTCTCCATGCTCCAAATCCATTTTAAAGCCATTTTTAAGGCATTTCGCGCATACATGAAATGAACACATTTTTCTCCAAAACTATAACAGATGCAAGCTTGTCCTGTTTGGTGGAGATGATATTTAATAAAATAAGTAGAAATCCACTAAAAGTTTTGTTTGGTTATCTTGCAATCCCGAGATAATCGTCTCCATGCTCCAAATCCATTTTAAAGCCATTTTTAAGGCATTTCGCGCATACATGAAATGAACACATTTTTCTCCAAAACTATAACAGATGCAAGCTTGTCCTGTTTGGTGGAGATGATATTTAATAAAATAAGTAGAAATCCACTAAAAGTTTTGTTTGGTTATCTTGCAATCCCGAGATAATCGTCTCCATGCTCCAAATCCATTTTAAAGCCATTTTTAAGGCATTTCGCGCATACATGAAATGAACACATTTTTCTCCAAAACTATAACAGATGCAAGCTTGTCCTGTTTGGTGGAGATGATATTTAATAAAATAAGTAGAAATCCACTAAAAGTTTTGTTTGGTTATCTTGCAATCCCGAGATAATCGTCTCCATGCTCCAAATCCATTTTAAAGCCATTTTTAAGCATTTCGCGCATACATGAAATGAACACATTTTTCTCCAAAACTATAACAGATGCAAGCTTGTCCTGTTTGGTGGAGATGATATTTAATAAAATAAGTAGAAATCCACTAAAAGTTTTGTTTGGTTATCTTGCAATCCCGAGATAATCGTCTCCATGCTCCAAATCCATTTTAAAGCCATTTTTAAGGCATTTCGCGCATACATGAAATGAACACATTTTTCTCCAAAACTATAACAGATGCAAGCTTGTCCTGTTTGGTGGAGATGATATTTAATAAAATAAGTAGAAATCCACTAAAAGTTTTGTTTGGTTATCTTGCAATCCCGAGATAATCGTCTCCATGCTCCAAATCCATTTTAAAGCCATTTTAAGGCATTTCGCGCATACATGAAATGAACACATTTTTCTCCAAAACTATAACAGATGCAAGCTTGTCCTGTTTGGTGGAGATGATATTTAATAAAATAAGTAGAAATCCACTAAAAGTTTTGTTTGGTTATCTTGCAATCCGAGATAATCGTCTCCATGCTCCAAATCCATTTTAAAGCCATTTTTAAGGCATTTCGCGCATACATGAAATGAACACATTTTTCTCCAAAACTATAACAGATGCAAGCTTGTCCTGTTTGGTGGAGATGATATTTAATAAAATAAGTAGAAATCCACTAAAAGTTTTGTTTGGTTATCTTGCAATCCCGAGATAATCGTCTCCATGCTCCAAATCCATTTTAAAGCCATTTTTAAGGCATTTCGCGCATACATGAAATGAACACATTTTTCTCCAAAACTATAACAGATGCAAGCTTGTCCTGTTTGGTGGAGATGATATTTAATAAAATAAGTAGAAATCCACTAAAAGTTTTGTTTGGTTATCTTGCAATCCCGAGATAATCGTCTCCATGCTCCAAATCCATTTTAAAGCATTTTTAAGGCATTTCGCGCATACATGAAATGAACACATTTTTCTCCAAAACTATAACAGATGCAAGCTTGTCCTGTTTGGTGGAGATGATATTTAATAAAATAAGTAGAAATCCACTAAAAGTTTTGTTTGGTTATCTTGCAATCCCGAGATAATCGTCTCCATGCTCCAAATCCATTTTAAAAGCCATTTTTAAGGCATTTCGCGCATACATGAAATGAACACATTTTCTCCAAAACTATAACAGATGCCAGATGCAAGCTTGTCCTGTTTGGTGGAGATGATATTTAATAAAATAAGTAGAAATCCACTAAAAGTTTTGTTTGGTTATCTTGCAATCCCGAGATAATCGTCTCCATGCTCCAAATCCATTTTAAAGCCATTTTTAAGGCATTTCGCGCATACATGAAATGAACACATTTTTCTCCAAAACTATAACAGATGCAAGCTTGTCCTGTTTGGTGGAGATGATATTTAATAAAATAAGTAGAATCCACTAAAAGTTTTGTTTGGTTATCTTGCAATCCCGAGATAATCGTCTCCATGCTCCAAATCCATTTTAAAGCCATTTTTAAGGCATTTCGCGCATACATGAAATGAACACATTTTTCTCCAAAACTATAACAGATGCAAGCTTGTCCTGTTTGGTGGAGATGATATTTAATAAAATAAGTAGAAATCCACTAAAAGTTTTGTTTGGTTATCTTGCAATCCCGAGATAATCGTCTCCATGCTCCAAATCCATTTTAAAGCATTTTTAAGGCATTTCGCGCATACATGAAATGAACACATTTTTCTCCAAAACTATAACAGATGCAAGCTTGTCCTGTTTGGTGGAGATGATATTTAATAAAATAAGTAGAAATCCACTAAAAGTTTTGTTTGGTTATCTTGCAATCCGAGATAATCGTCTCCATGCTCCAAATCCATTTAAAGCCATTTTTAAGGCATTTCGCGCATACATGAAATGAACACATTTTTCTCCAAAACTATAACAGATGCAAGCTTGTCCTGTTTGGTGGAGATGATATTTAATAAAATAAGTAGAAATCCACTAAAAGTTTTGTTTGGTTATCTTGCAATCCCGAGATAATCGTCTCCATGCTCCAAATCCATTTTAAAGCCATTTTAAGGCATTTCGCGCATACATGAAATGAACACATTTTTCTCCAAAACTATAACAGATGCAAGCTTGTCCTGTTTGGTGGAGATGATGTTTAATAAAATAAGTAGAAATCCACTAAAAGTTTTGTTTGGTTATCTTGCAATCCCGAGATAATCGTCTCCATGCTCCAAATCCATTTTAAAGCCATTTTTAAGGCATTTCGCGGCATACATGAAATGAACACATTTTTCTTCCAAAACTATAACAGATGCAAGCTTGTCCTGTTTGGTGGAGATGATATTTAATAAAATAAGTAGAAATCCACTAAAAGTTTTGTTTGGTTATCTTGCAATCCCGAGGATAATCGTCTCCATGCTCCAAACCATTTTAAAGCATTTTTAAGGCATTTCGCGCATACATGACATGAAATGAACACATTTTTCTCCAAAACTATAACAGATGCAAGCTTGTCCTGTTTGGTGGAGATGATATTTAATAAAATAAGTAGAAATCCACTAAAAGTTTTGTTTGGTTATCTTGCAATCCCGAGATAATCGTCTCCATGCTCCAAATCCATTTTAAAGCCATTTTTAAGGCATTTCGCGCATACATGAAATGAACACATTTTTCTCCAAAACTATAACAGATGCAAGCTTGTCCTGTTTGGTGGAGATGATATTTAATAAAATAAGTAGAAATCCACTAAAAGTTTTGTTTGGTTATCTTGCAATCCCGAGATAATCGTCTCCATGCTCCAAATCCATTTTAAAGCCATTTTTAAGGCATTTCGCGCATACATGAAATGAACACATTTTTCTCCAAAACTATAACAGATGCAAGCTTGTCCTGTTTGGTGGAGATGATATTTAATAAAATAAGTAGAAATCCACTAAAAGTTTTGTTTGGTTATCTTGCAATCCCGAGATAATCGTCTCCATGCTCCAAATCCATTTTAAAGCCATTTTTAAGGCATTTCGCGCATACATGAAATGAACACATTTTTCTCCAAAACTATAACAGATGCAAGCTTGTCCTGTTTGGTGGAGATGATATTTAATAAAATAAGTAGAAATCCACTAAAAGTTTTGTTTGGTTATCTTGCAATCCCGAGATAATCGTCTCCATGCTCCAAATCCATTTTAAAGCCATTTTTAAGGCATTTCGCGCATACATGAAATGAACACATTTTTCTCCAAAACTATAACAGATGCAAGCTTGTCCTGTTTGGTGGAGATGATATTTAATAAAATAAGTAGAAATCCACTAAAAGTTTTGTTTGGTTATCTTGCAATCCCGAGATAATCGTCTCCATGCTCCAAATCCATTTTAAAGCCATTTTTAAGGCATTTCGCGCATACATGAAATGAACACATTTTTCTCCAAAACTATAACAGATGCAAGCTTGTCCTGTTTGGTGGAGATGATATTTAATAAAATAAGTAGAAATCCACTAAAAGTTTTGTTTGGTTATCTTGCAATCCCGAGATAATCGTCTCCATGCTCCAAATCCATTTTAAAGCCATTTTTAAGGCATTTCGCGCATACATGAAATGAACACATTTTTCTCCAAAACTATAACAGATGCAAGCTTGTCCTGTTTGGTGGAGATGATATTTAATAAAATAAGTAGAAATCCACTAAAAGTTTTGTTTGGTTATCTTGCAATCCCGAGATAATCGTCTCCATGCTCCAAATCCATTTTAAAGCCATTTTTAAGGCATTTCGCGCATACATGAAATGAACACATTTTTCTCCAAAACTATAACAGATGCAAGCTTGTCCTGTTTGGTGGAGATGATATTTAATAAAATAAGTAGAAATCCACTAAAAGTTTTGTTTGGTTATCTTGCAATCCCGAGATAATCGTCTCCATGCTCCAAATCCATTTTAAAGCCATTTTTAAGGCATTTCGCGCATACATGAAATGAACACATTTTTCTCCAAAACTATAACAGATGCAAGCTTGTCCTGTTTGGTGGAGATGATATTTAATAAAATAAGTAGAAATCCACTAAAAGTTTTGTTTGGTTATCTTGCAATCCCGAGATAATCGTCTCCATGCTCCAAATCCATTTTAAAGCCATTTTTAAGGCATTTCGCGCATACATGAAATGAACACATTTTTCTCCAAAACTATAACAGATGCAAGCTTGTCCTGTTTGGTGGAGATGATATTTAATAAAATAAGTAGAAATCCACTAAAAGTTTTGTTTGGTTATCTTGCAATCCCGAGATAATCGTCTCCATGCTCCAAATCCATTTTAAAGCCATTTTTAAGGCATTTCGCGCATACATGAAATGAACACATTTTTCTCCAAAACTATAACAGATGCAAGCTTGTCCTGTTTGGTGGAGATGATATTTAATAAAATAAGTAGAAATCCACTAAAAGTTTTGTTTGGTTATCTTGCAATCCCGAGATAATCGTCTCCATGCTCCAAATCCATTTTAAAGCCATTTTTAAGGCATTTCGCGCATACATGAAATGAACACATTTTTCTCCAAAACTATAACAGATGCAAGCTTGTCCTGTTTGGTGGAGATGATATTTAATAAAATAAGTAGAAATCCACTAAAAGTTTTGTTTGGTTATCTTGCAATCCCGAGATAATCGTCTCCATGCTCCAAATCCATTTTAAAGCCATTTTTAAGGCATTTCGCGCATACATGAAATGAACACATTTTTCTCCAAAACTATAACAGATGCAAGCTTGTCCTGTTTGGTGGAGATGATATTTAATAAAATAAGTAGAAATCCACTAAAAGTTTTGTTTGGTTATCTTGCAATCCCGAGATAATCGTCTCCATGCTCCAAATCCATTTTAAAGCCATTTTTAAGGCATTTCGCGCATACATGAAATGAACACATTTTTCTCCAAAACTATAACAGATGCAAGCTTGTCCTGTTTGGTGGAGATGATATTTAATAAAATAAGTAGAAATCCACTAAAAGTTTTGTTTGGTTATCTTGCAATCCCGAGATAATCGTCTCCATGCTCCAAATCCATTTTAAAGCCATTTTTAAGGCATTTCGCGCATACATGAAATGAACACATTTTTCTCCAAAACTATAACAGATGCAAGCTTGTCCTGTTTGGTGGAGATGATATTTAATAAAATAAGTAGAAATCCACTAAAAGTTTTGTTTGGTTATCTTGCAATCCCGAGATAATCGTCTCCATGCTCCAAATCCATTTTAAAGCCATTTTTAAGGCATTTCGCGCATACATGAAATGAACACATTTTTCTCCAAAACTATAACAGATGCAAGCTTGTCCTGTTTGGTGGAGATGATATTTAATAAAATAAGTAGAAATCCACTAAAAGTTTTGTTTGGTTATCTTGCAATCCCGAGATAATCGTCTCCATGCTCCAAATCCATTTTAAAGCCATTTTTAAGGCATTTCGCGCATACATGAAATGAACACATTTTTCTCCAAAACTATAACAGATGCAAGCTTGTCCTGTTTGGTGGAGATGATATTTAATAAAATAAGTAGAAATCCACTAAAAGTTTTGTTTGGTTATCTTGCAATCCCGAGATAATCGTCTCCATGCTCCAAATCCATTTTAAAGCCATTTTTAAGGCATTTCGCGCATACATGAAATGAACACATTTTTCTCCAAAACTATAACAGATGCAAGCTTGTCCTGTTTGGTGGAGATGATATTTAATAAAATAAGTAGAAATCCACTAAAAGTTTTGTTTGGTTATCTTGCAATCCCGAGATAATCGTCTCCATGCTCCAAATCCATTTTAAAGCCATTTTTAAGGCATTTCGCGCATACATGAAATGAACACATTTTTCTCCAAAACTATAACAGATGCAAGCTTGTCCTGTTTGGTGGAGATGATATTTAATAAAATAAGTAGAAATCCACTAAAAGTTTTGTTTGGTTATCTTGCAATCCCGAGATAATCGTCTCCATGCTCCAAATCCATTTTAAAGCCATTTTTAAGGCATTTCGCGCATACATGAAATGAACACATTTTTCTCCAAAACTATAACAGATGCAAGCTTGTCCTGTTTGGTGGAGATGATATTTAATAAAATAAGTAGAAATCCACTAAAAGTTTTGTTTGGTTATCTTGCAATCCCGAGATAATCGTCTCCATGCTCCAAATCCATTTTAAAGCCATTTTTAAGGCATTTCGCGCATACATGAAATGAACACATTTTTCTCCAAAACTATAACAGATGCAAGCTTGTCCTGTTTGGTGGAGATGATATTTAATAAAATAAGTAGAAATCCACTAAAAGTTTTGTTTGGTTATATTGCAATCCCGAGATAATCGTCTCCATGCTCCAAATCCATTTTAAAGCCATTTTTAAGGCATTTCGCGCATACATGAAATGAACACATTTTTCTCCAAAACTATAACAGATGCAAGCTTGTCCTGTTTGGTGGAGATGATATTTAATA
The DNA here is from genome assembly GCF_048569485.1 of Anomaloglossus baeobatrachus. NCBI lineage: Eukaryota > Metazoa > Chordata > Amphibia > Anura > Aromobatidae > Anomaloglossus > Anomaloglossus baeobatrachus. The sequence goes on from NW_027441897.1 coordinate 610,565, forward strand.
AAATAAGTAGAAATCCACTAAAAGTTTTGTTTGGTTATCTTGCAATCCCGAGATAATCGTCTCCATGCTCCAAATCCATTTTAAAGCCATTTTTAAGGCATTTCGCGCATACATGAAATGAACACATTTTTCTCCAAAACTATAACAGATGCAAGCTTGTCCTGTTTGGTGGAGATGATATTTAATAAAATAAGTAGAAATCCACTAAAAGTTTTGTTTGGTTATCTTGCAATCCCGAGATAATCGTCTCCATGCTCCAAATCCATTTTAAAGCCATTTTTAAGGCATTTCGCGCATACATGAAATGAACACATTTTTCTCCAAAACTATAACAGATGCAAGCTTGTCCTGTTTGGTGGAGATGATATTTAATAAAATAAGTAGAAATCCACTAAAAGTTTTGTTTGGTTATCTTGCAATCCCGAGATAATCGTCTCCATGCTCCAAATCCATTTTAAAGCCATTTTTAAGGCATTTCGCGCATACATGAAATGAACACATTTTTCTCCAAAACTATAACAGATGCAAGCTTGTCCTGTTTGGTGGAGATGATATTTAATAAAATAAGTAGAAATCCACTAAAAGTTTTGTTTGGTTATATTGCAATCCCGAGATAATCGTCTCCATGCTCCAAATCCATTTTAAAGCCATTTTTAAGGCATTTCGCGCATACATGAAATGAACACATTTTTCTCCAAAACTATAACAGATGCAAGCTTGTCCTGTTTGGTGGAGATGATATTTAATAAAATAAGTAGAAATCCACTAAAAGTTTTGTTTGGTTATCTTGCAATCCCGAGATAATCGTCTCCATGCTCCAAATCCATTTTAAAGCCATTTTTAAGGCATTTCGCGCATACATGAAATGAACACATTTTTCTCCAAAACTATAACAGATGCAAGCTTGTCCTGTTTGGTGGAGATGATATTTAATAAAATAAGTAGAAATCCACTAAAAGTTTTGTTTGGTTATCTTGCAATCCCGAGATAATCGTCTCCATGCTCCAAATCCATTTTAAAGCCATTTTTAAGGCATTTCGCGCATACATGAAATGAACACATTTTTCTCCAAAACTATAACAGATGCAAGCTTGTCCTGTTTGGTGGAGATGATATTTAATAAAATAAGTAGAAATCCACTAAAAGTTTTGTTTGGTTATCTTGCAATCCCGAGATAATCGTCTCCATGCTCCAAATCCATTTTAAAGCCATTTTTAAGGCATTTCGCGCATACATGAAATGAACACATTTTTCTCCAAAACTATAACAGATGCAAGCTTGTCCTGTTTGGTGGAGATGATATTTAATAAAATAAGTAGAAATCCACTAAAAGTTTTGTTTGGTTATCTTGCAATCCCGAGATAATCGTCTCCATGCTCCAAATCCATTTTAAAGCCATTTTTAAGGCATTTCGCGCATACATGAAATGAACACATTTTTCTCCAAAACTATAACAGATGCAAGCTTGTCCTGTTTGGTGGAGATGATATTTAATAAAATAAGTAGAAATCCACTAAAAGTTTTGTTTGGTTATCTTGCAATCCCGAGATAATCGTCTCCATGCTCCAAATCCATTTTAAAGCCATTTTTAAGGCATTTCGCGCATACATGAAATGAACACATTTTTCTCCAAAACTATAACAGATGCAAGCTTGTCCTGTTTGGTGGAGATGATATTTAATAAAATAAGTAGAAATCCACTAAAAGTTTTGTTTGGTTATCTTGCAATCCCGAGATAATCGTCTCCATGCTCCAAATCCATTTTAAAGCCATTTTTAAGGCATTTCGCGCATACATGAAATGAACACATTTTTCTCCAAAACTATAACAGATGCAAGCTTGTCCTGTTTGGTGGAGATGATATTTAATAAAATAAGTAGAAATCCACTAAAAGTTTTGTTTGGTTATCTTGCAATCCCGAGATAATCGTCTCCATGCTCCAAATCCATTTTAAAGCCATTTTTAAGGCATTTCGCGCATACATGAAATGAACACATTTTTCTCCAAAACTATAACAGATGCAAGCTTGTCCTGTTTGGTGGAGATGATATTTAATAAAATAAGTAGAAATCCACTAAAAGTTTTGTTTGGTTATCTTGCAATCCCGAGATAATCGTCTCCATGCTCCAAATCCATTTTAAAGCCATTTTTAAGGCATTTCGCGCATACATGAAATGAACACATTTTTCTCCAAAACTATAACAGATGCAAGCTTGTCCTGTTTGGTGGAGATGATATTTAATAAAATAAGTAGAAATCCACTAAAAGTTTTGTTTGGTTATCTTGCAATCCCGAGATAATCGTCTCCATGCTCCAAATCCATTTTAAAGCCATTTTTAAGGCATTTCGCGCATACATGAAATGAACACATTTTTCTCCAAAACTATAACAGATGCAAGCTTGTCCTGTTTGGTGGAGATGATATTTAATAAAATAAGTAGAAATCCACTAAAAGTTTTGTTTGGTTATCTTGCAATCCCGAGATAATCGTCTCCATGCTCCAAATCCATTTTAAAGCCATTTTTAAGGCATTTCGCGCATACATGAAATGAACACATTTTTCTCCAAAACTATAACAGATGCAAGCTTGTCCTGTTTGGTGGAGATGATATTTAATAAAATAAGTAGAAATCCACTAAAAGTTTTGTTTGGTTATCTTGCAATCCCGAGATAATCGTCTCCATGCTCCAAATCCATTTTAAAGCCATTTTTAAGGCATTTCGCGCATACATGAAATGAACACATTTTTCTCCAAAACTATAACAGATGCAAGCTTGTCCTGTTTGGTGGAGATGATATTTAATAAAATAAGTAGAAATCCACTAAAAGTTTTGTTTGGTTATCTTGCAATCCCGAGATAATCGTCTCCATGCTCCAAATCCATTTTAAAGCCATTTTTAAGGCATTTCGCGCATACATGAAATGAACACATTTTTCTCCAAAACTATAACAGATGCAAGCTTGTCCTGTTTGGTGGAGATGATATTTAATAAAATAAGTAGAAATCCACTAAAAGTTTTGTTTGGTTATCTTGCAATCCCGAGATAATCGTCTCCATGCTCCAAATCCATTTTAAAGCCATTTTTAAGGCATTTCGCGCATACATGAAATGAACACATTTTTCTCCAAAACTATAACAGATGCAAGCTTGTCCTGTTTGGTGGAGATGATATTTAATAAAATAAGTAGAAATCCACTAAAAGTTTTGTTTGGTTATCTTGCAATCCCGAGATAATCGTCTCCATGCTCCAAATCCATTTTAAAGCCATTTTTAAGGCATTTCGCGCATACATGAAATGAACACATTTTTCTCCAAAACTATAACAGATGCAAGCTTGTCCTGTTTGGTGGAGATGATATTTAATAAAATAAGTAGAAATCCACTAAAAGTTTTGTTTGGTTATCTTGCAATCCCGAGATAATCGTCTCCATGCTCCAAATCCATTTTAAAGCCATTTTTAAGGCATTTCGCGCATACATGAAATGAACACATTTTTCTCCAAAACTATAACAGATGCAAGCTTGTCCTGTTTGGTGGAGATGATATTTAATAAAATAAGTAGAAATCCACTAAAAGTTTTGTTTGGTTATCTTGCAATCCCGAGATAATCGTCTCCATGCTCCAAATCCATTTTAAAGCCATTTTTAAGGCATTTCGCGCATACATGAAATGAACACATTTTTCTCCAAAACTATAACAGATGCAAGCTTGTCCTGTTTGGTGGAGATGATATTTAATAAAATAAGTAGAAATCCACTAAAAGTTTTGTTTGGTTATCTTGCAATCCCGAGATAATCGTCTCCATGCTCCAAATCCATTTTAAAGCCATTTTTAAGGCATTTCGCGCATACATGAAATGAACACATTTTTCTCCAAAACTATAACAGATGCAAGCTTGTCCTGTTTGGTGGAGATGATATTTAATAAAATAAGTAGAAATCCACTAAAAGTTTTGTTTGGTTATCTTGCAATCCCGAGATAATCGTCTCCATGCTCCAAATCCATTTTAAAGCCATTTTTAAGGCATTTCGCGCATACATGAAATGAACACATTTTTCTCCAAAACTATAACAGATGCAAGCTTGTCCTGTTTGGTGGAGATGATATTTAATAAAATAAGTAGAAATCCACTAAAAGTTTTGTTTGGTTATCTTGCAATCCCGAGATAATCGTCTCCATGCTCCAAATCCATTTTAAAGCCATTTTTAAGGCATTTCGCGCATACATGAAATGAACACATTTTTCTCCAAAACTATAACAGATGCAAGCTTGTCCTGTTTGGTGGAGATGATATTTAATAAAATAAGTAGAAATCCACTAAAAGTTTTGTTTGGTTATCTTGCAATCCCGAGATAATCGTCTCCATGCTCCAAATCCATTTTAAAGCCATTTTTAAGGCATTTCGCGCATACATGAAATGAACACATTTTTCTCCAAAACTATAACAGATGCAAGCTTGTCCTGTTTGGTGGAGATGATATTTAATAAAATAAGTAGAAATCCACTAAAAGTTTTGTTTGGTTATCTTGCAATCCCGAGATAATCGTCTCCATGCTCCAAATCCATTTTAAAGCCATTTTTAAGGCATTTCGCGCATACATGAAATGAACACATTTTTCTCCAAAACTATAACAGATGCAAGCTTGTCCTGTTTGGTGGAGATGATATTTAATAAAATAAGTAGAAATCCACTAAAAGTTTTGTTTGGTTATCTTGCAATCCCGAGATAATCGTCTCCATGCTCCAAATCCATTTTAAAGCCATTTTTAAGGCATTTCGCGCATACATGAAATGAACACATTTTTCTCCAAAACTATAACAGATGCAAGCTTGTCCTGTTTGGTGGAGATGATATTTAATAAAATAAGTAGAAATCCACTAAAAGTTTTGTTTGGTTATCTTGCAATCCCGAGATAATCGTCTCCATGCTCCAAATCCATTTTAAAGCCATTTTTAAGGCATTTCGCGCATACATGAAATGAACACATTTTTCTCCAAAACTATAACAGATGCAAGCTTGTCCTGTTTGGTGGAGATGATATTTAATAAAATAAGTAGAAATCCACTAAAAGTTTTGTTTGGTTATCTTGCAATCCCGAGATAATCGTCTCCATGCTCCAAATCCATTTTAAAGCCATTTTTAAGGCATTTCGCGCATACATGAAATGAACACATTTTTCTCCAAAACTATAACAGATGCAAGCTTGTCCTGTTTGGTGGAGATGATATTTAATAAAATAAGTAGAAATCCACTAAAAGTTTTGTTTGGTTATCTTGCAATCCCGAGATAATCGTCTCCATGCTCCAAATCCATTTTAAAGCCATTTTTAAGGCATTTCGCGCATACATGAAATGAACACATTTTTCTCCAAAACTATAACAGATGCAAGCTTGTCCTGTTTGGTGGAGATGATATTTAATAAAATAAGTAGAAATCCACTAAAAGTTTTGTTTGGTTATCTTGCAATCCCGAGATAATCGTCTCCATGCTCCAAATCCATTTTAAAGCCATTTTTAAGGCATTTCGCGCATACATGAAATGAACACATTTTTCTCCAAAACTATAACAGATGCAAGCTTGTCCTGTTTGGTGGAGATGATATTTAATAAAATAAGTAGAAATCCACTAAAAGTTTTGTTTGGTTATCTTGCAATCCCGAGATAATCGTCTCCATGCTCCAAATCCATTTTAAAGCCATTTTTAAGGCATTTCGCGCATACATGAAATGAACACATTTTTCTCCAAAACTATAACAGATGCAAGCTTGTCCTGTTTGGTGGAGATGATATTTAATAAAATAAGTAGAAATCCACTAAAAGTTTTGTTTGGTTATCTTGCAATCCCGAGATAATCGTCTCCATGCTCCAAATCCATTTTAAAGCCATTTTTAAGGCATTTCGCGCATACATGAAATGAACACATTTTTCTCCAAAACTATAACAGATGCAAGCTTGTCCTGTTTGGTGGAGATGATATTTAATAAAATAAGTAGAAATCCACTAAAAGTTTTGTTTGGTTATCTTGCAATCCCGAGATAATCGTCTCCATGCTCCAAATCCATTTTAAAGCCATTTTTAAGGCATTTCGCGCATACATGAAATGAACACATTTTTCTCCAAAACTATAACAGATGCAAGCTTGTCCTGTTTGGTGGAGATGATATTTAATAAAATAAGTAGAAATCCACTAAAAGTTTTGTTTGGTTATCTTGCAATCCCGAGATAATCGTCTCCATGCTCCAAATCCATTTTAAAGCCATTTTTAAGGCATTTCGCGCATACATGAAATGAACACATTTTTCTCCAAAACTATAACAGATGCAAGGCTTGTCCTGTTTGGTGGAGATGATATTTAATAAAATAAGTAGAAATCCACTAAAAGTTTTGTTTGGTTATCTTGCAATCCCGAGATAATCGTCTCCATGCTCCAAATCCATTTTAAAGCCATTTTTAAGGCATTTCGCGCATACATGAAATGAACACATTTTTCTCCAAAACTATAACAGATGCAAGGTTGTCCTGTTT